>NC_139536.1:99893134-100493134 GCF_965153285.1 Podarcis tiliguerta
CTTAACTCGCTGCATGCAAGAGGCGCGCCACTGAGCCGGGGAAGCGAAGCAAGCGAGGATTGGTGGGGAGTAGGAGAGGCCTTGGCTTCTTCCGACGCCGCTACCTGCACCCGCACGTCTCCACCACCATATCCTCGTACTGTTTGTAAACCACGTTGTTGCCGGAGTCTATGTACAGGATGCTGATGGGGCTGAGCTTGGACGGCACGCAGCAGCTGGGCGGCGTGGCGTCGGGGTCCATGGAGTTCATGAGCGTCTGGATGATGGCGTGGTTGGTGGGCTCCAGGTGCGAGCGCAGAGGGAAATCGCACACGCCGTCGCAGTGGTACGCCTCGTAGTCCAGGGGCGCGATGATCCAGTCGTCCCAGCCCAGCTCTTTGAAGTTGACGTGCAGGGCTTTCCGGCTGCAGCGGCTCTTGGCCTTCTTGCCGTGGCCTCGCCCCCCGGCTGCCCGGCCCGCCAGCGTGGTCCTCCGACGACGGCGGCGCTGCTGCTTGGCTAGGGGATCTTGTCCCGAGTCGGGGGCTCCAGCAAGAGCCCGGGACCGCTGCCCAGAGCCTTGATCTTCTCTCGGATCTCCTTGAACAGGTTCTCCTTCCGCTTGGTGCGCGAGAAGACCACCAGCAGCGCCCTCTCGTGCGGCTCCGACGGCTGCTCTCTGCGGAAGCCCAGCTGTCCCGGCGGGAGGAGTCTCCCGGACTGCTCCGAGACGACCCTCAGGAGGAAGCAAAGCGACGGACGGGGGTGGCGGGGGCTGCCGCCTTCCTCGGCCCCACCCGTCAAGGCTGCCCACACGTCGAAGACTTCCCACTTGTTGGGCGACGAGGAAGAAAGGCCTTCGGAGTCCAAGAGGTCGCCGGCCCTGGAGTCTAAGAGGCCCGGTTGGTGGCTTTCCCCTTCCGGACAGGAGGAGAGCAGCAGCCGGTGAAGGAGGCCTTCTGGGGAGGTGGCCAAGCTCCGGTTTCCCGGGGGCTTGCGCAGGATCCGCAGCTCGGCGCCCACCACCTCGTCCAGCTCGGGCAGGCTGGAGATGTCGAAGAGGTAGCGCTGCGCCGCTTCCGACGGAGAGTCATCTGCAGAAAGAGAGGAGGAGGACAGAAGGAAACGTGAATCAAGAGCAAGCGCAGAGCTGTGCGCCCTAAAAGCCGCGCCTGGCCCGACGGCGCGGTTGCCTTGTTACCCTGGCCTCTCCCGCCAACTCAGGCCTGGAACCTGGAAGTGTCTCTTGGGGACTTCAGCTGCCATCAACCCCAGCCAGCAGGGCCAGTGGTGGGAGCTGTCGTCCAGCAGGGAACCCTTTGCCGCGAGTCGGGGTTCTCCTGGATCAAGCTATGCGTACTTACCAGGCATGGCCCCTGAATGCGCCTAATTGGCTGCTAGGAAGCTGCTGCCCATGAAGCGAGCGCTACTTTGCCCGTTGCAGGGCCAGTAGCGCCCCAGTCCTGAGACTGGATGGTCATCTGTCATGGATGCTTTCGCTGAGTTTCCTGTATTGCAGGGGGTTGGGCTAGATGACCCTGGGGTCCCCTCTAAGTCTACGATTCTATTTGTTACGGGAGAAAGAAAGGGCTTCTGAACGTACCCAGAGGCACTTTGATCCCTGCTGCTGCTGCGCCGGACATTAAAGGGGAGAGGGTGCGTCTGACAGTTCAATTAAGCCCCGCGCTTCTCGTGTATAGACAGGGTGCGCAATTGTGCGACCGTTGACAGAGCAGCTCCTCCGAAACTCGTTCTCGCTGCTCAGGCCTGGTGGAATGTGCAACGTCACCTCTGAGCGTGTGCAGAAAACCCAGTCTAAGGTTGCCGGGCGGACAGCGCGGCGGAGGTAAAAGGGCCGGGCGTCCTGGACCTGTTTTTCGTCTCGTTTTCGGAAAACAAGCCCCTGGAGAGGCTTGTCTTTGAAACAGACGAGCCTGGGTCCCTCCCTCCTCTCGCCAGCTTCGGGGAGAGACAATGAGAAAGATCTTTACAGTAACCATCTGTATTTATTTCCCAGCCCTCGGATCGAGCAGGTTCTGGAAGGTTGTTTCATGTCTTTCTTGCCTCCTCCGTGCCAAGTTAAACATTTTCCCAATCTGCCAAAGATCATTTTGTTCACGTGTGTGTCCATCTATATCCTTGGAGTTGGGGGCGCAGAGAGGAGAAAGAGGACCGAGCCGCGTTAGTTAGGGGTCTGACTGCTGTTGAAGGGGTCTGACCCTGCGCACATATTCTTAACCCTTTCCCACCCGCCCTCCCATGTAAATTTTCCGAGCCGGACGTGGCCCTTTTCCTGGGACTGATTAAACGCATCAGACGTGACAACAGATAAACAAAATCGGATTAAAATAAATAAAAGGAGGGAGGAGGAGAAGGGGAAAGATGATTTCTCAAATGCGGCCCCTCCGGCACAGCACCACTACGCGTCGCTTCTTATATACACGCACAAAACGGGCATTGCTGAAGATACGCTGAGCATCTATTGGAATCATTCTTACAGCGCGATCCTATGCATTGACTTCAATAGGTTGCTGCCTCCGAATCACGATTTTAAGCGGATTGCTGGGGAAGCCACTCTCAAAGGGGGGGGGGTGTTGGGTCCGATCGAAGTTGGGTCTTCCAACTAGGAGCCAAGAGCCTGTATTGGCTCCACAGCTTCGCGTTTGAGAGGATACGTGTCCAGGGATTTCAATTGAACTTGCTCCCTGTTCCAGATTGACTCGCTCTTCCATTTTTCCCTTGCTAAGTAAATCCTGAAAGGGTGATGATAACCCACCCTTCCAGGTTGACTTTGAGAACGGGAAAGAATGGAGAGCTGCTGAGAATCATTGAAAAGATCTGTTGTTGTTGCTGCTGTTTTTAATAAGTGATCATATCTTGGAAGAGAGAGAAAAGTGGAGCTCTTTAATACCTGGTGGGGCGGACGCTTAGAGTATTGATCGTTTGGTAAAGGTAAAGGGACGCCTGATCATTAGGCCAAGTCTGGCGGACTCTGGGGTTGCAGCGCTCATCTCGCTTTATTGGCTGAGGGAGCCGGCGTACAGCTTCCGGGTCATGTGGTCAGCATGACTAAGCAGCGCTCGGAAATGCAGTTTACCTTCCGGCTGGAGCGGTACCTATTTATCTACTTGCACTTTGATGCGCTTTAGAACTGCTAGGTTGGCAGGAGCTGGGACCAAACACCCGGAGCTCACCCTGTGGTGGGGATTCGAACCTCCAACCTTCTGATTGGCAAGTCCTAGGCTCTGTGGTTTAACCCATAGTGCCACCTGCGTCCCACTTTGATTGTTCAGTAGCCATCTTCAAAAATCTGTCACATGGAAGATGAAGCAAGCTTGTTTCCTCCTGCTCCAGAGCGTAGGACTCGAACCCATGGCTTCGAGGTACAAGAAAGGACATTCCCACTAAATATCAGGAAGAAGTTTCTGACAGTAAGAGTTGTGGCACGGACTCCATCGGGAGGTGGTGGACTCTCCTTCCTCGGAGGTTTTGGCCATCTGTCATGGATGCTTTGGTTGCATTGCAGGGGCTTGGACCAGAATCCTCAAGGACCCCTTCCAACTACAATTCTATGATAAGAAGGAACCTTTCATTGATGTCTTAATTCATATAGCCCAGGGCTTTCCTGGGGAACTCAAATCAAAGACCCCCTTACGCACTGGGGTGGAAAACATCTCCACTAGGGTGAAAAACACCGGGCTGAGTTGTTTGCTCCCCCCATCCCCCCAAAAAAAATCTGACGTAAAAGTCTGGATAGGAACAGATAAGGAGAGGAGGAGACCCCTTTGAATTGCTCAGCTGGTTTCAGTTTTGCTTTGAAACTCCCAGAAACCGCAGCCTGCGGGCCCTGCGCTGCGCTCTTGGAAACAGATTCCTAAGAGGGAAAGCAAGCAGCTCGGACAGATATTCCCCGGCGTCGAGTCCTCCTTCCTCTTGGCCTTCAAAGAGAGATTTGGGGGGGGGGGTCTCAGAAGCCAATGGGCCTGCACAGAGGGCTTCTCGGTTTCAGCCCCCCCTGAAAACCGGGCTGCTTCCGACGAAGGCTTTCCTTTTCCTTTGTGAAAGCTGGCACTGAGCAGAGCCGCGACCCAGCCCAAGTCCCACGAGATACCGGTAACCATAATCAGAGTGGGGGTTTCCCGTGTTGCGGCGAAAACTTGCCAAAAGGGTATTGAGACACCTTAAATGCCGGCAGTTTTACCGCGGCGAAAGTTTTCAGGAACCGCATAAGCTTCCAGTCTTCAGAAGCTTATGCTGCAATAAATGGCTCCGGTTTTTAAGTTCTCACAAAACCCATTGCTTTCAGCAGGTGCTTCACCTGTTCAACTCCCTCAGGTGGGGTGGATTAATTTATATATGTATAGAATCCTTAGGGCGGGGGCGGGGGGTGAAGTGAAACGCGCGTATGAATGTGCGTAAACTCGCAGACCGGAATGCAAACAGACCCACTTTTTCGTGTTTACCCTTCTAGTAGAAACGGGAAGAAATAAGCTGCTGCTTATGATATTTACTAACGGGAAGGTCCAGCCACGCAGCTGGTCCCCTAGACCTAGATACATGCAGGAGCGAGGAAGCTGTGGTTTTCCAGATGTTGGTGGACTTCCAGCTCAACCAACATCTGGCCAATGGGCAGGTGGTCCAACAATATCAGAAGGGAGAGTGGGACATTTCCCCCAATCCCCACCCCTGGATTTAGCTGATAGATGAGATTGATTTTATATATATCCTCTGGAAACGAAGTTCACTTTTATTTCATTCACACGTACTTTAATTTTGTTCATATGCAAACCTCGGTGCGTAATTAAATCAATCGATCAAACGACTAAATATTGCACGGTTGGAGCTCGTGCGACTCAAGAGCTCTCGGTCTGCCTCTCTTTAAAACCAGGTCACCGATCTACCGTTTAAACCTCTGAAGTTGCAGAGCATAAATCGGTCTAATTCCGTTGACTTCAGTGTTGAAGTCTGAATCAGATACAACAGGAGCATTTTCAGTCCTCCTGGGACGGATAGCATCCTTTATGGGAAAACTTACACCATAGCTACAAATGCCCCCTTAGGTTATATCCACCAAGGGATATAGGTTGGATCCCTTCCTAAACATTCTCACTAGGAAGTTAACCCCCCTTGATATTCCATGCTGAGCTGGGTTTGGCCGCTAGATTATTTGCGAGCAATCATTAACGAACGGGGAGATCTTTCCAACAGCGCCTGGCGATGATGACCTGCTATTCAACCCATTCAGACACAACAATTTCAGGAGGAATTTCGTATGTGTGTGCGTGCTAAGTGTTCAGCTACCCTGAATTCAGTTATGCTAAATTCAGTTATCCTGCGCCCAAAGCCCACATGCCTCCTTTTCACCTCAAAAGGGACAAGCCGGAGTTATGGTTAGCCTGGCGGCGCCCTAATTTGTTAAGGACAGCGAAACCTCGAACCACGGACTCGCGCGCTCGCCTCCCTTTGAGGGCTCCGGGCTCTCTTTCCCTGAGGCAGACCGTCTTCATGGGCGCTGGGGGACCCATACAGAACAAAACTTCGCCGAACTCACATAGCACTTCCTTTCAGCTATATAGCCCGGGACCCCCTTTTGTCCTTTCTCGTTTTTTAATTCGCTTGTATTCTATTCTGAAGCGTATCGAACCCTTCCACGTTTATATGTCTCCACCAGCCAGGTTGATCGGTGCAAACTGCCCCCATCAGCCTGAAAAATTGGGTTTTTCGTTCTGCTAGAAATAGTGCGCAACTCTGGCGCTACCCCCGCACCCCACCCCAAAACTAAATTAACTCCGGGCTTATGGTCTCCTCTCCACCACCCGCAATAAAGAACGACTTGGGGGTGCACCACGCGCGTTTACCGGGAAGTTTGCTCCCCAATAAGAATGCTTAGCAGCGCAGCCTTTGACAAAAAGACGAATAATGTCCCGGAACTCCTATGGCAGAGACGGTTACAGCCAAAGTAGATACACAGTTGTATTTTATTTTTTAAATGCTTAACTTCGGTTGGGTCGCGCGTTCTCTCTCTTATTTCTGCGACTTCGCTGTTTATTTTTCATTTGATCCCGTTTTGAAACACGGGTTTGTACGTCAGCCTCGGCGCAAACTCATGGGAAGGGGACTCACACGAATAAATAGGTGTCCCAAAGCCGAACACAATTAAAGCGCCGTTAAGCGCCGGGGCTCTGCAGAGGAATCACAGAATTGTTGAGTTGGAAGGAACCTCAAGGCCCATCCAGCCCAACCGCCTGCAATGCAGGAATCTCAACTGAAGCATCCGTGACAGATGGCTACTGAGCGCGTGTTTACATCGCTCCATCTTCAATCTGATTGTTTTAAAACTGGCTGGATTGTGGCCAGTTAAGAAATAAAATAGCTGCTGTCAGAAGCAGAGTGGAGCGGAGCACTCAAAAGCGGCTTGAGATGTCGGTTAGTCCGCTGCAGGCGAAAACAAACCATTTCCGCCCCGCGGAGCAGGCGCGGTGGGTTGTTTTGCTTTTTGGATTTTTTTACGTTTTTGGTGAGAAATTGGCCTCTCCCTTCAGTTACTGCGTGTCACCTTCTTCCCAAGAGGGGTCGCGTGCCAAATGGCTCCGGGCAGGGCAAGCGGGACAGGGGTTGCGGTGGGAGGCAGTGCGGTGGGAGGCAGGCTGAAGCGCCCCCCCCAACTCGAAATGCGTTTACAGCGTCCTGAACCTCTCCACACTTTAATGGCTCCTCCAGCGCAGATTAATGCGCTCCAGATGAACCAAACTGTAAAACAAAGCGCGCGAGCGCGCGCACCCTTCCCCCACCCCACCGCACCGCTTCCGTACCTTGCCAAAGTTGGGGGAACAGGAATGCCACCACCCAAGACTAGGACCCCCCCAAAGCTAAAGGAAGGGAAGCGACGTGGGTGGGTGCGGGGGGGGGGGATAAAGTTGCTCTACGTTAGTCTTACCGCCCCAGGTGACGGGGTGAGAGGGCTGCCCCCTCCCTAGCAACCTGGCTGTGCCAGCCCAGGAAGAAGGAGGGCGCAAAGTGGCGCGCGACGCGTGGGGAGGCGGCTGGAACCGTGCGTCTTTTGCAGGAGCGCGGAGCGCACTGCCTGGACAAGAGTCCCGCCTGCCCAGCGATGCTCTGGGGAAGAAGGTGGTTCAACCCTCCTCCTGACCCTTGCAGGCAGGTTGCGCTCTGTTCCGCGGCGGAGCTGTATTTGCATGAGGAAGAAGGCGCCCCCGAGGATTGGTCGCCCGGCGGCCACCGCCGCCTCCCCCCTCCCTCCTTTGCCTTACACCTGCTATCTCCACCCACTCCGTCGTCCAGCCAGCAAACCAGATGCACCTCAGCTCTCTTTGCCCGACGCCAGGTGGCCTCCCGAGTCAAAGCGGGCCGCTGAGCTGTCACGCTCGCTGGGTGCCAAAAGCTGGCCCACCCACTGGCAGAAGAGAGAGGGCCCGGAGAGGGAAGCGGCGGGACAGCGCTGAGCTCTCTGCAGTCTGCAGAAAATCCGCCACACTGTGCATTTGGACAGATTTTTCTTGCTTCTCGCTTCAGCTGAAAAATCTTATCTGGTCCGGTCTGACCTCTTTTCTGCTCTCAAAAATTATTGGTCCAGTTCTCCCTCCCTCCCTCCCTCCCTCCCTCCCTCCCTCTCTCTCTCTCCCCCTTCCTTCCTTCCTTCCTTCCTTCCTTCCTTCTTTCCTTTCCTTCTGCAGCTCCCTTTGTCTCTCAAAAGCAACCGATTGTCAGAGAACGAATGCCAGCCTCTGCAGAAATCTTTGCAGCTCTTGAGCAGAACTCCAACATTTGACTTCCCATTAAACCCCTTGGATTTGGGGTGAGCAAATCCTCCGCAGTTGTGGGGTTGCGTCCTATCAGGTTTGGGCTGACCGCAGTTTTAGATAGACCCCTCTGCTTTCGCGGCTTGGATTTAAAACAAAACTATTTCCAGCTTTACATTTCCTTGGCTGTTTTCGTATGGTCGAATTACACGCTCATAGGACTGTAGCGGCAGCAATTCTCTGGATTTCCCCCTCCTCTCCCTATACGCTTTTGCTTCGGGCCAACATTTATTTAACAGTTTGGGTTCACATTAAGTCCGCCCCGCCCCAGCTTGAGGATACACGGTGTATTTTTCTCGAAACCTGTGGGGTGTGATGTACACACAAATATTATATATATTAATGTTTTGCCATTTAAAACCACCAAAAAACAACAACAACCAAGCAGCGACTCTCTTTTTCTTTCGAATTAGCAAAATTTAGACCAACCTCTCACTCGCAGAGTGCAGAGAGACGAGGTCAGTATTACACAGTCGAGGGGCGTTTGTTGCTTTGCATTAGATCGAGATTAATATTTTAGATCGTTTAGAGTATTAGCTGAAAGAACCGAGAGTAACTTTTCCAAGTACTTTGCATCAGATTTGGACTGCTACCCTACCCCAAGAGGCTGGCAATGTTGATTTCAAACTAACCATCCCGAGCAAGAATCCCGATTCTCGCTTTGGAGTGGAATTGCAAGGTATCCAATCCAAATCGGAACACCCGGCGTAACTGAAGGCCGGGCGCTTGCCCGAGGCAAATCGAGGTCCGTTCAATCTCTCTCCTCCACCGTTTAGAGCAAGAACTGGGTTTAACTGGGGCGATCCCGGTCAGATTCTTTGTTCGCTGGGAGGGGGCGGGTGAAGCCTGCAATCCTACGCAAACCGCTTACTTGGGGATTTGACCACAGGAGGAGAGGGGAAGCGTCTCAAGCGAAGTGGGACTCACTTCGGAGACAATGAGCGCAAGAACCGGCTCCCACAAACAGGATCCCACCTGTCCTGGGCAGTCCCACCTGTCCCCTCGCGCGGGGCTCGACGGCTCCTGCTCCAGGGCGCAGGTGCGCGCTGGGCATCCCAACCCATCCCACCCACCACCCTACCCGGGCTGGCTCACCTCGCGGCTGCGCCTGGTCTACGAAGCCCGTGACGGTGTCCGCTCGTCCGCCTCCTTCGACGGCGGGCACAGGAGGCTCCTTGCTCCGGGCCAGGCTGTGGTAAAGCGCTACCATGTAGTCGTGAGGCACCACCGTGCCGTTGCGGAACGCGCCTTCGCGCTTCGCCTTCCAGGCTGCCGTGGCGGCGGCGTCTCTGACGTCGAGGTTCTCCTCGTCGGCGGCTGCCGCTTGCGCTGCCGAGGCGGGCAGCAGGGGCCTGACGGCGGCGGCGTCCAGCTGCCACGGGCGCAGGCGGCAAGCGCTCCAGAGGCAGTAGAGGCAAAGCGCCGCGGCCGCCCTCAGCTCCATCCTCTCGCCGTCGCCGTCCTTGCCGTCTGAAGCAGCAGCAGCAGACAGAGCTCGGCGGGCTCCGGGCGGCTCGCGCAGGGGCTTTGAGGGCTCCTCGGACTCCCCGGCCGCTTTTTAACATTGTGTTCACAATCCACGCCGACTCCGCCGACAGCGGCAGGAGGCTTTTTCGGACCCCGCGCAGCGCCCCCTGCCGAGCGGCCGCCGCTTGGCAACGACGGCGCTCAAGCCCTCGGACGCCGCTCCTCCGCGCGCGCAACTAAAAACCCAGAACCAAAACACAAACATTGTTGAGTCATATATTTGCTTTTTTTGCAAGAGCTCCTTCCTGCCTGCCCTCTTCAGTTTTTTTCAAAAAATGTCTCTCTCTCTCTCTCCTAAAAAAAAGAAAAAAAGAAAACCCCTTTTTAAACTGAATCCGTCGGAAATAACACCCGTAACAAACTGGCCGAGGTGTTTTCGACGTGAGCCCGTTGCCAACTGGGCAGAGCGCAGCCGGGTGCCAAGAGGAGCGTCTCGGAGGACACGTTAAAGGGAACCGGATCGTGCGGAGAAAGAGCCAGAGAGATGTCCAGAGAGGGGTTTTCACCCGGAGCCCGAGGGGGCGGGGGTCCCTCTTTCTCCCAAGGTGGCAGGAATTGGACGCACCCGAGAGGAAGTTACACAGACTTTATAAACTTCCCTGAACTTGCAGAGGAAACGCGCTGCGTTTGCTGATTTCCCCCCTCCTCCTGCTCTGTGTCCTTTTCGATAGAAATCAGAGATCATTTCGCCAGCACCAACAAAAGAGATGTTAAAAGGGGGAGGGAAAAAAGAGCGCGCGCACGGGGGGGGGGGGAGAGAGACACCCCCTGGCAGTTTAATCCAGGAGAAGCGTGTGTCTTTGTGTGTGTGTGTGTGTGTGTGTGTGTGTGTGTGTGTTAGGAGGAGTGGCATCGTTTTGCTCTGGGAGTGAGGCCCCGGTGAGGAGTTACTTCCAAGAACCATACTTCGAATTGGCTGTCGCAGAGAGGACCACTCCTAAGCATTCCTTGCACCAAGGGCGCTGCTCGATTTAAACCGCTGCTGCTTCTAGTTTTTCATCGTAGAATTGCAGAGTTGGAAGAGACACCCAGGGTCATCTAGTCCAACCCTCTCCAATGCAGAAATCCTGCCCACAGCCAATGGGGGGGTGTCTCCAACCTTCCAATTAACAGCCAGACACACTGTGCAATTGTGGGCTGTGTGTGTCTTTGGGGAGGGGCAACAACTGATAGTTTTCATTATCATTTGTAAGCCGCCTTTGCAATGAAAGAAGGCGTAAGAAAGTGAAAGAAAGGTTGTTACTCTTACTACCAGTATTGCAGTACAGTGGTACCTCGGGTTAAGTACTTCATTCGTTCGGGAGGTCTGTTCTTAACCTGAAGCACCGCTTTAGCTAATGGGGCCTCCTGCAGGCGCTGCACTATTTCTGTTCTCATCCTGAAGCAAAGTTCTTAACCCGAGGTAATATTTCTGAGTTAGCGGAGTCTGTAACCTGAAGGGTATGTAACCTGAAGCGTATGTAACCCGAGGTACCACTGTAGTGCTATTGCTGTGCTTTTCCTCCTCCTCAGATCTTTGCTACGTTTTCAATGCTGCTGCTGTCTATCCATGTACTTATTAAGCCACAGAACAGCCACCACCCTAACCACAAGGAGCGCGCATTCGTTCCCCTGCGAACTTGATTTCGAACCAACCTAAACCTGGTCATTTCGCGCTCGGGTGCAAGTTGGAAACGTTTCAATTACGCAGGGATCGTGTGGGAGACGGAGACGGGGACCGACCTGTGTGTCTCCAGATGTGGCTGGAGTAAAACCCCAACCCTGGATGATGCAGGAAAAAGCGGCACCCAAATTGGACACGCCTTAAAAAACAAAAAATAAATAAAATCGTTCCAGCGTGTAGGGCCAGGCTGCCTGTCTCCTCCTTCTCCCCTTCAATCGAGTGGGACCCATTTCTTTCCGTGTCTGTATGTTCAGGGGCAGACTGAGAAAAGGGATCTTTTTTAAAAGTCGAAGCTGGTTTCCATCACCAGCCAAAAGAAAGCATTGCAGAATTTCAGAAGCCAGTTCCTCGCCTCTGTGGCCTGTTTGGCACCGCCGTCCTTAAACCAAGAGTTTGTCGGTGATGCTGGCAGAAAATGGTCGTTAATCTTTAGGACAGAAGGAGATCCTCGCTTGAAAGGGGGGAAATGAAGTCGCTCAAATCTCTCTCTCTCTCCGCCCCCGCAAAGCCGCCCTCCCGCCTGCCTGAGCGTTAATGTTTTGTTTTCTCTCCTCTCGAGGGCTTCCTTGGTAAAATTCAGATGTTTCCTTGGATCCCAGTTAAAACAACAAACCGCGGTATTGACTCGGATGTTATTTCAAGTTTTCTCAGCCCTTTGCGGGGTGTGTGTGTGTGTGTGTGTGGAGGGCGGAGTGGGGAAGGGAGGGGGAAAGGAGAGAGATGGGGAATGTCTGTTTTCTCCACAAATAATAAAACAACACCCAAAGGATCAAGATCGGCGGCGATTAATGCCATCAATCGTTTTGGGAGCGCGCTGCAAGGGAACAGATTTGAGAGATCAGGGTTCGTTTCGTTCATTCTGCAAAGGCTTGGCCACGCTAAGGGCTTGTGGTTCTCTGTTGGGTGTTTGCGGGGGTCTTATTCTTGCCCCTGGCACAAGCTGCCGTGATTGGATTCCTTAGCACCAGAGCAGTCTCCATGCCCCTCTATAATAAAAATATAATGCAGTCAGCAAGAAGAACGGCGAGTTCTGTGGAGCGAGTAGAATGGCCTTGCCCAGTCCATACAAAAACCACACAGTCTGCAAAAAAACAAACACCATTTCATGTAGAAGCCACCAATGGATTTCTATGGCGCTTCCTCCCTTCCATGTGGCTGGCCTTGTTGCATCCCCAGGAAACTTCCGATTGCCCTGCATTGTTTTGTTTTGTGTTTAATCTGCTTGGTGATTCGTGAGCAATTGACCGGCGGGTAAAGCAGAACAGAGAGAAAGACGAAATATCTGCGTTTCTTCTCCCAGGCCCTTCTTAACACGGAGGCTGAAGCTGTCTCAGGGTTAAATGAATATCTGTCTGTCTGTCTGTCTGTCTGTCTGTCTTCCAGAATGGAACCCAGGACCAGTCCCATCTAAGTGCAGGACCAAACCCTGTCCTCCTGCTTCATCTCAGCAACGCGTTGGCTTCACGTATCTTTAGACCACACCATGGGAAAGGAACACAAGCGAACCCTTCGCATTTCAGTCCTAGGCTGAACCCCAACGACAGAAGCGATAGCCAACTTACACTCCCCACCCCCGCGAAGCTTCCTCTGAGACCTCACCCGTGTTCCCCGAAGGGCAGCAATCGTCGCGTCTGAGCGCCCTTCACGTTTGTAGGTTTGTTTGTTCGATAAATAAACACATAATAAATTATTTCAGCGGGCTCCCGATCTTAACCCGACGCACAACCCAGTCCATGCTTTAAAAATCCCACGGGATTCATTTAGCCCCAAAGGAGGACTGCAATCGTAAATCTCATATGCAGTAAAAATAATAAATAAATAAATTTAAACCCGCCCCCCAACACGACTGCATTCAAGACTTTGTGGTTGGGGCTGCAAGCGAGTTTAGCAATCCAGGTAGGCTTTCTCCAGCCTCCCAACCCAGTTCGCAACCTAAAACGGGGTTTGATTTTCCAAACGCTTTACAGACCACCTTAAATCTTTCTCCGTCTTGATCTCTATCTAGTTGGGAGTATGCCAGCCAGCTAGACCGGTAGACCTGAGCCTGCAAAGGCAGCGTATAAATCTATTCGTTCATTAAGCTCCGCCGATGCCAACAGAAGTTACTTATGCGCCTCTGAAGCCGAGCCTCGGCCCCAGAATTCAAGTCATCAGCAATGAGATGTCCATGAATGCCCGGTTGCTTGTTTGGGTGTCAGCCTAACAAGAGCAGCCAACACACGCTTGCTGGGAGATAAGTTTCCTTGGAGTCATACAGAGCTTCTCAGTGCTTTCGATGGCATCGCCTCTCCCTTCAAGACAATTCTCTGCGCGCTTATCCTGGACACCTCGGGACGCCCCTTCGAGCAAATCTGAGCGAACGGAAGCGCAACGGAGTTCACTGCAGACCCCAGCGCGCTTTCCTTAGAAGTTGCTCCTGAACTGATGCGATGGGCAACCTTTTAGTAAGATAAGTTAAAGGCTAGGGGATACACACACACACACACACACACACACACACACACACACCTCGCATATCTCTCCAGGGAGCTTACTTCCAGGTGTGAAAGCAGCAGAGCGCAGCCTGACAATGTCATCCCAGCAGTGCCCACGCAGAAGGGAGCCCCACTCTGCCCAATAGGGCTTGCTCCCAAGCGTTATCAGCCTCATGCTCTAACCGCCTGAGCTGCCCAGGCTATCAAAGTCATAGAGTTCAATCGGGCTTGGCGCTGCTAAGGCTTTTAAGGTGCCAGGGAACTGTCTTGTGGTCTGTGCTACAAGCAGTGGCGTAGCGTGGGTTGTCAGCACCCGGGGCAAGGCAAGTAATTTGCGCCCCCTAACCCGTGGATTTGCGCCCCCTAACCCTAGCCCCCAGATGTTGCGCCCGGTGCGGCCGCCCCCCCCCCTGCACCCCCCACGCTACGCCACTGGCTACAAGGCAGTGCAAAACACCGCTGAGCTGCGGTGTCTGTTTTAAACGGAAAGCAGGTTTTACATATAACGAGCGGGGGAGAGGATGGGAAAGAAAACGAAGACGGAAACTTGATTCTTCACCACTGCTTTTTAGTCCTGCTCAATATGTTGTTATATCAGGGTGCTTGAAGCATACCAGAAGCCTCAAATCCTCTTTCTTTACTCCTCTGAACGACGCCCCTTCAACAATTAGAAACTATAAGCAAGCAAGCAAACAAATAAAAAAGTTGGGTTAGCTCAGTCATTAGAGCACGAGACTCTTTATCTGAGGGTTGTGGGTTCGAGCCCCACGTTGGGCAAACGGTTCCTGCATTGCAGGGGGTTGGACTAGATGACCCCTGGACCCCAACTCTGTGATTTTAAGTTTCTAACTCGGGGAGGTTCGGTTCACGGAAAGTGGAGTTGCCCTGCGGAAGGAGACTTGACCTGTGCCATGGCAGTGACAACCGGAGGTCATTGACTAGGCTGTCGGAATATTGAAATTGAAGTTAATTTGTTAAAGTTTCTGAAAGTGTAATTATATATATATATATATATATATATATATATATATATATATATATATGGCTGCCTTTGTATGCAGGAGAGAAAGGGACGCTGTTTGGGTGGAGGAGACGGGAGTTCTCCGCCTCAGATCATCCCTTAATGGCTAAAGTCGCTAAACTAAAAACCATGAATGGCCAATGCGCTAGTAGCTCCCCGAAATCTGGGATGCACAAAGAGGGGAGAGAGAAACTCGACGCCTCGGTTTGCGCACGGAGGAGAATCTCCAGCGCTTCCTCTCGGGAGTGCGAGTGAGATAGACGCAGACACCTCTCTTGCGCCCCCGAAGGTGTTTCATTATCATCGCTAGGCTCCCCGACGACAGGTCCCGCCGCCTTGCCTCCTGCTCTCTTCTCGCTCCAAGCGACGGGTCTCTCACGTCGGGTCATCTGGCGCTGGGCAGAAGAGGAGGCTCAGGGCGCACGCTGCTGCAAAGAAGGTGGCTGAAGGCTGCCTGTAGCCTTCAGAAGAGTCTCAGGCCTGAGGAAGGGTCGGAAAACGTTTCCTTCTCCTCCTACTCTTCTCTCCCGCACGCATCCCCGCGGCCTCTCCCTCTCCCATGGCGCCGAAATGCTTCCATCACAGAGAGGGTGCTCTGTGAGCATCAGTCGCCACGCACGCTTCCAAGTTCTCTTGGCTATCTATGTTTAGAAGGATCTCCCACCTTAAAAAACAAAAGACAGGAGGCCAAACAAATCCCATCATCTGCCAGTCAGATAAGAGACAGACAGACACTCCTGTTTGACTGAACCAGCCGGCTCACAAAGCGTAGGGCTATCGCTCCTGAATCTAGGATGCATCTACGACACAGCCTAGGCTGGCTGTTTCTTCAAAGGGATAGGCGCAACTGCAAAAAGTGCAGGGATTCCTTGTTTTGTTTTAATTTTTATATTTTATTTTCAATTCTTCAATGATATTTTGACATAAATACAATCCAACATTTCCCAACAAATATATGTATTTTGACTTTCCCCTACTCTTTTCCCCCCTTCAGTTTCTTATATTTTTAAATGAGTAACACTGCATCTCCTTCATTCCTCCAATTACGGTGGTACCTTGAGTTACATACGCTTCAGGTTACAGACTCCGCTAACCCAGAAATAGTACCTCGGGTTAAGAACTTTGCTTCAGGATGAGAACAGAAATCGTGTTCTGGCGGTGAGGCGGCAGCTGGAGGCCCCATTATCTAAAGTGGTGCTTCAAGCTAAGAAAAATTTCAGGTTAAGAACGGACCTCTGGAACGAATTAAGTACTTAACCAGAGGTACCACTGCAATAATTACTTCCTACTTATATTTTAACATTAATTTTAACTGTTTGGTTTAAGTTAATCCTGGTAATGATACAATAACATTTCAGATAATCCACAAAACTTTCCTCTTGGTCCCTTAATGCTCCAGCAAAGGTTTGCCATTTCGGCATAGTCCATTAATTTAGTCTGCCATTCCTCCATGGTTGATACAGAAACTGCTTTCCATTTCTGAGCATAAATCACCCTGATGCGGTCTTAGCATACACAAACACATATTTATTTATTTTTGTTATTTTGGTATCTCTGTACCAATTATCCCTAAAGAGATTTAGACTGAGAGCTTGTTCCCCTCCATGGATACTGGACTCAATCAACCCTACCCATTGCCCATGGTGGCTGAAGTGGGGGGGGTGGTGGTTGGAGTCTAACATATTGTTATGGATTTGGGGCACCCCCAATTCCCTAGAAATGAATAAATGGTAGGATTTTGATGATTTGGGGTGTGAAGGAAGAAATACCAGTTGCAGAGGAATCCCTGGGCTAGCCTATGCAAAATGACCTGGCCAAGCTAGGGCCATTGAGAGCCGTTGGCAATGCAAGAGAACGCCTTCCCCCTTGGCCTGAGGTGTGACAAGACACAGGGGATTTGGAAGGCTGCCAGCGTAACTGGGTATGAGGTGATAGCATTTTTAGCAAGGTGTTCTGGGAGGAAAGAGGAGGAAAAGAAAGACTGGGCTCCATCTTGGGCAGGTTGGCTGGAAGAGATGCCTTGGACTGCCCTGCTGTGGGGAACAAGCTTTCTTGAAATGACCATGGTGGAAGATCTGGACTACCTCCATGAAGAGTGAATGTGTAAATGGGTGAATGAACCACATTTCTTAAAGCTATGGCAGTCTCCATCTTGTCTCAGTTCTCCAAAGGAGCACAGACCCTGGGTGACTGGAACCCCATGGGCTTTTGCCACTGCTCAGCAGATAGAGGGAGCAGCACCCAACTTTTAAACGATATATCTGGAGTCTCCTTAACAAACTACAGTTCCCAGGATTCTTTGGGAGAAGTAGCGATTTAAACGCATAGTGCGGTTAGGCCTACGTCAAGCTACTGGTCTCGTTTGCCTGTTGTTGTGTCTGCTATCACTAGCTCTCCAAGTTCTCAGGCCAAGATTTAACCCAGGTTTGCTGTCCTAAACCCACCCACTCCTTTCTGCAGAACAATGAATTTTAGACCCGCTACACAGAACGCCTGTGCTGCTTTATCGCTATGCCCGACCCACCAGCTGGATTATCCGGGAAGTCCCTTCGTACAGGTCTGGATATGTGGCTTGTTTAATAATTTCACTGGTTGCGCCGCAGTCCCCATCCCATGGACTTCAGCGAGGTTTCTTCTGATTTATGCTGACAGTCAACCATCGCCACCCTTCCATCTTCCGCCGATGTGTTCTGAGGGATGCACGTGGTAACTGAACATTCTGTCCTCTCCGTCCCAGAGTGTCCATCAAAACGAGGAAACGCAGTGCGTTTCCCCCATCTGTTCTGCATTGAAGCTCCATCGAAACCCTTTTGGGTTTTCTTAAATTTCCATCTACCCTGCCCAGCCTAGGCCAGCTGCAGGACCTTCCAGTGCTGTTGTGGCTCAGAAGTTCCTCAAGCGAAGCTTCCCCTTTCCCTCCCCCCCCCCCCCCGTTCCGCCGCCCCTCCTTGGGACAGATTGGGGACTGCTTTGGGTAATAATGCAAACATTTGTTTTTCTTTGTGTATACATAGACTGTTGTGTTGGCAAACCGCTTCCTTGGACCTGCCACTCCTTTTCTTTTTTTATAAAAATAAAAGCCTAATTAACAGATTGCCATAACAGAAATTGGAGAGGAAAAACTGCAATTTATTTTATAACTCAATTAGTGAGTTAACGGATGGGGGGGGGACACATACACATGTAGCCAAGCCTTATTACTTTTCTCTTTTGACTCATCTGAACTTTCCAACAATCAGAAACTTGTTCCAGCTCAGGATAACATCCCTTTCCACTCCGGGGGACTTGCCAGTCTCAGCCTTAATCCCCGACACCTGCCCTTAATCAGATGTAGGCAAACCTCCCTTTCCACGGCTTCATTGACTGCCAAAAGTCTATGCCCATCTCCTTCCCTTCATACTAACACATTCTCTGCAGAACTCTCCAACAGATGATAAATCATTTAACTGTCCTCCTGGTCACTCTTGAAATGGAACTGAAACTAGCAGGGATTCCTCTCCACAACTTAAGAGTTCCCACTCTTCCCCCCTGACAAAAACCCTGCACACCTCAACTTTCAGAAGTACCATATTTTTCACTCTATAAGACGCACCAGACCACAAGACGCACCTAGTTTTTGGAGGAGGAAAACAAGAAAAAAAGTATTCTGAATCTCAGAAGCCAGAACAGCAAGAGGGATCGCTGAGCAGTGAAAGCAGCAATCCCTCTTGCTGTTCTGGCTTCTGGGATAGCTGTGCAGCCGGCATTCGCTCCATAAGACGCACACACTTTCCCCCTTACTTTTTAGGAGGGAAAAAGTGAGTCTTATAGAGCAAAAAATAGGGTAATTCCCACAGAGTTAGGGCTTTTTTCCAGCTGGAACTCACCGGCACTCTTGGGTAGGTGCCATTGCCATTGTAAGACAAGGGAGGTGTTCATGGTGAGTTCCGGCACCTCTTTTTCTAGAAAAATAGCACTGCACCGAGTTAAATAGGACTTCCTCCCAGGTAAGTGGGTCTCACATTGTAACCTCAGCGTTTGGCTGTCTGTTACCTTCTCTGGTCAAATCAAGTGATGTTTCAGATTGAGGCTGTGTACACATCTGTGGTTTGGGAAGCAGCTGACATATGGTGTTAGCCTACATCTATATTTCCTCTTATGATACATTGCATTTTGATGCTTTCTCTCCCAAACCAGCTTCAATTCAATCTGAAAAAAAGAGTGAACTAGCTGCATTTTAAGCCAGCGAATGTGAAAAGAGTCAAACACAAGCAGAGCCCTGCCAGATCCCATGTTTCCCCAAGTGGCCAGTCAATCCCCAGAGTGGGAAATAATCCTTTTAGCAAGTGGTCTTCAGATCTGCTCCCTCTGCTACCTGGTCTTCTACTTCCTGTGGGAATGTTGTGGATAGTAGGAGAGGATATATTGATTAAATATTATCCTTCCTCACTCACGCTAGTGAGTCAGTAGCAGAGTACATTCCCCAGTATATAGCAGGAAGCTAGTTGGTAGATTAGTTTGAATCTCTTTACTTAAGCAATCCAGTCTGGTTTTGCCCAGATTGGGGTTGTTCCTGGTAAATTCCCCTTTTATCCCTCCTAAAAAGAATAAAAAGAAGGGACATGGGTGGTGCTGTGGGTTGCCGATCAGAAGGTCGGCGGTTCGAATCCCCATGACAGGGTGAGCTCCTGTTGTTCGGTCCCTGCTCCTGCCAGCCTAGCAATTCGAAAGCACGTCAAAGTGCAAGTAGATAAATAGGTACCGCTCTGGCAGGAAAGTAAAAGGCGTTTCCGTGCGCTGCTCTGGTTCGCTAGAAGCGGCTTAGTCATGCTGGCCACATGACCCGGAAGCTGTATGCCGGCTCCCTCGGCCAATAATGCGAGATGAGTGCCACAACCCCAGAGTCGGTCACGACTGGACCAAATGGTCAGGGGTCCCTTTACCTTTACCCTTTAAAAAGAATAAAGACGCAACAGTCTTCTTTAAAAGTAACAAGAAGGTTACTCACATTCAGTTCCCAGTAGGTTCCCTGAAAGCAGACTTTAGCTTATAGTTACAGAACAGAATTTGAGTTCATCCCATATGGGGATTGAGCTCATGTGCTGCTGGCTGAGAGCCAGCAGACAGCAAAATAACATCAAGAGCACAGTATCAAGAGTTGAAGAACAACAAGAGTCAAAGAGGAAGATGGCTGCATGACCAGCCCTTTTATGGGGTCTTACAGGGTCATGTGACCTGGTCACATGCAGGGGGAGGATGCTCCAGATCAGGTGTGACAGGAAATCCTCCTGGCTGAAGTAACACCCCCGTGTGTCCACTCTGGGCAAACAGGAAGTGTTGTACTTGACTGCTTATGTTACATCCCACACTTCCCACAGCAGAAATTAGTCATTGCTTTGTTCACACATACATGCAATCCCTGGGTTCCTCCATACAGGCTTGCTGTATACTTGATGCCTGGCTGTTGACTATGTGGACTGACTTCAGGGAAGAGCCTTGCACAAGACATAGAAGGAACAATTGGTGCTGGTATTACATGGATCTGTGATGGCCTTTAATTAACACCCGGAAGTCATCTCTGGATGTTGCAAACTATAAGCTTTAAAGATGTGAGCAGCCCCACAGATTTAGGCTGTCCCCATACTACTGTGATATGACTTACCAACTGGGGGGGCGTGGTGTTTTGCGTTCTTCCTCTACTCTGTTTTCAGTTTCCACCCCCCCAATTCCTAATGAACAACACCCAATTGTCTGTGCCAGTAATCCCTCCTTCTTTCCTAAGTCAGAGATGGTGAACTCCTCATATTTTACAACAGCATTAAATAAGGTGGAAAGACAACAACCCTGAGAAGGCATCCTTTTGAACCAAGTAGCGTAAACACAGATGATGGGTCAAATTTCATACACACACACACACACACATACATACCATACATATATATTGGTTTGATTGAAAATGATATGCTAAAATATATATAGTTTTTTAGCATATCATTTTCAACCATTATTAAACATACTTTTATATCTTATATAATTTTTTTGACTTCCATCAATCCCATCTGAAATTTTTCCAATCTTTTTTACTTAATATACATTTCTTACTTTCACTATTGAATTTAAATATCATAACTAATGTCTCTCTTCTTTGCAATATTTCATACATTCCTCCTTACAAAACTTCTTGTAGTCCTACTAGCGTAATTTGTTGATTACAGTTGCTCTTCAAATAATTCGTATATTTTTCCCAATCTTCCAGGGCACATCCTGGCATGAGCACAGAGAAGAGTGACCAAACTGATCAAGGTTCTGGAAACCAAACCTTACGAGGAACAGCTGAGGGAGCTGGGTATGTTTAGACTGGTAAAGAGGAGTCTGAAAGGAGATATGATAGCCATCTTCAAATATCTCAAGGGCTATCACATGTTTTCTCCCTGGAAGGGAGAACTCAAACCAATGGCTTCAGGTTACAAGAAAGGAGATTCTAGCTAAACATCAGGAAAAACCTTCAACAGTGGAACAAACTCCAACTAGAGGTGGTGGACTCGCGTTCCTTGGAGGATTTACGGTAGAGGTTGGATCGCCATCTATCTTGGATGTTTTAGTTGAGATTCCCTCATTGCAGGGGTTTTGACTAGATGACTCTTGGGGTCCTTTATAGTTCTACAATTTTAGGATTCTATGACATCATGTTGTGCCCACTACAACAGCAGCATAGCCAGCCAGGGCCGGCCCACGACATTTTGGCACCTGAGGCAAACACTCAAAATGACACCCCCTTCTTGCCAGAGAAGAAGGTGTGAGTAAAGATCTACATCAGGAACAAGTGTGTGTGTGGGAATAAAGATCTTCATCTCACCTCACGGATGAGGCTCTGGTTATAGGAGTAGTATAAAGGTAAAGGGACCCCTGACCATTAGGTCCAGTCGTGACTGACTCTGGGGTTGCAGCGCTCATCTCGCTTTATTGGCTGAGGGAGCCGGCGTATAGCTTCTGGGTCATGTGGCCAGCATGACTAAGCCACTTCTGGCGAACCAGAGAAGTGCACGGAAATGCCGTTTACCTTCCCGCTGGAGTGGTACCTATTTATCTACTTGCACTTTGACGTGCTTTCGAACTGCTAGGTTGGCAGGAGCAGGGACCGAACAATGGGAGCTCACCCCGTCGTGGGGATTCGAACCGCCGACCTTCTGATCGGGAAGTCCTAGACTCTGTGGTTTAACCCGCGTCCCTCAAGGAGTAGTATACTTATATACCATTCTTGAGCACAGGCTCTTTCAGTAGCCAACAAATTGTTAAAATAAAACTAGAATTCTACTGAAAGCACAGTTACAATGATAAGTAAGTAAGTAAGTAAGTAAGTAAATAAATGCAAGTAACCCATGCACAATTTTCTTTCTCTGGGGGAAAAAAATCCTATATCCTAAGAGAGAAAACTTTATTGGGTTCTGTGACGGTGGTCACAAATCCTGGGAGTCTGGGTGACGAAAGAAATCCTACTTGCCTATGAATAGTGTCTGTATAACTGAGTCTGTGGTAGAATTAACCAGTAAGACTTCCAGCAACCCTATGAGTTACATTATACCAGGGAAAGGGAACCTGTGGTTTTCTAGGTGTTTGGAAACGTCAGCTGGTGCAGAATTTGGCAGCCAGGATGCTCCCTGGGGCAAGGCGGTTTGAGCATATTACACCGATCCTGGCCCGACAGCACTGGCTGCCAATTAGTTTCTGGGCCCGATTCAAAGTGCTGGTTTTGACCTATAAAGACCGCAATACAACTCTGGGTATTAAATAATTAGTAAAATTAGAGAATGATATGAGACAACCTTCAAGGAGGGCTGGAAACTGTAGAGTACCTTAAAAATGACTGTAGACACTAGCTGGTTTGGAGTAAGCTCAGCAGTAAAAGCTACTCAGAAAACCAGGTGGAGAAAAGGAAGGAATAGATTAATCATAATACGCAGCAGCAATAGACAAGAGAAGAAACCATGGAAGGGTAGAAGAAAAGTCGATTAGTAAGGGAAACTGCTTGATTAATTGTATTGTATTTTTGGAAATTATATATATATATATATATATATATATATATATATATATATATATATATATTTAAAACAGGATGAAAAAATATATATTTATGCACAATCAGAGCTTTTCAGAATGCACATTACAGATTACCTACAGGTTTTCAGTCCTGTACATGTCTACAGCCTCTAATAACTTCAGTTTGGCACTGAACTGGATAAGCTTCTTTGTATAAAACATGTACAACTGTTCCTATTATGAGAAGACAACTTACCAAACCTTTTCAACCATCAACACCCAGAACTGACAGCATCTGAATTTAAGACTCTTCCTGTAAGTTTGCTCAAGGAAAAGCCTTTCCCAAGTCATACACAGGAAAAGAGCTCCACCGGGTGGCTGATGGTGTCTATCTCATCCTTCAATACATGCTCCATAATAAAGAATAAACAATAATTGTACAAGAAGGATCTGTGAAGCTAGAGATAGTAGGTCCACCTGGTCCACTGTGGGTACAGAACTGAAGTTCTTCTTATTTCTTCATTTGATTTCACTTTTAAATTGTGTACCGCCTTTCTATATTACTATGCACAAGGAAGTTTATGACATCAAAATATACAACAAAGAACACATACCTTACAATAATCTGATCCAATACAGAAAGTCATAATAGAACACAACTTCAAAACGGAACAACTTTTATAAAATAAAGTAATATTCAATAATCTATTAGAATCTAATAGTACACAATAAAACCAACTCTCAAAACATCAGCAAATAATAATTAAACAGAAATTAACTCTGAACAATTACAATAACTAGTTACTAAACTATGATCAATAAAAAGAACTGCAAGTCACGATGTAATAAAAATACCACAATACATACAAAGCCATCTAAAAGGATCAAACTGAGAAACAAAGATGCAGAACTTATAAAACTGTTTTTAAATATATATATTGCTATTTCTTTGACTATGGCTGTTTGGACAAACTAGCATCCAATGTAACATAAGAAAAATGTTTATTTTCCAGTTATTCTGTTCTTAGATTGATGCCCTGACTTGCAGAAGCTATCCAGGATTTTAGGCAGAGAATCTTTCCCAGGTGCTACCTGGGACATTCTGCATGCAAAGCAGATGGTCTACCACTGATTTCTTAAAAATAAAAAAGACTTTATTAGATTTTTAACTTTCAGACAAATTGAACATTACAAAAACAGCTATCACTATACAACGTCTGGAGAAATAAACCTATTATCACAACAGTATAGCAAGATCATTAAGTTTCATGGTAGGCTTCCAGTTGTCTGTTTATGTAATTAACCAAAGTCATTCTTCCATAAGTTTCCATGGGAGTCATACTCGCATAAAATTATTTTCTTCTCAGGATGCCTTTTCAATAGAGCAGTGCCAAATATCTGTAGATTTGCCTGCTTCCATGCCATTCTTCGTAGCTTTTATTTTATCAGTTAGTGTTGTTTTTTTCTTCCATTAATGCAATGTTCCAAATTTCCTGCTTCCCCAATTTCTGAGAAATTTAGATGTGTGGCCTTCCGTTTCTTTGCAAACGTTAGTCATGCTGCCGTTAATAATTAGATCCCGAAACATGTTTTTGCAAGGTGAGTCATTGTAAATATTGAATAAAGCTATTTGGGAAAGCGGCTGCAGAGAACCACTTTGTTATTTTGTCCGACTTTTGCAGCGTTAATTCAAGTGAAACTGTGTTTTTCTTTTACAATCCCATTGTGTGAGACCTTGGAAACATTCGTGTGTCATCAGCAACCATTATGGAATTGTCATTACAGTCATACCTTGGTTTTCGAACAGCCTAGTTCTCAAACGTTTTGGCTCCCAAACGCAGCAAACCCGGAAGTGACTGTGCCAGTTTGCGAACTATTTTTGGAAGCTGAACATCTGATGGGGCTTCCGATTGGCTGCAGGAGCTTCCTGCAGCCAATCAGAAGCTGCACTTTGGTTTCCAAATGTTTTGGAAGTCGAACGAACTTCCGGAATGGATTCTGTTTGACTTCCAAGGTACGACTGTAGTGGGAATGTTTTAAAACGTTCCCGTTGCTGATTTCTTCTTCAACTTTCTGTGCACTAAGATTGCTATCAAGAAAACCTTGCTTTTGCAAAGATCCAGATCTTTGGCCACTGCTTTTAGATTGTACTGGTGTAAGAACTAGTTACACAAGCAATAATGTTTTTTGCTGGACTCTATCACATAAGGTAGCAGGTGGTAAGCACACCTTCCAAGAATTCTCTGATGAAAATAGGGACGTCCTATTCAATAATAATAATAATAATAATAATAATAATAATAATAATAGTTTTATTACTTACACCCTGCCCATCTGAGTGGGTTGCTCCAGCCACTCTGGATGCCTTCCAACATTTATAAAAACACAATAAAACATTAAACATAAAAAACCCCTTCCCCACACAGGGCTGCCTTCAGGTGTCTTGTAAAGGTGTATAGTTACTTATCTCCTTGGCTCAAAGGTTGCATAACTCCATACCCGCCAACATTTCTCTGATGAAAATTGGGACGTCCTGAGGAAAAGTGAAACATTCCATGATCAAATCAGAAACCAGGACAGTTTCTGTAAATCCAGGACTGTCCCTGGAAAATAGGGACACTTGGAGGGCCTGTGGTAGGTTGCAAAAAGAGAAAGAGAGAGAGAGAGAGAGAGAGAGAGAGAGAGAGAGAGAGAGAGATAAGTGGTAATGGATGGATGAGAAATATATTATATTATTATTATTATTATTATTATTATTATTATTATTATTCATTACTTATACCCAGCCCATCAGACTGGTGCTCCCCAGCCACTCTGGGCAGCTTCCAACAGGATATTAAAAACACAATAATAAAACATCAAACATTAAAAACTTCCTTAAACAGGGTTGCCTTCAGATGTCTTCTAAAAGTCACACAGTTGACATCTGCTGGGAAGGCGTTCCACAGGGCACCCACCACTACCAAGAAGGCCCTCTGCCTGGTTCCCTGTAACCTCACTTCTCACAGTGAGGGAACCGCCAGAAGGCCCTTGGCGCTGGACCTCAGACTCCAATGCACTGAGAAAAATAATTTGACAGCGAGAAGGCTCAGTTAAACAGCTCCCTATTTCACCCCTCTTCTTGAGTGTTTGCCCCCTCTCTCATGGGATGTCCCTGAGCTTCTTTCCAAGTTAGTACACTCCATTCTAAACTTTGTTGCCTGATCTTTGTTCAGTCAAGCCCTTAACACCTCCTTGTCAGACTCCCCTTTTTTTCTCTCACCCCCAAACACAGTCCTTCCCTCGCAAATATTGTGAGTCAGGAACCCGGCTGTGCAGGAATCTTGTATTAATCTGCGGCAAGCAATGAAACGTGAGCCTTTTCTGCATCGCAGGTGCTCTGAAATGTGTTGGGTGATTTAGGCAGAGCCCTGAAAGGCTGTCAGAAATGGGGCATCCCAAACTTGAGACGGGAGTTATGTCTCAAGCCAGGCAAGTGGCAGGTTTATTTTTCAAGGGGGATTGCTTAGGACTTTGCCTTGATTGGAACTGACGTGTCCTGCATGGCATAAAAGTGAAATGTTTAAGGATGGAGATGGGAGGACATCAGAGATAATGGAGAACACCAGCGGGGGTGAGTTCTCCCAGCTCTCTGCCATAAATACAGCCTACATTGAGAATGTGTGCATAGACTAAAAAAACACACAAAAAACAGACTTGCCAGACCATCAATAGCCTTACCACATTATAAAACAGCAGACTTTAAATCTTGCAATTCAACCAAACAAGGCCTGATGTAATAATAATAAAAAAGGCCCTATACACGTTCACATCTGGCTTTTGTAACTGTCATCCAGAGAGGTGGTTGATATCAATTCTCTCAGAGACAGCTTTCATGAGAGACACATCGGCCCCAAACACACTTATTTAGCAAAAGCTTGATTGAAACAAATAGAATTTAAATGAGGTTTAATAGGTTTTCAATTCAGTAGTGAGTTGTTGTTTATAATTTTCTGCATCTGCATAATTCTGCCCTGCCTTCCTAGATTATACATGACCAGATGTTAAGGTTTTTCTCAGAGCTATTATCCCCACTGTTATTATTTAGTTAGTTAGTTAGATTACTAGTCGTGCTCAACCAGGTTAAATGTATACCAGATCTGTCATAAGCATCATAATTTATTTATGCCCCACCCATCTGGCTGGGTTTCCCCACGCACTCTGGGCAGCTCCCAACTGAATATTAAAAACATGATACAGCATTAAACATTAAAAACTTCTCTAAACAGGGTTGCCTTCAGATGTCTCCTAAAAGTAAGATAGTTGTTTATTTCCTTGACATCTGGTGGGAGGCGTTCCACAGGGCAGGCGCCACTACCGAGAAGGGCCTCGGTACCGCCAGAAGGCCCTCGGCGCTGGACCTCAGTGTCCGGGCTGAACGGTGGGGGTGGAGACACTCATTCAGGTACACTGGGCTGAGGCTGTTTAGGGCTTTAAAGGTCAACACCAACACTTTGAATTGTGCTCGGAAATGTACTGGGAGTCAATATAGGACTTTCAGGACCGGTGTTATATGGTCTCGGTGGCCACTCCCAGTTACCAGTCTAGCTGCCGCATTCTGGATTAATTGCAGTTTCCGAGTCACCTTCAAAGGTAGCCCACACAGAGCACATTGCAGTAGTCCAAAAGGGAGATAGCCAGAGCATGCATCACTGCGACAAGACAGTCTGTGGGCAGGTAATGTCTCAACCTGCGTACCAGAAGAAGCTGGTAGACAGCTGCCCTGGGCACAAATTGACCTGCGCCTCCATGGACAGCTGTGAGTCCAAAATGACTCCTAGGCTGCACACCTGGTTCTTCAGGATCAGATACCCCTTTCAGGACCAGGGAGTCCTCCACACCCACCCGCCCCCTGTCCCCCAAGAACAGCATTTCTGTCTTGTCAGGATTCAGCCTCAATCTGTTAGCCACCATCCATTCTCCAACCGCCACCAGGCACTCACACAGAACCTTCACTGCCCTCACTGCTTCTGATTTAAAGGAGAGGTAGAGCTGGGTATCATCCGCATACTGATGACCACCCAGCCCAAACCCCCTGATGATCTCTCCCAGCGGCTTCATATAGATGTTAAAAATCATGGGGGAGAGGATGGAACCTTGATGGATGCTTTGGTTGAGATTTCTGCATTGCAGGGGGATTACGCTAGAATCTAGATGATCCTCAGTGTCCCTTCCAACTTTATGGTTCCATTAACACCTAGAGGCCCACAAAGTTCCCATCCCTAGTTTAGGGGGCACTGGTGTGCTACACTATGAAATGAAACCTTGCCAAGCATTCTGTTTCAATGTGTATTATTCCAGAAAATATGCTGTCGTTATCCAGAGGGAGCCAGGCTATCAATGCATTTATTTTACTACATTATACCTAGACAGTGCACAAAGGAGATGCTCAAAGCAGCGGCATTCTCTCTCTCAGCTGCCTCCACTGGCAATCCTGAAGCCAGATCAGATGATTGCTTAGTCAGTGGAAGGAAGCCCCATTGACTTCGGTGGAATTTAGGCATGCAATCACAGTGTTAATCGCATCATGTTCCCAAACCAGAGGCAAGGCGTTTTGAGGCTGACCTCTCTGAATTCTCTTGCTCCACCATGCCGTCCGCAAACAAGCCACTTCCTCCGGATCCTGGACCAACCCCAAATAATACACTCATCAGGATAAAGTGGCTTGCTTTATCCAAACACAACGCTTCCAGATCCGCAGCAATACTAAGAAATGAAAGAATGAAAACCCACGCGTGGGCGTAGCCAGGATTTTTGTTGTAGGGGGCGGGGCAGGACTTTGTTAGGGGAGGCAGAACCGAGATGATTGGTCAGTTAGTTAAATATTTCTAATGTTTTACTTGACGGGGGGGCGGGCAACTGCCTCCGCCCATGATACCATGGCTTTCAAGGAAGAGGCACAACTACGATATTGCAAAGGGTTTGGTGAACCTTACCCCAGAATCACAACGTAAAGCAAGGTCGTCGTGGCAAAATAGTAAATAGCTCCGTGCAAATTGCTCTCTGTGGAGGCGTTTTGGTTTTTTCCAATGCAGATTTAGACGTTTTATTGGGACAAGGGGGTTAACTTTCATTACGAATCGCGATACTGGGGGATTGGACTAGATTAGCCTCCAATTTAGGTTCCCTTCCAACTCTACCATTCTATACTGTTAACAACTGTATAAAAATCCTTGAGGAGGAGGAGGTGGGGGAAAAGGAGAATTTAAAAAGACTTGTTCAGAAATCCTTCACCACTAGGAGTAGTCGTGGCCGAGTGGTTAAGGCGATGGACTAGAAATCCATTGGGGTCTCCCCGCGCAGGTTCGAATCCTGCCGACTACGGCGCGGATTTCTTTTTCAAAGGGCCAAACTTTTAATTGAAGCGCCTCGATCCCAGCAGGGCGGGGGTTTCCCGGAAGAACCAGGACGGGGCCGCCAGAGGCAGCGTAAGCCCAGCTCTTGGGAAGGGAAACTCGTGACACGCCGATCTCCTCCTCCTCCTGTTCTCCAGCCTTGCAACAGCAGCGGCACTTTCGCTGCGCGCAACTCCCAGCAAAGTCTGCGCTGCGCCGGTGGAGCTTTGGCGACGCCATGCAGCCCAGCTCGGGGCCTGCCGTGCTGGTCACCACCAGGTAAGGCGGCTTGCAGTGCAGGGGCCTCGCTTTGCTCTGCCGGCCTGCCTCTTGCCGCTTCCCAAAGCGAGGAGGACGCGGGGCGTGGAGAGTTCAGGGGAACCTTCCTGGCCGAGCAATCCCCGGGATCCAGATGTGCGCCTTGGGCCCGGCGCAGCAGCTGGCATGGGCTTCCTTTCTGCCTCCTGCCGAGCAGGACGAGCCTCGCTGCCTGCGCCTCCTGCCTGTCCAGTAGCGCTTCCTTCCTTCTCCCCCGCGGCTCCCCTCGTCCCAAAGGGTAGCTGGTGCGTCAGGGCGCACGGGGATCTTTGCGCACCCGTCCGCCTGCTTCGGTTACAAGCAAGTCCAGAGCGTGTGGAACTGGCAGCCAGCTCCCTCCATCTTAGCCTTGGGTGGGTGGGGGGTTAATTTATTGTTCTGTGCATTGGTACCACCCCGCCTTTTTCTCCAAGGAGCTGGAGGGGGAGTGCATTTTATTGTTATTATTTATTACATTTTTATACCGCCCTTCATCCAGGGATCACAGGGCAGTTTGCAATACAAAAGCACAAAATGCATTACATAGTAACAAAACAAAATCAGTACCCCTCCCCCACTATGGTTCTCCCCCTCATTTAATTCATTCTTTTCCCCGTTTATTCAAATGTTACAATACAGCTTTCTCCACTGCCATAATATCTCAGAATGACCATTCCAACCCTCAGTCCCACATCACTGTCATGTTGGCTCCCCAAACACCCTCAATAGGAACCCAACTACCAATCTGGTTGATTAGTCATTGATGGTATGTGAGGCATTCTGATAGAGCAATGTTCCATATGTTATTAACCCAAGCCTCTATTGGTATATTAGAGGTTTCCTTTCATCATTGACAATAACTAGTCTACTGGTTGAACAGGAAGGAAATTAATTCTTTAGATTTAAAGGTAGAATTTGGGGTCAAATCTAGTGATAATAAGGCAAGTGCCAAATTAAGAGGGATTGATTGCTGGAGGTCAGATAAAAACCTTTTCCCAAAAGGCATGGACCATGGTACACCCCCACCAAACATGAATATAGGACCCTTGACCTCTACAGCCCTTCCAACATAATGGTGAGCTTGAAGAATTTATCTTTGCAAGGCATGTGGGGGTCCAATACCACCAAAATTTTAAGGGAAATTTCCTGAAGGTGAGCCAAAATTGTTTTAAAAAATGGATTACGCCATATAGATTCCCATGCTTTCTCACTTACTGAAATTTCTATGTCAGTTTCCCATCTCATTTAAATATCTTTTGTGTTGCCCACAAAGTTGTCTAATATCATACCATATATCACTGAAACTGCCCTTTTCAGAAACAATAGAATACTGAAGTTTATATGAAACATGCAGGGATTTCTGCTATGCAAAATGAACCATGGAAAGAGATGAAGGGAAGTCACTGATATTTTAAGGTTGGCTAAATGAATATGGGTAAAAGCCTCAGCGCCTAGGGCTTGCCGATCGAAAGATCGGCGGTTCAAATCCCCGCGGCGGGGTGCGCTCCCATTGCTCGGTCCCAGCGCCTGCCAACCTAGCAGTTCGAAAGCACTCCCGGGTGCAAGTAGATAAATAGGGACCGCTTACTAGCGGGAAGGTAAACGGCTTTTCCGTATGCGGCTCTGGCTCGCCAGAGCAGCGATGTCACGCTGGCCATGTGACCCGGAAGTGTCTCCGGACAGCGCTGGCCCCCGGCCTCTTGAGTGAGATGGCCGCACAACCTTAGAGTCTGTCAAGACTGGCCCGTACGGGCAGGGGTACCTTTACCTTAAATAAATATTGGAGGGATGCGGGTGGTGCTGTGGTCTAAAAACCACAGAGACTAGGGCTTGCCATTCAGAAGGTTGGCAGTTCAAATCCCCGCGATGAGGTGAGCTCCCGTTGCTCGGTCCCTGCTCCTGCCAACCTAGCAGTTCGAAAGCATGTCAAAGTGCAAATAGATAAATAGGTACCACTCCAGTGGGAAGGTAAATGGCATTTCCGTGCGCTGCTCTGGTTCGCCAGAAGCGGCTTAGTCATGCTGGCCACATGACCTGGAAGCTGTCTGTGGACAAACGCCGGCTCCCTTGGCCTATAGAGCGAGATGAGCGTTGCAACCCCAGAGTCGTCCGCGACTGGACTTAACTGTCAGGGGTACCTTTATCTTTACCTTTTAAAGGAATATTCTGATATTTAAAGAAGCGGCCCCTTTCATATCATGGCTAGGACTGTTACGTAGCAATTCAAATTCTATTTTTTCAGTTACATGTTACTCTTTTGACATTTTCAACATATGCAATCAAAACACAATCAACTATTTTCTCCTATTTTTGTCGACGTCCCATCCCGTTTTCAATGGAGTTCTTATTTCTCCCCTTTTGCTGCACCCTGTCCTCTATCTATTAAACCATAACCACATTATTATCATCCAAGTCCTTCTGTTGCTCATAGCTCAAATCCTGCTCTCGAGTTCATCATACTATAATATTTCTTAAAGTAGTCCAAAAAGGCATCCTTTCTCCCATAAAACACTCGTCATTAGATTCTCCTAATTTTGCTGATCATTTTGCCAGTTCTGCTCCACCTGCTATCTTACTTACCCATTCTTCTTTGGTGGGATCCTCCTCATTTAATTCTCACGACAACCCTGTGATGTAGGTTAGGCAGAGAGGCAGCGGCTGGCCCAAGGTCACCCAGTGAGCTTCATGGCTGAATGGAGATTTGTAGAATTGTAGTGGAGGGGACCCTGAGGGTCATCTAGTCCAACCCCCTGCAATGCAGGAGTCGCAACACGGAGTCCCCCATCCAAACTGACCAGATCTGAACCTTTTGCCCAACTCTGGATCAAAAACTGATGCCAGCGTTGGGAGTCAGTTGGCACTGAAATGTGGCATTGAACTCTGATTGAACTCTTTCTGTGTTTTCATTTGCAGACCTCTTCAAAACACCCACACAGGGATCGATCTGTCCGTTCCAGAGTACCAGGAAATCCGGGGGAAGATGATGTCAGGCCATGTGGAATATAATATTGTCGCCGTGACGCAGCTGCCTGCTTTCAAATCAGCAAAGCACAAGCCAGAAGACGTAATTCAGTTTATGGTAATCCATGATGAATCAGTTGTTGTTTCTGTTGAACTGTTGTTATGTAACAGAGAGAGTGCATATGGATTCATGAGCGACACTGTGAATCTAGGATGTTCATGACTAGAGATGCGGGTGTAGGAATGCGGATGGCACTGTGGTCTAAACCACTGAGCCTCTTCGGTGTGCTGATCAGAAGGTTGGCGGTTCAAATCCCCGCAATGGAGTGAGCTCCTGTTGCTCTGTCCCAGCTTCTGCCAACCTAGCAGTTTGAAAGCACGCCAGTGCAAGTAGATAAATAGGTACCACTGTGGTGGGAAGGTAAACAGCGTTTCCGTGTGCTCTGGTTTCCGTCATGGTCTTCCGTTGAGCCAGAAGCAGTTTAGTCTTGCTGGCCACATGACCCAGAAAGCTATCTGTGGACAAACGCCGGCTCCCTCGGCCTGAAAGTGAGATGAGCACTGCACCCCATAGTCACCTTTGACTGGACTTAACCATCCAGGAGTCCTTTACCTTTTAACTTCAAGACTAGAGCCTCATTAGGGGCTTGGGGCCCCTTTCTGAACAATGTGGGGACGAAGGGACCCTGGACTTTAAAGGACCTTTGTCTGGTAATTTCTCCTAGGATTTAAGGCAGTGATGGCCAAACTTGGCCCTTTAGCTGCTTTGGGACTACAACTCCCATCACCCCTAGCTAACAGGACCAGTGGTCAGGGATGATGGGAATTGTAGTCCCCAAACAGCTGGAGGGCCAAGTTTGGCCATCACTGATTTAAGGCATTATGTTTCTACAGTGGTACCTCTAGTTGCGGACAGAATCCATTACAGGGTGCTGTTCGCACCCTGAAAAGTCCACAACTAGAGCAGCACTTTTGCACAAGCACGGAGCACGATAGAGCACTTCTGTGCATGCGCAGAATGCTTCTGCGCATGCACAAAGTATGCAGAACGCTTTTGTGTGTGTGCGCAGGGCGAAACCCGGAAGTATACACTTCCAGGTTTTCAGCGTTCACAACCCGAAAAGCCGCAACGTGAAGCAAATGCAACAAGAGGTGTGACTGTATTTCGAGGGAAAACATGACAGATTGTATCCCCTTTTGCTACAAAAATTGGTTCAATTAAAAAAAGAAGAAGAGTTGCCTTAAGTATTCAGTGGAACAATGTAGCAGCTACTTATGTTGTAAGCACACCCTGCAAACAAATGCTCATACTGTGAAATATCTGAAGCACATCGGTTTAAGAAAACGGCCATTGGTGCAGGTTTCTTGTTTCATAGGGAAAGAGCTATATCTTGCACCAATAGACTTTGGGTGTGAAGAAAGCATTTGATTTTAGAAGACAAATTAAGAAGTTTGCCTGTAGCACAGAGGAAACCAAAAGCTTTTTTGGCAGTTTATGTTAATGGATAATTGTAAGCTGGTTCCTACATACATGCCCATCCTTTGATAACCGTATTGTCAAACAATGATTTGCATGGAGGTAATGTGAGAAGACGCGGGTGGCACTGTGGGTTAAACCACAGAGTCTAGGACTTGCTGATCAGAAGGTTGGCGGTTCAAATCCCCGCGACCAGGTGAGCTCCCGTTGCTCAGTCCCTGCTCCTGCCAACTTAGCAGTTCCAAAGCACATCAGAGGGCAAGTAGATAAATAGGTACTGCTCCGGCGGGAAGGTAAACGGCGTTTCCACGCACTGCTCTGGTTCGCCAGAAGCAGCTTAGTCATGCTGGCCACATGACCTGGAAGCTGTACGCTGGCTCCCTCGGCCAATAAAGCAAGATGAGCGTCACAACCCCAGAGACGGTCACGACTGGACCTAATGGTCAGGGGTCCCTTTACCCTTACCTTTAATGTGAGAAGAAGGATTCTGTCATGACTCATTCACACACATGCAAGCCGTCACTTGATGCCATAAGGTGAGGAAAATGCTTGTGAACCATTCTTTTGCCTCTAATGGAGGGATGGGCAATTTTTCAACCTCCAGATATTGTCAGTCTCCAGCTTTCATCAGTCCCAGCCAATATGCCCAGTCAGCAGAGAAAATGGGAAGTGGAGTCTTGCAACACCCCTATCTGCGGCAATGAACAGTGCTTAAGTTTTCTTCAGCTTCAGTTTTTATGCAGGGCATGGCAAACCTGTGGTCCTCTGGAAGTTGTTGGACTCCAAGTTCCATCATCCCTAGCCAGCATTGTAAAGCATGATGGGAGGTGTAGTCCTATTGACACCCAGTGCGGGATTAAACCCTGTGGAGACCCCTAGGCAGTCAAAATCTGGCCTTGCAAATTATCTCCTAATACTTGATTGTAGGCAATATTATTTTGATCCCTTGTCGCAGGGCCCCTGAAAGGCGTGGGGCCCATAGGGCAGTGCCTACTCTGCCTGTTTGGTAATCTGGCACTGATGACACCACATGTCCCCTATACTTGCACAAAGCCCTGTGACATTAAAGCAACTTTGTTCCTTGGTTCCTTGTTAGACACCTTGGCTGCTCCAATTTCCATCCCTTTCTCAGGAGATAATTAATTTAAACATTCCAGTCCCCCACTGGAATGGTATTTTCATCCTGCGAAATATTTTTGGGTCGCTGTGGCATGGTCAAATACCTTAAATAGTTTAGCCGGTGTAGCTAATCTTAATTCCTGAGCTTGTTGCAGGCAGTTGAAAGGGAAAGAAGGTATTCTTTCCCCACATGAGTGAGAGATGTCACATTCTGTTGCGTTGGTGTTTCCAACCAAAGTAGTTGTGGCGTGAAAACCTACTCAGTTTCACCATGACCTGTTACATTATCCAGAGCTATTTCAAGCTTATCTGAGCGGCTTCATCTTCCCAGCCACCAACCTCTGAAGTCTTGTGTATGTTTGTAATTATATACTAAGCAACACACTTAGTAAGATTCCTTCTATTATTATTATTATTTTGATTTTAAGCCTAAGCAATAAGTAAAAGCTGGAATATGACCATAACGAACCTGAGATCTCCTAGGCACTAGGGTAGGGCTCAGGGGCAGGGCTCCTGTTTGGCACGCTGGAGGTTCTAAGTTCAGTCCCTGGCATCTCCAGGTAGAGAGAGCCTTGTCTCAAATCCTAGGGAGGCCCTGACTGGCATTGTAACCAGTGCTGAGCTAGAGGGAGCAGTCACCTGACTCAGTAGAAGTACTATGGGGGAGATTAAGGTAAAAGTAAAGGGACCCCTGACCATTAGGTCCAGTCGTGGCCGACTCTGGGGTTGTGGCGCTCATCTCGCTTTATTAGCCGAAGGCTGGCATACAACTTCCGGGTCATGTGGCCAGCATGACTAAGCCGCTTCTGGCAAACCAGAGCAGCGCACGGAAACACCGTTTACCTTCCCGCCAGAGTGGTACCTATTTATCTACTTGCACTTTGATGTGCTTTCGAACTGCTAGGTTGGCAGGAGCAGGGACCGAGCAATGGGAGCTCACCCCGTCATGGGATTCGAACCGCCGACCTTCTGATCGGCAAGTCCTAGGCTCTGTGGTTTAACCCACAGTGCCACCCGTGTCACTTATGGCAGAGATTAGCAGCGTTCAAAATTTGCCAGGCGCATTTGGTGCCTGGCTATAGGCCACTTGCGACCAAGTGACGATGCCCAGGTGCCAGGATGGCACCTGAGGTCTCCCCCATCTGGAGGTGCATTCCTGGGGAACCTAGGATCTTGTCTATTTTCACACACCGACAACACATCCTTTAGAATTCTCTCTGCGATAATTTATCTGCACAATCAGAACGAATTTCAGGAACCAGGAAGGTGTCTTTGAGCCATCCGGCCCCCAAATGGCAACTAGACGTTCTGTTTTGGTGGCCGAAACCCTGGTTTTAGGAGCCATTTGGCACCTAGTTAATATATCTGAGTTTCTAACACTGGATAATAAAGCGCAAGTGAAGTCTGAAAAGAAATTGCAGAGGGCAAGAGGGATTTTTCTCCTTCTACTCTACTTCCTCCCCAGCATGTTCCCTTTCTTTCTCTCAAAGGCACCCATGGAGGCAAGTGTGTTCTTTCTATCTCAGGGGCTTGTTCTTCCTCATAGTTTCATTTAATCCCACCAGCCTTCTTTTCATTTCTCTATTTCTTCTCCTTTGCCAGCGGCACTGGGAACATAAACAGGGTGAGTTTTCAATAGCATTTATGCCAGGGCTATGTCTTTAGCCAATGTTCACCCATTCTTTCAGCGTGGGTTTGCTTCATGTATTTGCTGGTGGGCTTATCAGATAGTTGGGTTCTCTGAGATACTTTTGGGTGCAATGTATGCTTCCACCCTCAGAAATAAAAATCCACACAATTATGTTGTTGTGTTGTTTAGTCGTGTCCGACTCTTCGTGACCCCATGGACCAGAGCACGCCACACAATTATATACTGTAGCAAATCTGAGTCCAGAATCCAGTGCAGACTATCTGGAGAGTAAGGTCCATTAAACACAGTGGGCTTTACTTTCTGAGTGTGGCGCTGATAATGCCACAGTTGCAGGTTCGATTCCCTTACGAGACACCTGCATATTTCTGCATTGCAGGGGGTTGGACTGGATGACCCTCAGGGTCCCTTCCAATTCTGCATTTCTATGATTCTTTGAGTAAACGTTTATAAGGTTTCCCAGAACCCTCATAGCTTGCAAAAGCTGCAGTTTCCCCCCTCCCCAAATTATGCTTGAGAATTCCTTACTCTTTTCCTTGCTTTATTGAATTTGGTCCTTTCTTTTCCTTCTCTTCTTTCTTTCTCTCTTTTTCTCCTAACATATTTAGGTGGCATTTTTATCTATGATTCTGATACCACTGTAAAAAGCATACAAAGCCAACAGCCTAGACCAGGGGTCAGCAACCTAAGGCCCATGGGCTGGAAGCAGCCTGCGGAGGTTGTTTGATTGGCCCACAAGCTGCCCCTGGTGCAGCGCAGCACAGAGACTCACTTCCGCAGCTCTGAAAATCGTGTCCGTGCAGACGCTAAAAATCACGGGTGCGCACGCAATCCGGCCCACAGAGGGATCTCTGTGGGACCGATCCAGCCCAGGCAATATAAACCTTGCTGACCCCTGGCCTGGACTCTCATACATGTCTTCACAGAAGCAAGTGCCCTTGAGTTCAGTGGAGCTTACACACAGGCAAGTCGTCTTCTATTTGTGATCAGTCTTAGCCAAGTAAGATTGTCTTCCATGAACACAGTTTTAACAGGGAGTCCTGTGGAGGCCAGTTCTGGATCCACACCTCCTTCCACAGTGGGGACATAGGTTTCCGCATGGGAGCTGATCACGGTGAGGGTTTGCCAAGTCTGCCTTCCTCTTCACACGTTTCTCCCTTTCACCCTGAATTCGAGCGTCTTCAAAGTTCATGACATCTTTGGTAAAGGCTGTTTTCCAACTGGAGCGCTCGCAGGCCAGTGTTTCCCAGTTGTCAGTGTTTCTACTACATTTTTTAAGATTTGCCTTGAGAGAGTCTTTAAACCCTTTTTGTTGACCACCAGCAAGTGAATATAGGATGGAAGGCTAACATCCAGGGGCGTTACAGCTCAGTCCATTGAGTATGAGACTCTTAATCTCTGGGTCGTGGGTTTGAACCCCACGTCGGGCAAAAGACTCCCTCATTGCAGGGGCTTGGACTAGATTATTCTTGTGGTCCCTTACAATTCTATGATACTATCATTTTAGGTACTTTAAAAGACTTTGGACACATGGATAAATTTGCCTCTGGCCACATCAGCATGGAGGGTGGCAGAATCTACTGCCATGTCACCAGCCACCCCTGGAAAAGAAAATGCAGTTAAAAAGGGGTGAGAAGGGGCTGGAGCAAAATATATGGGCATCAGAGTCCCTAGGCCACCCTGCCTTGTGCAGAAGTGAGACCATTAGCTCTGGGTGCTTTCAGACCAGGAGACACCCACTTTGCTGCCTAAGTTGCTAAACTTAATGCAAACTTTCTCCCAGCTATTATTCTTCCTATGTTGTACTTTAGGGTTGGAGACATATTTATAACACCTTTGATGCAGTGACAAACTCTACTGTGACGTATCTTCCTGGATCGTCCATTAATAGGGAGCATGCGCTGTTCTCTGTGTGTACAGGTTTATTTTTAAGGACGTCATTTCTATAGCAAAACTAAGAAATGTAGAAGAGCCTGAATCTTTTGAGCGGTATATGATGGGTGGTTCCAGTAGAGGGCACTCAAACACCATTCAAGAGCATACTTACCTAGGCCTGGAGGTGATCAGAAAGACAGAGTTCATTCTGGTGATGTTAAGAACAGGGGATGCACTGAGTGCTTGTGCTTGGGATCGTAGAATCACTGAATGGTCAAATTGGAAGGGATCCCAGGGGTCTTTTAGTCCAGCCCCCCTGCAATGCAGTAATCCTTTCCCTAGTGCGAGACTCAAACTCATAACCCTGAGATTAAGAGTCTCATGCTCTACCGATTGAGGTATCCCAGCTTGTTCTTATTTGAAGTCAATGGATCTTCTACACCAATCAATATGTTTATTATCCAATGTGATGGTGAAGGAGTCCTGTTCCGTGAATTTATAAGAAGCGGAGCTTCCAGTGTGGCTGTTTATTGAGAATTCAAGCTGATATGTTTGCATAAAGCTTGCACGGAGGTTATTCAACACCACCAGTTTATTAAACATTCATCCTGATACATTATCATGGACGTTATATGAAATTGCCAGGTTCTGGTGATTATCTCACACTTTTCCACTGCAATTTTCTATCACTTTTGTTATCAGAGTTTTTTCCAGTAAAAAAAATCATGCAATGTTTGTACTAGGTAGTGCAAGGTAGCACTCAAAGTTTGTGTGAATAAACTGCCCATCTAGATCTGCCCTTTAAAGTTAAATACAAGCATATTTGGAAACTAAAAGTTGGTGGTGGTTCGAATCATGGTTCTACCCATGGGTAGGCAAACTAAGGCCCAGGGGCTGGATCCGGCCCAATCACTTTCTAAAGCCAGCTTGTGGACGGTCCAAGAATCAGAGTGTTTTTACATGAGTGGAATGTGTGCTTTTATTTAAAATGCATCTCTGGGTTATTTGTGGGGCATAGGAAATCGTTCATTCCTCCCCCCCCAAAAAAAAAATATAGTCTGGCTCCCCACAAGGTCTGAGGGACAGTGGACCGGCCCCCTGCTGAAAAAGTTTGCTGACCCCTGAGCTACATCCTAAAATACAAGATGAGATTTATGGATCTTTGTTCCCATTCAGATTTTGTTTGTTTATTTGTTTCAGTGCTACTATGGCTTTCTTCTCAGTCTTTAAAATTATAGAGTTGGAAGGAGCTTTGAATCTGCAATAAAGCATTCCTGACAGTTGGCCACCCATGCTCTGAATAAGTATCACTCATTTATCACTTATTATAAGTATCTTGCTTAGAATATTGCTGATTAGTTCTGTCAGCCAAGAAATAGCCCTGTCCTTAAATCAGCGTGTGAACAGATTGTCAAAGTGGTCAATGCAAATCCACAGAAGCTTTTTGCTCCTTGTACAGATAATCCCTTGTGAGCATTTCTGGGGCCACAAACAAAGGCACTTCTGTAAACAAGGCAGAAACTGTGTTCAGAAGGTCCCATATAGCAGCCACCAGCAGAAGAATGGGCTCTTCATGGCAACCATTGCCTTCCTAAGCTCATAAAATTTGCAAGCATTCTTTTCTTTTCTTTTTTCTTTTCTTTTCTTTTCTTTTCATTTATTTATTTATTTATACTATTCAAGTTTGTGCGCTGTGACAAGCTTCTCCATATTTGTCATTTAACAAGAAAGACAAATTCTGCCTATTCTGCTTACAGGTTTCAAAGAAGTACAGTGAGATTGAGGAGTTTTATCAGAAGCTGGCTACACGTTACCCACAATCCTCTCTGCCACCGCTGCCAAGGAAAGTTCTGTTTGTTGGGGAGTTTGACATCCGGGAACGGAGAGCTGCGTTTAATGAGATCATGAGATCCATTTCCAAAGACACAGATCTAGCAACAAGTCCCGAGTTAATGGAATTCCTAGGTAACTCCCAAGCATGCTTTTGTAATCGTAACATGTCATTTATTCAGTATCCAGTGACCCTTTAAGCTTTTGAATACCAGAGAAATTTCACAAAATCAGCTGCATTTCCTATCAATTTTCAAGACACTTTTCCCCCTTAAGGTATTAAATTCTCATGGCCAAGCACCTCTGCAAACCTGCTAGATTTGCTTTCCTACAAACCCTGTGCTCAGATTGGTCTTGAATTTCATAAATACTCCATTGCCTAATTGTGAGATTTGGTTGTAGAAGCACCCTGTGACCTAGACATGTAATGCAATTTAAGAAGAAAAAGCCACACCTTCGTTATTAATATGAGAAACGGTCTAAGCAACATCGGCTGTGTCATTTTCTCTTTTAAAAAGGCCAGAATTCTACACTAAGGTAACCCAAGTGTTCCATTAAGAGTTTGCAGCCTTAATTTTGTGTGTGTGTATTTTCTTGTTTTATATAATTTATTCCATACAACTTGCTCACTGTACGGAGGGCGGAGAGTGATGTAAAGTGTAAAATCCCGGTCTGAATCACTCAGGATCTTCCCTCTGAGATTTCTCTAGGCGTTATCCACGCAATGAGTTAGATGCCAGATTTATTTTTTATATAAAAAACCCCCTGGCATTTTCAAAACACTGAATTCTTCATGGAATGCAGCCACTAGGTTTGCACCAGATGATAGCAGAATTGCAGGACATGCACTGCCATTGTTGTAGTGATGTTGCCAGTGGTGGACCTGCACAGCTGCTCATTATATGTATGCATGGCTTAAAATTGGGTGGCTGACCTCTGGCCCTTCAGATGTGGGAGAACTCCAACTCCCACCAGCCCTAGTCAGTATGCCGAGTGTGGGCAGGGAGTTGTTGTCCAGCAAAATCTGGAGCGCTGCTGGTTCGTCACCCCTGCTTTAAATGCACTGTTGGAAGACTAGGCGCCTGGTTTCTTTTGAGAGTAGCCGAAACTAAAGCCCCTGTGGCGGAGGCTGCTATGCAGATGGTGGCAGTCAACATCTGCATAGCAGCCTCCATAACACGACTGGTCTGGGGTTCTAACATCGTCATGGTGATATCTTCTTGCATTGCAGGGGGGTGGACTAGATGACACTCGCGGTCCCTTCCAACTCTAAAATTCTATCTGAATTACAGGAAAGTATTCATTTATTTCAACAATTTATAACACTGCCATTGGTGTGTATAAAGGTAAAAAGGTAAAGGAGCCCTGGACAGTTAAGTCCAGTCGAAGGCGACTGTGGGGTTCGGCGCTCGTCTTGCTTTCAGGCCGAGGGAGCCAGCGTTTGTCCACAGACAGCTTTCCGGGTCATGTGGCCAGCAGGACTAAACCGCTTCTGGCACAATGGAACACCATGATGGAAACCAGAGCACATGGAAACGCCGTTTATCTTCCTGCCGCAGCTGTACCTATTTATCTATCTGAGCCAGACAAACTCTATGATGCTCAAATGCACTGTTTCAAGGCCCTGTTATCAGGAAATTTTAAAATGTCTGATGTTTTACAATAAAAATTATGTGTGTTAGCCACCGAGAGTGGCTGGGGAAACCCAGCCAGATGGGCAGGGTAATAATAAGAATTCCATATACAATGCTGTCAGTGAGGTTTGCCTGGCACCTTCCCCCACCTGCCTTTAGTAGACTGAGATGCTGTTATGTTTTCTAATGTGCTGCCAAGATTCCTGCAGCTGTTATGTGGGTTGTTTTGTTCTATTTTTGTAGTATAAGTATTTATATTCATGTTTTTAAATGTGTTGTAAGTCGCTTGGAGACCTTTGGCCAACAAGTGGCTAACAGGTCTAATTAATGATGATGCTGATGATGAAATAGTTCTCCATTTTGTTTGCCAAACTGTCAGAAGTTGGTGACGTTGGCACGGGACCAGAATACCCTCTCTTGAAGCCTCTGTGTTCAGTTTTCCATGTTGTGCTTCTGCAGGAACCAGGTCCACCAGCGCCACGGACATCAAAAGCAAAAACCTCCCCGATGCGGAAGACAAGGACGACGAAAATGAAGCCTTTGATTTCTTCAAAGAGGAAAGGACGCCTGACCCCGTTCCCCTGTTCAAATCCTCGGAAGAGCAGGATGTTAAAAAGAGAAAAGAGGAAGAGGAAGAGGAGGACGGGGATGACGATGGAGACCCACTTGGTGTTATCAAGTATGACTTCTTAATTTTACCGTGCTCCTTATGCAAAATGTCCATCATTAATTCGAACTTAATCTGTTCCGCCATACTGTCCTAGTGTGTACTTCTGAGCTGCAGTAGCTGTGTTGGTGCCCAATAAAAAAGAAGGGCTTGAGAAAGGAGAGAGAAACAACTCAATTGTATGGGGAAGATCTCCATTTACAGCATTTCCAATTCAGGTGCTGTCAGGGAGCCACCGAAGATCTTGCGAAGCAGTTCTTCCTCTGGCGAGGAGGGAAGCCCCGCCTCCAGTGGGGAAGGGGCGCAGGGATCAGAAGATGCTAGGGAGAGCCGCAACACCGAGCCTGAGCAAAGCGGAGGGGAGGCAAGTCCCCCTTTGCCAGCGCCCACTTTGCGCAGTAGGTTTGCGCGCAGAGAGGGGAGGAGAAGGGTGGGGGTCACACGACTGTTATGCTGGGGAAGGTATAAGGACCGCCCACTCCCAGATTCTGCTGGCAACTGAGCAGACATGGACTTGCAACACTCCACACTGTAAAATAGTTTGTACAGATAATAAAGCCAGGAAAAGACAGGTTGGGGTCTTGCCTGTTTGCTCTCGAGCAGCTACACCAGCACCTGACAGGTGCCTAAAGATATTTGCTTGTCTTCAGTGCTGGTAGCAATCAAAGAAGGCACCTAGATCATCTAGGAATCTTTTGCGCAATGTGGGGCTCAGACCCAAGGATGGAGCTGTCAGGAGCTCTTGATTAATCCTCTGGATTCTCTAGAAGCCCCCACAAACTGGACTAGATTATTTACATGAAAACATATGAGCAGGCATGATCGTCATAACTAGGGCAAATCCCAACCAATGTTAAGCATGTGTAAATAGCACTTTGAAGTTGAATAGTGTGTCTTCACTTCTTTCACTTTTCTTTGTTTTTTTCCTGCACATCCTTGACAAAAAATATTCAGTTAATTCCAAAATCTGCACCCATCCATGTTGGCCCAAAACGAAGGCATTTCCTCATGTGTTCCACTGCAAAATGGAAAATGCAAGAAAGGAAGAAGGAATGCTTTTTATTTTTGGCAACTTAGAATGAGAACAAAATGTTACTTGGTAATTAAGAATTGCTATGGGATTCCTCCCCCCCCCTTTTTTTTTGCTTCAGGTATATCGCCATACTGCAATGATTTTACGTTTCCTAAAAGATTCCTGAGTGGTTATCATTTTCTGTCTAGTCATTATGCACTCTAAGCATTTTCATTTAACAACTTCTATATTGCTCAAAACTGAAACTGTCCCTCTGGATATCTGAAATTCCAGAATGCCTGGATTTAAAACACACACGCCACAAGCTGGATTGCTATTTTTGCTGAGAACCTTGATAAAGCATTGTTTTTCCGTGAAATGGTCATTGGCTGCAGGCATATACAAAAGAGAGTGTCCTTATTTGGATAGGAAAAAGGTCTTTCTGAACTGGGCATTATGTTTTCCTGGATATTCTGCTGAAACGAAAGGTATGTAGTTAAAATAATAATAATATCCCAATGTCCAAAGAAACAGAAAACCTGCTTCTTGGGCTTTGGCCGATCTGTTTTCTTAAAAGCCTTTTGTTCTGGGTTCAGAGGACCATAGAAAAGCTTCCGACTCAGAGAGGGAGGCCTTCTTCCCAGTGAAACCTCTGCTACCTTTCCTCATTCAACAGGCCACTCCTGAAACCTGGGCAAACTTTTGTAAACATCAATGGAGCATGGAGCTCTGGCTTGAAAAAACAAAACATTGCACCCAGGCACTGGTGAAGGGCCTGCACAGCCTCTTCTAGTTCAGTTTTTATGGAGTAATAGAGCACAGTGTCGTCAGAATTGTGATGGCATCTTGCCCTGTATTTTCTAATGACCTCTCCTAACTGCTCCATGTAGATGTTAACAACATTGGGAGTATAATCATAGCGATACCCTATAGCACTATCTCACAGACAGGGGTCCAAAGAGCACTCTTCCAACATGGTTCTCTGCATGCAACCCCATATGTGAGAACAGAACTGCTATGCACCTGATACTCATCTCAAAGAGCCTGTCCAGGAGGATGGAGTGGTCAATGGTATAAAGATCTGCAGAGAAATCAAGGAGGAACAGAATCGTCTTCTGCTTGTCCTCTTCTTAGTCATCCGTCGGGGTGACCAAGGCTGATTCAGTCCCATCACCAGGCCCAAACTCAGATTTAATTTGGGCTAGATGATTCATATGGAAGTGAGAGCTGGACCATAAAGAAGGCTGATCGCCGAAGAATTGACGCTTTTGAATTATGGTGCTGGAGGAGACTCTTGAGAGTCCCATGGACTGCAAGAAGATCAAACCTCTCCATTCTTAAGGAAATCAGCCCTGAGTGCTCACTGGAAGGACAGATCGTGAAGCTGAGGCTCCAATACTTTGGCCACCTCATGAGAAGAGAAGACTCACTGGAAAAGACCCTGATGTTGGGAAAGATGGAGGGCACAAGGAGAAGGGGACGACAGAGGACGAGATGGTTAGATAGTGTTCTCGAAGCTACAAACATGAATCTGACCAAACTGCGGGTGGCAGTGGAAGACAGAAGTGCCTGGCGTGCTCTGGTCCATGGGGTCATGAAGAGTCGGACACGACTAAACGACTAAACAACAAAGATGATTCATATCATCCAAGAATATGTATAGTTGGCCTGCCATGGCCCTTTTCACTACCTTCCCTGAAAAGGAGATATTTGTGACTGGTTGGTAGATAGACTAAGCCAATTAATCATCTAGTCCAAGTCTCTGCAATACAGGAATCTCAGCTAAAGCATCCGTGACAGATGCTCATCCAACCTCTGCTTGAAAACCTCCAAGGAAGCAGAGTCCACAACCTCCTGTTCCACTGGCAAACAGCTCTGTCAGAAAATTATTCCTGATGTTTAGTCGGAACCTCCTGTCTTGTAACTTGAAGCCATTGGTTTGAGTCTTACCCTCTAGAGAGGAGAAAACAAGCTTGCTCCATCTTCCATGTGACCGTCCTTGAGATATTTGAAGCTGGCTCTCGTATCTCCTCTCAGTCTCCTGTCTTCCAGGCTAAACAAACCCCTCACATCCAAAGCAAAGTGGGCTTAATGTGTTGGACCCAATGGCCACATGAGAGAGCCCCAATATTGCCACGGAGGCCATGGTTCTAACTATGGAAAGGCAGCGTACAAATACAGTGGTACCTCAGGTTACAGATGTTTCAGGTTACAGACACTTCAGGTTACAGACTCCGCTAACCCAGAAATAGTACTTCGGGTTAAGAACTTTGTTTCAGGATGAGAACATAAATCGCGCGGCGGTGGCGCGGTGGCAGTGGGAGGCCCCATTAGCTAAAGTGGTACCTCAGGTTAAGAACAGTTTCAGATTAAGAACGGACCTCCGGACCGGGTTAAATTCTTAACCAGAGGTACCACTGTAAAACGATGTATGTATCCACTAATTTGCTTTTGATGTGGACCTGAATTACTTGACTTCCAGTCCTGCCCTTCTAGTTGCAAGCATGGGTGGTCACCCTGTTAACTGGTTTTTGTCAATGAGTAGGCTGCCTCAAAACAGGAGAGGGAGCAGGGCCTGTAAATGGTTTAAATAAATGAATGAGCTAACTTAGCCTGGATTGCACCCTCCATAATGACAAGGAAACTTATCTCCGTCCTGAGGCACAGTGCGAAGCATGCAACTTACATGGCCACCTGTTCAGAAGGGTTCCACATCTTCAAGGACACACAGCTGCAAAGACTCTGGGTTTCCCCCCCGCTTTTGACAATCGCCGGCTTACAGGCCGAATCCTTCAAGCCTGCTCGGCCATTGAGCGAGTGCCAAGTGATGCAAGTGCTTGCAAGTGCTTTGAATCCCAGCTGCTTGTCAGATTTTTAGACAACTTTTGTCAACCCTGTGATGCACCCTTTTGTGTCAGAGTCGCTTCCTGACTTCCTTGCTCCCCTCCAAATGTGTTGGCACAGCAGTGTACTTTGATCTGGCAGCCGTTGAACTAGGTACTTTGTTTTATGTTGTGCAGATCCCCCTTGTTTAACACAAAAGAGACATATGAGTGGGGGATCCTTCTCCAGTATAATTTAAATGTGCAGGTTAAGGCTCTTCTCAGATGCGAGGTAAGGTAGTTGATAAATAGTTGTACAAAGTCCTCCCCACTGAACGAGTGTGGTTCTGTTTTTGTAGATGGCTGAACAGGCTGTCCAGTCCTCACCCATGCTGAAGGCTGTATCTACCTTGCCTCTGCTGGCACTCAGCCACATTAGTCAAAAAACAACATTTTGAATGTGTTATAAGCCTGCAACACCAGATGGCGCCAGAGAGCAAAAAAATTCTGTGTGATTTTTTCATAGCGTTTTTTTTTTTGTTATAACAATTTAATTTCTGACTTATTTATAGTGCTTTTTTCTTCCTGTGTGTGCATCTACCCCAGGACTGCCACACCATCTGCTTATGTAGAGTAGGGCAGCAGTAATGCTTGCTGGTCGCTTCAGATCCACAGCTGTCTTTGTATCCCCTTTGCCTCCCCTTCTCTTCATAGTATATTTAGCAACAATCACACATTTTGCAGCTTGGCAGCTGTGGGAAACCAGATGACATGATGGTGATGTGAGGGCTAGATAAAGCCTGAGCTAATGTCCTTGCAAGCAGCTTGGGAAAGTTTTGCACTGAGTGGAAAAAACGGAATCGCCAAGGCCTGTGGTGTTGTTGTGAAAATACAGAGAATCCCTGTGAAGCCTGTTTTCCACAAACAGCTGCTGAGGTGGAAAAGCTGTACCACAGAACTGAACTGAATTGTAGAGTTGGAAGGGAATCCTCAATGCAGGAATCCTGTCCACAGCTGTGTGGGAATGTTAAGGATAGTAGGAGAGGATATATTGATTAAATATCATCCTTCCTTCACTCTAGTGAGTCACGTAGCAGGAAGCTAGTTAGCAGATTTGTTTGAATATCTTTAGTTAAGCAACCCACTCTGGCTTGCCCAGATTGATTTATCCCTGTTAAGTCCCCGTTGATCTCTTTTAAAAGAATGAAGACACAAGAGTCTTTCCTTAAAAGTAACAAGAAGTTTACTCACATTCAGTTCACAGTATGATCCCTGAAGGCAGGCTTTAGTTAGTACGGTGGTACCTCGGGTTACATATGCTTCAGGTTACAGACTCCGCTAACCCAGAAATATTACCTCTGGTTAAGAACTTTGCTTCAGGATGAGAACAGAAATTGTGCTCCGGTGGCACGGCAGCAGCGGGAGGTCCCATTAGCTAAAGTGGTGCTTCAGGCTAAGAACAGTTTCAGGTTAAGAACAGACCTCCGGAACGAATTAAGTACTTAACTCGAGGTACCACTGTAGTTACAGAAGAAAGTGGGAGTTCATCCCATATGGGGATAGAGCCCATGTGCTGCTGGCTGAGAGCTAGCAGACAGCAAAATATGTTAAGAGAAGAAAATGGCATCAAGAGAAGGATGGCAGCATGGTTCGGCTATTTCATGGAGTCAGCCAGGGTCACGCCCATCTGCTTGGTCACATGCAGGGGGAGGATGTTCCACACCAGTGAAACAGGAAGTTATATTGGCTGGAGTAACATCCTCCTGCCTTTGTCCACTCTAGGGAACCAAAGAATGTTGTATTTGACTGCTCCAATGGATTGTATCCCACAAGCTATCCCTAGGTGAGCTTGGACCATCAACCTTCTGGTTAACAGCCAGACACACTTATCTGTGTGGACATTTCAGGCTGCAAGGTGAGCAGCAGGGCTCACATTGTGAAATACTCCCCTTACGTAAATCGGTTCCTACATGTGAAATGCTAGTCTTGTAAGGGAATAAAAGGTAAAGGTACCCCTGCCCGTACGGGCCAGTCTTGACAGACTCTAGGGTTGTGCGCCCATCTCACTCAAAGAGGCCAAGGGCCAGCGCTGTCCGAAGACACTTCCGGGTCACGTGGCCAGCGTGACATTGCTGCTCTGGCGAGCCAGAGCCGCACACGGAAACGCCGTTTACCTTCCCGCTAGTAAGCGGTCCCTATTTATCTACTTGCACCCAGGGGTGCTTTCGAACTGCTAGGTTGGCAGGCGCTGGGACCGAACAGCGGGAGCGCACCCCGCCGCGGGGATTCGAACCGCCGACCTTTCGATCGGCAAGCCCTAGGTACTGGGGCTTTAACCCACAGCGCCACCCGCGTCCCTTGTAAGGGAATAGGTGAGGCTTTAATCCTACCGAAAGCGTAGGGTTTTCTTTAACGCAGAGTTATTGTGTTTAAATGGTCCCATGCAAAAGAATGGAAAGATGAGTGCAAATTGAGCAAAAGAGAACTGGTTTGATGTTCATGGGAGCTGATGGCAATAGTCATATTAACAATAACTCCAAAGAAAAATGGAAATGGTAAATAAAGACTGGATGAAGGGTTGCCTGTTGCACTATTTGAAAAAAAGAGAGAACTTAAGTTTTATTATAAGCAAAGATAACAAAATATATTCTGTGTGTTCTTATGTATGTTCATTATATCCTATTTATTGCACATCACACAAGTAGTACGTTGTATCGCTTTTGTATGACATATTAGATATTCAGAAGAATGAACAGATGGAAAATAGGGAGATATTTGAAATTCATTTAAAAAAAACAAACCATGGGGATGAAATGGGGGAGCATTGGCAGTCGGAAATTGAAGAGCCCAGATACAGGTTTGGTAGGTAATCTGTAGTTTATGTGGAATGGGATAGCATTCTTTTAAAAAAGCTAAGAAGGTTTAGTGCTACAGCTAAGTACAATTCAAGGCTGCTTCTTTCTGCAGCTTTGGAATTGAGCAAACTGGGCAGATTGAAGCACCTTTTGTCTTAGGGACTTTGCAATAATAGGATGACTCAGCTCTCAAAATAGAATTTGGAATGGGCATTACCTCATCCACCAGCTTCCCAAGCCCTCTGCCCAAGGAACAGGAAATGTTGAATCACTCGATTCACAGAGTGGGTTCTGTTGACAATGGTAAACCTTAATGGGGGGTGGATTTCAGTGGCCTGTTTTGCTGAGCCTTTAATGAATAACTGGCTTGGCTTTTGAAAAGGCTTATTCATAGCAGCGAAAGTTTATGTAGGTTAGCAGAAGTCTGGTCTTGACTGTTTGCGATGGGCATTTCCTCATGCTTCTCAGTGTTTTGCAAATCTTCCTGCCACAAAGGCAATTCATCTACATTAGTCATCTGTATTGGTGTCCTGAAGAGTCACCACTGGTTACCAGGCAAGTGGCTATTTGCAAGGGTATACTTTGTCATGTTTATGATCCTGAGAAGAGTTGATATACATAGAATCATGGAGCTGGAAAGGACTTCAAGGGTCATCTAGATGTGAGACTGACACACAGGGCTTCCATGTTTCAACACGTTAAGGCATCTTTTCCCAACCCGGTGGCCCTTCAGGTACAACATGCGAAAGGCACTAGCTTAGGGAAGGCTGGAACCCGAAACTTCTCCCCATCCCAATCAGTTTCTTGTGAACAATTGTTTAGTTGTGAACACATTCAAACAATTTTAGGGGAATGCTTGAAATCATCATAGAATTTCCAGCTAGCAGGATTGGCCTGTCATGTTTCATAAAGCATCTTGCAAATGACAAATGTTTGGAGGAGAGCAGGGGATGGGCAAGAAACGCTGAGTGCTAAAAATACAGCTAGAGTAACATTTTTGTTCCCCCACCCCAATGAATGGGGCATGTTCTTCTCATTGCATTGTTTTATACTATTTGGAGGCCCCATGATCATATTATAAAGTAGTTGTGTTTTATGCTTTTAAATCACTGCTAAGAGTTGTTCCTTTTCACTTTCCAAGGTACAGTCATACCTCGGGTTGAAGTAGCTTCGGGTTGAGCATTTTCGGGTTGCACTCCGTGGCGACCCGGAAGTAACAGAATGCGTTACTTCCGGGTTTTGCCACTCGTGCATGCGCAGACACTCAAAATGATGTCACGCGCATGCACGGAAGTGGCGAATCGCGACCCGCACATGCGCAGACGTGTGTTGTGTTAACTTCAGGATGCAAACGGGGCTCTGGAACGGATCCCATTCGCGTCCAGAGGTACCACTGTATTTCTTACCAATTAAAAAAAAATCTGTGTGGTGTGAGCAAATTTTTATTCTGAAAGTGTGACCCAGAGAAAAAGAAGTTTGAGAATTGCTGTGTTAGACCTTGAATGGCTTCTGTGAACCCATCACTATTTTGCTTCCGGAAAATAGCACCAATGAGCCAATAATGGCAAAAACGACGTTGGGATGTTGGCAGAGCCAACTTTCTGCCTCTCCACCAGCAACAAGCCTCTTGAAGTAAGCTTGACAAAGGCCCATTTTTGTGAAAAGCAAGGGCTACTTCAGGGAAGCTGCAAACAGTGCTATTAATAAACCAGTGCCAGGGCAAATTGCGAGGGCTTCTGTCTGTTCCCACGGAACATTGTGCTCTCCTGGCTCTTTGTGGTGACGTCATGCTGGGCGCTCGGTGGCACTTCTGATCAATTTCACTTCCTCAGTTTAATCCCTCTTACTGGATTTTGACTCAGCAGCCACGCTTATTTGGAGCAGGACAGACATCCCCCTTTGGGTGCTGCTGGCTTCACTGTTCAACTCTCCCACAAATCCCTACAATTTTGCATTTCTACATTTTACACTGCTGACGGATACTCTTTTTTGGCAATGGGTTGGGAGAGGAGGCACTTACTTGCTCAATGCAGATTTGTGGGAACGGTGTCTCCTTGTTTTGAAGTGACCTCAGGAGAACCGTGTCGCTGGCAAAATGTTAGTCACCAAGCAGTTCATGAGAGGTTCCCTTCCATAGAAGGGAATCGGCAGGATGAAACGTGGTTGCAAATACTGCCAACGCTGATACACACACACCTTTTCTTTCTTTTTTTACACACACAGAAATGTAGCTAAAATGTATTAATTGGGGTGCGAGTGTCTTTATTATTTCAGCATATCTAAAAATAGATGTGTCACTAAACCAGCAAATTATTCGACTTTGCAGATGGATTATTGGTTGGTTCTTTTTTTATAAAAAAAACTTTCATAGTCCTTAAGTGTCTGTGACTGCCTTCTTCTTCTTCTTCTTCTTCTTCTTCTTATATTATTTAGATTTATATACCATCCTTCATCATAAGATCTCAGGGCGGTTCACAGAACAAAATATAGGATAAAGACAAGTATATAAGTAGAACGAAACAGCAAAACAACAACTTCCCCTTCCCACAGACATGTTTTAAAGGCTGTAGAATATTAATCTGCCATTTCTTCTGCACTTGAAACCTCCAGTAGCATCAGAATTGGGAAGTGGAAGTGGCAACAGTAACATTTACAAAGAATCGGAAAGATGTGCCATCTCTGTAAATAAGGAGAGCATAGTGTGAACATTGCGACTTTTCAAGAAGTTCTGTGGCAGTTGTGTCCAAGGCTAGGGTGGATCACTATTGAAATCTAACATGATGTTGACTGGAATGAGCACAAGCTTTGGGGAGAATTTTGTTAAGGCTTGACACTGGATGGCCATTAGCTTTGATCCCTTCCTGTTGAAAGAGCCTGATGGATCAGTACTATGCAAAGTACTGGCCAGTCTTGACAGACTCTAGGGTTGTGCGCCCATCTCACTCAAAGAGGCCGGGGGCCAGCGCTGTCCGAAGACACTTCCGGGTCACGTGGCCAGCGTGATGAAGCTGCTTTGGCGAGCCAGAGCCGCACACGGAAACGCCATTTATCTTCCCACTAGTAAGCGGTCCCTATTTATCTACTTGCACCCGAGAGTGCTTTCGAACTGCTAGGTTGGCAGGCGCTGGGACCAAACAACGGGAGCGCACCCTGCTGCGGGGATTCGAACCGCCGACCTTTCAATCGGCAAGCCCTAGGCGCTGAGGCTTTTACCCACAGCGCCACCCGGGTCCCTATGCAAAGCCTACTTGTAAGATAACATCTTGGGGTTGATTGTGCATCCTTTGCAGGATTCACATGAGCTTTATTCTGTTACTCCCTCTCCAGAAAGCACAGAGAAGGCTCTCTTTTTGGAATGGTCTTCCATTACAATTTTGGGTGCCAGTTCTTTTCATACTATTAGGAGCACATTGCAGGGTTCTGCGCTGCTTTCTTCTTATCTTCCAGCACAGTAAGAATTACCACTGTTATTTTCCCCCCTCTCTCTCTCTTAGAAAAGCAGCTGTCGAGTGGAATTGTGCCAGCGTGTTTTCCTCTCTGCAGCTAATAGCTGCTTTTGATTAGAGACAGGGGGGAGAATGTTAAAGGGCGCCTCCTCCAGGCCACAAATCTCCCCCCTCCCCAAAATTCAATTTGTAAGTCCACAGGGTGGCTGTTCCTCTGGAAAAGAAAGAAAAAAGAAACACTCTTAACAGTGTCTGCTGGATTTTTCTGCTGTCATTTAAACCTTTAGATCGAAAAAGACTAAGAAACCCACGCCTCCTCCAGCCAAAGATGGGAAGCCCAAATTAACGATTTTTGACGAAGAAGCTGTTCCTGATGAAGGACTGTTTGGCTCAGCTAAAGGGTTTTCGTTCAGTGGCAGCAAGAGGATATTGGCAGCCGAAAAAAGTAAGTGTATTTCTAGTCAGCTCCTTGATGTGCGCTCCGAAAATATGTGCCAAAGTTTTGCAAAGCTTAGTTGCAAAACTCCAAATCGTTCTATGTCAGCTTGGGCATACAGTCATTTATTCCAAGATGGAAAATGCCTTAGTACGCTCATTTAGATATGTGTGTTGACTCCAATGGTTGAGTTGAGTTTATGTGTGTTGACTCCAATGGTTGAGTTGAGTTAAAAGCAAAGACCCCTATCTCTCTCCCCGCCCCCCCCCATGAAGGCTGCATTCCCTTAGGGATATTCTTCCAGTGGCTACAGACTAGCAGTGGTGAGGATGCATTCAGAATCAAGCTGAATGAGGTCATCAGTGGTGGCTTATGCCCATTGGGTGGAAGACAGGAAAGCCAATATTCCATACCCTCCAACATTTCTCTGATTAAAATAGGGGCATCCTATTTATTATGGGATGCGGGTGGCGCTGTGGGTTAAACCACAGAGCCTAGGATTTGCTGGTCGGCGGTTCGAATCCCCACGACGGGTTGCGCTTCCATTGCTCGGTCCCTGCTCCTGCCAACCTAGCAGTTCAAAAGCACATCAAAAGTGCAAGTAGATAAATAGGTACCACTCTGGGGGGAAGGTAAACGGCGTTTCTGTGCGCTGCTCTGGTTCGCCAGAAGTGGCTTAGTCATGCTGGCCACATGACCCGGAAGCTGTACGGCGGCTCCCTCGGCCAGTAAAGCAAGATGAGCTCCGCAACCCCAGAGTCGGCCACGACTGGACCTAATGGTCAGGGGTCCCCTTTACCTTTTTATTTATTATTATTTTAATTAATTAATTAATTAATTAATTAATACCCTGTCCATCTGACTGGGTTGCCTCAGCCACTCTGGGTGGCTTCCAACATATATCAGAATATCATGTAACATTAAACATTGTAACATTAAACATTTTAAAACTTCCCTGTCTTCTAAAGGTTGTATATTTACTTGTGAGTCTCATAACTCCATACACTCCAAAATTTCTCGGATGAAAATAGGGACATCCTAAGGAAAAAATGGGACATTGCAGGGTCAAATCAGAAACCGGGATGGCTTCTATAAATCTGGGACTGGAAAACAGGGACACTTGGAGCATCTGATATTCAGGCTACTGCTGTGCATAAGTCAAATGTAGCTGTTATCTCTTTGCTCAATTATCAGACCTGAAATTGTTTGAAGATCCAGACCTTGGTGGATTGGTGACTCTGGGTGACTCGCTGCTGTTGCCAACTGCCTGTTCAAGCACGGAACATGCATTAAGCGGTAGCCTTGAGGAGGACACAGAGGAGCTCTTGAGGTACTAATCTTGGATGCATCGGAAGTTGTAGGGTCTTCAGTGTTCCCTAGCTTTGCAGAGCAACAAACATGTAGCAACTCTTATGTTGGAAGGGTTTGCATTGTCAACAGGCTAAACGATAGCCCGAGACCTTGATTTTCATTATCTGTAAATTGGTATCTGATCTAGCCCTTACTAAGAATTTGTATTTTTTAACGCATGATGCAAATAACTTGTATATGAAGCCTGAGTGTTGAGGTGTATTCAGTGCTACGGTGTATCCAACAAAGTTGTCTTTTTGGTGCAAGGACTTCCACTTGTGTAATGGAACTCCCCTCCCCCCTTGTGCACCCTATAAATCTGCTCTGGAGGGGTTTGGGAACCCCCAATGTATTTGGGGGGCACATGGTACAAAGGAAGAAGGAGAGGAAGTTCTGTTGTACAAGTGGAAGTCATTGGGTGAGCAGGATAAGTTAATGCCACCCTTAAGCCTCAGGATTCAGAATGAGGTAGTATGCAACTTAGTTTTATTCAGAGTTAAACCCATTGGAATGAATGAACATGACTAAGTGAGGTCTGTTGATTTCAGTGGGCCTGCTCTGAGTAACAATACCCATTGTTAATAGTTTTGTCCATTGTGGCACCAACCTTACCCATCATCTATAGCACAAATCCTTATGGTCAGTTTTGGCTTAGCAATTATTTGCAGGTTAAAGGCATACAATAACATGATTTAGAATTTCAGGTGACTAGAATAAATTGCACGCTTTATTAGCGATCTGGGAGATTTTACAGACTCACATTTCATTAACTACAGGAATGCACTTGCATTCAAAATGTCCAGGCCAAAAGTCATGTTTTGAGTGACTTTCCGAAAGCTTTAATGATTACTTACTAATGTGAGTGGAGTGGGGGGTGGGGAATCCACTGTGTGAGGTCGCTTGGAATATGTGATTGTGGCCCTTCTTTTGTTTATACAAAGAGTACTTTTATTAACAAGTCACATCAGCAACACCTATCTTAATCTACTCAGAGGTAGAAATTTAGTTGCACATTGTGTCTTATGCATTGGCAACACATTTGATCTTCTAAGCCATGATGTCTTCAGGGCACAGCCTGATTTTTACTGGAGTGGAATATTTGAGAAGGAAGAACAGACACAGTCATTAACTGCCATCTATTGTTTTTCTTCTGTCTCGACCCAGTAATCAAAGATAGACATTTTGTCTGTATGGGCAAAACACCACCTTATGCAAGTGTTGAATTTAACACAAACCACTGCAAACAGCTTCTTCATCTGTCAGATGACTATGCATCACATTATACGGATTCTTCCAGCTTGGTAAAGTAAGAAAAAGGCCACTCTGGGCGGCTTCCAAAACATATAGAAACAAAGGTGCCATCTTGCACCGAATATTGTGGGTGCCCGCAATGAAAGGCTTCAGCTTTGCCCATTGACTTGGGGGGGGGGGGGAGCAGCCCCCACAAATATATTATTGTGGGTGCCGAAGCAGTTGGCTCCAGTGTATAGCAACATAAGAAAACATCAGACATTAAAAACATTCTGATACAGGGCTGCCTTCAGATGTCAATGATGAAACCACCAGAAGGCCTCTGAGGAGCTGAACCTCGGAGCTGAGCGATGGGGGTGGAGATGTTCCTTCAGGTATACAGGGCCGAGGCTGTTTTTAGGGCAATAAAAGCCAGGACCAACACTTTGAATTGTGCTTGGAAATGTGCTGGGAGCCAGTGAAGATCCTTTAGGACTGGTGTTACACATATGGTCCTGTCCCAGTCACCAATTTGGCAGCCACATTCTGGTTTAGGTTTTTTAAAAAAATATTTTATTAAGGATTTTCTTGTTTTACAGAAGTAAGTGTAATGCCTCGTATTTTTTTCCATGTAACGTTTTTACAAATCCCATTCATTGGTTGAGGCATTAGGGGGAGAAGAAAAAGAAAAAGAAAAAAAGAAAAGAAAAAAGAAAGGGGCGGTGGAGGGAGGGAAGATGGGTGGGGGTGGGGTCAGGTGGCAATGTTTCTATTATGCTTAATGTATGTAGAGTTTGGTGTCAGTGTTGCTTGTGTTGTTCACTTGTGTTCCTTTGGTGGTGAGAGAGGTTGGGGTTGGCCTAGGGTGTGATTGTTTGTTTGTGATTGGCTGTGGTGATCTTTGTTTTCGTGTGTGAGTGAGGTGTGTGTGTGTTTTGGATCAGGTTAGCCATATTGATTTATATGCTGTTGGTGGATTATTGTCATTGTCTTGTTGGGCTGTGTATGTGATAAAGGGGAGCCATACCGGGGTGAAGGCATCTTCTGTTTGTCCCCGTGTCAGTTTCAGTTTATTAGTTAATTTTTCTAGTAGGGGTGTTTCCCATACTATTTGGTACCATTGGTCCATGCTTACTCCTGACAGGTCTCTCCAGTGTCTGGTTATGGTGTTTCTGGCTGCTGAAAGTAGGTGGGTTATGAGTTCTTTGTGGTGTAAATGGGCATTGTTGTCTTGGAAACATTCTGGTTTAGTTGTAGTTTCTGAGTCAACTTTAAAGTTAGCCCCACATAAAGCACATTGCGGTAGTCCAAGAGGGAGATAACCAGAGCATGTACTGCTCTGGCAAGACAGTCTGGGGGCAGGTAGGGTCTCAGCTGGCAAACCAGATGGAGTTGGTAGACAGCCGTCCTGGACCTGCACCTCCATGGAGAGCTGTGAGTCCAAAATGCCTCCCAGGCTGTGCACCTGGTCCTTCAGGGGCACAGTTACCCCATTCAGGACCAGGGAGTCCCCCACATCCGCCTACCCGTTGTCTACTAAAAACATTACTTCTGTCTTGTCAGGACTCAACCTCATCCATCCATTATGCAGAATAGAGAAACTTGTGGTGTAGATTAGAACCACTCTTTCTTTTCCTGATCCCTGAGGTGTGACCCTTTGATATTTTCTTACGACAAATATAATTGTTTCTTGCCCTATTTTTAAATGGTGATGGAGATGCTGAATCTTTGGAACTGGCATGGCAACCAACTTCTTGTTTCTAGGTTATTTGACCTATTTAGAAAGTGCCGATATTTTCCATGCAAACCCAGCTGCTATTAAACCATTGCAGTATTGTGACAAGAAGTTCTAACACATGCTTTCCTTTTTTAAACCAAACTTAACATATTTCAATTTAAAAATAGAATGTGGGTTTCTGTGCTCTTTATAAACCTTTAAAATTAAAAATAGACAGCAAACGCCCATGTTTCTTTATAACGCTTATAAACAATGAGATACACTTTTGGTTTCCATTTCTTAAACTTTTCAGATAGTTGCTTTGCCTCCTGTGTTCTATGGTCTGTGCATAAAATATCAGAAAACACTGTTCTCTATTGGCCTGGGTTTGATGTACCTCATTCTTCCATAGGAGTCACGAGTTGTATCCAAAGTAGTGCTAAGAGCCAGTGTGGTGTAGTGGTTAAGAGCGGTGGACTTGTAATCTGGTGAACTGGGTTCGCGTCTCCGCTCCTCCACATGCAGCTGCTGGGTGACCTTGGGCTAGTCACACTTCTTTGCAGTCTCTCAGCCTCACTCACCTCACAGAGTGTTTGTTGTGGGGGAGGAAGAGAAAGGAGAATGTTAGCCGCTTTGAGTCGCCTTAGGGTAGTGATAAAGTGGAATATCAAATCCAAACTCTTCTTCTTATTGTTCCATCAGTGTAACAGAAAACTTTCCCCCCTCGTACCCCTCAATCTGTTCTAGATGTTCTTCCCAACCCTCTGGAGCAGATTTGGGGAAGGTGGAGGTGGGGAGAGAGGAGAAACAGTGGTGGATCTAGGAGTCTCAAATTTCAGTGGCACCCTGCGCTTTGCCAAAATTTGGTGCCTCTCAATTTCCATTCTACAGCCAGGGCCTTTTTTCACCCAGAGCTCACATCTCTGGCACCTCTCAGGTGGGTGCCATTGCCATTCTAAGAGAACAAAGGAGAAGTTCGTGGTGAGCCCCGGCACCTCTTTTTCTAGGAAAATAGCACTGGTTACAATGCCCCTGAGGCTCTGCACACAGTGTGACCAAACCTAAATCTGTACCTTGGAGAAGGTCCTTTGCACAAGCAGAAAATTCTTCTGTGGATAGAATGAGGGCACTGGAAATCACCCAATTATTTTTCGGGGTTTACGTGATAAAGTGAAGCTTTTGTGAAAAGTCTAACGTAGTAGCAGTACTGTTGTTCCGCCTGACCTTTGGCTTGGAATCAACTTGATCCCCTTCCCCTCTATCCTTTTTCCTTTCTCCTTCTGTGATGGAGCTCCTATTTGAGGACTTGGCTTTTTTCCAGGCCCACGTAGGACCAGTCTGGATAGTTGGCCTTGGTGTAGATATGACGTTTTCATCCCCAAAAAGTTTTTGATTTGAGTTTCTACTGAAATGAGGCTGCATTTTAATGTTGTATTTTAATCTTGTTTTTAAGTTGTATTTTAATCAATTGTTTTATACCTGGTGTTAGCCGCCCTGAGCCCGGTCGTGGCTGGGGAGGGCGGGGTATAAATAAAATTTTATACTATTCTAATGATTGTTGAATGTTACTTTTTTGATGTAGGTTGCCTATTTTAAAGTTATGTTTTATTATCACATGTTTGTATTGCATTAGATTGTTATAAGATGTACATTTTTTGTTTCTTCAGCTTGTGAACCGCCTTGAGTATTGTAAGATAGAAAGGCGGTATACAAATTAAAAATGATTTTTTTTATTATTATTATTATTATTATTATTATTATTATTATTATTATTATTACTATGTGTTGGTGAGGTTTTGAAGTAGAAGTTTCATCTTTAACCCCAAAATAAATATTCCCTCACCCCCACAATCGGAATAAGATTTGCTTCACGTCTTTGAACCTGTTCTTCCTCCTCAGAGTGGAAGAGGATTTTGAGAAGATGTGGAAACTAAGCTCCAAGCCCAAGCTACCACCTAAGCCAGTGCTACCAAAGAAGCCAGCAGTAACTGATGCAAAACCCCCATTCTCCTCAGCCCCCAAAACAAAGCCAACTGAAGTAAAGGCTCAGACCATGGGCGAAGTTGATATCCTCCAGTACATTCAAGAAAACGAATCTACCAGCAGTGAAGAACCAAGCCTGTTCTGAAACACAGACTATGCCAGACTTTTCTTCAGGAAGAACTTCCACCAGCCTTCTGCATCTGGTTGGACAGAGCAGGCTTTGGCCCAGCACCCTCGGTTGACAGCTTGCCTGCTGGTTCATTATGGCAAAGAGAGCAGATTTGTAAGCAGCAAATCAATGAACGGCTTGTCTGTGTTCTGACCGCAGAGCAGCTGGGATTTGATCAAAGATGCCTTATGTGTGTTTTTTTCAGGGAGTTTCAAGAGCAAGGTTTTTTTGTTGAAAGTGAGAGTGCTATCTCGGGTTTTTTTGTTTTTGTTTTGTTTTGTACTACAGTTGTAGTTCAAACTGTTGGAATATGTTTATACAACATAATGGGGGGCAAATTGATTATTTGAGAGGTAGAGGGGATAAAGGGAGTGGACTTAGTAAGGTGGGTGAATAAAGTAAAATAACTTTTTTTTCTTAATTGGAAATAGTTTTAACTGCTTCTCCTTGTCTCTAGAATCAGAGAATTGTAGAGTTGGAAGGTATCACAAGGGTTATCTAGTCCAACCCCCTGCAATCCAGGAATCTCAGCTAAAGCATCCATGACAGATAGCCATCCAAATTCTGCTAAAAAACCTCCAAGGAAGAAGAGTCCACAATCTCCCAAGGGAGACCCTTTCACTGTCAAACAGTTCTTAGTGTCAGAAGGTTTCTCCTGATGTTTAGTTGGAATCTCCTTCCTTGTACCTTGAATCCATTGGTTTGAGTCCTACCTCAAGAGCAGGAGAAAACAAGCTTGCTCCATCTTCCATGTGACAGCCCTTAAGATGTTTGAAGATTTCCTCTCAGTCTTTCAGGCTAAACATATCCAGCTCCTTCAACTGTTCCTCATATGGCTTGGTTTCCAGGCCCTTGGCCATCTTGGCTGCCCTCCTCTGCTCACATTCCAGCTTGTCAGTATTCTTCTTAAATTGTGGCACCCAGAATTGGACACAGTATTCCAGCTGTGTTCTGACCAAGGCAGAATACAGTAGGACTGACTTCCCTTGATCTGGACGCTATACTTCTGTAGATGCAGCCAGGAATAGCATTAGCTTTTTTTTGCTGCTGCATCACACTGTTGACTCATGTTAAGCTTGTGGTCCACCAAGACCCCTAGATCCTTTTCACATGTAGAAAGTTAGTAAAGGTAAAGGTAAAGGGACCCCTGACCATTAGATCCAGTCGTGGCCGACTCTGGGGTTGCGGCGCTCATCTCGCTTTATTGGCCGAGGGAGCTGGCGTACAGCTTCCGGGTCATGCGGCCAGCATGACTAAGCCGCTTCTGGCAAAACCAGAGCAGCGCACGGAAACGCCATTTACCTTCCCGCTGGAGTGGTACCTATTTATCTACTTGACAGTTCTTAGTGTCAGAAGGTTTTTCCTGATGTTTAGTTAGAATCTCCTTTCTTGTAACTTGAAGCCATTGGTTCGAGTCCTGGAGCAGAAGAAAACAAGTTTGCTTCATCCTCCATTTGATAGTCCTTTAGATACTTGAAGATGGCTCTCGTATCTCCTCCTAGCCTCTTCTTTTCCAGGCTGTAAACAGACACAGCTCCTTCAACCATTCTTCATATGGCTTGGTTTCCAGACCCTTGATCATCTTGGTTGAAATACCTCCTTGAAACAACTTTCTAGAAAAAGCCAAAAAAAACCCTTCACCCCCTGGATTGATTGGCTACAGGGCACATACAGCATTTCCCCCCAGACCCATATTGCCCCATATTTATGGTGTTTATATGTGTATGGGGTGTCCAAGTGCTTTTTCACGAGAAACACTAGATTTTCTCTTCTGACCATAGTTTGTTGCGGTGTATTCGAGACTATGCTCAAAAGCCCCCAGAGTTTCAGGGGCAGCTTGTTACGTAGCAGGAAAAGGGTGGAGGAATGTGGGAGTTTTGATCATGGCATCTGGTTTTCGTCTCTTCAGCTCCATTCCTAGGACTAAGGTGCAGACTTCTTTTTACAAGCTGAAATTTTTGCATTTCTTGCTATCACTTTGGGTGAGGAGAGATTAAGTTGTATATGGAACAGTGTGAGCTAAAAGCCCCGTAAATCCATCTCTGCCAACGTTCACGAGCATTTTGTGAGTTTATTTAAAAGCTGCAGCTTTATAGATGTCAAGCCCTTGATATAGATGCTTATGCTATTTGTAAGAGGGTCAGGAAAAGGAACAGAAATATGACCTGTACCAATGGGTTCAAATTGCAAAAGAAGGGTTATTTTTGGACTAAACATTAAGATGAACATAATTTTAGGATTTTAAGCAGATGCCACAACTTGGTGGTGGATTTCTTGCAAGACATTCAATTTAGTGGTGGATTTCTTGCAAGGCATGTAGAATGCTTTGACCTTCCAGATGTTCCCATCAGTCCCAGCAAGCATGGCCAGTAGCCAGGAAGGATGGGAGTTGTAACTGAACAAGGACCACCTCTTCCCATATGAACCGACCTCAACCCTGCAGTGCTCATCTGAGGCCCTTCTTCATGTGCCTCCACTGTCAGAGGTCTGGAGGGCAGCAACACAAGAACAGGCCTTTTCTGTGGTGGCTCCCCTCTTGCCAAATGCTCTCCCCAGGGAGGCTCACCTGATGCCTTCACTACATATCTTCAGGTGCCAGAAAAAAACATTCCTTTTCTCCCAGGCCTTTGGCTAATTAAGCAGTCTATGTGGCCTTTTAAACTGTGTGTGGTAAGGGTTATTGTTTTTCTTTGTTACTATGTTACATATTTTTGTGTTTTTATGTTGTACACCAGCCTGTGATCCTTGGATGAAGAGCGGTATTGAAATTTAATCATCATCAACAACAACAACTAGAGAGCCAAAGGTTCTTCACACCCGAATGAGATGATTGCTTCCAACTCGATTCTATATTTTGATAATTCAGTTAGACAGCTGACGAAAGTGCTTTAAAATTGTTTTTCTCTTTTTATATGAACCTATCCTATGTCTTTCTCATTCTCTCTTGGGTAACTGAGGCCCACAAAATACATATCTCTTGAGGAGAATTAAGCCATATCAAGAGACTTGCCAAGCCAGTAAGCTTATCTCTGTTGCCTTTTGAATATACACCTGAATGAATGGAGGGGGAAATATCGAAGCACTTTAAATGAGTTGTGTTTGTAATGTATAACGTTCATCATTCTGTTTTGAATAAAAGTATTAAGCACTATCAAAATTAAATATTCCCTCTTGAGATTTGAAAGACAAATAGCCCCGTAGATCAAATTATATGCTATTATATATTATAAGAGCAAATGAGCAGTGCAATTTAGATTGGGTCTGTTAGACTGTTTAGTAACATCTTTCCTCTTTATGCACAGCGTAGTTTATTTATTCATTCATTTTTAAAGCATTAAGGTAAAAATAGTATGTTTCATGCAGTACAGTACATAATGTTGACACTAAACCGATGCGCTGTAGCAAATAGAAACACTCTTGTGAATACAGATGGGTAAAGTAATGCATAGGATTCATTTTGATTGCTATGAACAGCTTCTGCTGCTTGTTCATACATACTCCTTAGGTGACCAGCCTGAAGCTTGGATCCTGTGGGCCAGTCTATGGCACAGAGTTTGGCTCACCCTCCTGCCTCCTACTCTTGCACTGCCCAGTCTACACCCCAGCTTAGTCAGGCAGAGGCAAACTCGGACCAAGACGCACATGGAACTATGGATTCAGCAAAGATTCCAAAGCAATCCTCAGTTGTAAAGTAGCTATTGTCACCTGGGAATTTAAGTTGTACAGCATCAGACCGTTGGTCCACCAATTTCACTATTGTCTACACCAGTCCACCCAAAACTTGGTGTCTCCAGCTGCTTTTGGACTACACCTCCCAACATCCCTAGCTAGCAGGACCAGTAGCCGGGGTGATGGGAATTGTAGTCCAAAAGCAGTTTTTGAAACCCTTGTCTATACTGACAGGCAGCTGTTCTACAAGCTTACAGGCCATAGCTGTCAACCGTCCCTTATTTGGCAGGAAACTCCCTTATCCCAGCGCTGTTTCCCACTGCTGTCCCGGATTGATGATGTCCCTTAAATTTCCCGGGTTTCATGCTCACCCGGTTCGGGAGGGAAGCAGCGGCTTGGGGTCCTCCGCCTTGAGAGAGCGAGAGAGAGCACGCGCACGAGCTGCCATGTCTCTGTTTCCCTTTTCCTCCTCTGGGGCGTGCCGTGAGGAGACGGGTGGCAGCGGGCGGGCAGCCCCTCTCTTGCAAACCTTCCGCTGCGCTGCCAGGGAAGCCGAAGGCAGCAGCGGCGGCGGCAGCAGCTGAGGAGGCTGCCTGAGGGAGGAGGAAGAGGAGGGGATGGGGAGGGACGCAGAAGGGCGGCACTTCAGCGGCCGTGGCGCTGCCGCAACCACCTCAAGCCAGGCTCGTGGGCGGTGTGGGCAAGAGTCTCCCTCCCTCCCTCTCTCTCGGGCGGGGAAGGGCCGATGGAACTCCTTGCGCTGGGACGACGGCAGCCCAAACGTGCTGCTTAGCATACCCTCCAACCAGTGCACCATCTTAATGTAGTGATTTCCCCCTCTGCATCCCTTTCATAACTCTGTTTTTATAAATCATTTGTGCGTCCATAGTTCAAATTTTTACTACAAGTTTTCTGTCAATCCTACCAATGTATGTAACTCTTTACAATAGCTTTTCAAATAAATTATAAACTTTCCCCATTCTTTATTAAAGAGGTCCTCTTCCTGGTTTCTAATTCTGCCTGTAAGCTTTGCCATCTCAACATTGTTCATCAGTTTTGTCTGCCACTCTTCTTTGGTGGGAGTTGTAGACCCTTAGGATCATCTAGTCCAACCCCCTGCAAAACACAGTCAGTCGCAGCCAAAGCAGCATGGCTCCATCAGTGGCGGATCGAGGTATGAGCTAAGCAAAATCCCTTATTTTGGCTGCTGGTCCCTTATTTTCGAGGCTGCTGGTTCCTTATTTTCAAATCTGTAAGTTGACAGCTATGTTACAGGCACGGGCCCTCCCAGCATAAATGGAGACGTGAGATGTTGAACCTGGTACCTTCTGCATGCTTGGTTTGCATCCAGCCCACTGAAATCAGTGGTTTAACCACTGGTTAGTTGGACAGTGTTAACTTTAAAAGGCACAGGAATTCTATCTTTGTCTGTCAAGCACATGAGCAAAGGAAAACACATGCAGAATGTTTTAGAATATAAGAAGAACAATACTTGTTATCTTTGAAGTGAATGGATCAGATGTATCCACCCAGAAATGCCAAGAGGTCATATCCTGCCCTCTTTATTAAGTGAAAAATGCAAAGAGAGAGAAAAATTGCTCCAGAAGCATCACGTAATTGATTCATTGACTTTGATCTATCAACCCTGCTGGTACTGGCTGGGTTTTTGAGAAATAATTAAATGAATTAAAGGTGTTCCATTTGCTCTCTGACTCTATTGTGCTATTCCTTCTGTTTTTCTGTAGGCTCCCCACTTTTTCAGAGACCCAGGATTCTCCTGTATAAGAAACCGCTGGGTTTGTTGACACAGTGTTTTTACCTGGTGTATCCGATTTCTAAATAATTAGCCGTGTTGCGAAACGTGTGTGCTCTGACACGCCAAGTTTGAGAAGAGATCATAATAAGAAAGTGGTGAATGATCCCATCCAATGTGGTCAGCGAGGCTTATATCCACAGTTACACATCAACTGAAAGCTGGCAATGGATTATTAGTATGTGCGTCAAAAACACAGCATCCCTACTAAGCTGGCAAGAAATGAACTGGCTAACGTTTGTTTTTATTAGCCAGGACATCAAACTAGATTAAGTTTGTTGTTGTCCTAGTTAACGAATGTTCAGGATATTCTCTGTGCGTGACTGTGTTTCCTGCTCCTTGGAAGTAGGGAATTGCAAGCCAGATTTGGAGAATATTGTTTCCTTGGAAGACTAGATGATTGAAGACTTGTATATGTTTTTTGTAAATCTACAGGTAGGGTACATAGGAACAGGGCCGTCTTTACCCGGGGGTACAAGGAGTGCGGGGCACCCCAGCACCAAATTCTGGGGGGCACCAAATGCTAAAGACAGCCCTGGAGGCTGTAGTTGGACATCCCCCTCCCTAGGAACTTTTAGGGGGGAGATCCGTTCACTGTGGATGGATGCAGGGAAGGCGTGCAAGCCCAGGTAAGGGCACAGAGGACCCAGTGCTGTGGGTGCAGCACAGTGGCTAGTCCGCCTCCACCCAGCACTGCAGGCAGAGCTTTTCCTTTTCGCATCCCACCTGTTTCCTTTCCTTTCTGCGCTTCTCCTCCTGTGCCGTCGGTCACCCCAGTGGCGTAGCGAGGGGGTTGCAGGGGGGCCGGCCGCACCGGGCGCAACATCTGGGGGGGGGGCGCTCGCACTCACAGCTCTCTGCCCCTACCTGGCTCACTCACTCTCTCTCACTGCAGTGCTGGCTGTGCGAATCCGATCCGAGCCGCCGGGTCGCCGCCCACTGTGGAGGGGAGGGTGCCAGGCGTGCGGTGCGGTGCGGAGAGAGAGCGAGGGACTATCTGGGGGAGGGACAGTGCAGTGGGGGGGGGGCGCAAATTACTTGTCTTGCCCCGGGTTAGGGGGCGCAAATTACTTGCCTTGCCCCGGGTGCTGACAACCCACGTTACGCCACTGGGGCACCCTGCCTAACCCTACCCAGATCTGTCCCTTCCTGCAGCAGCACCCTCATCCTCCCGCAGCAGCAGAGCGGTGGCAGCGGGCCAGGCACCCTCCCTCCCTCTCACGTCGACCATTTCCTTGCCACACCTCCCACGCCTTTGGGTGCCTTGCGTAGGTTCTGTTTCTCCGAAATTAATTCTGAGTCATGCATTCGAGCCCTGTGTTGGGCAAATTATTTTGGCATTGGGATAGATAACCATTGTGGTCCCTCCCAAATCTATGATTCTATGAAAGGCAGTAAATTTTACCTCAAGCTTTTTTTTCTGACCAAACTGCCATGATGGGTCATTATTGACTATTCGGAAACAGCCTTTCTTCACCATCAAGAATCATACTATGCAAGAATCTAGAGGAACAAAGCCCCCAACCGATCTCTTTGTTTTGCACAACAGGCTAGCACCACACTGACACATCATTAAGGACTGCACAAATTAGGCCATTAATTCATTCTCAAGTAGCAGGAGAAGCAGCAAGTGGCATGTGCAGTGTTAGAGTTCTCTGAAGAGTGGAGCAAATATGTATTATTCCCAGTACTGGGATAGGATTGGGAAGCAGAGTGGCAGGCTGGCATAGAACAGGGACAGCCAACACAGTGCCCTCAAGACACTGTGACATACAACTCCCACCAGCCCCAGGCAGCATGCTCAATTTGCAGGAATTAGAGGAATTGTAATCCAAAAGACCCAGAGGTCACCATGCTCTCTACCCCTGCTATAGAAGAAACGGCTGTTGTATTTTAAACTAAATCCCCATTGCAGTTTCAGATTAAAGGTGAGTCTTCAATCTTAAAAACTTGAAGGCCCTTGATCTACAGCAGGGTTTCCCAAACTTGGGTCTCCAGTTCTTTTTGGACTACAATTCCCATCATCCCTGGCCACCGGTCCTGCTTGCTAGGGATGATGGGAACTGTAGTCCAAAAACTGCTGGAAACCCAAGTTTGGGAAACCCTAATCTACAACCAAGGTACGCGGGTGGTGCTGTGGGTTAAACCACAGAGCCTAGGACTTGCTGATCAGAAGGTCGGCGGTTCGAATCCCTGTGATGGGGTGAGCTCCTGTTGTTCGGTCCCTGCTCCTGCCAACCTAGCAGTTTGAAAGCACGTCAAAGTGCAAGTAGATAAATAGGTACCGCTCCGGTGGGAAAGTAAAAGGCGTTTCCGTGCGCTGCTTTGGTTCACCAGAAGCGGCTTAGTCATGCTAGCCACATGACCCGGAAATTGTACGCCGGCTCCCTTGGCCAATAAAGCGAGATGAACGCCGCAACCCCAGAGTCGGTCACGACTGGACCTAATGGTCAGGGGTCCCTTTACCTTTACTAATCTACAGCTACATATCAAAGATTGAAAGAATAGTGGAGACAGCAACCCCGATAACTGAGTGTTTTGAGTAAAGATGTAAAATCCTGATAATGAATGTAGTCAGACAATAATTCAGTGTTATGAAATACTTACCCATAAGCCATGATTTAAAATTTGTGACCAGACTCTCCGTAAACAGAGCCGTGCTAACAATGAGAAGTAGACTGCTCTAGGTCACTGTGGCAAATCTAATTGTTATCCATGGAATGTTTTAGAAAACATGTTTGCTGGCATGTTCCAACACACTTTCCAGTCGTAGTCTAATACAAATCCTGCCTTCTTAGCTTGTTTATCAGCTAGGGGTACCATGTAATTTCCCTGTTTACTATGTTGCAATGTCTGGATGTAAGATAATGCATCTCATCGTCAGTGAAGTGTTGCCTAGTGGGCCATGTTGATGCGCTCAGAGATGACAACCTCAGATTTGAGCTGGTAATCAAAGTCAGAAGGATGTCTATTGAGAAGGATACAGTTGTTCTCTTCCAAATGAGCCTTTGCAAAAGGCATTTCTTTCCCCTCCCAATTATATTTCATTGTTTCAATATTTTCAACAATCAAAATACAATCACATCTTTTATTTTTGTCACCTTGCCACCCCATTTTCAATGGAGTTGTTATTTCTCCCCTTCTGCTATCTTTTATCTATTAAATCATAATCGCAATATTACAATCTAATTATTTCTGTTGCTCATGGCTCAAATCCCGCTCATGAGTTCATCATACTATAATATTTCTTTAAGTAGTCTGAAAAAGGCATCGTTTCTTCCATAAAACACTCATCATTAGATCCTCTTAATTTTGCTGCTAATTTTGCCAGTTCTGCATAGTCCATTATCCATTCATCTTTGGTAAGAACTTCTTCCTTCCATTTCTGTTCATATACAATCCTAGCTGCTGCATAACATAAACAACTCTAACATATTTAGGGGGATTTCTGTCCCTATAATCCTTAACAAAAACACTTCAGGGTTTGCTAGTTTGTTTTTTGGTATACTCATTTTAAACATCTTTTTTTTTTATCTCATCATATATCATTTCCCAAAATACCCTTGCATACTTACAATCCACCACCTATGGAATGTGGCAGAGCATTTGACTGCAAAAGGCTTTTCTAATAAGCACAGATTTGTCAAAACAATTGTTGAAATGTCAATACAGTGGTACCTCGGGTTAAGTACTTAATTCGTTCCGTAGGTCCGTTCTTAACCTGAAACTGTTCTTAACCTGAAGCACCACTTTAGCTAATGGGGCCTCCTGCTGCCGCCGCGCCGCTGGAGCACGATTTCTGTTTTTATCCTGAAGCAAAGTTCTTAACCTGAAGCACTATTTCTGGGTTAGCGGAGTCTGTTACCTGAAGCGTATATAACCCGAGGTACCACTGTACTACAAACCCGACAGAGTCAAAAGACCTAGGACTGCAACTCCCATCGTTATGTTGGCTGGGACTGATGGGAGTTGGAGTCTACAGCCTTTGGAAGATTGTCAAAGGCTGGAATATTCCATGTGTGGAATCTTGACTGTGGAGTTCAGGATCCACATAAGCATTTGTGGCATTAACTGGTTGAGGCTGTAGCTCAGTGCCAGAGCACTTGCTCCAGATGTTATTGGGCTCCAGCATGGTTCAGGATGATAGAACATCTACTCCACCAACATCTGGAGGACCACAGATCCCCCACCCCATTCTAGACATCCTTTAATGATTTGTTAGAGCAGAATTGTTTGTGGCTGCTGGTGATAGCAAAGGCTGTAACTGTTTTAAAAGTCCTTTCATCTAGGCACCTGCTGCTTTTAATTCATGCCAAACAATCCCCGGCTGAGTTCATGTGGGCAAATGTCAAATGCTTGTTCCCCATGGAAGAAGCAACATGATCTTTCTACCAGCAGCTGTTGTGGCAGACCGATGCTGCCGGACAGTTCCGAGCAGACTTGTGTTATGATGCCTTCAGACTCGGCCATCTCACACTCACTGTTTCATTGGCTAGGTTTTATCCAAATTTAGGCCTTCCTGCTGGTTAGGAGCCTACAGAGCTCTCCCTGAGACTTTCCTCTGAGGTGAAAGACTAAGCTGGAAGGGCATATAGGAAGAACTGTGGCTCAGGGACTGCAGTTCAGGTTCTCAGCTTCCATCACCAGTATCTCCAGGTAGGGCTTCAAAAGACTCCTACCTGAAACCCCAGAGAGCACAGAGCAAGAGAAGACACAAATAATAAGAAGAAACAAGAAATAGTACCCATGTAGAAAACAAAACAACAAAGATACAGTGGTACCTCGGGTTAAGAACTTAATTCGTTCTGGAGATCCGTTCTTAACCTGAGGTACCACTTTAGCTGATGGGCCCTCCCACCGCAGCACGATTTCTGTTCTCATCCTGAAGCAAAGTTCTTAACCCAAAGTACTATTTCTGGGTTAGCGGAGTTTGTAACCTGAAGCGTCTGCAACCTGAAGCATCTGTAACCTGAAGCATCTGTAACCTGAAGCATCTGTAACCCAAGGTACCACTGTACGTTACAAAAAGGGAGAGGGGGAAATTGTTGTACTTAACCAGACCTTAATCTAATACAGTGGTACCTCGGGTTACACACACCTCAGGTTAAAGACTCCGCTAACCCAGAAATATTACCTCGGGTTAAGAACTTTGCTTCAGGATGAGAACAGAAATCGTGCTCTGGCGGCTTGATTTCTAAAGCTAAAGTGGTGCTTCAGGTTAAGAACAGTTTCAGGTTAAGAATGGACCTCTGGAACAAATTAAGTACTTAACCTGAGGTACCACTGTATAGGTCTACGTGTTTTTCTTAGATCAAACTTTTCAATCCATTCCTAATTTAAAGAGTGCACTCTCCGTTCCTCCCATACCATGCCAGCAGGACTCCAGCAATGCAGACATTGCCCAAGTATTAGCAGGGAACACTTTGAATGACAAGCACGTTGTTGGTGGAAGAAGATCTCGGAGGACTGGTGCCAGTAACACCGGACTGGCATTCTGAGAGAATGTTTGGATAGCTTTTGATATCTTTCCTGCCTGGCCTCCCAAATAAACTAGAGTTGGCAGCAGGAATCTGGGGGCAGATGAAGAAATGTAGTTTCAGGCGGACAGTGGAATGGCATGACGTCAGCCTTTGGTGTCTGGTATCAAAGGAGCATACTATCACCTCCAGGGTGAAATCTTTTGTGGGCCCAGAGCCATCTCATGGTATGCCTCACACTTCAACACAAGGATGGGTAGTATGAGTCATGGCATGAGCTAGGATCCTTCCAGTTCTCAACCTGATTTCCGAAAATGGCCAATAGCAGAAGCTTCAGGGGGGAAAGTGTCATGAGAAAACATGGGAGCAGTTGTCTTACTCCACCCTCTCTGGTGTCCTTGGGTGCTCTAAGGATGGGAAATAAGTACTTTTTTTTAAGGATTGGGGATATTTTCTTCTTCATGGTCAAGAATGGAGGAACCAAACATTGTAGTAAACAGAAGAGGTTCCATGAAATACTTTGGCTATTCCTATTTATTTTTTCTGGCTATTGTCCCTGGCAAATCACTGTTCCCATAGCGTATTTGGGGGATATTTTGAAGAGGGCAATCCCTATCATTAGGTATAGTAAGGTAGCCGCCTCAGGTGGAAGATTCTGAGTAGTGGTGTGACAAGCATTCTTCTAACCAGTGCTTTTTTTCTTAAACATATATTTAGGCGTACAGTGGTACCTCAGGTTACAGATGCTTCAGGTTGCATACGCTTCAGGTTACAGACTCCGCTAACGCAGAAATAGTGCCTCAGGTTAAGAACTTTGCTTCAGGATGAGAACAGAAATTGTGCTCCGGCAGCACGGCGGCCCCATTAGCTAAAGTGGTGCTTCAGGTTAAGAACAGTTTCAGGTTAAGTACGGACCTCCGGAACGAATTAAGTACTTAACCTGAGGTACCACTGTACTCTCATTTTCCTACTCATATTGAAATGCTGCCCCTCAATGAGGCCAAACTTAGATTCACAAAATGTTTTGGGGTATGTGTACCCCTGTGTACCCCCAGAAAAGAAGCACTGCTTATAAATACCAGTTTCTGGGAATTAAATAGAAATTGAATTATTGTCATAACTCCGCACAACAATTTTTTGACAAAAGTCATGCCTCTGAGATAAAAATAGCCATTTCTTATAGATTATGTGGTGCTGAACAAGAATATGACAGCAAAGACACAAAGGTGGCTACCGTTTCTTAGAGATCCGCAGTAGATTATTATCTTCAATTTTTTAATTGAATAATGTGATATTTATAACTTTATTATAAATTAGATCTATTTTAAAAGCACACACAAGGCAAACCTATCCATGTCTACTCAGATGTAAGCCCCATGAGTTCAACGGGTAAACGGACATGAAACTGCTTCCAAAAGATGGTAGGCTCTCGCAACTTTTTCTCGCAGAGAGCAATTTGATGTATTGTTCCCAGAAAATAAGTTAGGACTTGACTATTTAAATTACAAGCTCCTCTAATGAATGTGCGAGCTACTGAGCTTTATAGACCTTTAAATTATAGCACTGCCTTTTTGTCAGTCTGGAAAATTGGGCAAACTAAGCACTTTCATGCGTCTCTATTCTCATCTAAAAGAAGCCAATTCACACTGATCACACTAAGTTTCACTGATCTCTGGCATAGCTTCTTTTATACTTATTTTATTTTTGTTGTTTGGCAAAAGGTATATACTGCTTAGTCAATAAAAAACAAACAAACCTCTAAATGGCTTGCAAACAACAACCTAAATAGTAATTAGAAATACTAATAAAAGCAAAGGACGCGGGTGGCGCTGTGGTCTAAACCACTGAGCCTCTTGGGCTTGCCGATCAGAAGGTCGGCAGTTCGAATCCCCATGACGGGGTGAGCTCCCGTTGCTCGGTCCCAGCTCCTGTCAACCTAGCAATTCAAAAGCATGCCAAAAAAGTGCAAGTAGATAAATAGGTACTGCTCCAGCAGGAAGGTAAATGGCGTTTCCGTGCGCTGCTCTGGTTTTGGTGTTCTGTTACGCCAGAAGCGGCTTAGTCATGCTGGCCACATGGCCTGGAAAAACTGTCTGTGGACAAATGCCGGCTCCCTTGCCCCATAAAGCGAGATGAACGCTGCAACGCCAGAGTTTTCTGTGACTGGGCTTAACTGTCAGGGGTCCTTTACCTTTAATAAAAGCAAACATGAAAACATCTCTGGCATCTGTACTTGGTAGGTGCTGCGAAAGCTCCCTGCTTAGGAGAGCAATTTCTAATCAAAATATGCAAAACAAGGCCAGGTGAGCAAAATGTCCTAACTTGGTACAGAGACCCTTCCCATCTTCCTAGTTATCATCTCAAGCCACAAATCCTAGAGCGGATGCATGCATTTTGGCTGCGGAAATCCTCGCCTGTTTCATAAAGCTTTTCGTTGTCCCTGTCACCAAATGCAGGTGGAGCTCTTGTAACACTAATAACTGTTCATACAGTCCTTGGCGAAAAGGGGGTTAAACAGCAGTCTGGAATGGAAAGGACTCCTGGTGTTACAGCACTGTTACAAATGCCAGCAAACTAGATTCAGAATCAGACCTGTCTCTCCCTGCTCCCCACCCAAAACAGGTTTACAAAAATTATTGTTCAGCTTGGCATGTTTGCTAATGGAGGTTGGCATCAGACGTCTGAACTGGAGCAGCACCATAACTGTCTTACTGTGTTTTCATTTGTTGGAAGCCACCCAGAGTGGCTGGGGCAGCCCAGTCAGATGGACTGCAGACAAACAAAGAAACAGATTATGTTTACCATCACCTTATGATATTGCTAATCAGGTCAGTAGAGGGAACAGAATGTCCCATTGCTGCTTCAATGTATAGTTGCGAAAAACAACAACAAATTTTCAGTGCATATGGGTGTCACGTGCATTCTAATTTGTATTATGGGATATGTGTGTATAACTAACTGGAGGGTGATTACCCAAAGTGAAATAAGATGGTACAGCAATGCAGCAGTGAAGGAGACTAGGTGGGAGTTAGTTTGCATGTGTTAACATATATACAAAACATTCTCCATCATCTAGTAATTTTCAAAAAATGCCATTATTTAAAAATGTTTGTGTTGCAAACCCAGTACAAGCTATCGATTCATTAGGCTACAGTGCTGTTGTATGAGTAGGTACTAGGTTCTAGGGTTGCCAAGTTGCTTGCAATTCCACCATAAAATAAAGTTGTGTCACATATGGCACATACAGCCTGGATAGCTCAGTTGGTTAGAGCGTGGGGCTGATAATGCCACGGTTGCAGGTTTGATCCCCGTATGGGGCAACTGCATATTCCTGCATTGCAGGGGATTGGACAAGATGATCCTCAGGGCCCCTTCCAACTCTACATTTCTATAATTCTTTGAGTAAACATTTATAAGATTGCCCTGAACCCTCATTGCTTGCAAAAGCTGCAGTTACTTTTTAAAAAAATTGCCCTTCTTGCCATACGCTGGGACATACGACAGCCCGATCGTAACTGGGACAGCCTTATTTCATCAATCATGGCAGTCATCAATATAAGCAAAGGCAATCAGGTATTTCGGGATGTTGCTATAGCAAAATAGCCTCAGGGTTAGCAAATAAGGTTTAGCAAGACCCTCTGGACCAATAACCACATGGCATACAGGCATTTGCAAGCATGCATATTAAGCAGGAACTCAGGTGGTCTTTGGAATATTGTTGCCATCTGATTACTCTAAATAGGGCTGTCCCCATAGAATAGGGCTGTCTCCCCACAGGCTGCTCTGAGGGTTATTCCAATCCCCTTTGAACCAATTTTAGGCGTGTGGGGCACACGGGGGGGGGGGGGTAGAGGAGAGAGAGGAAGCCATGTTGTGCAAATGTCAGAAGAAAGGCGAGGTATAAATGCAAGACCAACAAATGAATAAAAATAAATATATACATTTGTGGTTGCCTCTCTTACCGCCCCTTGGAAGTCATACCCTCCAACATTTCTCTGATGAAAACAGAGGAAAAGTCCGAAGGAAAAGCTGGACATTCTGAGATCAAACCGGGATGACTTCTGTAAATCTAGGACTGTCCCTGGAAAATAGGGATGCTTGGAGGGTTTGGGAGGAGAATTTATTAACAATTAACCAGTATAAAGACCAGTTCTAGGGTACCTTACCTTACGACAACACTGGCCCTTATTTAAATTGTAAACTTTGCCAGGAATCGACCTCAGTGGAATGTAACCACGAGGAAGAGTATGGCGAGTCTGTGTGCTAATTGTAATCTAGAAAGTAGTTATGGAGTTTAATTTAAACAACCTTTGGGTGGGTAGGTGGGAGAAAACTCCAGGATATGATTTTGTTGTGTCTCCATGGCAGCTGCTTTTCCAAATTTCAACTGTTTGGGGGATGTTTGCAATCTACACAGACCAGCTCTGGATAGCTGGATTTAATTACAGCACATCATTAGCGAACAGCAATTTAGATCTGTCCTGATAAGAGTATGAAATGCAAGCAAGTATGAAAATTTGCAGAGGGGGTGGGAAGATGAGAAGCTTTATTTATAGGCTTATTAACAGGAAGCCATATTGTCAGTGCGAGATTACACTGCAAAGATCTGTCTTCCATTTCATTTTGCAGAAAACGTATAACGTATAACAACACTACATCATTCCTGTCTCCTTAGGAATGAAAAAGCCAGTAATTTGCTTGGAGTTCTTCTAAGGAGATGATACATTAGCCGATGGTCATTGCTAATGGGTAGGGGCTTTTTTGCCAGTTAGCTATAGGGGGAGAAGTAACAGAAATAAGGCAATTTCTCACACAGTAAGTGGGCGGTCAAGGCTTCCTTCTAAAATTTATGACCTGCTGAGCCTCTATTGACAGCTGCTCAGCAATCTCCTTTAGCAAATTTGCATTCCCAGGCATGCACCAAAGCCAAGGAAATGTGGGTCCTCATATATTACTAGTGAATTGCCTTCAGCCTAAACAGAAAGGCTCCAGGCCTCAAGCCTGCCAGGACTTCATGAAGATTTTTGACCTGGAATCCCAACCATTTATTCATCAGGTATAAAGGAAGGGGAAGTGGTTCATTCTGGCCTCTGATTGTGGAGATGAAAAGACTTCAAACTGCACTCAGAAGAGAATGCCCTGGTTCAAATTATGGTCTGGCTGTATAAAAAGGTTCCTTTCTCATCATGAAACTTATTACATTTATGTCTCCATCTTTCCTCCAAGAAGCTGAAATATACGGTTCCACCCACCTCGATTTTGTCTTCACAACAGACTTGTAAGGAAGTTAGGCTGAAAGGTCATGACTGGCCCAAAATCATCCAGTGAGCTTCAGAGCTGAGTCAGGATAGAACTTGGATTTACCCAATCCTAGTATGATAACTAGTATGATAGGTATCCTTATATCTTCCTATATGCATAAAAATGTAAGGCTATCATCACACTGCAGCCGGTATGGCTGTCTACTGGCAATCTCCTGGTCTCAAGGCAGCTTGCCTTCCATTCTCTTTCTTTCCAGGTATGGAATCATGATGATTTTTGTTCCTGGTTGCGTTCTGAATAAGAGCTTCTCTTCACATAAAAATATGCAATTTAGCTTCCCACATTGTTACAGAATAGAATATAACCAGCATAGAATATAACCAGAGTGGTAGCCAGTGGAATTCAGTGGTTCACCATGACTGAAATGGAACATGATATCTGCTTCTCTTAAACCTAATCTTCTTTTAAATGGACTCTGATAGGACACAGAGGTTTCCATAACATAGGTTCATATTCAATATTGCTAGCATGCAAGAGTGAGTACAGGTCTATAATCAACCCTTGAATACTGGTTTATTCAAGTTTAGATGTCTTATTGTACCAGCATCTATTAAAAACGTTTCACAATGTTTAAAAAACAACCAAAGCAAAGATAAACATCCAGTATCAAAACAGGGCTGAGATTTTTGGCAATTCAAAATCCAATTGCTGTTTACATAGTTATCAGTTGTAAAATTATCATTCATCTGGAGCAATACAATAGTACCTCAAGTTAAGTACTTAATTCATTCTGGAGGTCTGTTCTTAACCTGAAACTGTTCTTAACCTGAAGCACTTTAGCTAATGGGGCCTCCTGCTGCTGCCGCTCCACTGGAGCATGATTTCTGTTCTCATCCTGAAGCAAAGTTCTTAACCCAAGGTACTAGTTCTGCGTTAGCGGAGTCTGTAACCTGAAGCGTCTGTAACCTGAAGCATATGTAACCTGAAGCGTATGTAACCTGAGGTACCACTGTATATACACCAGGACTGGGATCCTAGGATTCTGCATGAGAAAAGGGGCACACAAACAATTTTTCCTTCTTTCTGCAACCCTTTGCATTGCATTAGGTAAAGGGACCCCTGACCATTAGGTCCAGTCGTGGCCGACTCTGGGGTTGTGGCGCTCATCTCGCTTTATTGGCCGAGGGAGCCGGCGTACAGCTCTCCGGGTCATGTGGCCAGCATGACTAAGCCGCTTCTGGCAAACCAGAGCAGCGCACGGAAATGCCGTTTACCTTCCCGCCGGAGTGGTACCTATTTATCTACTTGCACTTTGACGTGCTTTCGAACTGCTAGGTTGGCAGGAGCAGAGACTGAGCAATGGGAGCTCACCCCGTCGCGGGGATTCGAACCACCGACCTTCTGATCGGCAAGTCCTAGACTCTGTGTTTTAACCCACAGCGCCACCCGTGTCCCTTGCACTGCAGTAGACCATCTCTAATGGCTTAGGCATCTGAGGAGTTGAGCTCACGCTCCTCAACTTTTCCCCATAATATTTTCACTTACTTAAAAAAAAAGTTTTTCTTTTTCTTTTTTAAGAAGACAGTGGGATAGCTTGAGTCCTGGTTAAAAAAACAGCTGCCTCTTCTGAATGCAACTGAAGCAAAGAACTTCCTCTGGCAACGCCAAGTGGACTGCGGCTGCTGCTCACTTGCCCCGGCTTGTTTTGTCTTTGGACGAAAGCTGTCCTCATGACAGCCTATCCAGATGGTGCTTTAAGACTCCCTTGACTTTTCCCGGCTTTCTGGGATGGCCTTGGTCCCAGAGGCTTATCTTGTGTCTTTTCTAAAACACAACAAAATTAAAACTACCCACATCAAATAGGGATTAATGCCTAATGGATCTCTGCATTGATGCCACAATTTTTGCTTAACCTCCCCCCTCCCCAAATATATGGTTTGCTGCTCTTGACTCAGGCCCCCCCCCCAAAAAAAAACCACAGAGAATTCTAGAGGGAATTTGTCTGCGAGTATAATAAACTATCTTATGTGATGCATCTAATAATTAGTCTAAAAAGAACCTCTCATCTCCTGTTCCATTAAGGCTCCTGTTCTAGCACGTTGTTTTAAATTTCCTTTGAACCAGGGAATTGTCCCCCACCTCTTGCTTTGTTTGGTTTTAAGCTTTTTGTCTTGCCAAGATAGACTTTAAGAACATCTGATTTGATTTGGAAGCTAGTATCCTTTTTTTTTTTTTTGAAAGGCCAATTACCCAGATAATTCTGAAATGTAGAATCCGGTAAGAAAAACACTGTTCTAAAAACAAAGCCTTGGCCATGAGAGTCTTGAGATTTCTACCCAATATCACCTCAGTTCCCATGGGATTTTGTATATGGCAAGAGTTACTGATCGTGGGCACTGGCAGCTGTTATAATAGAGTAGATAGACTGAGCCATTAAAAAACCACAAGTAAATGAGGGTAAATTCGTCCTCTTCAGTGGAAGTTATAAAGACCTTCTCATTGGGCCCCAGAAGGGTTAGATGTAAACAGGGTGCAGAAAGATGGTTTTTCTTTTTCTTTTATGGGACTGTTCTCATTCCTTGACATTCTTGTTTAATACATGGGGGGAAATTAACACCTCACCCTAAAAAGGGCTGGGGGGGGAGTGAGGCCAAAATTTGACACTCCCCCCAATGCTGCCTTTCAAAAAAGCTGGCTAAGGGAGGAAAGCACTAACAAGGCTTTGGGAAAGGAGACTGGAGCACTCTAGGACCCTGTCAGGGCCCTCACGTCTCCTTCCCAAAGCCCAGGGGCTCCGTCCCTAACTTTGGGAAGGCAGTGTGAGGGCTGGGGCTGGGGGCATCAAATGTTGCTGAGGGCCACCCTAAGTTATAACTCTATTCTTATTCATGATGCTGTTTTAGATTTTATCTTCTTTAATATAAGTGTGACGTTAACATATGAGAGTCCTGGAGGTGAAATAGTTAAACAAGTTACCCAATCAGAACCCAGGGGGGTGGAGTCAGAGAGACTATAAAACCAGCTCTGGGAGGGGCGAAGGGAGGAGTTTGGTGGGAGTTGGCTGGTTGGTTGGAGTGGGAGTGAATTGGGATAGAGTCTGTGGGTAGGTTGAGTTAGTGTAGCGAAATAAGCTGAGTCAGGAACAGTTAGGAGTTAGGAAGACAAGTAAATATCTGAAAGGTGGTTTAGTGAGTGAGAGCAGGTAGCGGAAGTTATAGGTCTGGATAGGCACCCCATGATTGTAATGGACCGATACTGTTCATGAAACCACGCGCTTGCTAAACTGCAATAAATAAACAGAAGTTTATGTTCCAGTTTAACCCTGACTGGACTCAGTATTGTACCAGGTAGGGCCTGGGTGGTGGCAGCGAGAAATAAAGTGGTGGCACAGGAATCAATAGACGGTGAAACGTCCGGGGACCCTGTGTGATCACCACAGTAAACAGAAAGCTTTTTGTAGACAGTGCAATGCCTTTTGTCAGGTACTTTGAATACTCGTGAATTTACCTTTCACAGCTTTGTATCTCTTCCAGTTCCCTGATCGTTTCCAACAGAGATAAACCTCAACCTTTATCTCAGGATGTGAAATGCTTTCCTGCAGTAGTGATAATAATTATGTGCACACTTGCTTAATAAGCTGCCTTTTATGCTCATCTCGCCCGCCCGCCCCCCCCCAATGGATTAGATCCTTATGTATACAGTATTGTTCAAACCTTCCTTTGCAGCCCCTTGAACTGAGTGCAGTTGTTATGTCAAAAAACCACAAAAGTCTTGTTTGAAAATACCAACCCGATAATTAACTGTGGTGGTGCAATCTTTTACATAAAAAGCAATTGACTCATTGAATGGTATACCAGGTAGCGCTACCGATTGGCATTGTGAATTCTTGCTTAGAACCTATTTGTTGCAACCGAGATGCTTCAAATGGCTCAAGTCTTTTGTGATGGAGCACTTGGTTTTCAGAGGGTTGGGATCCAGTGCTGAAAGCCATGGGCCACAGAATGTGCAGTGCTTAATACTCTCTAAAATGACATGCCCTAATTGCCATGGCATGTTCCAATTAGGACTGGACTGGGTGATATTTGGGCTTCAACATTGTGCTATATCACCAGCTAAATATTGTGATATGTTTTCTGAAATGAGGATAAAGCTACGTAGAGGCCTTGGCTGGCTTCACGTTTCCCCCCCACTTTGTGATTTTTGCATAACACACACACACACAGAGAGAGAGAGAGAGAGAGAGAGATCATGATTCATGATATATTTCCAGGTCAAAAATTATGAAACTGCTATCATGAGGTGGACTTCAAACTGGTTTTGGATGATATTTCAATATATCACCCAGCCCTAGTTCCAATCCTTAAAGTGGGTACCCCTCATAGTTACAATTCCCAGCAACTCTTCACAAACTACAGTACCCAGAATTCTTTGAGGGAATGAATGTGCTTCAAATGTGCTTTACAATTAGAGTGAGTACAAAGCCTGTTGCTTTAGAGGCTGAGACTGAACCACTGGAATCATTCTATTAGTGTAATTTAAACATACTTTAAACTAAAATGCAAGTACTACTTAAGTACCATTAGTTTCAAAGGAGAATGTTTAATCAATGTACACTGTTAATTCTGCCAGGCTAAACCTTAAGGGGCTATTTATAATCCTTTTCCATGACAAAGAACTGAATCATTAAAATTCTGCTTTGATGAGGATGAAGATATTCTTGTTTAATGGAAACTGAGTGTTTTGGTGGTCATTCTGATTGCAAATAGTCTCCTGAACTTTCAGAATAAAACCACGTCTTGTGTAATGGAAGCCCATAATCCCCTCCCTTCCATGACAATAACTCAAGCTGTTGTCACGAAAATTGCTTTATCCAAAAAGTGCAAGGAGAACATAATCCCTGAAGGAAGCACGGCGCTTGGAAAACACATATAAATTAATCAGAAAGAAAGAGTGCGCCATCTAAAGCACTCGAAGCATGATAATTCAGTTCAAGAGTCTGATGTTCCAGTTGCCCTCATCTCCTATAGTCTTGCTGACAGCATTCCATTAACAAATGTAAATATTGTTTACCCACATAGGAAATCACTGACAGTGTGAAATCTGTACTGAAAATGTGAATTATGGCTGAGTTTTGTTTGTGCAATCATAGTCTAGTTGGAGACAGCCCTGGTGTCTCCTGTTGGAGACATCAGGGCAGGTCTTTAGAGCAGAAGCCCAGACCCAGCAAATTAGATAGGCTGGCTTACAACCTTCTGAAAGAAGTGAAAGTATGCCTATTTCCCTCTACAGAGGGTCATTACGTAAGTCAGGGCAGTCTAAGTGGTCCACAAGAGTACTTTGACCCAGAACCCGCAAGCTGCACATTGCCTTGTTGCACGCATGGGGTGGTGGGGTAGCAAAATGAGACAAACATATGACATCCCCCCCCCCAGCTATCGTGCTACCTTCCCAAAACCAGGAATGTGCTAACTAGGTTTAAGAAGGAGGAGGAAGGACCCTAGGACCCTGTCAGAGCCCACACGCCTCCTTCCCAAAGTCCAATACCTCACTTGCTCAGCTTTGGGAAGGCAGTGCGAGAGCTGTGGGGAGCAGGTGTCAAATGTTGCTGAGGGCCAATGCAATCTCTGCATTGATGATTGCTTTTAACAACAACAACAAATATGTGGCTTGCTGCTCTCGAGTCAGTCTCCTGAATCACAGGAAATTCTGAAGGGAAGCTTGGGTCATCATGAGCTGACAGCAGAGGATGGAAACTCAACACACATAACCAGAGATGGTCCATCATTATGGAGAGAACTGAAGATAGTGTGAGTGCTGTTAGTTGTTGTACGTGGCAAACACACTTATTTATTTCATTCTTTTGTCCTCCTGTCAATGTTAAGCAAACGGGCTTGAGAGGTTTTTCAAGCCCTACAAAATCATGCAAAACCTAGTTTACTAGAGATGAACACAGTAAGAGAAATGATGCCCCATTCGGCTCTCTGAAGGAGCATCTCCACCCATATCATTCAGCCCGGACACTGAGATCCAGCTCCAAGGGCCTTCTGGTGGTTCCCTCCCTGTGAGACGTGAGCTTACAGGGTACCAGACAGAGGGCCTTCTCAGTAGTGGGACCCACCCTGTGGAATGCCCTCCCATCAGATGTCGAGGAAATAAACAACTATCTGACTTTTAGAAAACATCTGAAGGCAACCCTGTTTAGGGAAGTTTTTAATGTTTGATTTTTTTTGCGTTTTTAATATTCTCCTGGGAGCCGCCCAGAGTGGCTGGGGAAACCCAGCCAGATAGTAATAATAATAATAATAATTTATTATTTGTACCCAGCCCATCTGGCTGAGCTTCCCCAGCCACTCTGGGGTGTAAATGATAAATTATTATTATTATTATTATTATTATTATTATTATTATTATTATTATTATTATCTGAAGGAAATATTGTTTCTCTCTAGTCTCATTTTCTGACAAAACCATCGATTTTTATACATTTCTAAAGGTTGCTGTTTCTAAAACAAATCAAAAATAAGATACTATATGGGCTGCCCAAATATTATGTGGCCCAAGTTTATAAGTCACTTGGCTTATTTTTACCAATGGAACTTGAGCTCGGTGAACTTCAGATAACACATCCCATTTCTTTTCTTTGAGTTGCTAAGTATGTGAAGTTCACAGAGCAATCTGTCAGGAAGCTTTTCCTGTTTCTTCTAAACTAGGTGGAAACTGTTCCATGGCAGGGGGCATAACAACCCAGTCGAAATACAGAAGATGGAAAATGGAAAAACAAGCAAGCAAAATTATTACGTGGTAGAGCATGACTAACAAAGATACAAATGCATATGATCGCTGGAAGCAAAAAGAGATTTTGTGGAATCACTGTGGAAATAAAGCAAAAGCAAAAAGCAGGATTATTTGGCGAGAGTTTATCTAGGCATAATACTGAAAAGGGCATGCATTATTATGATTGTTTTTTTAATTGTTTTTTATTTGCACAAGCTAGCAGTTGCTAGACTGCAGCTACAAATGTATGAAGAATATAGAAAGCTCCAAAAATAGACTTTTCAAAGGTCAACACACTTCTCACTATATGGAGAAGGCATTATGTGTAGGTTGTACATCCTGGAATTTGCTAAAGGAAGTGGGGGCGTATTCTGGTGGGTATAATTTTCTGAAGACCCTACAGTTAATCAAAAGGACACTAGAATAGAACAAAAATAAGCAGTGGAACAAGCTTTGGAACTGTAATAAACCTTTTCAGAAATATATCTATGAGAGCACCGTTAGGCATGTTTACTCAGAAGTCCCACTGCATTCAAAGCTGTTTTCTACCAGGTGCATTTTTAAACACAATTGTCAGGTACCTAGACTAGGGCCTGGCCTGTGAACAAGATGATGGTGGTGATAAAGGAGGAGGAGTTATAGGTTTTTAGTATAAATCAAGTCAGGAGGATGCAGAGCGTGGAGCCCAGCTCAGTGTGTCTTCCTCTCACATGCTCAGGAGGAGCCAGTCCCTGAATTGTGCTACACTCATCTCCATGCTTGGCCCCCTCAACATTGAAGGGCCCGGCCCTGGAACAGAAGTGGGGAACTTTTTGCAACCTAAGGACCACATTTCCTTCTTCCAGGGCCCCTAAGCACGTGCTTAGTCTGCCTGTTGGGTAATTCAGCACTGGTCCTAGGTTCCATCCCCTCCATCTGCGGGTAGGATTTGGAGTTATGTAGTTATGTTGTATGAGAGCCAGTGTGGTGTAGTGGTTAACAGCGGTAGTCTCGTAATCTGGTGAACCGGGTTCACGTCTTCGCTCCTCCACATGTAGCTGCTGAGTGACCTTGGGCCAGTCACACTTCTTTGAAGTCTCTCAGCCTCACTTACCTCACAGAGTGTTTGTTGTGGGGGAGGAGGGAAAAGGAGAATGTTAGCCGCTTTGAGACTCCTCCACCTCCTTCTTCCTACCGGAAAACTTGGAACACCAATGCCAATCAGTGTTGAAAATACTGAATTAGATGGACCAGTGGGCTGACATAGGGCACCTTCCTATGTAAAAAGCAACAAATAAACAGGATGAAGAATTTCCCCCCATGTTACAGAGGTCAGGTTTGTAAGAAAACAGGCATTTAGTATCGTGGGTGTCAGGGATGGGGCAGAGGAGGAATGGTGGAGACCGCCTCCCTAGCCTGACCTTTCCAGGGAGGAGTAAGAGGAAGACAGTATAGATTTACAACAGTGGTTTGCGGGAGGTCACTGCACAGAGACAGATGAGAGCAAAAGTTGGGAAATAATGGGAGAAGAGGAGCAGGCAGAGCCAGAGCAGCAGCTGGCTAACATGTCGTCACTAGAAAGCATTTCAGGCCCACCATCTCCCGGAACCTGGCATGCCTTAAAAGTAGGAGAGCAAAGAGCTCGAAGACAGAGGGCACTTAGCACCCGTAGAGGAGATGATGACGAATGAGGAAGGGGTGTGTGGAGATAACACCATTAGCCAAGAGGCTGGGTTCTAAAGCCTCTCTCTGTAAAGTCTGAATTAAAAAAAGGAATTTAAGAAACTTTTCCTTGTCTTTATCATTTCCTGGGCAACCAGCCAGGAGCGGCTGACAACACCCTGACAACGGGTTCCATGCAGAAGAACACTCTTTTCTGGCAGAGATTCGGCAGCCATCCTTGCTTTTGACTTCTAGTCATCTCTCGAAGACCTTCCTATGCCAATTAGCCAGTCACTTTATCAATTATTTGTATCAGGAAGAACTTTCCAACAGTAAGATCTGTTCGAAACTGGAACTGATCCCCATGTGAAAGATGGTGAACTCTCCTTTCTTGGATGTTTTTAAGCAGAGGTTGGGTGGTCATCTGAGATGTTTGATCTACTGGAGATTCCTGCATTGCAGGGGTTTGGACTAGATTTCCGTCAGTACCCCCTCCAACTCTACACTTCTATGGTTCCTAATTGTGTTTTATGTTTTATTGTTGTACACCACCCTGATATTTTATGATATGGTGGCACAGAAATACTTCTACAAATAAATAAGTTAGGTAAACAAATTCAATACTCCAATACTCTGGCCACCTCATGAGAAGAGAAGACTCCCTGGAAAAGACCCTGATGTTGGGAAAGATTGAGGGCACAAGGAGAAGGGGACGACAGAGGACGAGATGGTTGGACAGTGTTCTCGAAGCTACCAGCATGAGTTTGACCAAACTGCGGGAGGCAGTGGAAGGCAGGAGTGCCTGGCGTGCTCTGGTCCATGGGGTCACGAAGAGTCGGACACGACTAAACGACTAAACAACAAAACAAATTCAGGCGACTCCCCCAAATGTAGAGGCAAATAAGTGAGCCTTCAGCTGGTCCTGAGGAGTCAACAGAGTTGACGCAAGGCACAACTGAGAGGCAGGCAGCGAAGTGGGGTTAAAGTGCCCACAGGAGGCAAGAACAGCAATGGCCAGATACAATCTTGAAACGTAAGGCTGAAGGGCAGCTATGAAACATCAAGAAGAGTGTGGATGATCCTGAAAACTCAGTAATTAAATATCCTTTAAGTAACTGAAGCTATATCTGGAGCAATGAAGCATAATAGCTTAGTGGGCATTTTTTTGCTGGTACAGCAGTTTGCTGCAGATGGAAACAGATAACCTGACAGTCGCAGTACATTTGGAGCTATTTTAGCTGCCTTTATTCATGCATCGTTCCCATCTGATCTGAAATGAGCAAAGCAGCATATTTCACAATGCCACAAAGGCTGCATTTAAACGGTCACAGGGAGGAGCTGATGATCCCGTAATACTAGTTTGTAGGGTTGCTTTCAGATAATTAGCTAAGCCTTCATACTTGCCTCACTTTTCTTAATATAGCAGATCTTTCTTTCTTTTTTTTCAAAAATGGGACATTACACAACGAACTGAACACCTATAAACTCCAAGCCTATAATTTCCAGGGAACATACCATGCCAGATCATTAGGCCATTGTCAACCCTGACTGCCAGTGGCTCTACAAGTTTTCAAGCAAGAATCTAGTTGGAGACACTAAATCTGGGACCTTTTGCAGAGACTGGTCCAGACAGTGTGTACATTCCCATTGCTGTGTTTTCTACCACTGAGGTACAGCCCTTCCCCCAAAGAGGATTATTATTATTATTATTATTATTATTATTATTATTATTATTATGAAAACAGCGGGCACATCCAGACAGGTCCTTTTTTATGACTGTATTTGTCATTGATGCAGTAGTCTGGTTGGGGTATAAATTGGGTGGCTCCCAACAGAATATTAGAAACACAATTAAACATCAACCATTAAAAACTTCCCTAAACAGGGCTGCCTTCAGATGACTTCTAAAAGTCAGATACTTGTTTATTTCCTTGACATCTGATGGGAGGGTGTTCCACAGGGCAGGAGCCACTACCGAGAAGGCCCTCTACCTGGTTCCCTGTAACCTCACTTCTTGCAGTGAGGGAACCGCCAGAAGGCCCTCGGAGCTGGACCTCAGTGTCCGGGCTGAACTATGGGGGTGGAGACGCTCCTTCAGGTATAAGTAAGAATGTATGAGTCATGGACTTATACTGAACCATCCACTCATTTCCCTTCATTAGTTGTGCGATGCTTCCCCAATGTTGCTGCATTATTGCCATCCGGTACACCACCACAGCACAACGAAAGCTGGATAAATGCCCCCTAAACTTTTTTGGTATGAAAAGTTACAGCATTTTAGCAGAAAGCTATGGGACATGCACTTTTTGGGAACAAACAGAATGTCTGCTCTGGAACCTTTTCAGTAACAGACAGGTACTGAGAGCAGGATTGCCTATAAACTCCCCAGTACCATCATGAGCAAAAACAATCATGGCCATCTGTCATGGATGTTTTTCAAGATTCCTGCGTTGCAGGGGGTTGGGGTCCCTTCCAACTCTACAGTTCTATGATTCTATGATAATCTGTGCTTTTATTCCCTGACAGAGGAAAATAAGATACATTTGAAATGATTTAGTGAAATATACTCAGAGTCGCAAAGTGATTTCATGCTCTTTATTCAGCTCATAGTGGTGAGGAGGAACGAATGAAAGTCCCCTCAAAGTATCTGCTTTATATACATTATTTACACAATGGGCTGCACATGATTGGCTAATTCTGGAATTCTACTGTAAGCCAATCAGGTTGTGGATTCACTTATATCTGGAGCATGATTGGGTGGTTCCTGCCAACCAATCATACTGCTGCATTGTTCTAGGACCAATCAGACTGCTGCATTCTGAATCCTATTGTTCTAGGACCAATCAGACTGCTGCAGTTTGGATCCTATTCAACTCAGTACATAACATTTAGGTTAACCGGTTTGGCTTCTGCTTTCCTTAGCAACACACAGACAAAGGGGGGAGAGAGAGAATGAAAGAGAAAGAGGGAAGGAGTTGGGAATTCAGGTGGGAGCTGTTAAAAATGCTCTTTTCACTTTTTGAGTTGGTAATTTAGCTGTGCCTGGACGTAATGAATACATCACTGAGGCAGTAATAACAAGAGCCTAGCCTCTTTCGCACAAACACATCTGACGTTTACAATGGCAGCCACTTGTGGCTGAAAACAATTTCCTTCCCAATTCCCATAGCTGTGAGGCTATGAGAAGTGGAATAACTGTCGGAGTGAATGAGGGTTATCCGCCTGATGCTGCACTGCGGCATCGAGGTTGCCCAGACTCCAGGGACATGGCGTGGCGGTTTATAGTCACTTTAATACAACGGTGCTTCATGCATGTGTCACACTCAATCTGCTTTTAGGAGGACACACTTCTGATTTCAGACTCCACAGCTCAGCCGCCTATTGCTGCTCCTCCTCTACTGCCACACTAAAGGGAAGTGGTTAGTATTTATCTCTGGGATAAAAATGCACATGCAGACTGGCTGAATGTTCACAGAAGGCCATCTTATTGCATCGTTTCAGTTTATCTCTTTTCCAGGTGATGGGAAGCTCTCAGCGGCCTCTATTAGGGCAGTCTATGGGAGAGACCAGGGATGTGGGTGGCACTGTGGGTAAAAGCCTCAGCGCCTAGGGCTTGCCGATCGAAAGGTCGGCAGTTCGAATCTCCGCGGCGGGGTGAGCTCCCGTTGTTCGGTCCCAGCGCCTGCCAACCTGGCAGTTCGAAAGCACATCAAAGTGCAAGTAGATAAATAGGGACCGCTTACCAGCGGGAAGGTAAACGGCGTTTCCGTGTGCGGCTCTGGCTCGCCAGAGCAGCGATGTCACGCTGGCCACGTGACCCGGAAGTGTCTCCGGACAGCGCTGGCCCCCGGCCTATAGAGTGAGATGGGCGCACAACCCTAGAGTCTGTCAAGACTGGCCTGTACGGGCAGGGGTACCTTTACCTTTATGGGAGAGACCATGAGTGACATATATACAAACATTGGCATTAGGGGGCAGAGAAGCAGGAGCAGAATGTCCTGAAATTATCAAAAACCACTTTTCTCTCACAGGGCTGTCCTCCAGATTTTTACTACAGTGGACGCTCAGTTTGTGAACGTGATCCGTGCGGGAAGCACGTCCGCAACCCACAGCATCCGCAACTCACAGCGCCATGGTTGCGATTCGGTGCTTCTGCGCATGTGCAAAGCACAATTTAGCTCTTCTGCACATGCGCATCCGCTGAAACCTGGAAGTAACCCGTTCCGGTACTTCTGGATTCGGTGCGGTGCGCAACCCAAAATCACACAATCTGAAGCGTCTGTAACTCAAGGGATGACTGTATTTTGCAGAAGGAAGGCAACCAAGATGATTAAGGGTCTGGAGACCAAGCCTTCTAAGGAACGGTTGAGGGAGCTGGGTATGTTTGGTCTGGGAAAGAGGAGACTGAGAAGAGATATGATGGCCATCTTCAACTATCTCAAGGGCTGACACATGGAAGATGGAGCAAGCTTGTTTTCTCCTGCTCTGGAGGGGAGGAGAAAGGAGATTTCGACTAAACATCAGGAAGAACTTTCTGACCATAAGAGCTGTTTGACAGTGGAATGGTCTCTCTTGGAAGGTGGGGGGCTCTCCTTCCTTGGAGGTTTTTGGGCACAGGTTGGATGGCCATCTGTCTTGGATGTTTGAGTTGGGATGCCTGCATTGCAGGGAGTTGGACTAGATGACCCTCAGGGCCCCTCTATGATTCTAGAATAGGTTGGTGTAACTTGCTGCCTCAATGACCAAAAAAGAAGAGTGTGGTAGCAACTTAAAGACTAACACATTTATTATTCCAAAAGCTTTCAGAGATACATGTAGTGCATTTGTAAGTCTCTAACAGGCATCCCCAAACTCAGATCTCCAGATGTTTTAGGACTTCAGTTCCCATCATCCCTGACCACTTGTCCTGTTAGCTAGGGATGATGGGAGTTGTAGTCCCAAAACATCTGGAGGGCCCAGTTTGGGGATGCCTGGTCTGTAATGATGGTGCAAAAGAGGGGCTTTTGTTGCTTCCTATATAAGGCTGAGAAAAGTGACATGCTACTGAAATTCACTCATTGTCAGGAATGACCAGGCTAGAAGTGGGAAGAAGCAGCCTCCTTGCCTATAATGAGCCACTAGAACTGTGGGTTGGCGCATCCGTATGCCAAGTTATAGCTTGGCTTAGTATTACATGCAAACCAGCTCAATGTGTTTGGTTTCTCTCCCCCCCCCCCCTTATTCTGAAGCCCACTTAAAAATGCAAAGTATGTGTCTGCAAAAGCACCTATAGTACTGTTATCCAAGTCAGGAATTTGCATTGGCTCCGGCTCCCTGTTGACTTTACTCTCCCTGCCAACACTGGGATTGCAGGCCTTTTCCAAAGAGTTCACACATTCATCTGTAAGTCATTCTATTTTAGAAGAACAATTGGTTTTCCATCAGTAAATATTCCTTGGGTGGCTCACAAACTGACCGATGCTATAAATATATACAATGCAGCCAGATGAAAATCAAGAATGAAACAATAAGAGACCGTGAAGCCAAAAAGCATTCGTTGCAACACAGACAGCATAAACAGCTTGGATTTAAAATACAAATTGCAAAGTGTGGGTCATCAGTGAGGAATTACAAACTCAATGTCCCAGCAAATCACTGTGAATATCAGAAGAGCCTGCTAGATTAGACCAAGGGCCCGCCTTGTCCAGTATCCTATTCCCACAGTGGCCAACCAGGTTTCTCAATGGGATGTCCAGAAGCAGAGCATGACTACAAAAGCTTGATAGGTTAAAAACATACGCCAACCCAATGGCCAGAGACAGTCTCCCCTTTGAGTTCAAGTGATGTGAACACATGTGAACCATAGTTGGAAGCTTTCAAAAGCTTTGATCTTCAAAACAAAACAAAAAACAGCTAAATTGTACATCTGTCATATCAGTACCCAAAGTCAAGCTCTCTCAAGTTTGAAAAGAAGTGCTATGGCTTGTTGGGTTGCTCACGCCGTAGATGGTCTCTCTTTTGCTTCTCCTCACCCCACTGCCTTCTGCTTGGCTAGAACATTCTATTCCGCTGTCTCTCTGCACAATGATGTTCCGTCCCGGTACGCCATCCATCTGGGCTGTCAAAAGAGACGTTCTGCGTGAATGGCTTTCACCCCGTTTTTAAAAACTGAAATATAAAATACAAAGTGCCTCTGAAAGACAATGTCCTTCTCCATCCTTATACTTGAGGTGTCTGCTGATATTTAAAAGGAGGTGGCAGTGGTGATGTGTTAATCTCTTTTCTACACAAACCAGAAGCTTGCTAAAGGTCTCTCCCCCTCCTAAAAAAAGAGAGAAAAAAACACTGTGAGGATTTCCTCCTTTTCCTTAGGATGTCCCTATTTTCTTTGGAGAAATGTTGGAGGGTGTGGTAGGATGTCCCTAATTTCATCAGAGAAATGTTAGGATGTCTCCATTTTCATTGGAGAAAAGCTGGAGGGTAAGGCAGGACCTCCCTATTTTCATCAGAGAAATATTGGAGGATGTGGAATAGGATGTCCCTATTTTCCTCAGAGAAGTGCTAGGATGCCCCTATTTTCATCAGAGAAATAGTGGAGGGTATGGTAGGGCATCGCTATTTTCATCTGAGAAATGTTCGAGGGTATAGAACATCCCTGTTTTCATCAGAGAAATGTTGAGATGGCCCTATTTTCATCAGAGAAATGTTGGAGGTATCTCAGAGCATCCATGTTAGTTAACTCAGCATATTCTGCTTGGACATGAAATAAAAAAATTAAGGCCTTATAGATATAATAAATGTTCATAAATGTACCAAGCAAACACGTACATAAATATATATACCACATGTCTGAAGCAGCACAGGAAAAAAACAGCCCTGGAACCATTTTTGACTCCCAAGCTGACCAAATGTTTTCTCTGCAAAGTCAAATGAAAATGGAAAAGCCTCCCCATTGTCTTTTCCTTCACAAATCCTGTCTTAAGGGTATGTTTGGATATGAATAGGGTGAGCCTGTGACCTGGCTCAGGAACTAAGTATGTATCATTACAAAAAACTGGCCAGGCTCCCCAGGGTATCCAATCAAGTAAGCATTAACAGGTAACTTGCCAGACAGGAGACAAACAACCCACTCAGATTTCAGCTGTAGACCACCCTTTCTGTGATGTAGGTATGATGTATCTGGGGGTGGTCTTCGACTCCAAGGCAGGCAATTTAAAATGTCTATATAAGGGTGGGCACACCTGGGTTCTGGGTCCTCCTTCTCCTGCGTGTGAAGGGGGCACCCTGTTGCAACAGTTCAGTAAAGATCAGGCCAAGAGCTGCTTTGCTTCTCAATATTCTCTGGTTGGCCTCTGTTCTTTTCTCCGACCGATGGAGAATCTACAAAGGACTCTATAAGGGCTCCTGTGTCCCCCATAAGGGAATAAGGGCAGATTTTCATTTATTACAGACACATAGGTGCATGTTTCCATTGCAGTTGGAGCACTGATCCCAGATGGTGTTGGAAACAGAACACTCAAACAACCGTTGGCTTTCTCTGATGTTATCCAGCTGAGTAGGCCAGCAACTGCTGCTAACTTCATCCCATTTCCTGCAAGATAAAGGAATCTCCGGGGCTCTTGATTTATTTTACAGAGGAAGGAATAAAATGAGCTGTGCTTGTTTTGTCTCTCTGGCCTTCCTTCCTTACATAAAAGCAGGTATGTGCATTCCAAGGTGCCATTGCATATACGTCAACAGAAGAGGCAGCCTTTTAGAAAAGGTTGTCTCGATCTCTTCTTTAGAAAATCACCAGGTCAGGCATCTGATCAAAGCATGACACATCTAAATAAAATGCACCCTAGGGGTGTGTTCTCCCTAAGTAGGGAAGGAAAATGCATTTTCAGAAAAAAACGGAGTGGCATTTGTTTCAAGTTTGTATCTAGGGTAGGTCCTGCCATTGACCTTCAAATTTTTGCATGCCTTTCCACATCAAGAAGGCTATGAATCACTGACTTGCACTTAGAGGGTTTGGTTTTTTTGGTTGTGTTTTTTTTTTATAAAGCACTGGAGGTGGTTGTTTTCACATAAGTCAAAAGATTAGCTCTCTCCTTAGCCTCTGTAATGCCCTCAGGGGACCAAAACTTATAGCTGCTCCTCAGCTGTTTGGTTTTATTTTTTTCAGGAGCTTCATGGTTCTTCTATTCCCTTACCCAAATATGTATGGCTCCGAAAAATTGCTCGGATTGGGGAGGTGGAGGGAACCAACCATATTTAAATATGGGACAGCCCAGGACAACACTGAGATGGGGAGAGGATGCTTCAGGGTGGACAAGTCTACAGATTTTTTAAAAAGCTATTTGACAAAAACCTTAGGCTTGAAAATAAGGGGAAAGGAATTCTGGTTTGACAAATGAAAACTACCTATTTCTGGGGACTGCTAAAACCTGGCTGGACAAATCAGCTTTCAAATTGCTTCGAAGTTTTTTTGTTATTTGTTATCAAGCACTACATAAATTGTGGGACACGGGTGGCACTGTGGGTTAAACCTCAGAGCCTAGGACTTGCCGATCAGAAGGTTTGCGGTTCGAATCCCCGCAATGGGGTGAGCTCCGTTGCTCGGTCCCTGCTCCTGCCAACCTAGCAGTTCGAAAGCACGTCAAAGTGCAAGTAGATAAATAGGTACCGCTCTGGCGGGAAGGTAAACGGTGTTTCCGTGCGCTGGTCTGGTCCACCAGAAGTGGCTTAGTCATGCTGGCCACATGACCCAGAAGCTGTACGCCGGCTCCCTCGGCCAATAAAGTGAGATGAGCGCCGCAACCCCAGAGTTGACCATGACTGGACCTAATGTTCAGGAGTCCCTTTACCTTTACTATATAAATTTAATGAACCAAACAAGCAAACCAGCTAATAAGTTTCCCACCCTCTGAAACCTAGCAGAGACACAGCACTTTATAGCCTTTGTACAGCTGTGTTTTCAAAGAGTCAGTGAAAACATACAGTTCCAATATGAGTACTCTTGTCATTCCACTTAGGTTTACAAACAGAGATTCTGGCAACTGTCTATCATGAAATTCTGCTGATATGCTGGTCACAAATAGTGCCTTGGTCACTTCTTAAATTCTCCCACCAACATCCCCAGTTTCAGAGTTCCTGTTTGTTTTTATGACTTATACTGCTCTGAAGTACTACTGCACATTCATAGAAAACTTAGCTACATAGCAAACAAGAAGAAAACCCCAAGATGGTTAAAGTTTTAAAAAAGTTAAAAGCAGCTGCCACCTCCCACTTCCATCAATCCGGACAGTGAATTTGGGGTGGGGGTGGGGAATTAACTCTTTTGCTCTATGTCTGTTTTCCATAGTATATATAGAGTTAAATTTTGCATTAAACTTCTCTTTTTTGCTATATGAACTTGACAAATTAGGCAAGCTGCACCCAGGTCAAACCATTGAAATAATAGACATCACATGACTATGTTAGGTCCATTAATTTCAATGGGTCTACTCTGAGTAAAACCTAGTTGAATACCATGCAGTGTTCTGATTTTTTTCCCTTCATATTGTTTCCTTCAGCCAGCACAGCCTCTTGTCTGCTTATTTCAAAACACTTCAGGCCACGTCCTTGAGTTTTTTGTTTTTCTGAAGTGCAACCGTATGCCTGCTTACTCAGAAGAAAATCTCACCGCTGTCAGTGGGGCTTGCTCCCATGCAAAAGCTACAGAATAGTGTTGTAAGGTGTTTTTTATGATTATTATTATTTTTATACGGATCAAGTTTAAGAATATAGCGATGGCAACTTCCTGCAAGCCCACAACAAATAGTATTTCTGACACGAATGGGAATGTCTTTGGGACAGGGTCTGTATGCTCCAAGAGAACATATAACATTTGTAATGTTCTCTGTTTAATGATGAGCAGGTCAGAGAAGTTAAACAAGAAACAATTTTACTAAAGATCTATATATAACAGGTTTCCTCTCCCTGAGTGACTCCCCCCAGAGTGGCTGGTTAGAGTGGGGTACAGATAATAAAATAATAATAATTATTATTATTATTATTATTATTATTATTATTATTATTGAATAATTGCTTTTTCACTCTGGCTTCTAGCTCTGCCTCAAGCATGGGCCACTCTAAACTCGATATGGGAGGTGTTCAAAATGCAGTCACATATATCCTTAGAGCACAACACTGTATAAGCTCAAAGCTGCCTCTTATCTGCTGTTTTTCAGAAACAAAGCGGTTGAGTGAGGAAACGTTTCCCTGCTGCAATTGTGCAACCATATTTTTCGCTGCTCTACACCGCAATGAATTTATTAAGCCATGACATAATTAATTGTGTTAAAAACAGGGGCTCCACGCTGTCTGGCAGAGCTGTAATTGCCGCCTCATGCCGTTGGCAAAGACAGGCAGCTGCAGGACTTTTCCCTCCTCACAAATCGCCACAGCGCTCCCCTCCAAACTCACACTCTGCAAACCAAGTCAACAAACCTGGGGAGGAACAATAAGCAGTTATTCCTAAGGAGAGATAATTGGCAAGCTTTGCTGGTAGCTTAGTGGTAGAGAATCTGCTTTGCATGTAGCAACAACAACAACAACAACAGAATATTTGTGCCTCACCCATCTAAATGGGTTGCCTCAGCCACTCTGGGCAGCTTCCAACAAATATAAAAGCATAATGAAACATCAAACATAAAAAAACTTCCTTATACAAGGCTGCCTTCAGATGTCTTCTAGAAGTTGAATAGTTCTTTATGTCCTTGACATTTGATGGGAGGGCGCTCCACAGGGTGGGTGCCACTACCCAGAAGGCCCTCTGCCTGGTTCCCTGTAACTTCCGTTCTTGGAGTGAGGGAACTGCCAGAAGGTCCTCAGAACCGGACCTCAGTGTCAGGGCAGAACGACAGGGGTGGAGATGCAGGGCCGAGGTCGGCTTTCAAGGTCAGCACCAACACTTTGAGTTGTGGGACGTCTCCGGTTCCATCCTTGTCATCTCCAGGTAGGAATTCTCCCTTTTTGACCCTGGAGAGCACTTCCAGTCAGTGGAGGCAATACTGAGCTCAATGGACCCATAGCCTGACTTGATGCCATACTCAGAATAGGCTCATTGACACTGATGGATCCCCACTCTCCAAGCAACTGGTTCCATTGGTCATGCAAGAACCACTCCACTCCCCAAGGCAATTGGTCCCGTTGTCAAAGTGCTCTTCCTAATAAGGTTTCTCTTAAAGATCCAACTGAAATCTACTCTCCTGCAACCAAAGCCCATTAGATCGAGTCCCGGCTGCTGGAGTAAGCAGAGGATAAGTCATCACCATTTTCAGCACTTTGGGTATATGAAGAATACTATTTTTAATGTTATTTCAAAGCCTGTTGGTACCAGGACAGGCATATAACCAGTGTTTTCTTTCTTAAAAAAATGTTTAGGGGCACTCCCATTTCCTACTCATATTGAAATACTGCCCCTCAAAGAGGCCAAACTTAGATTCACAAAATATTTAGGGGTATGCGTACCCCTGCGTACCCCCAGAAAAAAGCACTGGTTATAACATTAAAATGAATTATAAACAACCGTCAGTAGGACGAAGGCCTGTTCTTAAAAACACCAGTGAACAGAAGCAGTTAGACACAGCTAAACACAATGAAAAAGGCAAATGGCCCCTCGTGCTATCACGTCTTCCTTCCGCCTTCTCCAGACTAAACAAAACCACTTCCTTCCTTCAACCTTTCCTTGTATGATGACTTGTTTTCTTCCATAACCCTTTCCAGCTTCACTGCCCTGTTCTGAATCTCTTCCAGTTTGCCTGCATTCAGCTCTTGAAGTGCTATTCCCGGAATTGGACACTGCATGATGATATCTGACTAGAGTCGAATAAAGTGGAAGTATCGCTCGCATGTCTTGCAAACTGTGGAAACTATGTGATTATGTATGTAAATGGTAGCCGTGGCTACAAGTTTCAGCAAGAGAGTACCTATGACCCAATTAATACACTGTAGTATATAGCACGGGACACGGGTGGCGCTGTGGGTTAAACCACGGAGCCTAGGACTTGCCGATCAGAAGGTCGGTGGTTCGAATCCCCATGATGGGGTGAGCTCCCATTGCTCAGTCCCTGCTCCTGCCAACCTAGCAGTTCGAAAGTATGTCAAAGTGCAAGTAGATAAATAGGTACCGCTCCAGCGGGAAGGTAAACGGCGTTTCCGTGCGCTGCACTGGTTCACCAGAAGCTGCTTAGTCATTCTGGCCACACGACCCAGAAGCTGCATGCCGTCTCCCTTGGCCAATAAAGCGAGATGAGCGCCGCAACCCCAGAGTCAGCCACGACTGGACCTAATGGTCAGGGGTCCCTTTACCTTTACCTATATAGCACAAGTTTAGAACTCATTTCCATATTATTTGCCAACAGATTCCCCTCCCCCCTCCTGGAAGCAAACAACACAGAAGTGAGCACTAAGCTTGCACTATATTCCACTATAGCTCTAGAAGTGGCTTTCGTGTTGTGTCAAAGCGCAGATATAATATAGAGCTTTCTATTTATTGAACAGACATAAAAATGGAATAAATGGCCATGTGGATGCAGCCTATTTATTTTACTGACTGGCAGCGCACCAGCTTTACTGGTTTTACGATGTCCACCTGTTTTTACGCTGCATTCTTGTATACTGTTCAGAAGTTTTAAATAGCAAGCCATTCCCAAGATATTTTGAAATAAACAGATTAATGAAGCTCTCTACAATTTTACTCAGAGGTCAGCCTCACTGTGTTCAGTGCAGCCAGAGGTGCCAGTTCCTGAGGGCTGAGCCCTTTTGGGTCCCCCAAATACTTTTGGGGTAGGGTCTGCCCCACCCTCAATTTTCAAAAAGCGTGGAGGCGAAGCATGGAGCTGGCTCCTTCTCCCTTTCCTCCTCCTCCTCCCCCTGCTGTGGAGGTGATTGAGGGTTGAAACATCAGAAGGAAGTGAAATGTTGGGACAACAACAACTACAACAACTCTGGGTGGCTCCCAACAGAATATTAAAACACAGTAAAACATCAAACATTTAAAACTTCCCTAAACAGGGCTGCCTTCAGATGTCTTCTAAAAGTCAGATAGCTGTTTATTTCCTTGACATCTGATGGGAGGGCGTTCCACAAGGCAGGTGCCGCTACCGAGAAGGCCCTCTGCCTGGTTCCCTCTAACCTTGCTTCTCACAGTGAGGGAACCGCCAGAAGGCTCTCAGAGCTGGACCTCAGTGTCCGGGCTGAATGGTGGGGGTGGAGACGCTCCTTCAGATATACTGGGCAGAGGTCGTTTAGGGCTTTAAAGGTCAGCACCAACACTTTGAATTGTGCTCCGAAACGTACTGGGATGTTGATGTCATGTGTGGCATCACATGTGAGACATTGCCCCCCCCCTCAATCGCCCTTGCAAGCTGGTGCCTCTGAGTGGAGCTTACACCCAAGTAAGTGTGTTTAGGGTTGAACTCTCAGGCATCCAGTTAAATGTGTGAGAGATATTCTCAACCAAGACACGCTATTTCTATACCACATACAAAAGCGGATATGGCATTTGTCTCATATAAGAGGAGGAATTCTAGCAAATGATGCTTTCCCTACTTCTGAAGGACAGGGGATTTTGCTGTTATGTGTATCTCTGGAAAATTACAGAAGCCCTGTGAATTAAGTCACTCCAGAGTAAAAGATAGGAAGAAGAGAACAGTCTAGCTATGCTTCATTGAAGGCTCCTGGGCTGAAACAAAAGTGCAGAGCAATAAGTCAGCTTATTGGGCTTTGGGTGACTCAGGTAAGTGTTCCCTTCACTGTCTGATGCTTATATGTATTGCATGCTATGGTTGGCTATGTGGCAAGAGACACAGAAATGACTTAACCACCCTCACATTAAATTCTCAGGCATTTCACATTAAAATATTTAATATCAATTGCACTTATATGTCAGATCTGATGCTATATACAATTACGATGTGCTGTACTTTTTGCATTTTATTGTTACCATATTTCTGTGCTCTTTAATATTTATGGACCTGTCTGTTATGCATCTTTTGGAGAGCTTTATTTGTTTTGTTTTGTATGCATGTACCAATGGCAAAACTCTTCAGAGTTTCTTCGGTAGTCATGTATCACTTCTGAGTAATGATGTGTTCTATTGACACAGAATTCTAGAAGAAGAAACAACACTCAAATCCCCAAAGTCTATAGGCTTTCAGATTAATTTTTATAGAAATCAGTTAAATATTTATAGAAAGCCTAAGTCGATCCCTCCTGAAAAATCCAGTGGGTTTTTCCATTGGATTAAGTTCTCAGTGCTTCTGCTGATAAGACACTTTTATTTTATGTACCTAACTCTGGTTGAAGGTCTCTACATTTCAGTCTACTTATTTGCACTATAATCTCTGATAACTAGAACATCAGTTGGATTTCTGAAACTACCTAGTGAGATTTGTTCTATAGAGGTAAGTCAGGCTTGCCTACACAAAAATACAAAATATATACCTAACAGTATGATCTATGCATACCTGTACAGAATGAAGTTCCACTGAGTTCAGTGAGGCTTGTTCCCAGGATGTGGGCATAGGATTGTAGCCCTAATCCACTTTAATTAGGACGGTAAATCTAATGTGGACCAGTTAATCACTACTAAATTCCCAGACACGGCCTTTTAGTAGAGATTAAATTATTTAGCCATCTTCAAACTGGGACTGAGTTTCATTCAAGAGGAAACATCTAATCCATAATAAGGATATTTTCCCTCAGTTTAGAAGAAGAAGAGAGCAAGGCATAGATGAAAGTTTATCCTATTCAATTAACAAATAATCTGTTTACCTTGCAGTGAGGCCTGCAGACAGAGCAAATATTCAGATAGGTCAATTAGGTGGGAACTCCGAGGGAAGGGAGCAATTGTAGGGAAACAATACAGACTTTTGCAGGGAAACAAGATAGACTGATTCCTGCAGAACAGCTGAGGAGGAGGCAGTGATGTAGCGTGGGTTGCCAGAGCCCAGGGCCGCATGGAGGGGGTGGGTGGGAGGCAAACGGAAGAGTACTAATGTGCATTCAACTACCTAATGGTGTCCACATCAACCAGGAGATCACAGCCACAGAGATAAGAAAAGAAGAGTCATTCCGTTATTCAGGTTCGTATGGAGAAGCCATTTTCAATGAAGCCCAGTGATGGAAGCTATAACTGAGATAGCACCGGGTGCTTAAATTTTTCACTCCTAACAATTTTCCATCCGGGGCAACCACCCCTGTGGCACCCACATGCTACACCACTGGGAAAAGTGTTATGACTCCTCCCTGTTCATCAAATGATCGATCAAATGAGTGGGAAGGACTTACCTCTCCAGGGGCTTGGTTGCATCAAGTTGTATCAAAGACGCACATACCCCAGCACTGTCTATTTTAATTCTCTCCTGCTTTCGCTGCCACTGCCAAAATCAGGGGGCAGCAGGAAAAAAACATAATTGGAGGTGGAGCAGGATTAGCCACCCCTGCTATTAAAATAATTGCAAAAGAGTGGAAATAATCTCATCCTGGGTCAATTCCTTTTGGAATGTTGTCCTACCTATTCCATATTCTCTGGAAGCAATTCAACAAAATTGTCCATCTCAAATGTTTGTTTGCACTGGCGAGTGTATCTTTGTGTGTCATGCCGTGGCTCAAAAACAGTAATCTCCATCATTTGGGAAGATGGTATTTTTATGTACCTCATTGCTTCTGCTTCTGCTGCGCTAGCAGCTGGACTCCTGAAGCCAATTTCACCTGGGTCTCCACACAGCTGTGAAATGGCAGACTTTTGACTGACAGCTACATAAATCAAGGGTAGCTACATAAATTAGGGCCCCAGCCTGAGTTGTAGTTCAGCAGCATCTGGGGGGCGCCGTGTTGGTTACCGCTGAATATTAAAGAGATGACCTACAGATAGGAGGCCTTGAAACCCCTTACAAGTCTCTTCATTGAGCAGCATTGTGGTCCAAACCACTGAGCCTTTTGGACTTGCCGATCAGAAGGTCGGCGTTTCGAATCCCCACAATGTGGTAAGCTCCCACTGCTCTGTCCCAACTCCTGTCAACTTAGCAGTTCAAAAGCAACCAGTGCAAGTAGATGAATAGATCCCGCTGCGGCAGGAAGGTAAATGGCATTTCCGTGCGCTGCTCTGGTTTCCATCACGGTGTTCTGTAGCGCCAGAAGCGGTTTAGTCATGCTGGCCACATGACCCAGAAAGCTGTCTGTGGACAAACACCGGCTCCCTTGGCCTGAAAGCAAGATGAGCGCCGCAACCTCATAGTCGCCTTTGGCAGGACTTAAGAAGAAGAGTTTGGATTTGATATCCCGCTTTATCACTACCCGAAGGAGTCTCAAAGCGGCTAACATTCTCCTTTCCCTTCCTCCCCCACAACAAACACTCTGTGAGGTGAGTGAGGCTGAGAGACTTCAGAGAAGTGTGACTGGCCCAAGGTCACCCAGCAGCTGCATGTGGAGGAACGGGGAAGCAAACCCGGTTCACCAGATTACGAATCTATCACTCTTAACCACTACACCACACTGGCTCTTAACCATCCAGGGGTCTTTTACCTTTTACCTACCAAAGTGTTTTATTATTGGACAGGGACCCTTGTATCTTTCCCCAGCCCCAATGGCACTTGCCTCTCATTCTCTTTTGGAAAAAAATCTGGAGTGATCTTTAAAATACCTGGATGCATTTTCTTCTGTTTCACATTCATTCAGTCATGTTCATCTTTTCCATTTGCTGCATTGCAGGGGTTCTGACTCTTAAGATCCAACTGTGGTAAAATAGATTTTAATACATGGTTCTTGAAATGCTTTCGAGACCTGCAGTCTGTCAAGTAGATTTATCATGGTGTGTAAAACCACACCAGCATCACCAGCCAATGTCACAGGAAGAAAAAGGCTTCCTAGCGTCCCTTCTCCTTCCAAGAATAAACATTTAAATAGTGTGTGCTGTTGTTTTTCTATGGTGGTGGTTGATAATTGTATTCTTTGCCAGAAGGTGTCAGGGTGGGTTACAGAATATAAAAAATACAATTGAAGCAGTAAAAAACAAAGCAAAAACAAAAAGCCCAGCCACACATCAACAGTTCATACAATAGGTAAAGGTAAAGGACCCCTGGAAGGTTAAGTCCTGTCGAAGGAGACTATGAGGTTGCAGCGCTCATCTTGCTCTTCAGGCCGAGGGAGCTGGCGTTTGTCCACAGACAGCTTTCCAGGTTCATGTGGCCAGCATGACTAAACCGCTTCTGGGGCAATAGAATACTGTGATGAAAACCAGAGTGCACGGAAACGCCGTTTGCCTTCCCACTGCAGTGGGACTTATTTATCTACTTGCACTGGTGTGCTTTCGAACTTCTGGGTTGGCAGGAGCAGCGACCGAGCAACGGGAGCTCACCCCATCACGGATATTCGAACTGCCGACCTTCTGATCGGCAAGCCCTAGGCTCTGTGGTTTAGACCACAGTGTGACCTGCATCCCTGGAATAGAACGTCCCTATTTTCATCAGATAAATATTGGAGGGTATGTTATACAGTGCCATCCTTTACATAGCTACTTGGAAGCAAATCCCATTAAGTTCAATGGGGCTCACTCCCAGGTTTACAATCTTGGCTATAGGTTTACAAACCAGGCTATAGGTTGACAATCTTGAAGTACAAGGGCTGATCTCACTTTGCAAAAATCTGAGGCCCAGTGTTCAAGTGCACATCTGGCATAGTCTCCCACGCAACTGTGCCATCTCAGAATGGAAAGTCGTGTGCACAGCCAAGTCAACGCTTCCCAGCCCATGAATCCCTGACTGAACACGAGAAAATGTGTTTTTCTCCCTGGTATTTAAAATGTTGGAACAGAGGGCTGTGCTCATTATGCATTCAGCACTGACAGTCTGTTTGTCAAAGAATGCTTTTAAGAGAGAGGAAGAAGTGTGTAGAAATAATCCTTCTATAGGATTTCCTTTATTTCCGCCTCCTCCAAAAGCTGCTTTCGACAATGAACCTCTTGAGAATTTCAACTATCTCTGGCATGCAAGGAAAGCAACCCCGACTCCAATTAACGGGAGGTCTGGAAAAGTCGGAATGGAAGCTTAGAAGCCTTGACCCCGCCAAAGAATAAGCAAACATTCTGCACAGTTTTGGTCTTGATGGACGAGGGGTTCCCCAACCGATAGCCCTGATGAGATCATTTGCTTGTTTAAACACCCCCTCCCCAAGCCCCCCGGCCAGATTTTGAGAAACGGGAGTCAAACACACTGAAAATTATCCTGCATGAGTCATTGTCGCTAGAGATGTCTGTGGGGGGTTCCTTCCTGTGTTTGAGAGAGGAAACCAGACATGTCATCATCACTGATTTGGGCAGCTTGGAACAGAGTGACATGAACTAAATAGAGCCCGGTGATGTAATTTCGGGAGCCGCCATCGTGCGCTTTGTCAGCTGTGAGGTTCAGCTAAGCAGAAAGCTCAAGCCCAGCAGCTATAATTGCTTCCTTACACTTCAGCACACAAACAGAATCAGAAAATCACAGCTCTCAACAACACATTTCCAGCAAACAACGTGGCTTCTGAAATGCAGTTTATTTTATTTTTTTAAAAAATACTTTTTAATTTTCAATTATACATTTTCCACCATTAAATATCCACCATTATTATAATCTATTCATCAAATTCCCTTCTTCCCCTTCCATGGTTCTTATAGTTTTCCCATTGTTTCTGCATATTCTGTTACAACCATTTAATTTCCCCCCTTTTTATATTTCCTCATTTTACTTTATATTGTTATAACTGCTAGCGTTTTCACTTGTTTACAATTCTTTTCCAATTATTGCACTCCTCGTTTCCTAACGGTCAGGGGTCCCTTTACCTTTACCTTTAAAGGAGTGCTTGCTCTTTGCTTCCACTTATGATCTGCTTGGACACTGGCAAACAAAGCAGCAAGTCTCCAGTACATCTTCACACAAATGAAACCAATTGTGGGTGCTGTTGTCCCCCAGAACATCGAATCGTCAGGGGTCCCTTTACCTTTTATTCCATAATGATAATTTTGCTATTTATACCCCACACATCTGACTGGGTTGCCCCAGCACTCTGGGCAGCTTCCAACACATTTAAAAACATGAGAAAACATTGAACATTAACAAAACTTCACTATACTACCGAGAAGGCCCTCTGCCTGGTTCCCTGTAATCTCACTTCTCACAGTGAGGGAACCGCCAGAAGCGCTCGGTGCTGGATCTCAGTATCCGGGCTGAATGATGGGGTGGAGACATTCTTTCAAGGATACAGGACTGAGGCCATTTAGGGCTTTAAAGGTCAGCACCAACACTTTGAATTGTGCTCAGAAATGTACTGGGAGTCAATGCAGTATTATATGGTCCTGGCAGCCACTCCCAGTCACCAGTCTAGCTGCCACATTCTGGATTAATTGCAGTTTCCGAGTCACTTTCAAAGGTAGCCCCACATAGAGCACATTTCAGTAGCCCAAGCAGGAGATAACTAGAGCATGCACCACTCTGGCAAGATAGCGGGCAGGTAGGGTCTTAGTTTGCGTACCAGGTGGAGCTGGTAGACAGCTGCCCTGGACACAGAATTGACCTGTGCCTCCATGGACAGCTGTGAGTCCAAAATGACTCCCAGGCCGCACACCTGGTCCTTCAGGGGCACAGTTACCCCATTCAGGACAAGGGAGTCCTCCACACATACCCACCTCCTGTCCCCCCAAAACAGTATTTCTGTCTTGTCAGGATTCAACCTTAATCTGTTAGCTGCCATCCATCCTCCAACTGCCTCCAGACACTCAAACAGGACCTTCACTGCCCTCACTGGTTCCGATCAAGAGAGAGGTAGAGCTGGGTATCATCTGCATATTGATGAACACCCAGCCCAAACCTATTTTAATAGGTTTCTGTTTTATTATTAACATATGATCCTGTATTTGATTTCTATTTTGCGCATCACTTTTAAATTCATTTGACTATAAAGCGATGAATAATTTTTCCAAACAAATAAAGGGCTGCCTGTGTGTAACTTTTGGAAAAGGTGCGGAATATTTTAATTTTGTACTGAGTCAGATCATGGCTCCACCCAGCACTGACTGGCAGCCACTATCCAACACACTGGTAATAATGGCTCATTTTAGTATGCATTATATAAGTTGCAGTATGTTGCAATTTCAGCTGAATTTGGGGGAAACCATTTGAAGTATCCATTGTATTGAGCTATTCCAGTTGCTTTTGTTTGATTTGCTCATTGCAAACAGCCAAAAGTCTGTAAATGTTGATAATAAACCTGATTTGCAACAGGGGCTGAATAATTTCAATTGCAACTTTATGTCCCTTTACCCACCCTGGATGAATACAGTATCTGGCTTTTGTTTTTGTTTTATTTTTATTTTTTCATTTTTTAAAAGAAGACGAAGACTCACCTGCAAAACAAATCAGTTTGAATAATTTGGTCATGCCGACATTTCCTCCGGAATGTTATTGTTTTGACACACAGAAGAAAAGGAAAGAACACTTAATATCCTCAAAGACCCAGGAGTGACTGTTCAGGGGGCCAGCCCAAAGACAAACACGTCTGGAAGAAGCAGGCAATGTTCCAAAACAGCAGATGGTCCAAGTTGATAAATCCATAATGCTCTCCTCCAGCTGCTAATTGCATGCCAATAGGAACGAGGCTGGCTTTGCAAGATCCAGGAAGGGAGGGTCTACAGACAGGCATTTTCTCGATGGGGGCCCAGGTGCAGCACCCGCACACCATTTTGCAACCTGAAGATCACCTAAATCACAGAGATTTATTGTCTTTTCCTTCCTTTCATAGAAACACTGGGCCAAATACACCAAAACCTGTTGTAACAGGCAAGGTAACTCCAGCTCGAGATGCATTAAACAAGGCCTCAAGCCCTCTGGTACGTGTCTGCACCACAGATTTCAGCGAGTTTTAGCAGTCGCTCCTTCCCCTTTAGGAACCGTGAGATTATAGCTGGTGAGGAGGGACTAAGTCTCTTTTCTAGAGAAGTCTTAGCACTTCGCCAAACCACAAAAACTAGGATTCTCTGGGGCAAGCCATGACGGTGCAAGTGGTAAGGGGAAAAAAGGAACATTTTGCAGGGTGGATAACGTGCCTTGCTCAACTACCGTATTTTTCGCCCTATAGGACGCACTTTTTCCCCTCCAAAAATGAAGGGGAAATCTGGGTGCGTCCTATGGGGCGAATGCAGGCTTCGCGGACCTCTCCGCTAGCAGCGGGAACGCTCCCGCTGCTGGCGGAGAGGTGCCTGCATGCCGAAGCCTGCGCGCGCTGAGCTCAGCGCACCCAGGCTTCGCGGACCTCTCCGCTAGCAGCGGGAACGCTCCCGCTGCTGGCGGAGACGTGCCTGCATGCCGAAGCCTGCGCGCGCTGAGCTCAGCGCGCCCAGGCTTCGCGGACCTCTCCGCTAGCAGCGGGAACGCTCCCGCTGCTGGCGGAGAAGTGCCTGCATGCGGAAGCCTGCGCGCGCTGAGCTCAGCGCGCCCAGGCTTCGCGGACCTCTCCGCTAGCAGCGGGAACGCTCCCGCTGCTGGCGGAGACGTGCCTGCATGCCGAAGCCTGCGCGCGCTGAGCTCAGCGCGCCCAGGCTTCGCGGACCTCTCCGCTAGCAGCGGGAACGCTCCCGCTGCTGGCGGAGACGTGCCTGCATGCCGAAGCCTGCGCGCGCTGAGCTCAGCGCGCCCAGGCTTCGCGGACCTCTCCGCTAGCAGCGGGAACGCTCCCGCTGCTGGCGGAGACGTGCCTGCATGCCGAAGCCTGCGCGCGCTGAGCTCAGCGCGCCCAGGCTTCGCGGACCTCTCCGCTAGCAGCGGGAACGCTCCCGCTGCTGGCGGAGAGGTGCCTGCATGCCGAAGCCTGCGCGCGCTGAGCTCAGCGCGCCCAGGCTTCGCGGACCTCTCCGCTAGCAGCGGGAACGCTCCCGCTGCTGGCGGAGACGTGCCTGCATGCCGAAGCCTGCGCGCGCTGAGCTCAGCGCGCCCAGGCTTCGCGGACCTCTCCGCTAGCAGCGGGAACGCTCCCGCTGCTGGCGGAGAGGTGCCTGCATGCGGAAGCCTGCGCGCGCTGAGCTCAGCGCGCCCAGGCTTCGCGGACCTCTCCGCTAGCAGCGGGAACGCTCCCGCTGCTGGCGGAGACGTGCCTGCATGCCGAAGCCTGCGCGCGCTGAGCTCAGCGCGCCCAGGCTTCGCGGACCTCTCCGCTAGCAGCGGGAGCCAGCACTGGGCTCCCACGGCTTGCAGAGAGCTGCCTGTTTGGGGGCTGGGGTCGGGGGAAGCTCGGGCTTCCCCAACCCCGCGCCTGGGGGGGAAATAATTTTTTTCCTTTATTTCCCCCCCAAAAAACTAGGTGCGCCTTATGGGACGGTGCGTCCTATAGGGCGAAAAATACGGTACTTGTTTCTAGAGAGTGTGGTGCAGTGACATTATTACTCTTACTGTTATTATTAAGGTACCTGCCTTTCAGCAGCAAGTCACAGGATGGGTTCCAACAATTTGCACAGATTCCAACAGTCCTCGGATGAAAAGCCTGCGTTAAAAAAGCTAACTTAAAAGAAGCAAAATTTGCCAGCTTAAAGGTTATTAGGCTACAATGAATGACTCATCTCTGCTTAGCAAAACAAACAAAGAAAAGGAACACGTAGGAATATAGCTGTGTTCCCCAATGTAAAGGCACTTCTCTTTTCTGCAAATCCACTTTCCCTAAATCTTTGGCTTCAATAAACAGCAACAGCTGGGATTTTACCAAACTTTCCGTAGAGGGGATGAAAAGTCTGTGCTAATATTGCGGAGAACAACAAGCACGTGTATTACTTAAGTCAAACTTTATGATGGCTTAAATGGCAGATGGAAAGCAGAAAGAAAGAATAAAACAATGTTGGAGTACTTTGTGTCCTTGTCTGTAAGGTTGTGTTGGGGTTGTCCATTTTGACCGTTAACGATTTTCTTTCTTTTGAAATTTATGGTAGAGAAAATACAGCCCAATTTCTGGCTTGTACAGTGGTACCTCGGGTTACATACGCTTCAGGTTACATACACTTCAGGTTACAGACTCCGCTAACCCAGAAATAGTACCTCAGGTTAAGAACTTTGCTTCAGGATGAGAAGAGAAATCGTGCTCCAGCGGTGTGGTTGCAGCGGGAGGCCCCATTAGCTAACGTGGTGCTTCAGGTTAAGAACAATTTCAGGTTAAGAACAGACCTCCGGAACAAATTAAGTACTTAACCCGAGGTACCACTGTATAGTTATTTGATTTCCAGAGAGAAAGCTATGTTGGTCTGTTGCAGCACAAGCAACCAAGAGCTTTGCTGCTGCCTTATAGCAATTTTATTATGGCACATTTTCGTGAGAGCCAGTGTGGTGTAGTGGTTAAGAGCGGTAGTCTTGTAATCTGGGGAACCAGGTTCACGTCTCCGCTCCTCCACATGCAGCTGCTGGGTGACCTTGGGCCAGTCACACTTCTCTGAAGTCTCTCAGCCTCACCTCACAGAGTGGAACAATTTATTTATTACGGCCATAGGCCCATACAAGAAAAAACATAAATAACAACTTGTGCACGTGGGGAAAAAAGAAAGGAAGAAAAAAAAAAAAAAATAGGGAAGGGAACAAAAAAAGAAAAAAACAGCCGCTAAAACACCGCTATAACAATAAAATACTATAAGATAGAATGGCATCCTACGCCTTAATTAGCTTGTAGTGCTCCTTGGCGTCGCTTTTGGGTAAGGACCGCGACCAGGAACCTAGCCACTTTCAGGGTCGTATGGGTATCCTTATCCTGCAAGATTTGGGCAAGGTGGAATGTTGGAGGGGTACCCGCTAGTTTCTGTATGATTGATCCCAGCAGATTTGCTCGTAACACATTGAACAAGGGGCAAGAAAACATAATGTGCTGGAGCGACTCCGGCGTCACCTTATCACATTCGCACATGGCGGGGACTTGGCCCTTTGAGAATCTATGTCTCAGGACATTGGAGGGAAAAACGTTAAACCTCGCTTTGGTGAAGGCCAGTCTATGGGCAACAGTCGAAAGGGAGGAGAGGTATGATGGGACGCAGTAAGTTAAAGTGATACCAATGCTCTGGGGCGAACAAACACCTCCCCCCAGCATATAATTTCGCTGTAAGTCGATGTCATCCAGTCTTTGGCGGATCAGTCTTTGAGCTGTGATTTGATCTAATTTTAGGGAATCTGCAGGAGAGATTCCATAGCTCAAGAGTTTGGCATGAATTCTACTAGACCAAAGGCTAGAGAATTCATCTCGCCATAGGCATTGGATAAGGTAATGGTTTGGTAATCTATGCCACAGTGATAACCAGTAATTGAAGACTTGCTTCCACAGACAAGTTTCTAAGGATGCGATCTTCAATTCTAGTCGCATGGCTGCGTTGCTTACGCACAGAGGAAGCATTAGGAGCCGCACCTCACAGAGTGTTTGTTGTGGGGGAGGAAGGGAAAGGAGAATGTTAGCCACTTTGAGACTTCTGAAGGGGAGTGAAAGGCGGGATATCAAATCCAAACTCTTCTTCTTCTTCTTCTTCTTCTTCTTCTTCTTCTTCTTCTTCTTCTTCTTCATGAACTGGAATTGGGTTCATCTGATACAGGATATGCTCTCCCAAGCCCTCATTCCCAGCATGTCATCATTTCTGTCCCAGTGACGTCTACACTGCCTTGGCCATGTCCACAGAATGGAATGTGGCAGGATCCTGGCACCAGGCCCATTGGCAGACCAACTCTGCCTTACAAAGATGTCTGCAAACGAGACATGAAGGCTGGTGACATCAAAACTGCCTTGCAGATGACTGCAGTGCATGGAGACCGCACTCAGGTCGTGTATTCATAGCAGTGACCAGAGGAGAAATGACCATGGGAGGAGCTCAGAGAGAAAAACATCATGGTGCAGCAGCAGCAGCAGCAGCACAACCGGACACCTTCATCTGCCCCAGATGCAAGAAAACATGTCTTTGGTGGTTTGACTTCACCACCGAAGGTGCACTCTTCCATTGTCTGCTGAGACAGATGGATGACAACAACTGCCCTGAAATCCTGTGCTGGTAGGTGTCTGTAGAAAGAGGAAAATGGCAGTGGGGTTGCCACGTATCCTCTTTTTCCAGGACACATCCTCTTTTTCAGGGGTAAAAATTCTCTCCGGCTGGATTTCTTAAATTTGCCAAAATGTCTGTGGCTATACTTTCTGGATGAGACGTAGACATAACTGGCGGCTGAAGACATGCTTTCCTCTTCTCTTCTCCCCCTCCCCGCAATATTGTTAGGATATTTCCGTTCCACCTTAAAAGGGAGCAGGCTTTGTGAGTCACAGAGTCTGCGTATTTCCTGTTCACAGGAAGTTTATGTTGTGTCTTTGCTTTCGTTTCTCCCTCTGTGCCTGAACATTGAAGCAGGCAGTCATGTTTTTCTTTGTTCTGATCAACGCTGAATAAACTTGTAAATATGCTCTCCTGCATGCATCTTTCTCTGTGCATTATCTGCTGATAGAGCGTGCATCAGCTCTGGAATGTGGCAAGCTATTTCTGGAGCTCGTGTCGCTAATTGCTGATACTGCGTGTCTACGGGAGATCGATGGACGTCCGGAGACGACGTGGAGTCATGATGGACTTTGTCTCCCTGGCAGTATCCCAACAAATATATCAGCTTCTGTAGCCTATATATAATGTTGTTGTTGTTTAGTCGTTCAGTCGTGTCCGACTCTTCGTGACCCCATGGACCATCTGCAGTGATCCTATATATAATAGGGGTATTTAAAAAGAGAGTCATCATAGCGTCCTCTCTTTTTTGCTCTTCAAAATATGGCAACCCTAGAGAGCAAAAGGAAATGCATTAAAGACAGACTTTGGTCATTGTATTAAGACTGAAATGCATTTAAAATGATTACAGTAAACATTCATAAAGCAGAGTTGATGATAAGGCAAGGTCCTGTCTAATTTTAATGCCTTTAGTGGGAGTTGGGGCAAATCCAGTTATTTCGATTCAGGCCACAATTCGTAGAATTGAACTATCCATTTAAACAACTCCTTTCCTATCAAAAGCTGAGTTGCTTCTTGCTGCTCCAATGAAGAGCAGATGAATTGAAGAAATATATTTAGACACCCAATTATTCAGAAAGGTTTACCGTCTCAGAATTCAGTGGGAAGGACCATATATGAGTGTCCAAAGAATATGCTCCTGGTGACCCCTCTTCCAACCCTTATGGGTCTGTGGTGTAGATTTGTGAAAGAGCCAATCAGTGTGCAAACTGTGGCCACATTCATACCCTACATTTGAAGCACTGTGAAACCACTTTAAATGGCCATGGCTTCCCCCAAAGAATTATGGGAGATGTGGTTTGTAAAGGGTGCTGAGAGTTGTGAGGAGACCCCATTGTCCCCTGACAGAGCTACAGTTTTCAGAGTGGTTTAACCATCAATACCTCTTCACAAGGAACTCTAAGACTTGCAGCTCTGTGAAAGGGAATAGGACGTCCTCCCAACATAACCTCCAACATTTCTCTGATGAAAATAGGGACATCCTACTCCATAACAACAACAACAGGAACTTTACTATTTATACCCCGCCCACCTGACTAGGTTAACACTTGGGGTGGCTTCCAATGCATATAAAACATAATGAAACATTAAACATTAAAAAACAACAACCCTTTCCTATACAGGGCTGTCTTCAGATGGATCAGGGGTCGGATAACTCCATACCCTCCAACATTTCTCTGATGAAACTAGAGACATCCTACCATACCTTCTAACATTTCTCTGATGAAAACAGGGACATCCTAAGGAACAGCGGGACATTCTGGGGTCAAACCAGAAACCAAGATGGTTTCTGTAAATTGGGAATGTCCTTAGAAAATAGGGACACTTGGAGGGTCTGTCACAATTCTCAGCACCTTTAACAAGCTCCAGCTCCCAGAATTCCTTGGGGGAAGCAATGAGTGGAATCATGGTGCCTTAAACTGACTACTCTGTCAAACAACTGGATTTAAGAGCTGTATTCACAGATGAGGAGTCAAAGCACAACCATAAGCAGATGAAGGTTTTCCAGAGCTTTCTCAGTCTGTGGCCTCTTTCCTTGGACCAGAGGAAGTGAGTGTCGCCCTTAACTAGTTCTCAGTTCCTCTCAGGAAGCACAACTCCAGTGGGCTGAACCTAGTGTCTCATTAAACTTAGTACAATGTGAGGCTGCAATCCTATGCTCACTTGCCTGAGGGTAGGCCCCATTAAGCTCAGCAGCACATGTGCCTGAGCAGATGCATACCAGATAGCTATTTTGGTAAATTGCCCCTTGGATAATTGTTACCTGCACTTGCCCATTTTTTTTTTGGTCACAATTAGACTTTCCATGGTCTAATTATACGATCCAATGTCGACTAATAAACAGGACGGCTTTTACCAACGAGATAAGTACTGAAGATGTAAGACCGGTCTTACATGTTTCAAGATTCTAAATCCAATCAGAGTTTAATTGTTGGAGGCAGCCTCTGAATGCCTGTTGCTGGGAATTGCAACAGGGGTGATTGCTCTTGTATTCGTGTCTTGGCTTCGTACTGGCATAGAATCGTAGATTTGTAGACCCCCAGCTATGCAGGAATATGCAGGTGTTCCATACGGGGATCAAACCTGCAACCTTGGCATTATCAGCACCACACTGTAACCAGCTGAGCTACCCAGGCTGTCTCTCTGATTGGCAACTCTGAGAACATGATGTCAGACATGGTGGGCCCTTGGCTTGACCCAGCAGGACTCTTCTTATGTTCTTAAGGTGATATTAATATATGCAAATTGGACTGGTCTCTATAACTGAGGGAATATGCAGGATTTTATCTTCAGTAGATAGAAGCAAGAGGATGGGTACTTATAAGAAGACAGTAAAAGGCAGAACTGTGATAAGCATGAAAAGGGGGAAATCACAGTGTTCATGTATTTGAAGCTTGCGCCTGGAGAATTATTCTAAAGAAGCAGAGCAAAGGCCATCCCTTGTGCCAACGGTGCTGCTGTTGTTATTCATGCTTTCCTTAAACAACTCATTATTAAGGATGTCTCAATTGCACCGCAGTAAAATGATTGCTGGTGTTTGAGAGCAAATGCAGAATGTAATGGAAGCCCCAGAGACCGTGCTTTCATTTGCCTTTCAAATTTCGTTTAACAAGGACTTAGAAACTTAGGGCATTGGATTACTTTAAGGTTGGGGTTCCAAGGTTACTTCATTCCATTCCAATTTACATTTGAAGTTCCTTTCAAGTGTAAGAGAGACAAACCTTCCCAGGTCAGAAAAGTGTTAAGAAAATGATGAACAGGCACAATACTGAAGAAGTGTGCATGCACACGAAAGCTCATACCAATACAGTGGTACCTCGCAAGACGAATGCCTCGCAAGACGAAAGAGTTTTTCGTTTTTTGAGTTGCTTCGCAAGACGAATTTCCCTATGGGCTTGCTTCGCAAGACGAAAACGTCTTGCGCCTTTTTCTTAAAACTGTCAATGCATTCCTATGGGAAACCGTCAATGCATTTCCTATGGGAAACCGTGCTTCGCAAGACGAAAAATTCACAAGACGAAAAAACTCGCAGAACGAATTAATTTCGTCTTGCGAGGCACGGTTTCCCATAGGAAATGCATTGACGGTTTCCCATAGGAATACCACTGTAACTAACTTAGCTGGTCTCTAAGGTGCTACTGGGGGATGCAAGTGGCACTGTGGGTTAAAGCCTAGGACTTGCTGATCAGAAGGTCGGCGGTTTGAATCCTCGTGATGGGGTGAGCGCCCGTTGCTCCGTCCCTGCTCCTGCCAACCTAGCAGTTCGAAAGCACATCAAAGTGCAAGTAGATAAATAGGTACCGCTCCAGCAGGAAGGTAAACAGCATTTCCGTGTGCTGCTCTGGTTCGCCAGAAGCAGCTTAGTCATGCTGGTTACATGACCCGGAAGCTGTACGCTGGCTCCCTCGGCCAATAAAGCGAGATGAGCGCCGCAACCCCAGAGTTGCTCATGACTGGACCTAATGGTCAGGGGTCCCTTTACCTTTAAGGTGCTACTGGAAGGATTTTTGTTAGCCACAATACTGTTCTTCAACAAATAGATAGATGATGATAGATAGATGATAGATAGATAGATAGATAGATAGATAGATAGATGATAGATAGATAGATAGATAGATAGATAGATGATAGATAGATAGATGATGTAGATGACTGATAGATAGATAGATAGATAGACAGATAGATAGATGATAGATAGATAGATGATAGATAGATAGATAGATAGATAGATAGATAGATAGATAGATGATAGATGATAGATAGATAGATAGATAGATAGATGATAGATAGATAGATAGATAGATAGATAGATAGATGATAGATAGATAGATAGATAGATGATAGAGATAGATAGATGATAGATAGATACGGTAGATAGATATGGCTGAATATAAATTATAGAATTAACATTGGAAGCTTACTTTAAGTAACAGGAATCATTAGTCCAGTGGTTTTCGACCTGAGGGGGCCTTGAAGGATGGACAGAAGTGTCACAGGCAACACTGGCCTCTGTCCCCGCTTTCCTTTCCTCCCTCCTCTGAGGCCCATTCACATCTCCACCTCCCAAAGGCTTGTACAACTGTTTGTTGCAGCAACCCTGGCTACAAGCTCCACAGGCAAATTGTGCCTCTGGGGCTGGCCAGAGGGGGTTGGTTGCCAGGAGCTGAGGCATCCTCGGAGTAAGCAAGAAAGCGGGTGAGGGAGGCCAGGCAGGCTGGCAGGTAGGCAGACAGGTGTTGCACTGACCTTTCTTGTGCTTGCTGTCTGCAAGGCCTGCCTGGGAGCAGGTACTGAAGGGGAGCCTTTCCGCCATGCAGGCCTGGCAACCCCCGCTGCTGCCATTGCTGCCTCCCAAGGTAAGGTACTGGCCTCACATTCACCTTTGGCCAGTCTCTGTTGGGCCACTAAGGCTGGGAGCATCCTCTTCCCAGGCCCCTGTGGGACAGCGTGAGGAGGCATCTCTCTTCGGGGCAGCAGGGAGAGCTCAGAGACCAGGGGCAGCAGCCAAGGAGAGGGGAGGAGACTGAGGGAACACTCCAGAAGGGAGGGTGTTCAAAAAAGGGTGAGAGGCTACAACAGCGGCAAGCAGTGGCGTAGCATGGGTTGTCAGCACCCGGGGCAAGGCAAGTAATTGCGCCCCCTAACCCGGGCCAAGGCAAGTAATTTGCCCCCCCCCCCCCCGCTGCACTGTCCCTCCCCCAGATAGTCCCTCACTCTCTCTCCGCACCGCACCGCACCGCACCGCACGCCTGGCACCCTCCCCTCCACAGTGGGCGGCGACCCGGCGGCTCGGATCGGATTCGCACAGCCAGCACTGCAGTGAGAGAGAGTGAGTGAGCCAGGTAGGGCCAGAGAGCTGCGAGTGCGAGCGCGCCCCCCCCCAGATGTTGCGCCCGGTGTGGCCAGCCCCCCCTGCACCCCCCACGCTACGCCACTGGCGGCAAGAGTCTTGATAGCACAAGGATGGAAGAACGAGGAAATCCCAACGAAAGAACAGTGGCAAGAAAAATGGATGAGCTACGCAGAGCTGGCTAAATTGACATACAAATTGCGGGAGAAGGACAACTGTGACTTCAAGGAAGAATGGGAGCTTTTTACAATTTATCTAAAAAGACAACAAAATGAATTGGACTCCTTGGCAGGTTTTGAATAAACATACACAAATTTATTAGTTGATAGCATGGTAGAGAGATAATGTAAGGATATGTATAATTTTATAACATGCAGAGAATAATATGTGAGAGATGATGATGATGATGATGATGATGATAATCCAATAATAATATCAGAGAGAGGAGCTGAGGGAAGTCTCGGGGGGGAGGGTTTGAAGGGGGGAAGGGAGGAAAATAATGAATATTATATGTTTTGATAATTTGTTATGTTGAAATGATTAATAAAAACATTTTTTTGAAAAAGAAAAAGGGTGAGAGGCTACCGGCTCTGCAGGCAAGGGGTGACATAACTGAGCTCCTGAGCCCAACAGGGATGCCGCAGAAAGAATCTAGTTGGTCAAGGCAGCTGTGGGCTCAAAAAGGTTGAAAAGCTCTGCATTAGGGAACAAAAGGACAGGAGATGGAGAAGGGAGACAAAGGAAAGGGGGAGAGGAAGAGGAGTTAAGAATGGCCAAAAGTATATTTAAAGTCTAACCAGTTTATTATGGCAAGGCTAGAATTCATTTCATCAGATTCGTGAAGTTTTATGAAGTGATAAAATGGACTCCTCCAGTCCACATCAATTTGTGCTTCGGTACACTTTGAAGGAGTGACACCATTTTTTATTGCTTTTGCAATCAAATACCTTTCTAGCACGTCCAATGCGCCTGTTCCCCCCCCCCCCAAAAAAAAGATGCTGGAAACTGTAGTTTGTGAAGGATGTTGGCAATTGCAGATCTGTGAGGTGGGCAAGGAAGGACAGGTCCCATTTGGAAGAAGTGATGCATTTAAATGTGTGTTTAAATATTCTGCTTCACTGTCTGTACCTTGATTCTCTAATAATAATAAAAAATTATCTAATCAAAAGATTTATCTATTGTTCCTTCTGGCTGGTTGACATCAACTTCCATGCCTCTGTAACCTTAACGTTTATTCATAATTGTTACTGAAAATATACTATTCAAAGGGGGGGAAGTGCTACACAATCAATGGCTTTGATTCTTAATCTCCCACACAGTGTATGACCCACTTTTTGAATAACCCCATGTTGTTGTTGTTTAAAAATATAGCTCTTCTAAACATCTAAATCTGTTAAAGGAGTCTACTTGGCTAAATGCCCTTTTTCTAACTTTCCAAATCCTTTGCCAAACACAGTTATCTTATCTTTGCCCATATTCTTATCCTGTCAGGCCAATGCAGCTGCTGTGGTCTATATTGTACAGCTAACTTTGAACAAAGGGAGGCATTGTGATGGCAACATTTGCTCTGTCAGCTTCATAGTTGCTCAGGGAACCTCTTCTTCTCGTTTAAGGAGGCCACTGGGCTACTGTTATGTGCATTTGCTTGCAACCTGTAGTTTGGGCATGGGTTTTCACCATCTCTAAAGTTTGGGGTGGGCGATAGAGAGAGTAGAAACAGACACCCTTTTCCTAATATATGATTTGCAAAACACCCCCCCACCCAAAAAAAAAAAAACCCTCACCCTTTAAGGAAATCATTTTTATTGCTTCAGTTTTGTTTTTGTTTTGGTGCTATTAGATGTGCATGAGGGCAGTTGCTGGACTGTAGTTATGGTATATCTCAACTCTAGGCTCAATATGAAACATTTGTCTCCACACACACCAATATTTACAGCCTTGCACGAATCACATGCTTGCATCTTGGAAAACACTGCCTGGAAGAATCATGCACCTGAACAGGATCGACTTTGCACAAAAGGCTGAAATTTCTTTTGGTTTCAGTTGGTTTTCAGTAAACATAAAACCTGCCTTGGACAAAATGTGCACTGGATTTCAAGGCCCCCCCCCCACTTCCTATAGTGTAGGAACACCATTCATGTACTGTATTGCACAAATAGTTTTAAGATATACTCAATGGCTCATCATGTGAGAGTAGCCTTGTTTTTTCAGTACATTTCTTCATTATCACATTTATCCCCCACCTTTCCTCAACGGCATTCAAGGTGGCATGCAGGGTTCTCCGCTGGCCCATTTTATCCACCGAACAACTGAGGAGCTCACACAGTAAGCATCATGGCTGAGTGGGGATTGAAACCCCTGTCTGCCAGGTCATAGTCGAAAACTCTAACCACTGTGCCATGCTGTCTTCTTGCATTCTTCTATAGCTGTGTGCTCTTTGTGTTCCTGCAGAAATGAATTCTCGGATGCCAAAGTTTTGATTTTAAAATATATATATATATTTCCAGCACCTGTGCAACTATTTCTGTAGGCGTGTGGCATCAAGGTTCCTGTAGAAAAAAAGAGAAAGAAATCTGTCTTCCAGGTAAACAGTGAAATGTCACCATGTCTCCATCTGCTAAGCATATGCCTACTGTACTTGCAAAAGCCAGACTGACTAATAAATATTCTGCATGAGAAGATTTCTCTCTCTCTCAATGTCAACACTAGGTTTTGGAGGGCCCTAAGGGAATTGAATTGGCCTCCTCGGTGCAGCGGGTCCAGGGAGTTCTTTTCATGAAGCACCCTGCTGAGATGTGAGCCCTCAACAGATGCCTAACTTTGCCCAGTTTTGACCCCACCTCTATCCTCTTCAAAGGATGATGTTCCCTTCACGGCAGCCGTTAGCCTTATTGTCGATGGGATTATTCCAGTTTCCCTTTCTGCAAATAAGCTGCCTATTAATTTCCTTCGCGTTTATGAAATGGCGCTAAGGGCACATTTTCAGAGGTGCAAAGCCCGAGACGATAAAAGACCTCCTTAGCAGCAGCGACGGCACATTCTTCGCCTGCACGCACGGCTTCACATTTTGCCTTGCACATCAAACATGTACTGTGCCTGTCCTGGGTTTTGCCTTTGCTTCCTGCTTTAGGTGCTATGTTGCTTTCTAAAATATAGAAAAGCAGCATGTATATACATCTGCGTTCTTTTGTCCCTTTACCCCAAATAAATCAACGTCTAGGAGGGTTACATTTTTGAGGCATCCATCGCACTGCTGATTCGTCCCTTGCATGCTGCAAACTTTTCTTTCTTCATTCTGAGCTCAGTTCAGGACCTTAAAAGGTATATATATGTGTGTGTGTGTGTGAGAGAGAGAGAACCTTTTTATTGCTAATGGGTCCCCTTGAAAGTGATCCCAGGGCAGTTTCCAGACATATCCCAAGCACAAAACATATAATAAAATTACATCATTGTAAACATTCATTGCCCTAGCCAAAGGCCGTATCACCCAAAACATCAACAGTCACTAAACACACAGTAAAACCACAGCCAAACTACTAAAATTATTTGTTACGTAGAATAAAAGGTAGTTCTCATATAAAATATACAAATTAAATCTTTGAATCCCCATTGCAGTTGACCACTAGTCTATCTAGTTCTTTTGCCCTAATCTTCCCAGCTGCCAAAGCATAGAGAGCTACTTCACATCCTCCAACATTTCTCTGATGAAAATAGGGACGTCCTACCATACTGTCTAATATTTTTCTGATGACAATAGGGACATCCTAAGAAAAAGCGGGACAATCCAGGATCACATCAGAAACTGAGACGACTTCTGTAAATCCGGGACTGTCCCTGGAAAATAGGGACACTTGGAGGGTCTGCAATAAAATTAAAGCAGGCATTCATAGAATCATACAGTTGGAATAGACCACAAGGGCCATCCAGTCCAACCCCCTGCCAAGCAGGAAACACCATCAGAGCACTCCTGACATATGGTTGTCAAGCCTCTGCTTAAAGACCTCCAAAGAAGGAGACTCCACCACACTCCTTGGCAGCAAATTCCACTGTCGAACAGCTCTTACTGTCAGGAAGTTCTTCCTAATGTTTAGGTGGAATCTTCTTTCTTGTCGTTTGGATCCATTGCTCTGTGTCCGCTTCTCTGGAGCAGCAGAAAACAACCTTTCTCCCTCCTCCATATGACATCCTTTTATATATTTGAACATGGCTATCATATCGCCCCTTAACCTCCTCTTCTCCAGGCTAAACATGCCCAGCTCCCTTAGCCGTTCCTCATAAGGCATCGTTTCCAGGCCTTTGACCATTTTGGTTGCCCTCCTCTGGACACATTCCAGTTTGTCAGTGTCCTTCTTGAACATTAAAGCAAAACAGAGTACAGTTGTATCAAAAACAATAAGTCATTATTATTATTTACTCCAAATGAGATTGCTTTTACTTGATGGTAGAATCTGATCAGTGTTTCCACCATCTGTACTTCCAGCGGAAGGACATTCACAGTTAGGGGATCACAACAGAGAAGACCCTCTCTCATGGCGCTTCTCAGTGGGCCAGTCCCACTGGTGGAATGATAAAAAGAGCCTCTTTGCACCCCACAACCCAACTGCAGAGCCTGGGACAGCTGGTGTGGGAGAAGGCGCTGCGTCAAATATAGGGAGGGGGGGGGAATGTGAATAAAGCTGTCCTATATGCAAGCAGGTGATTTATTTCTCAGGGACTCTCTAGCCTGCGATCTGCATTAAACGGATGTTAGTGCTCCAGCCAGAGTAATCTGCTTGGCTTATGAATATGCAAATCAGCCATCTGAAAGTATCGCCAAGGCATTTTCAAGCCTCCATTTCCAAGACATCTTAAAAAGGATTTGCTCTCAAGATTCACGTTGAAGGAAAGTCATTTGCATAGATTGATAGGCCTGTGAGAACAGGAGAAGAAAGGGATGGGAAACGGGGTCAGGTAACAGAAAGCTCAGCATGCAGGCTGATTCAAGGGGGGAGGGGGAAATTTATCGTGTGGGGCTGGGTGAGAAGAGGGGCAGCTATTCCAAGAGGGAAAACTTTGGCCTGCCCATGGCTGTGAAGTGAGGACTCAGAAGGTGATTGCAGAAGTCCAAATAAGACAAAGCACAGCCAGCCCAGGATGCTTTGTTGCCTGAACCAATCATCATCATCGTCATGCATGTGCCCCAAATCACTCGTGCTTTCCCTCAAATAATCCTGCGATCTGTTATTTGTTAAGAGTGATGGGAATTATAGTGATGTGAGGGGTTAACTGCACTTTCCAGGGTTCTTTAGGGGAGGCCATGTACAGTGGTACCTCGGGTTACATACGCTTCAGGTTACATGCGCTTCAGGTTACAGACTCCGCTAACCCAGAAATAGTACCTCAGGTTAAGAACTTTGCTTCAGGCTGAGAACAGAAATTGTGCTCTGGCGGCACGGCGGCAGTGGGAGGCCCCATTAGCTAAAGTAGTGCTTCAGGTTAAGAACAGTTTCAGGTTAAGAACAGACCTCCGGAATGAATTAGGTACTTAACCCGAGGTACCACTGTATATTAAAGTGCTGTAAATGTGCTTTAAATGTATGGTGTGGTATTTTGGGTGATGGTGTCTACAGTTCGTTTTTTCCATCATGCCAAGTATTTAGGGTTCCTCGAACCTGCTGAAAGAGGGGCAGTTGGAACTCAAAAAGCTTGCACTTCGATATCCAAGACTACTATCAACGTAGAATGTTTGCCATAAAAGTCAAACAAGGCAGGTTTCAGGAGAAAGCCAGAGGAAGGCCAATCTCTAAGTATTTTCTGTGGGCCTTAATGGTGGACATACTCCTCTCAAGATGGGTGTAGCCAAGGGGTGGGGGTGGGGCGGGACACCTCCTTGATTAGTCCCCTTGAAATTGTCATTGCTATATCAGTGAGCAGCTTGGGAATTAGAGCCACCCCCACCTTTCTCCCAAAACACCCATACTAGTCCATAGTTAGATCTGAGAGTTAGATCTGGAAGGAGGTAATAAGCCTCTGGAAAGAAAAAGAAAAAAAACATTTGCCTGATGCAATCAAAAGAACTCTCCCAAACAGAGAGAAACCAAACAAATGGCCAATTAGCGAGGTCATAGTCTGGTCACTTAGTTCACAACAGCCAAGGCAAGCTGCATTAAGAGAAGAGGGTAAACATGAAAGAACATCGTTGCTCTACAAAGCCATGGACTTTGTAGTTCACGGAGTCTCTCACAGCGATCAAAGGGAGTTTCAGGGTGAGTCAGAGGTTTCACACCAAATCACATCTCCCGCATATGCCTAACAATGGACAAAGAGGGTTTCTGCTCACGCAAGGTGTTGAACATTTCATGCACATTCCTACAAAGGTGCTCTGTTCATTAGGCAGGTGAGCATTTCCAGCTGGACAAATTCCCATTCTAAACCAGATAAGCATGAGCTTTAATTCACACAGCACTCGCATCCTTGCATGTGCAGATAGGGAAAATGTAAAGACGACCTCTCCGTTTTGCACATTTATCCAGAAAGGAACAAGACATGCAGGAGCACAAAACAGACCAGACCTCATCTCTGAAATAAAGCCTATTGCTACAGTTGGCTTCATCTGTTTAAGTCATTATCTTCCGTCCAGATTCTGCTGCATTAATATCAGATATGTTGGTTTTGTTAACCTTCATAAAAATAAGTTTGGTACTTTTCTGAAATTTGCTAGCGATCAAACCTACGCCTGTTTTGTCTGAAAAGCTTTCGACAAGTGCAAAATGAGAGTTTGTGAGCAGGGAGGTCAACAGCAGGTGGAGCCAGAGGCAACATTAGGATAGGCAGAGCCAACAAATTCTGGCTCCTCCTCCTCCTCCGTGCTGCATTCGACAAAGACAACATGGAGACTCAGGAGGAGGAGGGACCTGGCAGCCTAGACTGGCTGTATGCAAAAAGACAGGCGGGGGGTTGGCTGAAGACAGATTGAGGTATAAGGGACCAGCTGCCATGGTATTTCTTTTTAAAATTCTTTCTAGAGCCAGTGATGAGAAAGCAAAACAAGACATCTGTTGGGCACTGTGATCCTGGTTTGCTAAAACATAGGGTCTTGCTCCAGCTAGATCCTCTTCTGTGGATCTGGCCAAGGATGATGAAGAAAGGAGATTCTGATTAAACATCAGGAAGAACTTTCTGACAGTAAGAGCTGTTTGACAGTAGGACAGACTCCCACGAAAAGTGGTGGACTCTCCTTCCTTGGAGATTTTAAAGCAGAGTTTGGATGGCTATCTGTCACGGATGCTTTAGCTGAGATTCCTGCATTGCAGGGGGTTGGGCTAGATGGGGGCTCTTCCAGCTCTTGGAGTCTATGATTCTCTGATCTGGAGCCCCTGGAAATTCAGGAACGGGCCAAAACGAAAGCAGGGGATGAGCTGGGAGATTGTAAGGGATCACTCACTACAGAATGGGAGCTAGGCTGCCAAAACAGAGACAGAACCACCACCACCAAGCCCATCTAAGCAGCAGCACTTCAGGAAACAGACAGTAAAGGACTACTCAGGAGTAGAGACCTCCTCATCAGGAGGGCTCTCTCCAGAAACCTGTAAGAGGTTGCTGCTGGGCCAAAGGTCAGGGTTTTGGCAGTTCTGGTTTAAATGCTTCACTGCAAAGTTGGGAAAGATGCTGGAATGAGGTTTTCCTTACATATGCTGTGTTGTAGCAGAGGATGGGTTTTTACTTACCTTGAATTTGGATAGCCCATTGGCTTGCCTTCTGCGCATGTGAACCCCTGCTTACCAAGACCTCTGACTGCCCCACAACTTGCCTCTTGCCTGAATCCTTGCTGGAACTACTGCTTGCCTGAACTGGACCCTAGACAACCCTTAGATGTTGCCAATGGCCTGTGCCTATGATAGCCTTGGTTGTTTGGAAGGTCCCTTTCAAGCTGAGACCCACCTAGGGTAGGGCAGCTGGTTAGTCCAGCAGGGAATGAGACCCACCCACACACCCCTCCTATCCCTTGTGCATGCTACTTGACTTCAGCACTGTTGTGTTTAATGCCAAGTTCCCAGAATGGGTCACAGCCACATGCAAAGGGAGAAAAGGAGGGATGGTGGAAGGGAAGACCAAGCATGCCTAGTTCTCATTCCCAGCTTGCTAAATGATAGTTTGGCAAGCAGAGAGTCGATTCGCTGTTTCGGAGATGTAGAAGCAGACAATGAGCTACGAGGAGGCTAATCACTGGTGGCTCGAGGTCTCTGCGATTTGATGTTTTCTACCTTTAAAGACCCTGGGAAAGACCCTGATGTTGGGAAAGATGGAGGGCACAAGGAGAAGGGGACGACAGAGGACGAGATGGTTGGACAGTGTTCTCGAAGCTACCGGCATGAGTTTGACCAAACTGCGGGAGGCAGTGGAAGACAGGAGTGCCTGGCGTGCTCTGGTCCATGGGGCCACGAAGAGTCGGACATGACTAAACAACTAAACAACAAACAACAACAACAACCTTTAAACCACAGAGCCTAGGGCTTACTGATCAGAAGGTCGGCAGTTCGAATCCCCTCGACGGGGTGAGCTCCCGTTGCTCGGTCCCTGCTCCTGCCAACCTAGCAGTTCGAAAACACGTCAAAGTGCAAGTAGATAAATAGGTACCGCTCCGGCAGGAAGGTAAACGGCGTTTCCGTGCGCTGCTCTGGTTCGCCAGAAGCAGCTTAGTCATGCTGGCCACATGACCCGGAAGCTGTACGCCGGCTCCCTCGGCCAATAAAGCTAGATGAGCGCCGCAACCCCAGAGTCGGCCACGACTGGACCTAACAGTCAGGGGTCCCTTTACCTTTACCTTTTCCTTTAAAGGAGTGCTTGCTCTTTGCTTCCACTTATGATCTGCTTGGACACTGGCAAACAAAGCAGCAAGTCTCCAGTACACCTTCACCCAAATGAAACCAATTCTGTGTGCTATTGTCCCCCAGAATGTCTCACCACTTGGGGCAAACATAATTTTTGATCTGGCAATATATCACAAATCAGAATGTGTTTGTGCTATGCAAAAAGCACAATGCAGGAAAAAACGAGAAGCTAGCCAAGGCTTGGTGATATATCACAACGTTGAAAACCAAATATTGCCCAGCCCTACTGGGCACCACAAACACTAAAACCAAGCATGCACCACAACCTTTTCTATTGGCTGCAGTAGAAAGCTTCTTTCTAGCTAAAATTCAGCAAGGGGAGAGGACCATCTAAGCACCAGGGAAAGCATCTGTGGGCACATGTGAATCCTGTTTGCCAACCCCTGTCTTAGGGAACTGGGAGTCACACACTGCAACCTTGTTGCCCATTCAGGGGCTAAATGATGGATAGTCTCAGCGCTGATTACTTTGCCACATCATTTTTCAGGCTTCCTTTATGCAGGATGTTGTGCTTTCCTCCCAGTAATAGATAGGTTTATGTTTTCTACCCAAAAGTACCCGAGAAAAATGCAAGATGCAATCAAAATAAAATGCCCTGTTTATTTCAATAGACCAAGAGCACCATAAGACAGGGAAAGTGCTTGTAAAATCATTCACATTTCAGTTGACAGACTGTTGCCATCAGAGTTCAAATTGCCAACACTTTGTCAAGATTTAGTGGTCTCGGCATTGCTCACATTCGCAAAGGGAGAAGCGGGCAATTTCACTTTTATTTTCTGTCTCTTGCTACTTCACAGTCAGTAAAACAGATATATTGTCTGCCTTAACCTCATCGCGCTTCTCCTGCTAACAATATGCAGGTTTCTAACATTTCCCATTAAATGCTTTGCTGCTCTTTGTCTTATATACTGCGCACATAATTCTCCAGTTTGGTTTGCAAGAATGCCTTCTCAAGATGGCCCGGTAAGCGCTTGTTGGCAAACACCGGAAACCTTTAGCACGCCATTCCTATTTAAGGCAAAAATAATAATTTTAAAAAATTGACTTCCAGACTAAAGTGAATTGACAAGGATGGGTTCTCCTCCTGTCTTTCAGGGTTGGTTCTAGAGGGTGGCAACACTGGGCATTTGCCAGGGCCCCAAGACCAGCAGAGAACCCACTGCCCTATCACTGGTCCCACTGTCAGTTTGTACAGAACATCCACGAAATCCAGGTGCAGGCCATTGCGTGAAATGGTCAGCTTGCATCTCCTACCTCTTCCAAGTTCAATGGACCCACTAAGAATGCTGTGCCTGAGGACCCACAATGTCCCCTTCTCCCTTTTACACACACACACACTCAGCAACATTAGTAAAGAAAAAGTGTTTTATATGCGTTATAACGCTGTGACACCAGATGGTGCTGTGGAGTTCCTCTTTTGCCAATCTGATTTCCCAATTTGAGGTTTACAACTCGTTTTTCTGAAACGCTTTTTTTGATGTGTCTAGATCCAGACACACACAGAGAGAGTGAGAAAGAGAGTCCATGGTAGATGCCCATTGCCTAAATAAATGTTAAAAATTGTCCAGTAGCACCTTAAAGGTAAAGGGACCCCTGACCATTAGGTCTAGTCGCGGACGACTCTGGGACTGCAGCGCTCATCTCGCTTTATTGGCCAAGGGAGCCAGCGTACAGCTTCCGGGTCATGTGGCCAGCATGACTAAGCCACTTCTGGCGAACCAGAGCAGTGCACAGAAACGCTGTTTACCTTCCCGCCAGAGCGGTACCTATTTATCTACTTGCACTTTGACGTGCTTTCGAACTGCTAGGTTGGCATGAGCAGGGACTGAGCAACGGGAGCTCACCCCATTGCGGGGATTCAAACCGCAGACCTTCTGGGTAAAAGCTTTCGTGTACATGGAAGGCCCACTGCCTGTCAGGCTTCTGGGAATCCGACCCCCCTCCTTCATGGCTGGCAGCCAGAAATGGGAAAACAAGATGTTCTTACCATGGTATTTTATTCAATATTCACAGAGAGAGATGCATGATGTCACCTCTCTGATAATGGTGTTGCTCCAAGCAAAGTCCCGCCCCCTACATCTCTCCTATTCTACGTCACTCGTATGTCAGCTAATCTGAGCTTTCTGCTGCTGAGCTCTCTGTTCTACTACCCTCAATGCCCATCTGGTCCTGAGAGGGGGGATCAGGAATGCTTTCCAAAGACACTGAGTTTGTCAGCTGTCTCTGCCCTGGTTCTTCTTCCTGTTGCTCCTCTCCCAATACTTCCCAGCTTCTCCGCTCTGCAGCCTCTGAACCTTCTGCAAACCACTGTTCTAAATCTATACTGTCCTCCTGTTCTCAGGAAAGTTCACCATTCCTCCTCTGTCCAGCCCCTGATGCTGCCGTTCTGCATTTCCATGAAGTTCTAGCCAGCTGAAGGAAGGAAAGGAAGTTAATGGGAGCGGGGCAGATTCTGCACCCATTTCCTACTCCATATTTATTTATTTACAGGGACATGGGTGGCGCTGTGGGTTAAACCACAGAGCCTAGGACTTGCCGATCAGAAGGTCAGCAGTTCGAATCCCCATGACAGGGTGAGCTCCCGTTGCTCAGTCCCAGCTCCTGCCCACCTAGCAGTTTGAAAGCACATCAAAGTGCAAGTAGATAAATAGGTACCACTCCGGTGGGAAGGTAAACGGCGTTTCCGTGCACTGCTCTGGTTCGCCAGAAGCGGCTTAGTCATGCTGGCCACATGACCCGGAAGCTGTACGCCGGCTCCCTCGGCCAATAAAGCGAGATGAGCGCCGCAACCCCAGAGTCGGTCACGACTGGACCTAATGGTCAGGGGTCCCTTTACCTTATTTATTTATTTATTTACAAGAAGATTTCTAGTCTGTTCTTCTTTGTTACTGACGCAGGGCAGGGTGCAACGTAACAAGGGCTAATTTTGTGACAACGGTTCACCTAAGTCTGCAATCTTAAGCCCACTTTCCTGGCAGCAAGATCCATTGAACAACTTGCTGGCCATGGGCATAGCTGAGGAAACAGGGGGAGGGGGTAGTTGCCCCCCCCAATCAAGCTGTGGACTGTGTTAAAAGTAGAAAAAAATCAGAATATTTGAAACTGAAATGCTGTTGAAATGCTTGGATGATTTTGTGGCGACACAACTGGCAACCCACCTGAGCGATAGGCGTGGCTTGTGTGAGCTGACCAATCACATCACAGGTAGCTCAATTCTGGAGCAGGACAGAACTGAGCTACCCGCGATGCGATTGGTCAGTTCTCACAAGCCATGCCCATGGTGCTGGCCTATACAGCTTGGGATCAGTAGACCTAAAAGACCATCTCACTGCACTCTGTAGGAGTTTCATATTAAAGAAGTTAGCATTTCACATCCTCATCACGATACTTTTCACTGGTGGCGAGGATAGGATTCCTTTGAGGCACACAGAATATTTTTTTGTGGACTAGGAACAGAGAGAAAGAAAGAACCAATGTATTTCACCTCCCATAATCTATCAACCAGGGTGCCTGCTGAAAGCCTTCCTTTTCCAACAATACCTTTAAGCGGAGATTTTTATCTCCATCTGCATTTATATTGGACTTGAAATTGCTCCCCATATATGTTTTTATTGCTGGTGTTTAAATTGTTAAATTGTTTCAGTGGGCTTCATGGGAAGATCTATCTATCTCTATCTATCTATCTATCTATCTATCTATCTATCTATCTATCATCTATATCTATCTATCATCTATCTATCATCTATCTATCTATCTATCTAACTAACTATCTATCTAACTAACTATCTATCATCTATCTATCTAACTAACTATCTATCGTCTATCTATCTATCAATCAATCATCTATCATCTATCATCTATATATCTATATATCTATCATCTATCTATATCTATCTATCTATCTATCATCTATCTATCTATATCTATCTATCATCTATCTATCTATCTATCTATCATCTATCTATCTATCTATCTATCTATCTATCTATCTATCTATCTATCTATCTATCATCTATCCATCTATCATCTATCATCTATCTATCTATCTATCTATCTATCTATCTATCATCTATCATCTATCTATCTATCATCTATCTATCTATCTATCTATCTATCTATCTATTATCTATTATCTATCATCTATCATCATTTACAGTATCTATCCATACACACAAACACACACACACCCTTCTGAGCAGACATTTACAGGATTGCAATAGTAAATCTACTATTATAAGCCACAGCCTCAGAGCACTTGATGTATTACATATTGCAATGAGTTACCAAATGATGCAATGCAAATGATGAGTTTGAGCATGTGGCTTTTTCCCCTTTCACCGTTTGATGACAATTTACAACCGATTCCTTCATGCGTGGGATGAGGGCACTTGAGGCTGAGACTTCAAGGTCAAAGGGCACGGCGTTCAGGCAGCAGCTGTCATTTTATAAATGAAACGCCCCCATTATTTGAATCTTTCACAAGAAACAATGATGCATTCCTGAAGAAGAATGATCCACAGGAACTAAGAGCGCACTGGCAAATATCTCCCAGGTCATCTTCAATTGCCAGAATTGTTTTTATGAATGGTCCAGAGATAACAGGCTTCCATTCTAGACTCAGAGGGTCTTTTCTCTCTTTTTATCTCAGACAGTACTGTTGTCCTGGTGTTTGCTCAATTATATATCTAGTACAGTGATACCTCGGGTTAAGTACTTAATTCATTCTGGAGGTCCATTCTTAACCTGAAACTGTTCTTAACTTGAAGCACCACTTTAGCTAATGGGGCCTCCTGCTGCTGCTGTGCCGCCGGAGCACAATTTCTGTTCTCATCCTGAAGCAAAGTTCTTAACCCGAGGTACAATTTCTGGGTTAGCGGAGTCTGTAACCTGAAGCGAATGTAACCTGAAGCGTATGTAACCCGAGGTACCACTGTAGTTCTAGATGCATTCACCTTAACACATGCTAAAGGCATTTGTAAGATGGAAAAGAAAGGATTAAGGAAATGTCAAAGCAGGGACTCAGCTACATTTGTCAAAAACAAAACAAAATAAAACCACAGTGTTCTGAATGCATTATAAACATGCAACAGCAGTTGGCACTGTAGAGCACAAAACTTTTCTATGCGATTTTACATAGAGGTTCTTTTTCTTATGTTATAACAATTAAATTTATGACTTATTTATAGTGGGGGTTCCCCCCTCCCCTGGGTGTAGATCCAGCCCAGGAGTAGGGAACTGTTCCTTGACCTAATTTCAGGAAAGTGGCAGGAGGTGAAAAACAGAGGTTGGAAAAAAGGTCGACCCTACACATTTAAAGCCCCAAAGAATCCTGGGAACTGTAGTTTGTTAAGGGTGCTTGGCACTGTGGCTCTGTAAGGAGTAAACTACAATTTAAACTACCCAGAATTCCTGTGTGTGTACTTTAGGTAAAGGGACCCCTCACCATTAGGTCCAGTCGTGGCCGACTCTGGGGTTGCGGCGCTCATCTCGCTTTATTGGCCGAGGGAGCCGGCGTACAGCTTCCGGGTCATGTGGCCAGCATGACGTAGCCGCGTCTGGCGAACCAAAGCAGCGCACGGAAATGCCGTTTACCTTCCCGCCAGAGTGGTACCTATTTATCTACTTGCACTTTGATGTGCTTTTGAACTGCTAGGTTGGCAGGAGCAGGGACCAAGCAATGGGAGCTCACCCCGTCATGGGGATTCGAACCGCCAACTTTCTGATCGACAAGCCCTAGGCTCTGTGGTTTAACCCACAGCACCACCCGCGTCCCTTTCTGTGTACTTTAAATGCACTTTAAATCTATGATGTGGCTATGACTAAGCAGGAGAGAAATGTGGGGTGGACTCACTCATCTTTGGCTCCAGCCCAACCCACTACTGAAATGCACCCAAAACAGATTGCTCAGATTGGCCCTGAAAAAGGGTTATATGAAAATATATTTAGGGCTCATCCATTTAGGCAGTTTAAAGCTGCTCATAATATTTTTTCCCCTACATCCTCTACAATTCAGGAGAACCGTTTTTCAAGTGTTCATAGCGGTGTTATGAGCAATCATTTTCGAATGATAATCTACATACATAAATAAAACAAAACAATCCTATAGTGTAGGCATTGGTGTTGAGTTCTTTCATCTTTCAGCATTGGCATTCAAAAGCCTTTCCACCGCCGCATCATATTTAAAGCAGAAAGGAGGTGTGTAGGTGCATTGAGGGGGGGGCACCTAAGAACAAGTACTACCTCTGAAACCCCTCCACTCTCAATGGCAAGAAGCCAATTATCCCAAATCAGAGGCGGAATGGCATCAGAATTCCTGTTGGAAGACATTGGCTGGACCCCAGTTCTGAACCTTTAGCTTATTCTCATTTCTATTCCCCCCCCCCCCCGCTTCTGCACATTGCATATACTTGGCAGACACTGCAAGAAACGGGTATTGCTGAGGATTTATTAGAGGTGAAGCAGAGAAAGACAGTCTCCAGGGAGATTAGATTCCCCTTTGTTCCTTTGCTTTCCTTATTCCATGAAAAACAATAGAGATTTGTGCCATGTGAGCTTGTAAAAGCCCTCCATTTTACCTGGAGCTTAAAGTCCCAGCTGTCAGGTTTCTCCTTGTTTACCTCGGAGCCTAGCTTCAGGAATTATAACGATAACAGAATTAATTGGAGCAAGCTTGTTTGCCAGCTAGTATTTTTTTTAAAAAAACAACACACAACCCACCCCTACACACACAAACAATTTAATAGGAACAATTTCTATATTGCAAAATGTAATGATGAGCACAAATTACAAATCCTTCAATGTGAGAGTTTTCAGTTGCTGAAATAATAACAACAATGCCTCACTCATCTGGGTGATTTCCAACACAAAATAAAAACATGATAAAACATCAAACATTAAAAACCTCCCAATACAGTTGTACCTTGGTTTTCAAATTTAATCCTTTCTGGGAGTCCGTTTGACTCCCAGAACAGTTTGAAAACCAAGGTGCGACTTCCGATTGGCTGCAGGAGCATCCTGCAACCAATCGGAAGCCACGGAAGCTGCACCTGATGTTCAGCTTCCGAAAATCATTCGAAAACCGGAACAATCGGGAGCCGAAACATTCAAGTTCAAAGGCGTTCAGCTTCCGAGGTTCCACTGTGCAAGGCTGCCTTCAGCTGTCTTCTAAAAGTTGTGTAGTTCTTTATCTCCTTGATAGGTGAGCATTCCACAAGGTGGGCGCCACTACCGAGAAGGCCCTCTGCCTGGTTCCCTGTAACCTTACTTATTGCAGTGAAGGAACCATCAGAAGACCCTCGGAGCTGGACCTCAGTGTCAGGGGTGAATGATGGGGGTGGAGAGGCTCCTTCAGATATATTGGGCCAAGGCTGTTTAGGGCTTTAAAGCACCAACACTTAGAATTGTGCTTGGAAGCGTACTTGCCTGTGTTGAAAGGAAAGCTATCTTCCAGTCTTCGCCAAAGTCTTTTGGATTGCCACACCTACCAGCCCAAGCCCATTCATGATTATTCATTGGAGATGGCTCATTCACACGTATAAGCCATCACAATACTAGTGCACTGGTAGACCATGTGGCCCGACAGAACCGCCCTCTAAACAAGTGGTGTTCTGCAACTCACCTGCCTGTGGCTGGGGCAAACTAGTGGCAAGATCAGGGCTGAACGACTGCACTAGAGACAGAACCGAATTGTCTCTGTCAGTGCACCTGCACAACCTAACCTTGTAGCCGTCTTGGCCACTCCAGGTAAACTGCAGAGATGCTGGAGTCAGGAAGTCAGGTGGCTCTGCAGCTTCACCTCACCAAACAGGCAACTGGTTTCACCACATGTGTCAACCAACCCTTAGAACATCTTTGAGTCTGGAAAATGCCGTCCCCAATGTATTAATGTAGCACAGAGCTATGGAGGGATATTTTAAGCCAAATGCAGTTCTTAACCAGATGAATCTTTTCATTCACGGGGAAATGCAAAATACACATGCATACGATTTGTCAGGTTGGAAAATTCTTGATTGAACATCCAAAAGGAAATGGGACACACACACACACACACACACACACAGAGAGAGAGTGCTTTTTTCTTTAAAAGAATGTTTAGGGGTACTCTCATTTTGACTCAAGAAAATCACCAGTTTATAGTTTAAATCAGGAAAAATAAATACAGCAAATGGACAAAAATACCAAGATTCACAAAATGTTTAGGGGTATGCGTACCCCTGCATCCCCCCAGAATAAAAATGAGTGTGTGTGTGTGTGTGTGTGTTTGTGTGTGTGTGTGTGTGTGGAAGAGTGGTTGAAGGGTACAATTTCTGTTTCCTAGCACAGGAAAACAAAACAATGTTGTTACCACCTGCTGCTTCTAGTGATGATAAATTTGATGTTTGTTTTAGGCAACTGTTGCTTCCTAGAGAAGATGTAGTTCCACCTTTCCCTATTTCTTAAGTGCATGCCACCCCAATCTCCAAGCAGCGCAAGATCCCAGGGGTCCCAGGAATTTAGCCAGGAATTGTGCTTCCTTCAGACTGAGGCACAGCAGAGACTGTGGTGTCTTTATGATATAGGGTTTATTTACACACCCCCACACACCATGAGCCTATGATGGAGGGGTTCACAGCATTAGCATCCCAAGAGGGTCTAGTTTCTTCTATAGCCACAGCTTTGGATTCAAAGCAGAGATCTGACATGGCATTCTCTCTTTCTCTCTCTCTTTTTGCTGCTTTGCTTCAAGATCACATCAGAGCTTTCAACTCTGGCTTCTGTCTTTTTCATGATCCTCAAATTGAGAGAGGGGCCCCACGCATTGTCTCCTGCAGAGTCCCTTCCTTTGCACCTCTCCTGGAGGCAAGTTGGGCTATTCCAAGAATTAGAAGCCTTGCTTAGATGTTAACACTTGCTGGATCCAGGGATTAGAAGGGTCTGGCTACAGTTTAACACACACACACATATCCAGTTCTTAGCAGTATGCTCTCAGCTGAATTTATGCTGTTTACTTTCAGCAGCAGAGTGTAGCCATTTCCATATTCAGCTGAATATAGATTTCGCCGCACCTATTTAATCAGAATTTGTATATATGAAAATGCTTCAAAAGCCTGCAGATGTAGGGCTCCTGAATAATCATGAGGTGAGATTTAGACCCAAGAGGGTTTGTTTTCAGTAGTGGAATTTTCTTTTTTTGGTAGTGGTGGTGGGAGTTACAGATGAGTTTCTCTGTAGCCGGATGAAATCCAGACTGTTAAGATTCACTTCATCCACTCTAGATTTCAATTTATGTATTAGTAATGAAGACTCCTGAGGGACACAGGTGGCGCTGTGGGTTAAACCACAGAGCCTAGGGCTTGCCGATCAGAAGGTCGGCAGTTTGAATCCCCGCGATGGGGTGAGCTCCCGTTGCTCGGTCCCAACTCCTGCACACCTAGCAGTCTGAAAGCATGTCAAAGTGCAAGTAGATAAATAGGTACCACTCCAGCGGGAAGGTAAATGGTGTTTCCGTGCGCTGCTCTGGTTTGCCAGAAGCAGCTTAGTCATGCTGGCCACATGACCCGGAAGCTGTATACCGGCTCCCTCAGCCAGTATAGTGAGATGAGCAACCCCAGACTCGTCCACAACTGGACCTAATAGTCAGGGGTCCCTTTACCTTTACTAATGAAGACTCTTATACAACCATGGCATGCACTAATTTAAGCTTTTGCTCTGTGGGTGCTTCTAGACAGGTCTTTATTGTTGTCTCTGTGTTCCTCATCCATATACATATATATATATATATATATATATATATATATATATGCAGGCAGTTGCAGCAATCAAACTTTTGGATTCATCAATGTAGCCTGTGGCTCAAGTGACCTTAGTGGCACAGATTGCCTTCCATCAGCTTCAGCCAGCAACCCAGCTATGCCCCTATCTGGAGAGGGATAGCCTAACTTCTATGGCCTATATTCTTGTTAGCTGAAGCTTCAATTACTGCAGTGCATTATAAGTGGGGCTGCCTCTGATGATATTTCAGAAACTGCCGTTAGTGTAGAGTTCAGCAGCCGGGTTGCTCACCAGGGTAAGACAGTCTGAGAACACAACACCAATCCTGGCCCAACTGCAGCAGCTACCAATTTGTTTCTGGGCCCTATTCAAAGTATATAAAGTGGCTCAGGACCTCAATCCCTCAAGGACCACCTCTGCCCTTATGAACCACCTCAGACCTTGCAATCATCATCTGAGGCCCTTCTTTGTGTGCCTCCAACGAGAAGTTTGGAGGGCGGCAACATGAGAACGGGCCTTTTCAGTGGTGGCTCCTCACTTGTGGAATGCTCTACTCAGAGAGGCTCGCCTGGCGCCATTGTTATGTATCTTTAGGCACCAAGCAGAAACATGTACAGTATTTGTTGTCAGGCCTTTGGCCTGTAATTATCTAAGGCTTCAGTGAATGGGTGGGATGTTTTAATACAGCTTTTTAAAAATAAATTTGTCGTTTTGATTTTTCTTTGCCACTTTTAATGTGTCTGTTTGTTTGTCTGTTTTATATTGTAAGTCTCTTTAAGTTTCTTCGGTAAAAAGAAACAAAAATATTCAAATCATAAGAATTGTCATCAAAATGCCAGCCTGGACCCTCCCCTGCACAATTTATTCTGGAACTGCTCATCCCAGCATGGGTGGGTGGGACTAAGTTAAAGTAATATTAGTTTTCACTCTGGTTGTTTTTCTTTCTTTATTTTTTGTCATGGAGATAAAGAGATTACCCCCACCCACACATTCTGTTCCTGCTTGAGATTTAAGGGATACTGTAAATATTTACCCCCTTATGGTTTAAATTAAACTCTGCTCCGGTTTAAAAGCCCAAATGCATGCCACTTATCACTGAGATCAGTGATAAAAAAAAAATCCCGTAACTGTAAATATGGAAGGGGAGCTCTTTTTTATATATATAAAATGTCAAAGTGCAAGGGTGTGTTGTTGATTAAAAATAATAATACACTGTATTGGTGAGATTTCAAAACTAACCAAGACAATTTCATCTTCTTTTATTGTCCAGAAAACCATTCTCACCCGTCTCTGGCCCCAATCTGCACTATACATTTAAAGCAGTACCAAAGCAGTCATAGCTTCCCCACAAATAATCTGGGAACTACAGTTTGTTAAGAGCGCTGAGGGTTGTGAGAAAATCCCTGTTCCCCTCACAGAATGGCAATTCCCAGAGTGGTTTGACAGTCCACCCCTCATTCCAGGAAACTCTGAATTGTGGTCAAATAGGCATCTCCAAAGGACTCTCCTTAAGAAATTGCAGTCTTCAAGTGATTTACACCATAAATATAACCATAAATACACTGCACCATTATAAATACACACATAAAACAACCTTCTATAGCTGCCACCAGAAGCTTGGACAACAGGCTAGTCACTAAACACAACCACCTCAGTCTATCAAAAGCCTGGGGGGACAGTGAGACTTCCCCGACACCAAAAACTGCCAGTCAGATAAAATGTGGCATTTGTTGCTGAATTCATCGTCCTGAGAATCTGTGGGTGCTTTGAGGCTGTTGCTCTTTTTGGATGAGATTCAATCTTTTGGATGGAATTTGTATTCAGGTTGCACAATTATAATCGACAAGGAGGTCTTCTGCAAACCTGCTTCTCCAAAGCCTTGCACTTCTTGTGACAAGGTGACAGGAGAAGGCCCCAGCAGGACATGTCATTTATGGGGTGAAACGTAACATTTGCGAATTTCTTCAGTGAGGAGACTTTAAAATATGGGTTTGGGTGTAAGGAATTCAAATCTGCAATTGTTTCTGTGATTGGACGACATTTATCTTGGTATGTCTATGTTTAATGGAGAGGCACATAAGCTGCTTTCAGAAAACCAAAGAATTTTAAATCTGGAAATGTCAGGTAATGCTAAATAATCATAATAAGATTAATATAAAATATAACTGCAAGTACTTGGCAGTCATTCTTATTGATTTCTATGCAATTTTACACATGTTTAACTTACCAAGCAAAACTAAATATTAATTTAACCAAAATATCTTTTCATTTCCCAAGTCACGTTACAACTTGTTAGCATTTCTCATTTTTGAAATTTGAAAACTGAAAAATTCAGCGTGCCCTAAATTGTGTGGGAAGTACAAATTTGCTTTGGGATCTCATGCTATTGTGGAAAGTGTGGATTAGGTAGATTTGTCTATAATTGTGAATTGAATCAAATTTCTCCCTCACCTCTATGTCTGGGCACTTGGTCTGTGAAGATGTAAGCAAGAACTGCCAAAATATCAGAACATTAGAGATGTGGCAGAAATAGACAATAGATTTTGCAAACAACTTTGGCCAAAAAACCCACAAAAAACCTCAAACAACTTTTGTGTCCGGATTTTCATATTTTGAAATATGCAAAGTAGGGACTCAGCTACATTAGTAAAGAAACAGCGATTTGAGTGCACTATAAACATGCAGCACCAGATGGCACCAGAGAGCAGGAAATTTTAAAGTGCGATTTCCCATAGAGATTTCTTTTTGTTAAAAAGATCTAATTTCTGACTTATATGTAGCGGGGTTTCTCTCTGTTAAGATCCACCCTGGGAGAAGGCTTGGAGAAGTGTGTCCATCTTTTGGGGGGGGACCCTAAGGGAGTAGCCCCCCTCTCAAAAACAGCCTACTGACCATGCTCAGGGATCACAGGATGCCGAGTGTCTTTTAAGGTGGACTATTGCAAAACTAGCAGGGACACGGGTGGCGCTGTGGTCTAAGCCACAGAGCCTAGGGCTTGCCGATCAGAAGGTTGGCAGTTCGAATCCCCACGATGGGGTGAGCTCCCGTTGCTCGGTCCCTGCTCCTGCCAACCTAGCAGTTCGAAAGTAGAGAAATAGGTACCGCTCCGGTGGAAAGGTAAACGGCATTTCTGTGCACTGCTCTGGTTTGCCAGAAGCAGCTTAGTCATGCTGACCACATGACCCGGAAGTTGTACGCCAGCTCCCTTGGCCTATAGAGCGAGATGAGATGCGACTGGACCTAACGGTCAGGGGTACCTTTACCTTATTGAAAAACTGGGGTGATGGAGAATGGAATGGAGTATTGCAGATGACAGCTGGAAGAGCCCTGAAGAAGAGCACTCCACACTAGCACATTTTGTTGCAGTCCCACCGGTCCGTTAATAGCCGCTAACTATACTGTGTGATAGGGACGCGGGTTGCGCTGTGGGTTAAACCACAGAGTCTAGGACTTGCCGATCAGAAGGTCGGTGGTTCGAATCCCCATGACGGGGTAAGCTCCCGTTGCTACCGGTCCCTGCTCCTGCCAACCTAGCAGTTCGAAAGCACGTCAAAGTGCAAGTAGATAAATAGGTACTGCTCCAGTGAGAAGGTAAACGGCGTTTCCGTGCGCTGCTCTGGTTCGCCAGAAGCGGCTTAGTCATGCTAGCCACATGACCCAGAAGCTGTACGCCGGCTCCCTCGGCCAATAAAGCGAGATGAGCGTCGCAACCCCAGAGTCGGTCACGACTGGACCTAATGGTCAGGGGTCCCTTTACCTTTTTATGCTGTGTGATGCAGGGCATGGCTGTCTCTTGCAGAAAACAAAGGCTTCCAGCTGAGCAAACATGCAGATGCATTCAGTCACATCTACTGCAGAACCTGGAGAAAGAGCACATTGTGTGCTCTGCTCAGGTCCATTTTATGTAATATTGTCAAGCAGCTGGACACTTTTACTGTACCAGTAAACTACTGCAAAACAAACCAGAGGCTGATTTGCAGCCTACTTTCTTTTGTTTTGACGTGTTGGCTTTCAAAGTAAGCATGTTGCACATTTTTCCTGCAACTGCTGTCAGCGGCTGACAGCGAGCCTTAGCTCTTCGGCAAAAGATCATAAAACACCCAGTTTTCTACCCCTTTCTGTGAGTTGCTGTCAAGCTCTGCTGCTAGAAAAACAGCAAGATTTAGCACAGTCTTTTCCATATTGATTTTCTAGCTGCTGGTTGGTTGATTGGTTTTGGTTACCAAGCGTATCTTCCCTTTAGAGATTCAGGCATCCTAACAGGCCCAACTTCCTAGTGGGTGATGGAATTTTATTCGTTTATTTAATAAAAATAGATCATGTACACATTAGCAGCTTAAAAGGCAGCAAGGTCATTTCTCCCCCTCTGCATTTCAAGAACTTATTTTTGTTTTGTTTTTGTTTTTCAGATTAAAATTTTACAGTCACATATCCAACATACAACATAAAAAGAAGATTTCCACCCTCCCCTTTGTGGGTCTTATTGTTAATCATTTCCTCCTGCATCTTTTATAATAATCCATATCTTTTACATCCCCATTGTGTCCAAAATTCACCATTAAACTACAAGTGATATTCCAATCCTACTAATGATTTTAACTGCTTACAATGGTTTTTAAGATAAGTTATAATTTCCTCCCATTCTTTATTAAAATTTTGGCCTTCCTGATTTCTGATTCTTCCAGTCATTTTAGCCCTTTTGGCATAATCCATCATTCTTCTCTGGTAGGGATTTTATCTTCTTTCCACCTCTGGGCCAGTAACACCTGCACAGCCATGGTCGCATACATAAATAGTCTTTTCTGCTCCATTGGGATTTCAGCACCTAGAATTCCTAAAAAGAAGGCTTTTGTTGTTGTTGTTTTTGGAAAAGGTTATTTTAAACATTTTTTCAACTCGTTATATATCATTTCCCAAAATTCTTTTACTACCTTACATTTCCACCACATATGATAAAAGGTGCCTTCTTTTTCCTTATCAAGTACATTTCTATGCTGCTGTACAGACCGAAAAGGGATGAGATTGTCTTCACACATTACTTGATTTGCTTGCAACTGCTCCAAATTCATCTTCAATGAAGCTGCTATCTGCACATGTGCAACTGTGGTCTCAAAGGTACACACCTCAGCTTCACTGCTGCTTATGTTTTCAAACTGGTTTGAGGGAAAACGCATGAAACAGAAGTCATTCTCAAGAAACTGCCGGATACCAATAGATTATGACCAGCATCATGTGTCTTCTACTTCAAACACCACTGGTGGGGTCACACTGGAGCCGGAGTAGAATAATAGAATCATAGAGTTGTAGAGTTGGAAGGGATCCCAAGGGATCTAGTCCAGCCCCCTGCAATGCAGGAATCTCAGCTAAAGCATCCATGACACATGGTCATCCAACCTCTGTTTAAAAACCTCCAAGAAAGAAGAGTCCACCACCTCTCATGGGAGACCGTTCCACTGTCGAACAGCTCTTACCATCAGAAAGTTTATCCTGATGTTTAGTCGGAATCTCCTTTCTTGTAACTTGAAGCCATTGGTTCGAGTCCTAACCTCCAGAGCAGGAGAAAACAAGCTTGCTCCATCTTCCATGTGAAAGCCCTTCAGATATTTGAAGATGGCTATTATATCTCCTCCTCTCAGTCTCCTCTCTTCCAGGCTAAAAATGCCCAGCTCCTTCAACCGTTCCTCATAAGGCTTGGTTTCCAGACCCTTGATCATCTTGGTTGCCTTCCTCTGCACACATTCCAGCTTGTCAGCATCCTTCCAAAATTGTGGTGCCCAGAACTGGAGACAGTACTTGAGGTGTGGTCTGACCAGGACAGAATACAGTGGTACCTTGGGTTAAAAACTTAATTCGTTCTGAAGGTCCTTTCTTAACTTGAAACTGTTCTTAACCTGAAGCACCACTTGAGCTACCATAATGTGGCCTCCTGCCGCCACCGCACCACCGCCACACGATTTCTGTTCTCATCCTGAAGCAAAGTTCTTAACCCAAGGTACTATCTCTGGGTTAGTGGAGTCTGTAACCTGAAGCGTCTGTAACCTGAAGTGTCTGTAACCCAAGGTACCACTGTAGAGTGGTGGTACTATTACTTCCCTTGATGTAAATGGCAATGTGTACACGTTGCCTTTGTAGAACTCAGCAGGGAGGAGGGTGGGGACAGAATTAGAATAAGTTGACTCTGCCTGTCATTGGCTCTGTCACTGTTGGCCTACTTGTATTTAGTCTCAGCAGTCCCAATGGGCACCAGTCATCAGGGACAACTGTACAAATCTTTTACCCAGTAATTCAGGAATGGGACTGCGGACCTCCTTCCTTTGTGTCCTGCCCTTGGTCCTAGCTATGAAGTTAGTTTCTTTGCATCGACAAAGTCAATTTTGAGACATGTGCTAGGTGAACGTAGAAGGGTCATTTATATATAAATGATGATATACGCTTATCACGGAATGGAATGCGAGTCGTTTTTCTTCGCTTCCTTTTTAGAATCACTTAGCCATTTCTGCTTTATGTAATCACCATTTCAAGTTTATGATATTATAATCCTGTGTGGAATGTGCTGGCATTCAGAACAGAGGCAAATGTTTGTAAAGGAAATAAGAAAACAGGGGCACTAAAAAGGGATGGATATTGCTATCAAGATAATAGGAAAATGCTCTAAAAGCAGCAGTGTGAAACACACGATCCGCTACCACAAATAGAACCCGATGCTTTAAAATTCTTAATGGCACTTACATGAAATTACTCATAGCAGGAATCTGCAAACCTAAGGAGAGAGGATGTACACACCAGATGAGCTTCAGAATGTGCTGATCATATTGATAAGGCTAATAGCTTAGCCTGACAAATTTGAACAGGTACATCATAAGCTTTAAGGGCCCTAGGTGTCCTGGAATCTCTTTCCAAGCCTTGAAATGATGTTGGATTGGAGGGAGAGAAGACAACTGGAGACAGTTCTAACAGTGCCCCAAATCAGTCCATTGGTCAACCTTGCTGAGTATTGCCTGCACAGCTTGGCTGCTGCTCTCCAGAGTTTCAGCTAGGGTGTCTCCCAGTCTTACCTGGAGATTGATTCTGGAACTTTCTGCATGAAAGCAGATGGCCTGTCCCTAGGCTACAGCCCTTCCCCTATTTCTCCAGGGGGAGAAAAACATTGTTCTATCTCAGTGTTTCCCAGGGTTTGGTCTTCAGCTGTTTTTTGACTATAACTCCCATAATCCCTAGCTAGCAAGACCAATGGTCAGGGATGATGGGAATTGTAGTCTAAAAACAGCTGGAGTCCAAAGGTTTGGAAACACTGTTCTATCTCAAACATATTCTCTGTCTGTCTGTTTGTCTCCAAAGTAGGTGAACATCATGAGGCATGATTAAATTCTTTTATTGCGTGTGCACAAAACCCAGAAATTTGAGTTGGTACAAGCAGACAATCCTGGAATAGATGGACAAGTAATTTCACCTTGTTCTGTGTGTTTTAGTGGACAAGAACATGTTTCATCGGAAAAGATTTTGTCTTTAACCGTGTGCTGAGGAAGAACTCCAGAGCAGAATTTTGATGGCCAAGACTGGATATGTACTCTGTGAGTTATTTATGGTTGCAGCCCGTACGCTAGTTGGTGAACAGTGGAAGGAATGGAATGTGACTTTGTACCATCCAGGTAAACACTGCAAAGAACTGAACAATGGAAGATAGTAATTAATTCTCCCAGCACACCAGGTCTGAAACAACAACATACATGGAGGAATACACACGTGAAATTGATTTTATAAGATGTAACAGAGGTCTGTTTGTAATGAGGGGGAAAATGTGGTCAGCTGCAAGAATGGACTAACAACAAGTGAAGGATCAATCTGACATTAAATAAGAGATGAAATGATTGACATATGTCTACAACTGACATTAAATAAGAGATGAAATGATTGACGTATGTCTACAACTGGAGCGGGAAACCTGATTTTAAGAAACTGTATTAAATTTAAGCAATTTGGTTTGATTTGTAATAATTGGAAAAATTAATTAATTTATTTTTTAAAAAGAACATGTTTCATCAGATGCAACTAAGACAAATGTATTTTGTCTTCATATTGCTAAATCCAATATATTCCAGTGACAAATTCCAATAGAGGAGCCGTAGCTAAACATTGCAGCAAAACTAGCAAAGATAGATTTTGTTTTAAAAAATCCTTACGGTGCCTTTTGAGCCCAGTTCAGTCACTCCTAGGGAGTGAAGCCCATTTAAAACTGAGAGTGCATGTCCAAAGGGCACACACAGCTTTGATATCCCAACTATTCAGAGGAACACAGGCTATACTGTTAAAAGCACTGGAGCTTCCTGCCCCTTCCTTTGCTTCTGAGAAATGGAAGATCAAGTGATCTGGGAAGTATCAAAAGTTCCTGCATGACAGGAGGCCTTGGAGAAAAATGTGCTCTCCCCCTGCTCCTCCTGCTCCCTGTTTTTGAATGAGCTCTGTTGCCAAGAATGCTGTTTATGGCTCAAGCGAAACATCATAAAGGGGATTGCTGCTGAGCAGCCGGCCCCATGGATCATCCTAATGGACAAGGTTACAAATTATTCTGATGACCCGTTGGGCTGTGTGTGTGTGTGAAGGCAGTGAGGGTACAGAGTGTAATAGCAAATATGTGGATTCATGATCACCAGGAGCGCTTCAGAGTGGAAGGCCCGGCAGTTTCCCAGCATTCCACAGGCATAATAGAGAGCCTCTCTCTTGTTCCACAAGATTCCTAGGGAAGCTTAAGGCATTGCATTTCTGTGTAAAGAAGAAAATAACAGGAGGTGGGACATGCTCAAATTTTCCCGGTTCAGAATTGCTTACAAAACTTCCAACATCACCACCACAACATCCAACATCATCACTTCCTGCAGAATTTGTAATTCACCAAGCCAAACAGTGCACCAGCCATGTCTTCTGGCTTCCTGGGTGCTTTGACATTGTCCTCGTTTTTGAAGTCCCAAGCAGTCAGCAAAAGCATGGGGAATTTTCTGAAACAAAAATGGGGTATCAGCTCCACCCAAGGCATGATGGATAACAGCAACAATTGGGAAAAGATAGAAATAACATTTCACAAGGAAAGGAAGAAACACACAGGAAGAACAAGGATATAGTTTGAGTGCCTCACTTTTTGTTCTATAAATCATTTAATGTGTCATCACGAATAGAAGTTATTAATATTGCAGTTGTTGTACAGGGGATTATTATTTTGACCAGAATGCAATTGAAATTAATAAGATTTTGAAACGCAGAAATAAAGAAAATCATCAAACCATCGATTCTAGCACGTGGGGGAGGCCACCTAAATTATATAATTCGGTATTTGAATGATTGGTATTAGTAATTGTATTATAATTTGGTATTGTTATAATGAGGCTGATGTTGGATAGTAATTGAAAATTAAAAAAAAAATATTATAAAACAACAACAAGCAGTCAACAACGTGGACTAATGTTTGAATTTGAATTGTAAAACTTTTCATAAAGTTTGTTTGAAATCAAATTCCTATTCCCTGATTACTGAGTTCAGTTGTGCTAGATGGAGTTGTCTACATCCAAACTCTGAATCCGTATCTGTATCCCCCTGTCCGATAGAATAGAACTAGACTATCCCAACCACTGGGCAGTGCTAGACAACAACTTCCATCTTCTCTGCAATGTTACCTGACTCTCTCAGCAGTGTACAGAGAGGTTGTCACCTTGCCTACCCACCCACAATTCCTTATTAACCAGAAGCTGCTTGTCATCCAGTATGACTGATTTCACTACTTTAGTGAAGTATTTCACATGTCACGGTAACCCAGGGGTAGGCAACCTAAGGCCTGGGGGCCGGATCCGGCCCAATCGCCTTCTCAATCTGGCCCACGGACGGTCTGGGAATCAGCGTGTTTTTACATGAGTAGAATGTCTCCTTTTATTTAAAATGCATCTCTGGGTTATTTGTGGGGCCTGCCTGGTGTTTTTACATGAGCAGAAGGTGTGCTTTTATTTAAAATTCATCTCTGCGTTATTTGTGGGGCATAGGAATTTGTTCATTCCCCCCCCCCAAAAAAAATATAGTCCGGCCCACCGTCTGAGGGCCGGTGGACTGGCCCATGGCTGAAAAAGGTTGCTGACCCCTGTGCTAACCCATGGAGGGCAGCAGTAAATAGAAGGGAGATGAGCAAAACCATCCCTATCTCTACTCCTGGAGCTAAGGATGGAAGGCTCCGTTGATTTTGGTTCACTCATTTTCCCAGTCATAAAGCCAGTTCTCCACATTTTGCAGAAATTTGCAGTGTTTTCTTTAAAGAGAACCCTCATGGAAATTCTCCAGCATTTTAGCGTGAACTCCTCCCAATAAACACATTTTCCAATGCAGTTTCGACAAATTCACACATTTTTGCAAGCAATTCCCCCCAAATATAATGCATTTGTGTGCGTTGTTTTCATCATTTTTATGTACCCTTCCCACTCACAAATGCATTTTTGTCAACATTGCTTGGTTGATAAACTGCATCGTGAAATTTAGGTAAGTGTGAATTTTGAAAGATAGCTGTGTTTTGGTTTGCATATTGTTTCAGAAAGTGCAAAATTGATAGATTTGACTTTAAATGCATATTGAATAACATTTCTCCCCAAAATCTTGAAGCCCACATGTTATCACACTTTTGCTAAGATATAGTTTGTTGTGCTAAGTTGTGCTAAGGTATAGTTTGCATTAGTGTGAAATTTTAATCAGGCCATTTTTTTGTATAGGATTTGGTGAAACAGCTGCAATTAGGATTTGCAGCATTGTGTCGTCAAGGCTTTACTGCAGCAACCCCTTCCTCCATTAACATCTGTATAGTGTTTATTTTATTATCATTATCACTATCATTATTATCATCAAGCAACAAATTCCGGACTGCACTAATGCAGTGCTATTAAGTAAGGAGCCAGCCCAATCCCATTCAGAAATGCTTCTTTATCTAGAGCTTAAATATCCCTAATATGTTCTCAAGGAGTGATCCTTTTCTGATTTTTTTCTGCAGCAAAACACTTCAATTTGCCTTGTTGGACTTGAAAATCTTTAAACATCTATGGGTCGAGGGCAGGAAAATAACACAGAATGAACCTGCCATGTTCTTAGGCAAATATTTCAATGCTGCAGACATAAAAATAGTAAGATTGACATTACCGGGGCGGGGGGCAGATGGGTAGCTTGGTTTACAACAACCAACACATTCCATCATCCACAATTTTTACAGCACTTTCTAGTAAACAAAATATTTTATGACTGTCAGAGACAGAACAAAGTGTTTTGGTTCCTGAGACAGAAAATGTGTACATACCCATAGGTGATAAAAATATTATAATGAGCTTCATCGTTGACAATATGCTATTTTATAATATTACCCCCAAACTTAAGGGACGCAGGTGGCACTGTGGGTTAAACCACAGAGCCTAGGACTTGCCGATCAGAAGGTTGGTGGTTCAAATCCCTGCAACAGGGTGAGCTCCCGTTGCTCAGTCCCTGCTCCTGCCAACCTAGCAGTTCGAAATCACGTCAATGTGCAAGTAGATAAATAGGTACCGCTCTGGCGGGAAGGTAAACAGTGTTTCCGTGCACTGCTCTGGTTCACCAGAAGCAGCTTAGTCATGCTGGCCACATGACCGGAAGCTGACTGCGGACAAACGCAGGCTCCCTCGGCCAATAAAGCGAGATGAGCGCCGCAACCCCAGAGTCGGTCACGACTGGACCTAATGGTCAGGGGTCCCTTTACCTTTACTTACCCCCGAACTTATGGTATCTATTTGTGTGTGTGTTGGGGGGGAGTTGCTTTCCCTCCCCCAGTGAGTGGTCATTTGCATGCAAGAAATATAGGCTATATATTTAGTCATTTGATGCATTTATTTTCTTCCTAAAAAAAATTGTGTTTCTCTGCCCCTAGCAGAGAACATTGGCTTAGGCTAATGTTTAAGGTGAGAGGCAGGTTGAATCCTATACACAGTTACCAGAGAGTAAGTTCCATTGAAGTCAATGGAACTTAATTCTGTGTAGGCATATATGTGGGTGCACATACACAGTCACCTTGAGCTGTAGATCTTATGGGAAATTTGAACCCGGACCTTCACTCATCCAAGCCCATCATTTGAAACCAAGCCACTACAGTGGTCCTTGTGCAACTGGGCATAAAAATGTCAGGCAGTCCTGCAGGGTTTCTCTTGTCTGGCCTTCACAAAAGCGAGAGCACTTTAACCTAGAAGCGTTTGAGGAAGTAAAGCCTCTGGAAAAAAACAAAAAAATTGTATGTGCACATACACTTTCTGTCCTGCAGAAAGGAAGATTGTGCTATAACAGCCTCCCATGGAGAAGGACTGCATTGTCACTTGCTGGGAATCTGTTTTAAATCACCACCGAATCTGAATCACCATTTGATGGTGCCCTGCGTGGCTTTAAAATCTGATCTGATGCTGTTGCTGCCGTTTTGCTGCTGCTGTTTCTTCAAGAAGCAAAGCAACCCTGGTCAAGAATTCTTAGTCTTAGACATCTAAAGGCAGCCCTGTTTAGGGAAGCTTTTAATGTTTAACAGACTATTGTATTTTAATATTTTGTTGGAAGCTGCCCAGAGTGGCTGGGGAAACCCAGCCAGATGGGCAGGGTATAAATAAATTATTATTATTATTATTATTATTATTATTATTATTATTATTATTATTATTATCCCACCGAACTCAGTGGGACTAACTTCTGAGAAGAAATATGCAGAATTGGAGTGTTGAGTACTTCTTCTGATGCAAGCCCTATGGGATAGCATGTTCTTGGGCAGGGGTCAGCAAACTTTTTCAGCAGGGGGCTGGTCCACTGTTTCTCAGACCTTGTTGGGGGCTATACTATATTTTGGTAAAAAAATATATGAATGAATTCCTATGCCCCACAAATAACCCAGAGATGCATTTTAAATAAAAGCACACATTCTACTCATGTAAAAACACGCTGATTCCCAGACCGTCCATGGGCCGGATTTAAAAGGCAATTGGGCCAGATCCAGGCCCCAGGCCTTAGTTTGCCTACGCATGTTCTTGGGCGAAGGGGAGGTGCTGTCATTTTGGGGACCTTTTCAGTCCTTCTGATTCCCGTTGAAGTTTTAAGCTGTACTTTATACATTGATTACAGCACAGAAGTAGAGTAGACAGGTGCGAAGGAGGGCAGCAGGAAGCTAAGCCAACTCCCAACTCACTGGCCTCCTGTCAGCCATTTATTCAGACATGAGACAGGTGGAGCTGAAGCCTCGAGCACATACATTCCAAGGATCAGGAAATGCAAGCAGATTTGTCCTCTGTTTGAACCCATGTGGGTTCTTCCCCAGCCTGCTTTGTCCTGCAGCACCAATAGTTGCTGGCCAGTGGACACCCAGGAACCTGCTGAATAGTTGCAAATGATATGAGCCCTGGCCAGAACTGGGTGGTGTTCAACTAACATTTCCCATTAGTTCAAGGATTTCTGTTTCTACAATGAGACTCCTTGCCCTCTGTGGGTGCTCTGTGCCCTCCCCAAATCTGCTATGGTTCTGGGAACCCCCAAAACAGATTTAGAGAGGAGAGAGGAAGACATTCAATTGCACAAGCCGAAATTTGTATGCTGATGCATTGCTTTAGCTCCAGGCGGGGGGGAGCTAGCCAGGTTTTATTGTCCTGAGTGAAGTCTCTATTGTTGTTGTTTAGTCATTTAGTCATGTCCGACTCTTCGTGACCCCATGGACCAGAGCACGCCAGGCACTCCTGTCTTCCACTGCCTCCCGCAGTTTGGTCAAACTCATGTTCGTAGGTTCGAGAACACTATCCAACCATCTCGTCCTCTGTCGTCCCCTTCTTCTTGTGCCCTCCATCTTTCCCAACATCAGGGTCTTTTCCAGGGAGTCTTCTCTTCTCATGAGGTGGCCAAAGTATTGGAGCCTCAGCTTCACGAGGGACGCTATTGAGGCTCCCAGCCTGTGTGCATTGTTGTTGTTTTCAAACTTGGTCTTTGGCCCGGGTGAAATAAAGCCTAGTTTCGCCCCTGCACTGACACAATATTCACTTAGTGCTCCATTCACTGGCACCTCCATCACAATCTGGGTCAGCCATGAAGCAACGGGAAGCATCAGAACAGTCCTGATTCATCAAACTAAAGGCCTATCTCGTTCAGCATCCTCTTTCCCACAATGTGCAACCAGATGCCTATGGGAAGTCCACAAGGAGGATCAGACGAGAGCAACTGTCCACTCCTGATGTACTCCTAGAAGCTGGCATCCAGCAGTCTCTGAACCTGGAGGATGTAAACGTGCTGCTGCATTTCATCAGAAATAGAAGTCATTGATTAACTAATTCTCCAAGAATTTTCCCAGTCTCTAGAGCCATCCAGGCTAGAGGCAATTGTCACATTCCACACATTAATTATGTGCCGTTTGTCTGTCCTGAATCTCCTGGGCAGCAGATTCCAGAGGGAATGTCTTTTTTCCCTGCCTCAAATCTCTTTGCATCATTAAAAAGAGAGAACGCTCCAATTTAGAGAAAGGTGTGTGTGTGGAGGGAGAGAGAGAGATGAGGCACGCATTATTCACAACCCAGCATTCTTTAAAAATAAAAAACATTCCCCCACATTCTTATGCACAAAGAGAGAGAAACTCAAAGGTTTTTCCTGCAGATAATCATCGATGATCTTTGATCATTCGCACACAGTGGAGAACCACAGCCTTGCAAATGCCAAAGATTCCTAATCTATCTCAACAGGAACAAGGAGCTGAATCAAGATGAAGGAGGCTGTGTACACGTTACCGACTTAAAAGGCAGCTAAGTCGTTCTATTTCTCAATTTGGGTTGAACCTGGTTTGCGGGGGAAAACACACTAGAAGGAAGCATTTCCTTAAGAAATAGCAGGATAAGTACAGGAAAAGATGTGGATTGTGGCCAACAACACCTTGTGTATGCTGCTTCCAAAATCAGCAGTGGGTCCACATTGGCTGCTGAGTAAACAGGAGTATGTACACAGCTTTAGCTCTTCAGAACTAACCACCAGAATCCTCTGGAAATTGAGGTTATTCCGCACTATTTAAGCCTCAGCTGCTTCTTTAATGTCAGGTAAGGTTCGATCAATTATGGAAATGAACTTGCTTTATCACTGACTAGTTCTAGGACCTCAAACATGAAGAGGACGTCAGTGACGTTTCCCGAAAGCCACTTGACGCAGGCACCAAATAAGGTTGCTCTGACCTGCACCTTAGCAACCAGCTGGTGGTTGTCTAAACAAGACAATTTTACAGGAACCTCCAACAAGGAAGAGAACAAACAGAAATACTGCTGATTGCAAGGAAATCAGCCGCCTCATCTAGTTTATTGCTCCTCCGTTTTATTGTATTAGTTCTGAATTATTTGCACTGAATTTTCTTCCTGAGCAGAATTAATTTTTGTCATTAAAAAAAATACCTCAGTAACAACGAAGATATCAATCTAGCACAGGCTAGATTTCATTTCAAGGGATCTAACGGCAGCCACTCTCTCTGTGGCATATGTTTACAGAGCAAATGTTTGAAAGTGTGGGGTAACTGGAAACGATCCCCTAACCTCCCAAATAAAAATGAACGCTCATTAAACAGCCAAGGCTGTGTATCTCCTAGCAAACACCTCGGGATGCATGCTTACTAATAAACAGTTTGTCTGGAAGTGCCCTAGGGCCCATCAGTCTGGGAAAAGCCATTCTAGTTCCCCTGTAGCACTAAGTTCAGCTGTGCCTACAAGAATCTGGGGAGCTATGAACTAATTTTTGCCAGGTTTTTAGGGAACGCATATGCAGCTGCTGATTCCAGGCCCGTTCCAGTGGAACATTTTACACAAGAAGACCAGGTCTTTTTCAATACATGCCTGGATACGTGTGAGTTGCAGGGATCCTTGGGCAGAGCTAGCAACAAATTGATGTTCTGAGCCAAGGTGGAGTTTCCCAGATATGAGAATGAGGAGGAGAGAGGCTGAGTCACTGCTTTCCCATTACATATGGTTGGGGGTAAAGAAGTGAGATAAGGATTTAATTCGTTATGCTTACTTTTAACGATTTAAAAAGTACTTTATTCAACCAACTCGAATCTCACCTCTTTGTTTCTCGTATCTGCACTCATTCAGAAGTTGTTGACGTTCTATGATCTTTCAATTGTCTTTGCATTCTGGTGAAAGTGTGGTATTAACTTCAGTGTTTATGCACAATCCAAAGCTGGGGAGAGTGGAGAACAGAAGAGAGAGGGACTGTTATTCCTCAGGCAAATATGCTCCTGCCAACAACCTGTCATTGAACGGTGGAGTCTTACGGTGCTGAAACATTCTCTCCTCTATTTATTCCTCGTGCACTGACAAAAAGGAACATTGCCATAGACCACCCAGATTTCGGAGGTAGGAAGAGGACGGTCTCCAGATAGTTGAGATCGAGAGAGAGGGATGAGCTGAACTTTGCCCAGTACTGATCTGCTCAAATACCTGTGGGCAGGAGCATAATCGGGCAAATGCGCCAGGGGCCCCTGCTGCAATGATTTATGCAATGTTGCACCATTATAGCAAACAGTGCAATGCTTGCTCTGCAATTTGGAATACTAAAGTGGCACAGGGAAAACCAGATAACAATCTCCTGGGTGACGCAGGGCATTTCCAGGCTGTGACTGATTTCAAGTGGGATTAGATCACATAATGGCAAATTCAGGTCACGCAGTTATAGCTGTTCTAGAGCTTTTGCGCAACAAACCCACAGTCCGCATGTGTGACCGGTCCAGAAAGTGTTGCTCTGGCTGCCAGTGAGTTACTGGGCCAAATTCAAAAGGACAGTAATGGCACATAAAACCCTAAATGGCTTGGGACCCTAGTAATCTAAAAGACACATGTAATCTAAAAGACCCCATTTCAATCATCTTAAACCCTCTGATTGACAGGTGAGGCCTTGTTGGTGATGCCCAGCTGGCTGGACCTTTTCAATGGTGGTTCATGCCCACCCTGGCAGACTCTACAGGTGTCCCTATTTTCCAGGGGCAATCCCAGATTTACAGAAGCTGTCGTAGTTTCTGGTTTAATCTCAGAATGTCCCACTTTTCCTTAGGCTGCTCCAAACCATCAAAGGGGGACACGGGTAGCGCTGTGGGTTAAACCACAGAGCTTAGGACTTGCCGATCAGAAGGTTGGCGGTTCGAATCCCCGCAATGGGGTGAGCTCCCGTTGCTTGGTCCCTGCTCCTGCCAACCTAGCAGTTCGAAAGCATGTCAAAGTGCAAGTAGATAAATAGATACCGCTCCGGCGGGAAGGTAAACGGCGTTTCCGTGCGCTGCTCTGGTTCGCCAGAAGCGGCTTAGTCATGCTGGCCACATGACCCAGAAGCTGTACGCCAGCTCCCTCAGCCAACAAAGCGAGATGAGCACCCCAACCCCCGAGTCGGCCACGACTGGACCTAATGGTCAGGGGTCCCTTTACCTTTAAACCATCAAAAAGCACACACAGATCCTCACCGAAGGTGCTTGGATACAGCCCTGTTCTTGCCAAAAGACTATTTCCCCACCTGCATTGGGGTTGTACAAGGCACTGCTTATTCTGGGTTCACATTATTTATCAAAGGAAAAGGGAGCCTGAAGATGACACAAGGGCAGTCTATGATCAGAAATAAACCAAGCTGTGTTGAAACTTCAAAGGAGCGAGAAACAGGTCACGTTTCCAGTGAGCAAGGCAATGGAGGATGAAACACTCCCAGGGCCTGCGCCTTGACCCTCAGCTCCGTTGCCTCTTTGATCTTGGCTAAGGCGTCCCAAAGCTTTAACGCAGCTTAACATCAATTGCACAAAGCCCTTGGCTCTTTCAGGGAAGACTCCTGTCTAAGCTGATGTTGAGTATAATTTGCAGTTGACCAGGAGCCCAGACTTATTTCTGCTTCAGCACATAAATTCTTACGCGGTGCATTTCGGATTGAAGCACGAGGTGACCGATTTTCAGCGTCTGCGTTTGTTAAATCCTGCATGGGCGCCGTTGCAACTAGGCTCTCAAACTGGCTTGCCCATCAGCTAAACTTTAACTGCTTCTCCATGCTTGACTGAGGTATTCTGCCTGATCCTGTGACTAACTGTGAAGGTTTTCTCCTTCTTCATGCCGCTTAAATTATGATTGTATTTATTGCTGATTTTAAATGTGTTTCTGTTAATGTGGTTTATGCTTGTTTACACTTTTTGTAGGAGCTTATCTACTGCAGAAGGGGGTTGCTAGGCACTTAACAGACTCGGAGCACAGGCCTGTAATGAAAATTTGCATAAACATATTCTAATTTTGAAGTACATATGCAAATTTTGATAGCCTTTCAGAGCTCGGGGGGGGCAGGGGGACTCTGTCTCTTGCTGCCAGGGCTTAGATTTTGCTGCTGAGGTCCTCTTATGTATATGCTAGGTCATAAATATTCATAATTTGCGTGTGGCAGGTTAAGTTGGAAAGTGGCTGTGATTTCATTGGCTCTGTAGTTGGTGCAGGAGAAGGAAGGTCCTGGGATTCAGACCCTTTTTAGCCACTCTCTAACAATTCCACTGGCCTTTGCTCCTCCAAAAGTGAAGTTTAAACTTCTTTTTGTATAAATAAATAAGTTGCCTCCCATGGCAATCTCAGTTATAAATCACATCCCTTACATATTGCCCACACATACACCCCTACTTACAGAACAAGGGTGCCTAAACTTTGGCTCTCCTGCTGTTGATGTTGTTATCATTTATTGGACTCATCAGTCACTTGTGACCTACAGTGTTACCCAGCAACTTACATTTGAAAACAGAGACAGAAATACATTATTACCATTACTATTATTTTCTTTTTATTAAGCTAAAGTGCTGCTGTTACAAACAGGACCTGCTTACCAAAGGCAATGCGTTCCCTGGAGGTTGTTCTTTAGGCGAGAGTTTGCAAAATGAGTCGATGATGTCCATTGATTCAGATGCAAAAGTTTCTAATGCGTTTTCAGCATGGAATGTTGGGCCCAGAAAGCAGAACAAACAAGCAAAGGAAAGAAAGAAAGAAAGAAAGAAAGAAAGAAAGAAAGAAAGAAAGAAAGAAAGAAAGAAAGAAAGAAAAGGGAAACCCTCTAATTTGTCTGATTGCTCCTCTTCCTTCCATTTCTCAGCCAACAATAAGCAACAAGGAAGTGAAAAATGCTCTCTGTTTGAATATCTGAATCTGTGGTGTGCATAGCCAGGTTTGGGTACCAATGCCTTGTGTTCAGATAAGTGAATTTTCACATAGCTAACTTCCGTAAAGCAAGACCTGCATGTAGATACCTCTGCCAGAGATTGGGATTATTTCAGAGAGGAAATTGATATGTAGTCCATCCACAGGCAAACATTTATTTATTTTAATATCTCTCTCTCTCTCTCTCTCTCTCTCTCTCTCTTTCTCTCTCTTACTATTTTGTTTACAACAGAAAATGAATGTTTGCATATATTATCCTTAAAAAGGTAAAGGTACCCCTGCCCGTACGGGCCAGTCGTGTCCGACTCTAGGGTTGTGCCCTCATCTTACTTAAGAGGCCGGGAGCCAGCGCTGTCCGAAGACACTTCCGGGTCACGTGGCCAGCGTGACGAAGCTGCTCTGGCGAGCCAGCACCAGCGCAGCACACGGAAATGCCGTTTACCTTCCCATATAAAGCGGTACCTATTTATCTACTTGCACCCGGGGTGCTTTCGAACTGATAGGTGGGCAGGAGCTGGGACCGAATGACGGGAGCGCACCCCGCCACGGGGATTCGAACGGCCGACCATGTGATCGGCAAGTCCTAGGCGCTGAGGTTTTACCCACAGCGCCACCCGCGTCCCATTATCCTTAATCGAAGATAAATGGATGAATTATAAAAGGTCAGATCAAGAATATTAATACTTCTAGAGATACAATGAAGCAAATTAATCCTCCTTCATTAAATAATGCTTCCCACAATGTTCTTAAAGCAATACCTAACACCTCCTATGGCTGTATACAACAGTAGATTTCAGTTTTGAGAACATAGCAAAACAGGCTCCATTTGTTCACAGCTGTATCCTCATCTTCTCTTCCTTCTCTTGTTTGACATAATTTATAAGCTTCATCATGCTTAGTGCATCCAATTTTTTCAATAAGTATTGAAAAGTTGTTTGTTCCTTCCTTTTCCAATTATAGCTAATATGGATCCTTAATGGCTGTCAGAAGACAGATAATCATTTCTCCGTCTTCCTTCAAAATTATTGTTGTCTACATGACCAAACGTTCATTCGGATGCAACATTTGCATTTTTCCTTGTCAAAGTATTCATGTGATGCAATTCATAAGTGTATGTGATTGCATAATGCAAACTACAATAATCTCTGCATGTTTGAGAGAAAGAGGGGGGGATGTTTGTTTTATGTTGATATGCATAAATCTTCTCTTCTCTGTTGGATAGGCAAATTAGGGAGCTATCTGGAGAAGGAGTTAATGCAATGCTGGCAGCCAGAGTTACAACTAGAAGATTTTTGTTCAGACACCAGCTTCTGTGCTCCAAATATTCAGGGTTCTAATGCCATTATAGAATCATAGAATCATAGAGTTGGAAGAGACCACAAGGGCCATCGAGTCCAACCCCCTGCCAAGCAGGAAACACCATCAGAGCACTCCTGACATATGGTTGTCAAGCCTCTGCTTAAAGACCTCCAAAGAAGGAGACTCCACCACACTCCTTGGCAGCAAATTCCACTGTCGAACAGCTCTTACTGTCAGGAAGTTCTTCCTAATGTTTAGGTGGAATCTTCTTTCTTGTAGTTTGGATCCATTGCTCCGTGTCCGCTTCTCTGGAGCAGCAGAAAACAACCTTTCTCCCTCCTCTATGTGACATCCTTTTATATATTTGAACATGGCTATCATATCACCCCTTAACCTCCTCTTCTCCAGGCTAAACATGCCCAGCTCCCTTAGCCATTCCTCATAAGGCATCGTTTTCAGGCCTTTGACCATTTTGGTTGCCCTCCTCTGGACATGTTCCAGTTTGTCAGTGTCCTTCTTGAACTGTGGTGCCCAGAACTGGACACAGTACTTCAGGTGAGGTCTGACCAGAGCAGACCTTATGATTTGGCAGAAAATAAAACACCAAGTCCTTAGAATAATATGTGTGATATACAATATTAGGCATGCTCAGAGTAGAACTATTGAAATCAGAGGTCCTTGGATTAAATGTTAAAACACAATGCAAATGGTATCTCTGTGAAGGGAGTCAGGGTCTCCAGCAACTCTCAGCATCCTTAACAAACCACAGTTCCCAGGATTCCTTGGGGTGAACCGTGACTTTTTAAAGTGGTACGATACTGCATTAATTGTAGCCTAAATTCTGATAAACAAAAATCTACCAAAATATTCACCCCTCCCAAAAAATTTACAGCATTGTTTAAGGGTGGTGCTGTGGTTTAAACCACTGAGCCTCTTGGACTTGTTGATCAGAAGGACAGCAGTTTGAATCCCCGTGATGGGGTGAGCTCCCGTTGCTGTGTCCCAGCTCCTGCCAACCTAGCAGTTCGAAAGCATGCCAGTGCAAGTAGATAAATAGGTACCACTGTGTCAGGAAGGTAAACGGTGTTTCCATGCGCTCTGGTTTCTGTCACGGTGTTCTGATGCGCCATAAGTGGTTTCGTCATGCTGGCCACATAACTCGGAAAGCTGTCTGTGAACAAACGCCGGCTCCCTTAGCCTGAAGTGAGATGAGCGCTGCACCCCACAGTCGCCTTTGACTCGACTTAACTGTCCAGGGGTCCTTTATCTTTTACTAGAATTCCCTGTCGCTAAACTAATTAATCAAACATGTACGTATAGGACATTTTACATAGGAGGACATAGAGAAGTAATAATCTGAGTTTTTGAGTCAGATTACCAGTCTCCTTTTCTCCATACTAGATTAACATTACCAGTCAATCTATTTTACATTCATTTCTTCTGAATGAAGGTTTCTGGGATTTGGCCCTCCTGCTATCTCCACTTTCCCTTCATCTGAGAACACACTTGCATTTGCTTCCCAAAAAGCATACAGTGGTGCCTCGCAAGACGAAAAGAATCCATTCCGCAAGTCTTTTTGTCTTGCGGTTTTTTCGTCTTGCGAAGCAAGCCCATTAGCGGATTAGCGCTATTAGCGCTATTGGCAGTTTAAGGGCTATTAACGCCTATTAAAGGCTTAAGGGATTAGCGGTTTAGCTGCTAAAAGGCTTTTAGCAGCTTAGCACTCCAGAAAAAGGGGTTGGGAAGCGGAAAAAAAACTCAAAAATTTTCGTCAATTTTCGTCTTGCGAAGCAAGCCCATAGGGAAATTCGTCTTGCGAAGCGCCTCTGAAAACGGAAAACCCTTTCGTCTTACGGGTTTTCCGTCTTGCGAGGCATTCGTCTTGCGGGGCACCACTGTACTGAAAAAGAGTGACAATATGGCCTAATTTCAGGCCCAACTCACTGGATCTGAGCTCCAGAATCTTATTTTCAGCTCCTAGATTTAGCCCTGGAATGTGCAAACCAATATTAAAGAAACATGCATCTGTGCATATGCAAAGTGCCTTGAACTCTTTGATACACCCCCCCCAAACCATGCACTTGAGATCTAGGCGCAAGGGCAGCACCCCCCAGCCTAATGCTCTCCTCATATTTTGGAGTGCAACTCCCACAAGCCCCAACCAGCGTGACAAATGGTCAAAGATAATGGGAGTCATAGTCCAACAAGATCTGGAGAGTTCTGGAATGGGGAAGTTAGGGGTAAGGCTGCAGACTCCCCAAGTGTCCCTATTTTCCAGTGACAGTCCTGGATTTACATCCCAGTTTCTGATTTGATTCCGGAATGTCCCACTTTCCCTTAGGACATCCCTATTTTTGTCAGAGACTGTTGAAGGGTATGGAACAGGGTGTGCACAGTGTGTTTTTTCAGCTGGAACCAGTGGCGTAGCGTGGGGGGTGCAGGGGGGGCCGGCCGCACCGGGCACAACATCAGGGGGGGCGCTCGCACTCGCAGCTCTCTGCCCCTACCTGGCTCACTCACTCTCTCTCACTGCAGTGCTGGCTGTGCAAATCCGATCCGAGCCACTGGGTCGCCGCCCACTGTGGAGGGAAGGGTGCTAGGCGTGCGGTGCGGTGCGGTGCGGAGAGAGAGCGAGGGACTATCTGGGGGAGGGACAGTGCAGCGGGGGGGGGGGCGCAAATTACTTGCCTTGCCCCGGGTGCTGACAACCCACGCTACGCCACTGGCTGGAACTCACCGCAATTCAGTTCCAGCACCTCTCAGGTGGGCACTATTGCCATTCTAAGAGAACGAGGAAGGTGTTCATCAGGAATTCCAGCACCTCTTTTTCTACCCAAAATGTTTTCATTGGAGATATGTTGGAGAATATGGACAGAACGTCCCTGTTTTCATGACAGAAATGTTGGAGGGTGTGAGGTTGCCTTGCTTCAGGCAGGCCTCTTGATAACCTCTCCTTTAGTAAATGGACCGGTAATTAATCTATTCTGCTTTCTGTTTATTGTGTCCAGGGAGACGGAGCAACAGGAAATGGAGTCATCTCCTAAGAGAAAATGAAAAGAAATAGAATTTCACTGTGAACACTATGTCCCTGATATCAAGACATGACTGTGCTGAACGTTTATTTGCTTGTGGGTAATAGACGGTATAAACAGATCTCCAGGAAGCAGCCCCAAACCTGTGCCAGATCTACAGGTTCCAAGAAATAAGGTCCATACTGCTTGATCATCAGCTGAATACCACAGCAAACCAGTTCTACTACAAACAATTCACCATTTGAGAAGTGTTGAAACAAAATCTGCTGAATCCTGTTTAGGGAGACCGGATTGCCCAAACAGGAAAGTCTGAAAGATGTCGTGCTTGGTTTGTCTCAGAAAATCCCGGCACAGGATGTATAATGTCTGTGCCCAGATGGAAATTCCACTTTTCCCCCATTCCGCTCTTCTGCTCCCCCAGCCTTTCTTTGCATGAAGGGGATCCTTGTTGAGTTGGATCCAGACCTGCTCATATTTAGAGCAAACCCATTAAAACCAAGTCCTGTTGCTTCCAGTGTGGGCCTACTCAAAATGTATCCAAGTCTGGAGCCAACACACTACACCTGAAAAGCAGTCTGTAACTGACTACCCCCACTGGGACATTTAGAAGTTCCACAGATCGTCAGTGCAACTTCACGACGGACGTTTCACAAGTGAGTCAAGGTATCTGCACTGACCCTGTGTGTTTGAATGCAGTTTAAGTCCTGCTGAGTTGACTGGGGCTCACTTGCAATCCCAGAGGGTTCAGGAGGATCACATATGTGAAAGCACTCCACATTAAAAGCGAAACACAATCTGCATGCACATAATAAATATTCATGTCAAGGAGAAGGTTCCTGGCTATCTTTCTTCCTGACCTGCTTGCTTTCTATGTGCAGGGAGGGTTGTTCATTGATTATTTGCTTTAACACTGGGGAGTATTCAAATATCAGCATGAACAAATCCCAGAACAAACAATGAAGCAGGGCATAGGTGCCAACTCCCTGGGCCCCTGAGCACCCACAAAATTCCCCATGAAGGGGCTGGGCACCCACAAATTTCGGTGTCAGGGCCATGCACACTGCGTGGCACCCACGGCCCCAAGCACCCACAGTCGCAGGGCAAGCTGGCACTCCTGAAGTGGAGTAAATCTGCCACTAATGCATTTCTGTGTCAAGAATGTGTTGCAAGAAAGGAAGAGAGAAACATTGGAGATGAATGCTTTTTGTTACACTGTGTTTGCACAGTGCCTTTCCAAAGGTCAGATGGAAGAGCAATCAATAACAGAGGCTGAGCTGGTGACAACATCTATATCTGTTAAACAGGCCAGAATTTTAACCCTTCTGCTAGGCCAGTACAGTGGTACCTCAGGTTAAGTACTTAATTCATTCCGGAGGTCCGTTCTTAACCTGAAACTGTTCTTAACCTGAAGCATCACTTTAGCTAATGGGGCCTCCTGCTGCCGCCGCACCGCGGGAGCCCGATTTCTGTTCTTATCCTGAAGTAAAGTTCTTAACCTGAAGCACTATTTCTGGGTTAACGGAGTGTGTAACCTGAAGCGTATGTAACCCGAGGTACCACTGTACTGGAGACAGAGACAGAGACAGAGACAGAGAGAGAGAGAGAGAGAGAGAAAGAGAAAGAGAGAAAGAGAGAGAAGCAATGGACAGGAGTGAAGTCATGATAAACGCAGAATTTCCAAGTGAGCGACTTGTTCCCAACACACTTTCACATTTAAGAGACTCTTGGGCCATTTTAACCAAAAAGGAACATGGAGGCCTTAAACTCACTTCCCGGATACAGAGGGAACAAGTAAAGAATTGCAAACATCAAGGGAGAAAGAGAACACTATAAACTAGAACTGAGGGTTGAGAAAAACAATTAGATGGCTGCCAGGAAGTCTGTCCTGTATTCAAGTTAGCAATGACATGGATCACACATATGTAAGTAACATCACAGACCCTCCAAGCGCCCCTATTTTCCAGGGACAGTCCCATATTTTCAGAAGCAATCCTGGTTTCTGATTTGATCGCGGAATGCCTCGCTTTTCCTTAGACTGTTCCTAAATCTGCTTGGGAAGAAAATTCAATGGGCAGATAATTCAGTACCAATAAAATAAAATAGAGAAGCAACAAACTAGATATCCTTGAAGCCAGCAGCATTTCTATTTAGCTCTCTTCCTTGTTGGAGGTTCCTGTAGAATTGTCTTGTTTAGACAACCACCAGCTGGTTGCTAAGGTACAGGTCAGAGCAATCTTACTTGATGCCTGCGTCAAGTGGCTTTCGGGAAACGTCACTGACGTCCTCTTCATGTTTGAGGTCCTAGAAGTAGTCAGTGATAAAGCAAGTTCATTTCCATAATTGATCGAACCTTACCTGATGCTTAAATAGTGTGGACTAACCTCAATTTCAAGAGGATTCTGGTAGGTAGTTCTGAAGAGCTGAGGCTGTGTACAAAACGGCTTCCGGTTCCACTCTGCCTTAATGGAGCCCCCACGACAGCGGGAGATCATTGGCGAAAGAAAAACAAGGATGATTGAGTGTAATTGTCCTTGCAAATTCCCCCCAGGGATGGGGAGGGATGTGCTTCACTCGCAGTTCATCTTGGTACCTGGCTCTCCCTCCAGCATAGAATGTGTGAGGCAGGGAAGTGGTGAGTGTAAAAGCACTTCGCCTGCTGAAAACCCTCCTACACCGCCATTAAGAAGCAGAGGTTATCCTGTTAATTAGAGCTTAATTGGATTAAAGTACAGGTGTGTTTTAGAAGTGATGAGATCACAAACAGCGTAACAAACCAACTGCAAGGACTGTAAGGTTTTAACTTGAGATAAGACCTCATTCGGTGCAAAAGATGGTGGGCGGGGAGGGGAGCCAACAGTTTCTTTATTTAAAATTTTCTTCTCTGCATTTATGATTTGGCAACCCTCCTCTGAATGTTAGGAGGAGTGGGTATGCTGTGGTGCAGGTATTTTCAATTATGTCCCTCCCTAGGTGTATCCATTGTTTTGTCTCATCTTCTAGTATATATGGGATAATATGGCGTATTTGGTTGGCACTGTAATATGCTTCTATGTTGGGGATTCCCCATCCTCCTTCTGAGGTGGGGAGGTGCAGGTATGTGGGGCTTATTCTTGGTTTTTTGTGTGAGAAGATAAAGGAGTGTCGTTTTCTCTGCCATCTGCGGAGTTGGGTTTGGGGAATCCAGATTGGGAGGGTTTGGAATAGGTAGATTAGTTTTGGGAGGGTGATCATTTTGATCATCTCCTCTGAATGTTAGTTCAAATTATTATTTGTACAAGTGAGGATGGAAGAAATTGGATTATAAATATGGAATATAACATCAAACAGAACAGCGATCATAATCACTATCATTGCAAATGAATAAAACGCCCAGTTAAGAAACCTAACTTCCTAACAAGAGTGTAATGTCCTTTCCTGGTTCCTCTGCCTATAACAGTGAATACGCCCTAGTGGCAACGTGCCCCTGTGACGTGCGCGACGTGCGTGACGTCAGCATGCCACGTGATGTCTCATGGCTCCTGTCCCCCTTTGTTGTGGGGCCAAAGAAGCACACCTAAGCTAAAGAGGGAGGCTCTATCAGCACGCAGGGCTGAGGCATAAACTACTACTTTTATTTGACAAAATGCCAGAGTCCCTTTATTATGACCAACCGGAATGTCCCGTAAAAGTTAGCAAGCTTTTGAGTTCACCAGAACTCTTCATCTGGCTGGGCAATAAGCAAACTGGGTGGTGGTTTGGAGTGAAAAAGTTGGCTCATTGTTCAATCCATAATTTCTACATGGGATGAAAAAATTAGTATTGGCGTATAGTCTCAGAAGGGGTTGTCATGAAGATCACCTGCACTCCAGAATTTGCCACTACAGCACTGAAAACATATGACGAGGAGCTTTGATCTGTCTGACCAACGACCCACCCAAGTCCAGCATTTTATTCGCAGTGTGGTCAGGTGCCATGGGGAAGCTCATAAGCAAAATCTCCAAGAAAAATAAAGTCTTTGAGCTATTTTTGAGGAAACACTTGAGTTGCCAACCGACAGCACTGTTGACCCCAAGAGCATGAGTGTTCGCAAAGGGATTATTGTATCCGTTCCCAAGAATTGCACAGGCTTATGAGTAAGGAGACCAACAGAGTCCCAGCCTTTCATGGGCCCTGATTTATTCTGCAATAGAAACACTACTCGGGGTGGCAAATCCTATTTTGTTGCCCCAACGCTTCCTTTATTGGGCTTCTGCAACAGCGCCCATGAAGCAGTGGTTCCAGTGAGATCTCACCAAACTCTCGAGATCTTGTGCTCTCCATGAGATTTCAGTGACATCTCGCCGGAAGCCAACACCGCTTCTCCAGCAGCCCCGGAAGTAGACAGGGTGCCCACAGGGGGTGCCACCTCTTTGGTTTCCGCTGCCTGAGGAAGCTGCTTCACCCTGCCTCATGGGTGGGCCGACCCTGAGGTAACTGCTTGGCACCATCAATAGCCATTTCCTCAGGTTCCTAAGAGCTCACCGCCACCCCATTTTGCTACCTTTGCAGGTAAAGGGACCCCTGACCATTAGGTCCAGTCGTGACCGACTCTGGGGTTGCGGCACTCATCTCGCTTTATTGGCCAAGGGAGCCGACGTACAGTTTCCGGGTCATGTGGCCAGCATGACTAAGCCACTTCTGGCAAACCAGAGCAGCACACGGAAACGGCGTTTACCTTCCCACTGGAGTGGTACCTATTTATCTACTTGCACTTCCACGTGCTTTCCAACTGCTAGGTTGGCAGGAGCAGGGACCGAGCAACGGGAGCTCACCCCATCGCGGGGATTCGAACCACCGACCTTCTGATTGGCCAGTCCTAGGCTCTGTGGTTTAACCCACAGCGCCATTCGCGTCCCTCACCTTTGCAGGTGTAGGGCTACAAATACTACAGAGCAATTCTGATTCGCAACAATAGAGGGCAAAGACCTGCCTATCAAAAGTGACAGCCCACATGGGATACTCCACAAATGCTCTGTAACTAGTAGCCAGCCAATCTGACACTCCCCCCGCCCCTTGAGACAATACTACTGCCCTGCTATACTTCATTATCATGGCTGAGGGAGATAGCAGCTTCTGACAAATTAAATTCTGCCCATATCAACTGAGAGTCACAACTGACATGCAAATCCCCAAAGAAGTTTTGATTGAATTGCTGAGTCGTCTTGCACTCTGGAATGATGTGAACCTCAGGCATCAACAAGCAAGGCTTCTTCCTTCTGCAGAACGCAATACTGATGTGCCGTTTGCCGAGTCTGCTTGATGTGTTTCTTTTTAAAGGCTAGCAATCTCAGTCATGTTTGAAAGGATATCTCTGGCAGCTTTTCGGCAGTGACAGGGCGGATCACAGCATTGCTGAAAGAGCTTGATGGAAAGCAGGGCAAACCCCACATTTCAGAATGGGCTTCCTTTGCTGCCCCTGAAAACTGCCTAGTTTGTCCAGGTAGGCGCATTATGTGACCCATGAGAGCAGCAAAAAACCCCAGACTGTATAACAGTGATGGGAGAAAATCAGGCCAAATCTTTATTGACAGCAGCAGGCAAGGGAAGGGCAATGGTGTTGGTTTCTGTTTTCCTTCACTGTGCAGGGAAAGGGCTTGTCACGAGACAGGTGTTTACATTCCACAGTCTGTACTGTACTGTTGGAGTTTCTCACGGGAAAGGGAGACTGGATGTGACGTACACTGGTTTCCTGTTTTTCACTGTGTTGTTTTCTCTCCAAGCTGTCGAGGAGAGAGGATGCTTTTCTGCTCCGGCAGAGGCAAGATGTCTTTCTGTAATATAACTGCTTTGAACTGTAAATAAAGCAACCAAGAGTATGCAGCACGTACTCCTCATCCTTCTGCTGGGCACGGAACTCTGCTTTAACCAACACGTGGTTATGGGCTCCAGAAGTCGAATCGGAGTGCCGGCAAAGGATCGGAATGCAGAGGGACAGATCGGATTGGAATCTGCTCTGCGCATAAACATGATTGATGAGGTATGTTGCTACTGCTCCGGGCAGCCTGCCAGCTTCTAGTTAATGGCTTTATGGCTGGACTTTGAACTTTTAAAGCCGTTTTGCCGGGAATAGGAAAATGGCTCCCAGGCTCAAGTTACTATGCTGGGGAAATCGAAAGTAACTTTTAAGTGCGCTTTTGGAATAAAGCAGGTGCAGCAGTGACGCAGCAAGATTTAAAGCAGCATATATGACGCTGAAGGCTAATGCCAGAGTCATGATGGCCCTTCAGGATGCTTGTGGGATTCCTAAGCTCAACAAGAAAAATTATGCCGACTGGGTTTTGTATGCAGAGGCAATTCTGCGGAAAGAGGGTTTGTTTGAGGTCATTACAGAAACCCCCCCAGCTCCAGTTACAGATGCATGGAAAGTTAAGGATTCCAAAGCACGGGGAACACTTACATTGATAGTATCCCCAGAAGAGCTCTGTCTATTGCGTGATAAGACCTCAGCCAGAGAAATTTGGGATTCTTTGAGAGAGGCTCACTTAAGGACAGAAGCTGGATCTACTATGTTTTACTTTAACAAGCTGCATAATATGGCTCTTGCTGAAGGTGGAGATGTGCGTTTACATCTGATGGAGATGCAAAATCTGAGACATGAGCTGCAACAGAGAGGACTCAACTTTCCAGAGGCTGTGTATTCTTTCATGATACTACAATCTTTGGGTTCAGGTTGGGAGTCTGTTGCAACCCAGATTGCTGTGCAGCCAACAGCTCAGCTAACAGTGGACTTTGTTACTGCCGTGGTGTTAAATGAAGCAGATCGCCGGGGTGCTAGCTGCATGGGCAAGGGGGAGTCTTCACAGACGTCATCCCATAGTGCAGTGGAACCACCAGATGGCGCCAAAGCTTTGAAGGCAGTGAAATGCTACTCGTGTGGACGTCTAGGCCATATGAAGAGGGAATGCAGATATCCCAGGGCCAAGACAGAGCAGCGCAGCGAAAGCTCATCGCGTGGAAAAGGCCGAGGCAAAGGCAAAGGTCCGGTGTCTAGGACAACGCAGCACAAGGCTATGGTTTCACGCTTCACTCCAAAGGTTGCAGAGGTCCAGAAGACGTCTAGATCTTTCTTCGTTGTTGATTCGGCGGCGACCCACCACATGTGCAACGATAAGAGACTTTTTGTGTCTTTTACACCGCAGGAAGGTGCGATTCACCAGGCGGATGACCACACTATTCCCAGTAAAGGCTACGGAACTGTTGTTCTTCACAGTTTGGACTTATCGATACAGAATGTCCTTTACGTGCCAGACGCCAAACATAATCTGCTCAGCGTTGGACAACTGAATGAGCGGAACATTGACGTTTCCTTCAAGAACAAGAAGTGCATCATCACAAAGAAAAATGACTATGAATTGCATGCTGAATATGTTGATCGTTTGTTTGTTTTGTATTATGATGATGTTGTGCAGGATGACACTTGTTGCATTGCAGGTTCTAACAAAAGTTTGCATGCAGGATGTATTCATGATTTTCATCGAAAATTTGGTCATTTGCATTTTGAGGCAGTATCTAAAATGCCTGCCTTGGTTGAAGGTATGACTATTAGACCCTGCAGGTACCACATGAAGTGCAAAGCATGCGCAGCAAACAAGGTGAAAATGGCTGCGAAAGGTAAGGTGTCTAGTAGGCAAGCTACGGAACCATACCAGATTATTCATGCTGATTTGGTTGGACCACTAGCGCCCTCTTTGGGTGGAAATAGGTACTTCATGGTTCTCATTGACGCATTTTCTAGATATATTTTTGTGTACAATCTCAAGCAGAAATCAGAGGCTTTTCCTAGGTTCAAGGAATTCTGTGCTTGGTTGGAAAATGTGCATGGTAAGAAGATAAAGACTCTTTTCAGTGATCGCGGGGGAGAATTCACTTCTCAGCAGTTTGAAGCTTTTCTGACTGAGAAAGGAATTCAACACGATTTGTCTAGTCCTCGCTCGCCATGGCAGAATGGACTTGCGGAACGGGCAAATCAGACATTGCTTCAAGGGTTAAAAACCTTGCTGCATGATGCCAATCTTCCAGAGAGTTATTGGGCCGAATCTCTCTCGTGTTTTGTTTACAGTTACAATCGCAGGTTATCTTCAGCGATTGGTTGTACCCCCTATGAGAAGATGTTTGGCAAGAAGCCATACATCAAACACATGAAAATTTTTGGTTCTGACATGTGGGTTCATTCACCACAAAATTCAAAGTTAGACAAGCGTGGATTGCATGGTATCTTTCTAGGTTATCAGAAAGGGTCTTACAGAATAATGATGACTGACTCTAAGACAATTAAGCTCACGAGAAGTGTTGAATACAATGCAAAGTGGGGGGAGAATGTGGGAATTTTCCAATGTTATCCTGATGACAGTGATGAGACTGAGGATAGTCAGAAGCAACCACAACAACCCACACCCACTGATGAAGGTTCTGAGTCTGAATCTGAAACTGAATCGGGTGATTCAGAGGATTTCAAGAGTGCGAAAGCCTCTATGCGACCCTCTGAAAGCTCTGATCAAGAATTGGAAGAACCATTGTTCACAATAGGTCGCTTTTCTCCTAAGAAAGAAGAGGAGAGTGTTGAAGACTTAAGGCTAATTCGTAGGTCACAGAGAGCCACAAAAGGCAAACCTCCAAAGAGATTTGCTGATGAATTTGCTACGATAGCAGTAACAGCTGTTAAAAGCTCCAAGAAGGTATTTGAACCTTCAAGTTTCCAAGAAATCCAGGGTTTGGATTCAAAGGAAGCTGAACCATGGTTAAATGCCATGAAGGCTGAGCTTGATTCCTTGGAAAGGAACAAAACATGGGAGCTAGTTCCAGTAGTTCCAGGAATGAAACTGCTTGGAAGCAAATGGGTCTTCAAAGCGAAGACTGATCAAAATGGCAAGATAGTCAGACACAAAGCCAGATTGGTAGCCAGAGGTTTTGCACAAGTACCAGGTGAAGACTATCACGAGACCTACTCACCCACAGTGAGGTATGAAAGCATTAGGCTTATGCTCAAGCTAGCTGCAGAGGAAAATCTACACATTAGTCACCATGATATTAATACAGCTTTTCTGTACGGATCTCTGGATGAATCACTTTATATGCTTCCACCTGATGGCGTACAGGTAAAACAGGGATTTGTTTGTGCTCTGAAGAAATCCCTTTATGGTCTCAAACAAAGTGCACGGTGTTGGCACACAAAACTCACTGAAGTATTGTTTTCTCTAGGTTTTCAGCAAGGGAAAGCTGATCCATGTGTATTTGTCAAAGAGGAGGGGCAAAAGAAACTGTACTGTTTGTTTTATGTTGATGATTTATTATTCTTTTGGAAAGATGTCGCAATGTACAATAACGCCCTAGCTCAACTGAAAGAGCACTTTGACATGAAAGATCTTGGTGAGGTAAACAACTACCTATCTCTGGAAATAGAAAGAGATCAAGATGGTAACATTCTAGTACACCAGTCACGGAAAATTGCTGATGTGTTAAGCAAACTAAACCTGATGGATGCTAACCCTGTAGACACACCGATGGCAACAGGTTATCAGGTAGATGACACTGGAGAAGCATTTTCTGACTCTACACTGTACAGAAGTGTGCTAGGCAAGCTAAACTTCATTGCCAGATGTTCAAGACCAGACATTGCTGTTAGCTGTAATTTGCTAAGCAGACAAGTCAACAATCCTAGTGTCAAGGATTGGAAAGCTCTGAAACGCATAGCGCGGTATTTGAAAGGCACTATGCATTACAGACTGAGATTTAACAATCAGAAGTCTGGTGGTCTTGAGATATTTGCAGATGCAAGTTTTGGAAGTGACACTGAAGACAGGAAAAGTACGTCTGGAGTTTGCTACATGTACAATCAGGGTCTGTTTGATTGGTCATGCAAGAAGCAAACAACAGTTAGCTTAAGTACTTGTGAAGCTGAACTGAATGCACTGTCTTATTCACTTAAGGATTGTGAATGGTTGATACAATTGTGTAAAGATATGAAAATTCCTGTCAAATGTCCAATCCAGGTTTACCAGGACAACAAAGCATGTTTGGCTTTGCTGAAGTCTGAAGGTTGTAAGCAAAGCACGAAGCACTTGCAATTAAAATTGCAGCATGCTAGGGAATGTATTCAGAAGGGACTCGTAACGGTGTCCTATATGCCAGGTAATAAAATTCCTGCTGATGTATTATCCAAGATTGTATCAAGGGATCAACACTGTACCTATGTGCAGAAGTTGGGTTTGTACTGATATTGTACGAACACGCTGCCCAGTGATGTTCACAGAAAGGGGGAGGATGTTGGTTTCTGTTTTCCTTCACTGTGCAGGGAAAGGGCTTGTCACGAGACAGGTGTTTACATTCCACAGTCTGTACTGTACTGTTGGAGTTTCTCACGGGAAAGGGAGACTGGATGTGACGTACACTGGTTTCCTGTTTTTCACTGTGTTGTTTTCTCTCCAAGCTGTCGAGGAGAGAGGATGCTTTTCTGCTCCGGCAGAGGCAAGATGTCTTTCTGTAATATAACTGCTTTGAACTGTAAATAAAGCAACCAAGAGTATGCAGCACGTACTCCTCATCCTTCTGCTGGGCACGGAACTCTGCTTTAACCAACAAATGGGTCCCAGGATCAGTTCATCGTTCCACAAACATTATGTTGATGGGATGGATCCGCTGGGTTTGGACCATGCCATGGCAGTCAGCCAGTGTTGAACCTTGCCGCAATCTCAGATATTTTTGACAGAATACAGAAAACATATGTGGCGGCTTTCCCACAGTGACAGGGCAGATCGCAGCCTTATGATCACAGCCCGTCTGTGCTACCATGTGAGTCATGTGACCCACGCAAGAGCCCAAAAGACATGCTTTTTTGGGGGGTGCACTGCCTGAAACTGTGCCCCCCAAAAATGCACTGTTTCAGGGCGAGATCTCAGGGCGAAATCACGCGAGATGATGGCGACCAAAATGGCTGCCATGTTCTCATGGAGGAAAACAGGATGTCCCGGTTTTCCCTGGACACTTGCAGTGTATGCACAAATCTAGCTAATGGGAATAAATCTACATTTGCTCACAATCTTAAGATGCAAAGGAAGCAGCCAACATTCAAATGAGGCTCTTTCAGGTGCGATTTGTTGATCTGCAAGCTGCCCCTATAACAAAACATTCTCTGGATGACTCACAGGATAAAAATTTCCCGGACTGTACATTTGTGCAATTCGTGGCCTTTTGTCTCCACATTTTACATATTTTTCTCTCTGTGTGTGTGATTAACACACATATAATCTGCAAACATAGGAAAGCATTCCTCTGTTCCTATGCTGTGGTCTGTAGCTCACCAATACTATAACAAACCTCTTGGGCATTGAGATGTGCTGCTAACTGTTTTCTGCAAGTGTACATGGATACACTGGTACACAGGCTGAGACCCTACCTGCCCGCCGACTGTCTTGCCAGAGTGGTGCATGCTCTAGTTATCTCCTGCTTGGACTACCACAATGTGCTCTACGTGGGGCTACCTTTGAAGGTGACCTGGAAACTACAATTAATCGAGAATGCAGCTGCTAGACTGGTGACTGGGAGTGGCTGCCGAGACCATATAACACCGGTCCTGAAAGATCTTCAATGGCTCCCAGTGCATTTCTGAGCACAATTCAAAGTGTTGGGGCTGACCTTTAAAGCCCTAAATGGCGTCTATCCAGTATATCTGAAGGAGCGTCTCCACCCCCATCATTCAGCCCAGACACTGAGGTCCTCATGCAGAGGGTCTTCTCGGTAGTGGCACCTGCCCTGTGGAACACCCTCCCACCAGATGTCAAGGAAATAAACAACTATCTGACTTTTAGAAGATATCTGAAGGAAGCCCTGTTTAGGAAAGTTCTTAATGTTTAATGTTTTATTGTGTTTTTTATATTCTGTTGGGAGCTGCCCAGAGTAGCTGTGGAAACACAGTCAGATGGGCAGGTATAAATAAATTATTATTATTATTATTATTATTATTATTATACATACAGCTAGCTGTCTGGATCATGGTGCAACAAACTATCAGTTATTTAATTTGCTTATTTTTAAAAATTGCTACTATGAAACTGTTATTTAGAGATGTAGTTATTTTTAAAAACCAAATTGCCTGCATGACATTTTATTCTCCAACATCAGGTCAAAAACAAAAGGCACCCCTTTAAATGCAGGAGGCCGTGACATGCTGATAATGTTTGTATTTTGAGAGTAAAGGTCCTAGGTACTCTGCACCAACTGGGACGTGGGTGGCGCTGTGGGTAAAACCTCAGTGCCTAGGACTTGCCAATCGCATGGTCGGCGGTTCGAATCCCCGCGGCGGGGTGAGCTCCCGTCGTTCGGTCCCAGCTCCTGCCCACCTAGCAGTTCGAAAGCACGTCAAAGTGCAAGTAGATAAATAGGGACCGCTTTATAGTGGGAAGGTAAACGGCGTTTCCGTGTGCTGCGCTGGTGCTGGCTCGCCAGAGTAGCTTCGTCACGCTGGCCACGTGACCCAGAAGTGTCTTCGGACAGCGCTGGCCCCCGGCCTCTTAAGTGAGATGGGCGCACAACCCTAGAGTCGGTCACGACTGGCCCGTACGGGCAGGGGTACCTTTACCTTTACTCTGCACCAAAGCCTCTTTCGGGAAAAGCTGGATTCTGTGACTATTATGCATAGACAATAAACATCACGTGCTGTCTGATAAAGTTATTAGAAGAGCAAAGAACATAAAAAAGCAAGATGACAGCGAAATGAACATTTGCAACAGAACAGGCCTACAGACACACATCCTGTGTTTACACCAGAGGTTTAACAACCAGGAAGTTGTCTCTTAAGGGTGCAGCCATCCTTTTACCCAACTTTGCTATATTCCACAGAATAAATAAATGCAGACTTGAGCCTATTGGATCCCAATAGAGATATTATACACTTTAGACTGCTTATACTCATTGGGGGTTGAGCACTGAAGTTCGCTCCCCTCTAGGGTTGCCACCCATCCTGAGAATGACGTGACTGTCCTTTTGTTTTGAGAAAAATGTCCCCTGTCCTCCAGCCAAAAATCTCATTAAGGAACCACTCTGGTTTCTGATACGCTTTTGCTTGCACTCTTTCAATATATCATTGCAAAATTTTGGGCATGTTCTTGCTTTGCTGTTTTACATGAAAACCGAGACTGGGAAATTGGGTTTGGCCAATTCCAAGGCCTCTCACAAGAGTTTCCAAAAAATGTGCTTGTTCATTCCTTGCAACATCCCACCCTAAAAGCCGGGAGCTGAAGTTGTGCATCTATGTGAAACTAATTCACAAATTAGCACTTTTTGAGACATGCTGGTGCAGGGAGAAAACCAGAATTTTAAAGACCCCTCAACTCATCATGGATATTAAGATAACAGCAAACATAATCAATGATTATGATCCCCATTAAGAAATGTCTTATTTGTGTTACTTGTGATACCTCTTTCAAGCTTCTTGAAAGCTGCTATGAGACAACAGCTAAATAGCCAAACAAACAAATAAACCATTTTTGGGGTCAAGAGTCAGGATACTTGTTATAGGAAAACAACAGGTCTTTCTGTGGTTTGATATTTGGCAGCACAGCACTAACTCTCAAGAACATGCTTAGAGAACAGCCACCAGATAAAACCGCCCACCTCCTCTTCTATGTTAAATCTCTGGCAGGATGTGAATAGTCTTTCTGCCAGTCAGTGGTGATTTTGATTTTCCTTCATAGCCTCTCTGCTTAGAGCTCTTCCGCGTGGAAATATAATGTCAGGAAGTGAGGCAGAAACATTTTGCAATCAACTGGTAATGAGGTCCTAGTGGTACTGAACTTTTGAAAAGTGTCTATCTCCCAAGAACTGAATATTATTAATAATAATAATAATACCCCGCCCATCTGGCTGAGTTTCCCCAGCTACTCTGGGTGGCTCCCAATCGAGTGTTAAAAACAATACAGCATTAAATATTAAAAACTTCACTGAAGCATAATATATTCATTTAAAACACATCAAAATTAAAAATGCTTTTTCCTGTCGCCTCCATTTCCACCAATACGAATGGACTTGGCAGTGGCATGAAAAATGGTGGGCTTTTGGGTTTTGGCAAATGATGCAATTTGCTGTCTGTGGCCGGGGGAAAAGAGTGACAGACCACAAGTGAAGTGATAGCATGAACTGACGTTGCAACACAAATAGGTAAAAGGTAAAGGTACCCCTGCCCGTACGGGCCAGTCTTGCCAGACTCTAGGGTTGTGCGCTCATCTCACTCTATAGGCCGGGAGCCAGCGCTGTCCGCAGACACTTCCGGGTCACGTGGCCAGTGTGACAAGCTGCATCTGGCAAGCCAGCGCAGCACACGGAATGCTGTTTACCTTCCCGCTGGTAAGCGGTCCCTATTTATCTACTTGCACCCGGGGGTGCTTTCAAACTGCTAGGCTGGCAGGCGCTGGGACTGAATGACAGGAGCGCACCCCGCCGCGGGGATTTGAACCACCAACCATGCGATCGGCAAGTCCTAGGCGCTGAGGTTTTACCCACAGCGCCACCCGCGTCCCTTTGCAACACAAATACACCTCCCCAATAAAAAGTTGCATACCATGTTCTGCTGGTATTAACGGGGAGCCAGACCTATCCTTATGCATTGATTTCCAGTGTCACAGCATGATCAATATGAGGCAGGAGGCAATCAAGATTGTCCGAAGATACCTGCAGACATTTGTACATAATCTAGATGTCCTCCACTGAAAGCAACCGCTTCCTAAAATTTATTTATTGGTTTTCATTGGTGCTTTTCTTTTTTTAATTTTATCTATGCTTTTCAGGTTGATACATTTCATTAACTTTACAATCATTTTAACATTTCAAAACTTGACTTCCTTCCCCCTCTCTCTGTGGTTCCTTAAATTTATTTTTAATACCTTCTGCATTTCCAAATTACCGTATTTTTTGCTCTATAAGACTCACTTTTTCCCTCCTAAAAAGTAAGGGGAAATGTGTGTGCGTCTTATGGAGCGAATGCAGACTGTGCAGCTATCCCAGAAGACAGAACAGCAAGAGGGATTGCTGCTTTCACTGCACAGCGATCCCTCTTGCTGTTCTGGCTTCTAAGATTCAGAATATTTTTTTTCTTGTTTTCCTCCTCCAAAAACTAGGTGCGTCTTGTGGTCTGGTGCGTCCTATAGAGCGAAAAATACGGTAACTTAATTTGCTCATTTATTCATCTACTTTAAATATATACTATTATGAAACTGCAGGTTATTACAATAATCCTGCCAATGTTCTTATCTGTTTACAATTTATCTGTAAATATTGAATAAACCATTTCCATTATTTTATATAAATAAAAAGTTTGTTATCTTGATTTCTTATTCTTCCGGTCAGTTTCACCATTTCTGCATATTCCATAAGTTTTTATATCCATTCTTCCTTTGCTGGGACTTCTGCTTCTTTCCATTTAGGGGCGAGTAACATTCTTGTCCCTGTAGTAGCATACATGAATAAGTTTCTATACAGTTTTGATAGTTCTGTCCCTATAATTCCCAAAAGAAAAACTTCTGGTCTGTTTGTTTTTTACAAATGTTATTTTAAACATCCTTTTCAATTCATTATATATCATTTCCCAGTAAGCTTTAACCTTACTACAAGACCACCACATATGATAAAAAGAACCGTCTTTCTCTTTACATTTGCAATGCTTATTTGATTTAGATTTATGCATTTTTGCCAGCTTACTCGGTGTTACATACTGTTGATATATCATTTTCATATAGTTTTCTCTTAGACCATTTTCTTTCTTTCTGCAAATCTACCAGTGAGAGCCAGTGTGGTGTAGTGGTTAAGAGCGGTAGACTCGTAATCTGGGGAACCGGGTTCGCGTCTCCACTCCTCCACATGCAGCTGCTGGGTGACCTTGGGCCAGTCACACTTCTTTGAAGTCTCTCAGCCCCACTCACCTCACAGAGTGTTTGTTGTGGGGGAGGAAGGGAAAGGAGAATGTTAGCCGCTTTGAGACTCCTTCAGGTAGTGATAAAGCGGAATATCAAATCCAAACTACCAAAGAATAAAATGAAATCAGGATTATGGGGTTTCTCAGAACGATAGAGAGAGAGTGTGTGTGTTGTATCCCACTGATGGTGGCACTCGCCCTTCTTCTGATAGGAAATGCTCACGGTGGGGGCACAAAAGTATGTGGTTCAGTTGTGGGGGAGTGGGAAATGTCCCTATTTTCATCTGAGGAATGTTGGAGGGTACGGCCTTGGTAGTCTTCCCTTCCATCAGTGGATAGCATCCAGACAGTGCCAGATGGCTGGGTTCAGCCACCCATTTCGTTTCATTTCCCCCTGATGCCCTCAATGTAACATCTCTCTGGGGCATTGGGGAAAATGTAAATAGCAGATAGAACCAGCTGCCCAGAGTTTTTTAGTAGAGGGGAACCTGCAGTGAGACTTGTCAGGGCTTTGAGGTACTGGCTGCTACCCAAGGGTATCAGAGGAAAAACTGGATTTCCCTTGTTAAGTTGTGGGTGAACATATCAGACGACACAGCGATTCTTCAAACAGCTCTTGTTTATTCACAGGCCAGAACAGAACTGAACTGAAGGGATCAGCCAGCCTGTTTATATAGAGCTCCAGAACAACGTAATTGTAACAACTTTCTGTAACTATCCAATCACTGAACGTCACTTTCGATCCCTTATTTGCATATGTGGACCTGAACTATCTACAGTATCCCCCTGCTGGCTCAGGGTGAGAACTTCAGTACATAACATCCCTGACGTAGAATTGTAAAGTTGGAAAGGACCACAAGGATCGTCTAGGCCAGGGGTCAGCAAACTTTTTCAGCAGGGGGCAGGTCCACTGTCCCTCAGACCTTGTGGGGGGCTGGACTATATTTTTTTTGGGGGGGGGGAGAACAAATTCCTATGCCCCACAAATAACCCAGAGATGCGTTTTAAATAAAATCACACATTCTACTCATGTAAAAACAGCAGGTCAGCCCCACAAATAATCCAGAGATGCATTTTAAATAAAAGCACACATTCTACTCATGTAAAAACACACTGATTCCTGGACTGTCCGCAGGCCAGATTTAGAAGGCGATTGGGCCGGATCCGACCCCTGGGCCTTAGTTTGCCTACCCATGGTCTAGGCCAGCCCCCTGCAATGCAAGAATCTTTCACCCAATGTGGGGCTCAAACCCACAACCCTGAGATAAAGAGTTTCATGCTCTACCAACTGAGCTAGCACTGCAGATGATACACAGCACCTCCATTGCCTTCACAAGAGCTACAGAGCCTGGCTTAATTGTTCCATGTTGTACCACTTACTGTATATTTATCTAATGAGTACATCAGCTTGGAAGACCCCAAACTATTGCCATCAAGCAGAGGTTGTTGATGTATATATGCTTAGCAGGACCACTGGGCATGAGAACAGGGCATTTTTGCTAGCAGACAGCTGTCTAGCTAAGGTATTCTACTCCCTGCTGCATTGTTTCTTTTGGCAGAAATGAGGTTCTAACTTTAGGAGAGTCTGAAAGCCTCTCCCATATATTTGGTTCAAAATAAAGTCCTGTGTGTCTCTCTCTCTCTGTGTGTGCACACACACACACACACGCACAAACACAGGCTTGACAAATTTATATTCCCCAGATGGATGTTACAGAACCATTTTCCCACTATTGTTCAACTCAATAGCCTGCATATATAATAGCAAATTCTTTTTTGACATTGCTGTTAAAAAAAAAAAAGTTGTTCCTCTTGATGAAAAGGTTAAGGGCAATCTCTAAAATACCTCTCTGAGCACCACAAACCAAAAGTCAACTTGATTTGTAGCTTGGGTGAATTTTTTGTCACCAGTGAAAGTTTACACTCAGGGCAAGGGGAGAATTAATTCATCTGAAGGTGAAACCCTACGACACTTACTTGGGATCATCCTGCTGATTAATTCTCAAGTAACAAGGATAGAATCAGGCTGCATGTAATATAAATGGCACTTTCCTGAGTACACATGAAGCAAAAATTTGCCATCTAAGGGAGCAGCTCTCTTTGTAGTCCCACTAGTAAGAATAGCCCATGGAATGGGGCAGCAGAGACAAGGCATCCTCAGTGGCCACACCCCAACTGGGAAACTACCTTCCCAGTGGTGTAGTGGGGGGAGCAAGGCACAAGGGCTGTTGCCCCTGGGTGTAAAATGGCTAGGAGGCACACAATTTCAACACCCATTGCTGCCTGAATACAGCTGTGCTCTTCAGTTGCTTTGCTCATTGAAAGTGGCTTCTCCATGCGATCCAGGAAGCGACAACAGAACGACTCTTTATAATAACAGTAATAATTTTATTATTTACGCATCCTGCCCATCTGACTGGGTTGCCCCCGTCACCCTTTGTTTCTTAACTCTGCGGCTGTGATTTCCTGGGTGATATGGATGCCATTAAGCAGTTAAATGTGCATGCATTCTGTGTCCGTTTCTCTCCCTTCTGCCACACACACATCATATGGTCCTGGACACTGGCAACCCACGCTACACCACTGTCCCTTCTAGATAGTCTTCCTCTTTACTTGCATTCAGAAAGCATGTGAAATGTTGGAAGCCAAGATCCATTGTGTCAAGTACTCTTTGGTGAGAGGACCTGAGCAGAGATTTAGCATGACAAAAAGTACAAGAACAACAAAGCATAAGTTACAAGCCATCCCAAGTGGGCTTTTGGCTGGTATTTCTCAAATGGTAGCTCTCACCTCCACTCTTGCTGCCTGGTAAACAGCAGCGGAACATATTCCCACAATGTCCAGCGCAGGCGGCGTGCCAAATGTCACCCCCCTCAGCAAAGACACCCGGCTCCCCCACCACAGCCCCTTTCTCGGCCCCTGCTGGTAAATCCCTTTCATGAAAATGTGAGTTTCCAAGGCAGTTTGTTTTACAGGCTGGGTACCTCTCCCGGAATTGGGACGCGGGTGGCGCTGTGGGTTAAAGCCTCAGCGCCTAGGGCTTGTCGATCAAGAGGTCGGCGGTTCGAATCCCCGCGACAGGGTGCGCTCCCGTTGTTCGGTCCCAGCGCCTGCCAACCTAGCAGTTCGAAAGCACTCTCGGGTGCAAGTAGATAAATAGGGACCGCTTACTAGCGGGAAGGTAAACGGCGTTTCTGTGTGCGGCTCTGGCTCGCCACAGCAGCGATGTCACACTGGCCACGTGACCCGGAAGTGTCTTCGGACAGCGCTGGCCCTCGGCCTCTTTGAGTGAGATGGGCGCACAACACTAGAGTCTGTCAAGACTGGCCCGTACGGGCAGGGGTACCTTTACCTTTTTACCTCTCCCGGAAAGAAATTAAGTTACAAACAAAACACTGAAAGCTTAGAATCCCTTGTGGTGACTAAACCAGCTCTTTGGATCATAGCCATTCACTTGCGATCCTGGCACCTGTTTCTGGCGTATAAGCTCTAGTGACCTTTTGCTTGAGAAACTAAGTGCAGGATGACAAGCTTAAGTTGAACAAATGTAGCAATTAACATTCTGGAACTCGTAACATAACCCATCTCTGCCGCCGAGGCATCTTAATCCGGAGCAATCTTGAAAGCTGGTATGAAAAGATCCAAATATTTAAATCATAAAGTGTGTTTTTTTTAAAAAAGCAGAGATTTTTAAAAACAAGGCTTGGAGTGCTCACGTTCTTCGCAAATAGTGATCGAAATATGTGAGTGGCCCAAGTTTGGCTTGGTGGGCTGCAAGATGGTGCATTGGCCGTTTACTTGAATGGAAGAGTGGTACGTAACCAAACTTTAACAGAAAGGTGGTAAACGATGGCTAGTTAGAGCCAAACAGCCCCTGACTCCTATTAGCAAAGCTATTACCTCTGTGTGTGCTGTCCTCAGCACAAGTGCAATGGCTTTCTCAATGGTACCACCTCAGCTTAACAGCAATTGGGACTTGAGGGGAAATGCTTCAAGCAGTGGCATTTCTCAAGAAACTACACGCTAGCTTGATTCAAAAAGCCAGGAGTACACTGGAGCCAGAGTAAATGGCACCACCTCAGTAAAATGAGGTCAGAAGGTTGGAGAGGAATATGCTTTCTGAATCGGCTTGTCACCAGGTCAAACACCAATGGGAGTAGTAGTAGTAGTAGTAATAATAATAATAATAATAATAATAATAATAATAATAATAATAAATTATTTATACCCTGCCCATCTGTCTGGGTTTCCCCAGCCACTCTGGACAGCTCCCAGCAGAATATAAAAAATACAACAAAACATCACACATTAAAAACTTCCCAAAACAAGGCTGCCTTCAAATGTCTTCTAAAAGTCAGATAGTTGTTTATTTCCTTGACATCTGATGGGAGGGCTTTCCACAGGGTGGGCGCCACTACCAAAAAGGCCCTCTGCCTTGTTCCCTGTAACCTCACAGTGAGGGAACCGCCAGAAGGCCCTCGGAGCTGGACCTCAGTGTACTTAACCCGAGGTACCACTGTACGTAGAAATGGCAAAGATTATGAGAAGACTCAGAGACCAGGACAATAAAGACTTTAAAAAAGATTGGGAACCATTCATGATATACTTACAAAAATACTGTAAAGAAGTGGAGTCATTAGCAGGGTTTTAATAAACTCTTACAATTAAGGGGGGAAGTGTATAAGATAACGAGCAATAATTGGGAAAACAACAAAGTGCAAGATGTAATTTGGGAAGATGATAAAAATGATAAGAATATTTAAGTGAAAGATTTTAAAATTTTAAAATTAAGGTAAAATAAAATAAGCAGAAGCAGCAAATATTTAAAGAACCAGAAGAGGAGGTTGAGGGAAGTCAAGGGAGGGGTGAGATTTGGATTTATAATTTTTTTACTGTGTTTATGATGATTGTGTCAAATATGAAAATTGTAAAACGCAATAAAATTTATTTTAAAAAACAAACAAAGAAAATATCTGTGCAAGGAAAAGGAGCTGCAAGTGCAACCTGTGCTCATCTGTGGCACCAAAGGCTTGGACATAGAGGCTTCAGGATATTGAGCAGACCTGCCAAAGAAAGGTTTGGTGAGAGGAATAGAAATGAAAGGATAGTGAAATATGTGAAAGTTGTTTGGTGGGCAAAGGAACAAGACCTTCTATCCCCAAGCAAAGCCAGGAAAGAGCCATTGCAACTTATTCATACTGATATATGTGGTCCATTTCAACCAATGTCTCCTGGGAAAAACAACAAAATGGGAAAATAACTTTCCTGCTTGTATATGTTGACAATATAAATTTGGTTACTGAGAACAAACAAGATGGTTCAAAAATTCTAGATTTTCTAAATAAGAAAGTTTTGAGAATTTACAAGGTGGATTAAAACTGATGGATTAAAAATAGGCACATTGAGAAGGGGGTTGTAAGAAAAACACTGGGGCCTAATTTGAATAGTAGAGTGCTTGGTATCTGGTGTGTTCAGTTAAGAATGTCAGTTAGGAGGGAACCAACTCTCTCGTTTTGTTTCTTACCTCAGGCTTGCCTCATATTACTGTATTTAGTTTCTCTTGTTATGTCCTTTTGTGCAAGTGCAACCTGTGTTCATCTGTGATACAAGAGGCTTGGACACAGAAACTTCAGGATTACAGCAGACCTGCCAAAGAACGGCTTTCTGAGAGGAAGGGAAATGAAACCTGGTAAAGTTGACCTAAATAGTGATATAGCCAAGGTGGGGCTCAAAAGCTTGTGAAGTAGGTGTGTGATGCCTCAGCTGGAGTAGGCTCAGGTGCAGGTCATATGCCTCGTAAAGCCCAGAGTATATAACAGGAAGACCATCCTGGCCAGTCCTGTGCCCTGGCAGTTAGATATGAAATGGCAGGCCTGGCTGTTAGATATGAAAAATGGTCCATAAAGACTTTGGGTCTTCTGGATCCTTAACAAAATGGTCTTGGACAAGTTTGGTGTATTAGCCCAAAAATGGAAAGTTGACAAGATTCCAACAAAAGAAGAATGGCAAGCAAATTGAGGGCAATTGCCCTGGCCCAACCTTGGCAAACCCTCTTAAATTTCTCTGATGGAAATAGGAATGTCCCATTCTATAACATGTATTAGTATTTTATTTATACCCCACCCATCTGATTGGGTTCCCCAGCCGCTCTGGGTGGCTTCCAACCAATATAAAACCATAATAAAACATAAAACTTTTTTTTAAAAAAACTTCCCTTCAGGTGTCTTCTAAAGGTTGTATAGTTACTTATCTCCTTGGCTTGGGGGATGTACTAAGGAAAAGCGGGATATTCCAGGATCAAAACAGAAACCGGGACAGCTTCTGTAAAACTGGGACTGTCCCTGGAGAATAGGGACACTTGGAAGGTCTGCCTTTGTACCTTAACACCTGGTATGTGGAAGCATACTCCCTCTGACCTAGAGGTGCTCTATAGCCATTGTGACTAGGAGCCATGAATAGCCTCATCTTCCCTGTTTCCTCTCCTAGCTCCCCAACAGATGGGCTGGCGACACTGACCATCTCTTTATTGGAGAACATCATTGTACATGACATACACAGTCTGGGGCTTTGTGGAGAGATCTCTGGAAGCAAAATAAACATCAGCATTCCATGTTCCTTGCAATTAAAACCAACACTGCTTATTTAACTGGGCATTTAAATGCTAATAAAGCTGAAACACAAATCTCAGGGCCTCTCTTATAACTTATAGCCAGAACGACATGTATAAAGGATGGTCAGTTTATAATGGGATGGATTTTATACATAATGACCTCTGTTAACTGCTCATGGATTTGTTTGCTTTAAAACCATTTCCCTAGGTTTTTAATGATTCTTTTTAATGAGTTAAAATAAAACCATAATCAAACCTCAAGTCAAAACATTTCAGTCTAAATCTTGTACAGAGCAGCAGCAAAAAGACAACAAGAAGAAACAATCACCTGCAACCAATCAGTTGGTGGAGAAAGGCGGAAAGAAAACTCTGTTTATTAGTCACTAATATTCACTAAATGTTCACCTCAGTTTTGTTGTTGTTTAGTCATTTAGTCGTGTCCGACTCTTCATGACCCCATGGACCAGAGCACGCCAGGCACTCCTGTCTTCCACTGCCTCCTGCAGTTTGGTCAAACTCATGCTGGTAGCTTCGAGAACACTGTCCAACCATCTCGTCCTTTGTCGTCCCCTTCTCCTTGTGCCCTCCATCTTTCCCAGCATCAGGGTCTTTCCCAGGGAGTCTTCTTTTCTCATGAGGTGGCCAAAGTATTGGAGCCTTAGCTTCAGGATATGTCCTTCCAGTGAGCACTCAGGGCTGATTTCCTTAAGAATGGATAGGTTTGATCTTCTTGCAGTCCATGGGACTCTCAAGAGTCTCCTCCAGCATCATAATTCAAAAGCATCAATTCTTCAGTGATCAGCCTTCTTTATGGTCCAGCTCTCACTTCCATACATCTCAGTTACCACAAGCCAGAAAAAATCCCCCTACACTCTCTCACACACAATTCTGCTTAGATGACTTAGGCTGTAATCCTATGCCATTGAACTCAAATGTCTTTGGCGACTACTCGTGGCTAAGTAAGATTGTCTTCCATGAACAGGGTATTAACGGTGTGTCCATAGATGACTGTGGAAGCCAATTCTGGATCCACCCACCCTTCCACAGAGGGGACATAGGTTTCCAGGTGGGAGTTGATCAAGGTGAGGATTTGCCCAACATACTCAATTGTACTTACCTCTGAGCAGACGTGTAGGATACACAAGTATCAGTAGATAATTATAGTTGAAGTCTATCGTGTGCACACTTTCTAGGACAGGGATGGACAACAGATTTTGGACTTCCATCATTCCTAGTAATGGGTCCTGCTGACTGGGCCTGGGGAGTTGGAGCCCAGAGGGTCACAGGTTTCCCATCTCTATCCATGGAGAATCAGTGTGCCTCAGACTTTGGTTTAAATCCTTGGGTTTAAACTCAGCTTATGATCTGATGCACACTGACTATGAAATGCACCCCATTTGAATTCAGAGGGATGATATCTGGAGCAGTCTTTTCACGCTCATGTTACAGTGGTGCCTTGGTTTACAACCATAATCCATTCCAGAGGTCTGGTTGTAAACCAAAACAGGTTGTAACCCAAGGTACGCTTTCACCAATGGGGCCTCCCCCCCAAAATAGGTTGTAATAAAAAAAACGGGTTGTAATCCAAAAAAAGGGACACGCACTTCCAGGTTTGACGTGGTTGTAATCCAAAACGGTTGTAATCCAAAGCGGCTGCAAACTGAGGTACCACTGTATATCAAATTTTGAATAGCCCAGAAGCTTTCAAATTCTGCCCATCCACAAGAAGTGAACAGCTGTCATCACATCCGTTTAAATGCAACCAGTAATCTTTAACCCATATCTGATGAACCCTAAAAAAACCTCATTGCTGAGGATCTTTGAACGAAACATTATTAAACCATTTATGAAGACCGAAACAATGGAAACACTTGATTTCACCTTTAAAATATCTAGGGAAGGTTGTCGAGATAATCTTAAAGGGAATGGGGCCCTTCTGCAAAATTCCTTTAAAGTGGCAACAGAAGCAAAACTTCCCCTGTTTAAAGGATGTTGTTTCCTAAAAAGAAGGTTTAAAGAAAAGAAGCCTTTGTGAATGGAAAGGGGTGGTGTGGATAAGACCTCTGTAATGCTACACCAATGAATTAAGGCTTATTGTTTGAAAGTAGAGCAGTGAAGGGGTTCTTAGATCTTCCTCCAGCAGTGAGACGATTTCACATGCAGGGTCTTTCATTATTCCTCTTCAACCCACTCATCATCAAAGAGCATACTTAATGTCATTTTGATGTTTCCAGCTGCCTTTTTCTTTCTTTTAAGGCTGAGTGATTGGACACGTGTGTGTGTGTGTGTGTGTGTGTGTGTGTGTGTGTGATCATGTTCAGCCCCTGCATACTTCTGACACAAAATACCCAAGGCAATGTGATGGATATAAGATAGTAAGTCCATTCTTCTGACATCACTGCTTATGAGAAAACGAGCTGTATGTTTCTCCTTTTGGAAGAGATACGTGGACACTGTCAATCTGAGCAATATCCCCTGTCCCCCATGGAGTTCTATTTCAAGTTTAACATGTTCCAAACCATTTGTGCCAGAGTCCTTACACTCTGGTCTCATGAAAAGGTAATCCAAACTGGTTGGTGCTTGGGGAGGAAGTCACATAATTTCAGTGGCATAGCGTGGGGGGTGCAGGGGGGGCCAGCTGCACTGGGCGCAACATCTGGGGGGTAGGGTTAGGGGCGCAAATCTGCGGGTTAGGGGGCGCAAATCCACGGGTTAGGGGGCGCAAATTACTTGCCTTGCCCCGGGTGCTGACAACCCACGCTACGCCACTGCATAATTTTGAAGATGCATCACTATTTTGAGATGAACTTCTCATCGACAGCAGCTTAAAAAAAAAGTGTTGTCAATTTTAAACCAGACTGTTTTAAAACTGATTTCTCTTAAAAATGCAAATGGCGGAAACTGTGATGTTTCCAATATAAAGCACGCTGTCCAAAATGTCAGAATGACACACTTCAGGAATGACATTGTAAGTTGACTTTTTTAAAAAAATAATGCTGGTTTTCTTAAGCAAAATTGTCAGGAACATCAACAATTCTAATTATATATGTTCCATTGGAGGAGTAAAGGCACATAAAAATGTAGTAGATTAGTAGATTGTCCAAATAAATAGCTAATATTTCTGCGCTTAAATCCTTAGCGTGTTTCCTTATGAAGTATTCAATGGGATTACTTATTATTAAGTATTAAATGGAATTGCAACTTCAAAATCTTAAAAAGAAGCTTACTAAGGATGCATATATCAGTGGATTTATATATTCATTTGTTATAATTATACAATTATATTTTCATATTATACAGTTGACAGATAATTTTTATTGCTGTGGCAATAAAAATTCAAAGTTATGGAAGATGCATCAAGAATGCATCAAAGACAACTCCTATGTGCATTATAGACATATAACTGGATACTGATTCTTATACATACCACTGCGTAAAGTTGCCTGCCCATTTTGCACGCCACTAGAATGGCTAACAACGACGTTAACTAAGGGCAAATTATTCAAAGTAAGATGAATTGAGCTCTTCATCACCTTGACTGACAGATCTTGTTAACTTGTCTGTAGAACCCATGAATCTTGTTATATTCAGTTTTTGGATGGAATTTCTTATCTACCCTTCACCACATGGTTCCAGGGTGAGTTACAATAACACAATAATGCAGTATTGAAACCAGTTAAAACATTTCCCATCAAATATATACATATTGAGGGATAGCTCAGTTGGTAGAGCATGAGACTCTTAATCTCGGGGTAGTGAGTTTGAGCCCCACGTTGGGTGAGAGATTCCTGCGTTGCAGAGGGTTGGACTAGATAACCATGGGGTCCCTTCCAGCTCTATAAATCTGTGATATCTGAATAATACCCAGCAAAAGGATGGTGGTGACAATCCAAGAGATCCTTCATAATAATAATAATAATAATAATAATAATAATAATTTATTATTTATACCCTGCCTACCCTTCCCCAGCCACACTGGGCAACTTCCAACAAAGTATTAAAACACAGTAATGCATCAAACATTAAAAGCGTCCCCAAACAGGACTGCCTTCAGATGTCTTCTAAAAGTCTGGTAGTTGTTGTTCTCTTTGACAAGGGAGGGTGTTCCACAGGGTGGGTGCCACTACCGAGAAGGCCCTCTGCCTGGTTCCCTGTAACTTGGCTTCTCACAGTGAGGGAACCACCAGAAGGCCCTCAGTGCTGGACCTCAGTGTCCGGGTAGAACGATGGGGGTGGAGACGCTCCTTCAGATATACTAGGCTTGAGCAAGGCAGGGAAACTGCGGCACAAAAGCAAATCCGCTTTGACCCGTACCTAGAAAGAATGGGATAAGCAGAAAAGCTCTCAGAGCCGGTGTTATGTACTGAGTTGAATAGGATCCAAAATGCAGCAGTCTGATTGGTCCTAGAACAATGCAGCAGTATGATTGGTCCGCAGGAGCCACCCAATCCAGCTCCAGGTGGAAGTGAATCCACAACCTGATTGGCCTGCAGGAGAATCCCGGAATTAGCCAATCACATGCAGCCCATTGTGTAAACAATGTATATAAAGTAGATATTGTGGGGGAACTTCCATTCCTCCTCACCACTATGAGCTGAATAAAGAGCATGAAATCCACTCTCGACTCTGAGTATATTTCACCCATGCTTGTGAGTCGAGGAACCGCACCCGCGTGGTGGTAAATAAGAGACAAGGACGCAAGAATTTCAGGTTAATGGGCTGAAAGAGGCCACAACATTTATTGGTTACAGTATGTGAGTGGTATTGGCCTAGGCACTGGATAAAACAACCTGTACATGATCCCACCTGCGCAGCGGGAGGTCTTTTGATGGTTAACAAACAGTGGGAGGAGCTTGTTGATGCAAATACAACTGGAAGCGTCCCCTGATGTCACTGGGGGTTGTGCCCTAGGGCATCGGACAGGATGCATGACCGCCGGATTCCTTTAATAGAATACCCTACAAGGAGCGGGGTAGGTGATGAACAAACCCTGCCCACCAACGCACAACACATATTCCAATACCTAACCGCCAATACTCCAGCGGCAGGAGGCCCCATTAGCTAAAGTGGTGCTTCAGGTTAAGAACAGTTTCAGGTTAAATACAGTGGTACCGCGGGTTACATACGCTTCAGGTTACAGACTCCGTTATCCCAGAAATATTACCTCAGGTTAAGAACTTTGCTTCAGGCGGAGAACAGAAATCGTGCTCCAGCGGTGCAGCGGCAGCGGGGAGGCCCCATTAGCTAAAGTGGTGCTTCAGGTTAAGAACAGTTTCAGGTTAAATGCAGTGGTACCTTGGGTTACATGCGCTTCAGGTTACAGACTCCGCTAACCCAGAAATATTACCTCAGGTTAAGAACTTTGCTTCAGGCGGAGAACAGAAATCGTGCAGCGGCGGCAGCGGGGAGGCCCCATTAGCTAAAGTGGTGCTTCAGGTTAAGAACAGTTTCAGGTTAAGAACAGACCTCCGGAACGAATTAAGTACTTAACCCAAGGTACCACTGTATATCCAAGCCCTAAGTCTTTGACACTAACTCACCGGAAAACCCTTGCAAATGCTAACATCTACTTCTCATCCCATGGTGCCTAGCATGCAGCAGCCATAAAATGCCTGTTGCAACCAGGCTCTGAATGGTAAATATAACAATGTTTTTCTCCCCGGACAGATTGCATGTCCCAGAACAGAGCCTGTAGTTGGAGGTGTTGCTCTGCCTGTAGAGAAAATGTCTATGTATTCCCCATTTTTGTTTTAGCAGCTGTGCTTGGGGCAGTGAGTGCAATTTAGGGCCTAAATATATGAGACATTAACAACAGGATTAGCTATCATGTAGCATATGAGAGCTTATCAGATTTAACTTTAGCTGGAGAGAGTTACAGAGTTACAATGACTTTCGCTTGGGTTATGCCCAATGTTTCTTTTTTTGGTAGCACGAGATTCAAAGTTTTAAAATAATATTATTAAAAAGTTGTTTGCGTATGTATCTATCAAGGGGACTGGTGACCCACAGTAAGAATAATTGGGTTTTGATTTTCCAGGAAGCTCTTCATGTTTATGTGAGAAAAACGTTCAGAGTAATGAAGTCCCAAGAGGCAAGGTTTCAGTTGAACCTGGAGAAGAATTCGGTTTAGATTCTCTAGAGAGATGAGAGTCTAATTGCTATTGAAGACAATGACTACTTAAGGCAGATGTTGGTGAATTAGCAAAACTTCTAATAGGCAGAGTTAATATAAAGCCTGAATTATCTTTCTTCTAGCAGCTCAATGTTGGTTCTGCAAATGGTTCCTTTTGTTTCTCTGCAAAGCGTCCAGCTACAGACCTGCATCAACTCTTTTCTCAGGAGGAATACACTTGGGAAACGCTGTTCCTGTTCCCAGAGAAATGGCTTTGGTGTGAGGCGCCATTTATTTCAGTCACAAAGAAGCAATTAATGTTCACCAACCAACCCCAAATGCCTGGAACAGAACTGAAAGAATGGGAGGCGGTTTCCACTTTTGCCTTGGATCGGTAGAGATAAGAAGTAATGAATTGTGCTTCTCCTCTGAAGCATTGTGGTTGCACAGAAATTGCACCTATCGCAAACTTCTGAAATATGTACTTTGGAAAAAGCCCAAATGCAGCAAGCATCTATTTTAAAAAATGCTCCAGATGAGTCATGGGAAGAGAAATGCAGCCGTTTGTTGTTTTTGCTCAGGCAGTGGAATGAATTGGAGAATAATTTTTCTAAAAACAGAACTCTGAAAGCCTGTTGTTTAAACACGCAACATATGCACAGTTATTACTGTTAGAATTCCTGCTCCACAATTGCAGTCATGGGATTGTTGTCTATCACATGACAGTATATGTTTTGATTCCACAGAGTGGGAAGTGACAGAGACAGGATGTTTGTGTTACTGTGTTCCGTGAAGTGGGACTACAGTGGCACCTCGGGTTAAGAACTTAATTTGTTCTGGAGGTCTGTTCTTAACCTGAAACTATTCTTAACCTGAAGCATCACTTTAGCTAATGGGTCTCCTGCTGTCGCTGTGCCGCGGCTGCACGATTTCTGTTCTCATCCTGAAGCAAAGTTCTTAACCCAAGGCAATATTTCTGGCTTAGCAGAGTCTGTAACCTGAAGCGTATGTAACCTGAAGCATATGTAACCCGAGGTACCACTGTACTATCCTTTGTTCTTTTTCTCTTTGCTGCCTGATGCTAGAGAGAGAGGGAGCCATGTTGCAGTGCTCCGTGTGTCTTTATATGTACCGAATTTTTTGCTCTATAAAATGCACCAGACCACAAGACGCACCTAGTTTTTGGAGGAGGAAAACAAGAACAACAGTATTCTGAATCTTGGAAGCCAGAACAGCAAGAGGGATCGCTGCGCAGCAATCCCTCTTGCTGTTCTGGCTTCTGGGATAGCTGAGCAGCCTGCATTCGCTCCATAAGACGCACACACATTTCCCCTTACTTTTTAGGAGGGAAAAAGTGAGTCTTCTAGAGCAAAAAATACAGTAAATAAAGTAGATTAGACAAAATGCTGAGTTGCTGAGGTCTGTCCCGCAAGCTGCGAAGACTCTGCAGATCCCTAAGTGTGCTGATGTCCGTTGGCATCGGTCACTGTGATGTTCGGGCTGAAGAAAGCTTTTGAAGCTCCTGAACAATTCACCAGGAGGGAGAGAACATGCCAGTCAGGCATGTGTCTCTGCCAGGGTCCTACTCGAGTGTAGGATGAGCTCCTGACAATTACTTATATGTGCTTCATAGGATCTATGAGATATCTGACCTCAGGGCAGCATAACTGCTGCAGGGGTATGTACTGTAATTTTGTCCAGTGTTTAAAGACCACTATTTTGTTAGTTGCAGAGTCTGATTCTTTTCCCCAGCAGAGAAGGCATTTAATTTCTCTACTAGTGACCATTACCACACTACAACCTATGCAATGCAGAACTGCAATCTGACCCCTTTCAGACCTGGCAGCTGTACCTTTTAAAATGCATAGAGGGGGGGAAATGTAGCCAAGTCCCATTCCCCCCTCCCTTCCTATATGAATCTTAAAGGTACAGAAGGCCTCTCCAGATCTATTTCTCACTCACAGCCTTAATGGCAATCCACTGTTTATCTTCATGGGCAATAGACACAGCAAAGAACCAAGGAATCACTTCTGAAACAAATTTCTGTGGCACATATTTTGAAATGGAAGTCACACACACAAATGCTAAGGAACGCACACACAGCAATTCTGCTCTGCAGAAAGGCTGATTTAATTTGCTCTATAACAGCTTTGCCCTGTGTTTACGTTGCTCCGCCGACTCAAACGGGAGCAGACCCTGAAATGGATTTAAAATGGATTTCATCCCTGCTTTTAAATTAGGCAGAGCTACAAATGTCTCCGTAACAGTCTTTGTGAGATCATGAATTTAATGTGATAAATGCCCCTATTCCAGAGGCTGAAGAGACTTCTTATGCATTATGCTAAAGGTACTTCGCTTACAATCCATTCTGCTTAGAGCTCATCAGTTGTGTGCAGTGATCCTGAACTGTGATTTAACATGTACAAGCTTAAAGACCTCCTCCTCCTCCTCCTCCTCCTCCTCCTCCTCCTCCTCCTCCTCCAAAACTGCTTAAGGATCATTGGCTGTTGGGCAAATTGCTTTATAAAATCTGGGTGCTCTAGGCATGCATGCATTGCAAGCATGCGTGAATCAACTTTGTGTTTGTTTTTCAAATTGCAACACAACGCTGGTTTTCCTCATCTTCTCTAATAAACATTTTGCGAGTGATGATGTCTGACATTGATAAACCACCACCCCACCTGCCTGGAACCTGATGTTTGAATTTGGTTTATGGAACTCAGGGGCGCTGTAATGGCAGACAGAGCGGCCGATAAACCCAAGTTTATCAAACCTTTGCATATTAACAGCCTTGCTGATGGAAGCCATTAAATATGATAGACTGAATGGCTTCCTGTTAACAAAACCACACCCCCAGGGACAGAAGGGAGCTGAGAGATGGCCTCCCATAAGGCTTCTTTCTGAAGCTGCATTTGTGTGTCTCCCTGCAAAAATAAACAGGGTCATATAATGGGCAATTGTTGTCATCCCGTTTGCTGCAGACATGACATCACCCACAGGTCTTCGAAGGCAGCCTCAGGGCTTGTGTTGGAATTCCTTTGGAATCGCAATGTAAGGATTGTGCAAGAGGAGGTTGCTGGGAGCTCTCTTTGCGATGACATCTTCTCAAGAGAAGCCAGTTCCTCTCAAGACCAAGCAGTGCTTAAAGTCCTCCTCTCTTCCATGTCTGAAAATAACCGGTTCACATCCCGTCCCTCTGGTTTGAATTCTCATTCAACCACATAGCTCACAAGGTGGCTTTGGGCTAGTCACTATCTAACCTACCTCACAGAGCCACAACTCAGTGGTAGAGCATATGCTTAATATGCAGAAGTTCCCAGGTTCAAACCTTGGCACCTCCAGGAAGGGCTGGGAGAGGCCTTTGTCTGAACGATTCCCCAGAAAACCACTGCCAGTCAGTGTAGGTGCTCCTGAACTTGATGGATCAATGGCCTGACTCAGTCTGCATTCTCGGTCCTGTATCCCTGAAGGAGCGTCTCCACCCCCATCTTTCCGCCCAGACACTGAGATCCAGCACCGAGGGCCTTCTGGTAGTTTCCACACTGCATGAAGTAAAATTACAGGGAACCAGGCAGAGGGCTTTCTTGGTAGTGGCCCCCACCCTGTGGAATGCCCTCCCATCAGATGTTAAGGAGTTGAGTAGCTATATAACATTTAGGAAACATCTGAAGGCAGCCCTCTATAGGGAAGCTTTTAAAGGTTTGATGTTTTGTTATGTTTTTGTATATGCTGGCCAGAGTGGCGGGGGCAACCCAGTCAGATGGGTGGGGTACAAAGAATAAATTATTATTATTATTATTTTCTCCTAAGGATAAAATTGTCAAGGAGTCAACAGGCAGAGCAAGAGAGAGAGAGAGAGAGAGAGAGAGAGAGAGAGAGAGAGAGACGCTTGGCTAATTTACAGTTAGTTTCTTTATTAAGGAAAGCAAATCAAGAACACACAGAGACTTTTCTTCGGAAAACCGGTCTTAATTAAGCAGTTGTTCGGAATGGCATGTAGCCCCACCTTCACTCTCTAGCCTTCTGTGTCAGGCCCCGGAATGATCACGGAATGTCTCACTTTTCCTTAGACTGTCCCTAAATCTGCTTGGGAAGAAAATTCAGTAGGCAGATAATTCAGTACAGTGGTACCTCGGGTTAAGAACTTAATTCATTCTGGAGGTCCATTCTTAACCTGAAACTGTTCTTAACCTGAGGTACCACTTTAGCTAATGGGGCCTCTTGCTGCCACCACGCCGCCACTGCGCAATTTCTGTTCTCATCCTGAAGCAAAGTTCTTAACCCAAGGTACTATTTCTGGGCTAGCGGAGTCTGTAACCTGAAACGTCTGTAACCTGAGGTACCACTGTATCTCCCTGGCTCACTGCACGGCAACATGCCTTAAATGCCTTGTTCTCAAAGTGGGAGAGTGGCAAGCTGTCAGCAGAGAAGCTATAGGGTGCCTTTGAGGGAAAACTGCAGGGCCTGCCTCTCCTCTGTCATTGCTGCCTGCGTCCAAACTGGAAACCTCCTCAACCTGTCCTGTCTCTTCACTATTCCTCAAGGGCCCTGATTCTAGAATTTCCCAGCTCGTCCACTCCTCTGAGGTGTGGCCGGGGTCCCACCACCAATCCCCAGGTTCAAAATCATCTATTTCTGTGCCTTCCCTGGGGGACTCTTGGTTGGGCAGATTCCACCACTCTTCTACATCCAACCAGTCCCCAACAAAAATGTGAAGACAGAGGAAGAACATTGTTTAATGTCCTAAGCACCCTCCCAGCAGATGTCAAGGCAATAAACAACTATTTTACTTTTAAAAGACAACTGAAGGCGGCCCTGTTTAGGGAAGTTTTTAATGTCTGACGCTGTATTGTTTTTAATATTCGGTTGAAAGCTGCCCAGAGTGGCTAGGGAAACCCAGCCAGATGGGCAGGGTATAAATAATAAATTATTATTATTCTTGTCAAGTTGTGGGTGAACATATCAGACGACACAGCGATTTTTCAAACAGCTCTTTTTTTATTCACAGGCCAGAACAGAACTGAACTTGAAGGGTTCAGCCAGCCTGCTTATATAGAGCTCCACTACAATGCAACTGTAGCACTTTCTGTAACTATCTAATCACTGAACGTCACTTTCAATTCTTTATTTGCATATGTGGACCTGAGTGAAAACTATCTACAGTATTCTCCCTGCTGGCCCAGGGTGAGAACTTCAGTACATAACAATTATTATTATTATTATTATTATTATTATTATTATTATTATTATTAAGCTCCTAAGGGTTGTATAAAAATAAATGTTGTCTTCCTCCCTTAGGTATATATTTTTGCACAGATTCCTTCCACCCTTCTGGCAGCACATTTAACCACAGGATGTTTTGAGGAGCGAACAACGGTAAACCTGTTCACACAAGGCTCAATATGTTGTTGAGCCTTTGGACAGTGACAGATGAGAAAGCACGGGAGGTCCAGAAAGACTTGTCTGCACTGCAATCTGATTAATATGAAGCAGGGGTAGAGGAGTGCTTTGCACTGGGTAACCTGACTCCAATTATCATCTTGGCTGAAGGAACAATGAGATGCACGATGCCAAACACAGAGCTATGAGGACATGGGTGATCATTGAAAGTCAGCTTTGGTATTCCCTGTCAAAAGAAAACACTCCGTAACAATCAGAAACACCTGCATAATGTCTCTCAGAACACAGGAATATAATGAACACGTGAGTCACCCTCAGACAGTTTGTGCCTGATAGAAATGAACTATAATTTGGCAGCTCGCGTGCTTTTGTTCAGTGGTTGTTTGGGAACGGGAAGGCGGGGCGATGTGTGTTTGTTTTGGGGGAGAAGGAGGGAGTGATTGCTTTTTCTCCTGTCTGACAAGGCCTGTGGCAGTGGACACGAGCAGGCAGTCTAGAGAAGCTGGCAAGGGGAAATGTCTCCTTTCAACAACAAGGGCCAACTTCCGATCAAAGCCAAACCAGCAGCGAACCCTGCGGCAGGAGCATCCACCTGCCACAACCTTGCGCCTTTGAGTTCCTAAGGAGATGAGAGGGCTCCATCATTCACTCTGCAGGAGCAGGAAGCAAAAAGGCATGTGTGTGTGTGTGTGTGTGTGTGTTTCAGTTCAGCTCTGTGCCCAAGAAAACCTCCAAATGTGCTTTGCAATTAGCTAGGTAGCTATTCAGCAGGTTGACAGTGTTAGGCATTTCTTTGTATATGCTTTATTCCATCCCCCCCGCCCATTGGAAGTGCATTTTTCAGGAATTCCTTGTGGCTTCGGTCTCTGCACTGCAATAAGAAACAAAGAGAAGCTTGCAACCTAAATTTCACAGGTGGGTTGGCGGGAGACAAGGGGCAGAAGAATGGGTTGAATCTGAGCTTTGTTTCAATTGTGGTTGTGGATGAAGGGTTAGGCCAAACACATCGTGGGAAATGGAGATTACATTCCTCTATAGATGCATTAAATGCGAAGAGGAAATGTTGTAGCATGCTTAAAATCTCAGGAATTGGCATGAGCTGAGCACAGAATACTTTGGATCTGTGAACTTCATCTCTTTGGGGGGTCTTATAAAAGGTGTCATGGTATTCCAGGTCATGGACTGCCCTATGAGATGAAGGATGCTTTAGCTGAGATTCCTGCATGACAGGGGGTTGGACTAGATAACGCTTGGGTCCCTTTCAACTCAAAGATTCTATGATGCCACTTCAAATAAAAGAGTATATGATAGGATGCCATGAATGAGTGACTGCTACGGGTCCTGCCATTTCTCAATGAATTCTCAATGAATGAGTTGTTGGAACATGACACAATGAGCCTCTTGGCTTTTGCCCCTTAATTTACAGCTCTTCACAGCCTTTGATGAAGGCAGGGAGAGGTGGCAGGTGAATAGTTGTCAGCTGGAAGGGGGAAGATAGGTATGCCAAGAAACAGCCGTGATGCTAAGGGCCCATATATGTGTTGCCATACAGAAGGCTAGGAAACAATAGTGGAATCTACACACATATAAAAAAACACGGTGGAAAAAGCTTTTTTCAAAAAAACATTTTGAAAAATATATTGAATTTACCATAGCTCACCGTCGCCACCTAGTGCCACATTTCTATACTGCACTTTGCAACATTATATTTGTGGGTGTATAACTGAGTCCAATGGCTTTCAATTTCCATTTGCTCCTTTGCATGTCACTGCAAGTGTCTCTAATATTCTCCAGGCTATTGCTTTCTATTCATCTTCCTCCCAATCAGCAGAGGTGATAATTTAATGTTGTTGCCCTAACAGGGTGGTGTGAACAGACCACAGAATCTATGCACCCTGGAAGGACCTGAGTTACAAAACTCAGCAATCCAGTTAAGGGGAGTTGACAGATGCCAGAGCAGGGTGATTGCTACTTAATGCAAGGAGGAGAGGAGAGAGAGCCCTGCTTAAACCTGAATACTGCCTGTCAACTAATAAAAAATGAAGTTTAGGATTGGCAGCACCCATTTGCAAAATCTATTACTTGCCCATCTCCAGCCCATTAAGATAAAGAGCAGTGAATGACTGGGATGGGAGTAGGGATGACTACAGTAAGACAAATGAGAGCAGGCAGAAAAGCGTTATCCATCACTACACAGATAATAACAGCCCTTTCCTTGTATCTAATTTTGGCAACATGCTTTCTGGTGTGTTTTCCACTTACTTCTCGTCTAACCTCAGACAACTTTTCTCCTTTGTTCAGTGCAGAAGGTTAAAAGCACCGCCTTCCTATTGCCCGCTTTCACGCCAGCCATGCCCCTGATAGCATCCCAAGTATTTTTCATTCCTCTTGGCTTATGTTTGCTAGTGTGGTCCTCCTTTCAAAGTGAATGGCTGCTCTCTGAAGCAAGGAGAATTCACAACTGAAAGAAGAAGAAATAAGCAGATTCTCCCTACTTCTGGGACTGTGTGCAAGATGAAAGAAGAGAAGTGTGGCTGTGCATCTGATCAGGCATTTCGATACCATAAACAATGTGAGCTGCTCTCTGCTCCTTAATTCCCCTCGGGCCCCCGGTTATTTATGATGAGATGCAGTCTTTGTTGTAGCTGGTTATTTCAATTGGCCTTGTTTTATTTTGCTCTTTACAACATGCGGTTACTCACTTGGGGCAGACTGCAGGATAGAAATTCAAGTAAGGAAATAAATAAACTGAAGGGCTTAGCAGGAAGAGGTAAGAAGCTCTTGTTATTGTTTGTGTGTCGGTTGCAAATTGGCCCTGAAAACACTTCATGGGTGCTTTGCTTTCAGCGCGTAGAAAAATATACATTCTTGAAGAAAATATAAGTCAGGTTAATCTGATACCATGGAGATGAACAGTATGTATATACCTACCCATACCCACTTACCTGGGAGTAAGGCTCACTGAATTCATGGGGACTTACTTCTGAGTAGACATGTAGGGATTGTGCAATATCTCTTGTGGAAGCAGCCTAACAGTGCAATCTTATGCCTATCTACTCAATAGTAGATCTCATTGAGTTCTGTGGTGTTTACTCTCAGGTAAAAGCATGCAGGATTACAGCCTAATAGTATGCCCTTGGGTATGTTTAGGTAAAGGTAAAGGGACCCCTGACCATTAGGTCCAGTCGTGACCGCCTCTGGGGTTGCGGCACTCATCTCGCTTTATTGGCCGAGGGAGCCGGCGTACAGCTTCAGGGTCATGTGGCCAGCATAACTAAGCCGCTTCTGGCGAACCAGAGCAGCACACGGAAACGCCGTTTACCTTCCTGCTGGAGCGGTACCTATTTATCTACTTGCACTTTGACGTGCTTTTGAACTGCTAGGTTGGCAGGAGCAAGGACTAAGCAACGGGAGCTCACCCCGTTGCGGGGATTCGAACCACCAACCTTCTGATCGGCAAGTCCTAGGCTCTGTGGTTTAACCCACAGCGCCACCCGCGTCCCTGGGTATGTTTACATGGAAACAAATTCTGTCTATTTGTTTGAATTATAGTTTGTTTTTTTAAAGATGTATTGCTTGACTGAAAAATTGAAATGGCACAATAACTTTCACAAACAGTTATTTTTAATGTCTGCTTCCCTGCCAATTAACCAATAGGTTCTTTCAACAATCTTGGAAATACAATCTAATTGGTTCACCAATCAGAGAAGTACCATTTGTCATCTTCAGATGAGGGCAGGGGGTGGGGAGCAGAAAAGTTACGAAGCTTGTGTGTTTTTAAAAAATGTAAAAATCAGGACTTGTAACAACTAGTCCTATAGTTATCATTTTAGGGTAGGGTTTTTTGTGGTGGGTGGGTGGTCACTGCATTTTGTAAAACAAAACAAATCATGCAGGGTTCACTTTTAAACTTCAGAGGGGAACTTAATGTGACCTTTCTGAGCAGGAAACTAGTGATGTCAATATTGTGAAATCCAAACAAGGCTAACAAATTTTGTGTGTAGTCAGTATTGAGATAATCATCAGTTCTGCTTTCTATCACTGAGGACTCTGAAAGAGCCATGCAGTCACCATACGAATCCAACGCTACTGAAAAACTTCAGCTTCCCTTTATAAAGCAACAACCAGTTATGGGATGGTTTCTTTGTGCTCCTTTGTCAGAAAGTTTAGCAGGAATGGCAGAATTTAACAGACTGCACTCATGAACCTCCAGCAACATAAAAGTAAAAAAGTTCTGTTTCCCACCGCCCTTACAGACATGCCTGTATTGCATGCTAGTTACTACAATTTTGCAAGGTGTTGGTTGACCACATCCGGCTTAATTGTAAAATAAAGTTGGGTACTTCTCTTTACTCCACATCCAGTGTGTCCCCACTGCTTGTTTGGGAAACAGATTAAATGCAACATTCGTTACAATCCATATCTATCCAGTTGTTTCTTATGAAATACTGTGGCTGCGTACACATTACCAGCTTAAAATGTGGTTCGGTTGCTCTTTTGGTCAATTCAGATTGAAACTGGTTTGGGAGAGAATTCATCAAAATTCAGCATTTCATAGGAAATTACAGAATAGGATTGCGGTGAAACATTGTGTGTACGCCACTTCCCAAGTCAGAGGTGGGAGCACACTGGAAACAGCGTAAACAATGTGTTTTAATGCATTTCCCGCCAAACCAGCTTCAATTGTTAGCTGACATGTTTTACAATTGCATTAAATAAGATAGGAAGAGAGCAACCCTCCACATGAATCCTTTCGAACCAAGGAGTGTAAAATAGCCAAACTGACTGTTTCCACTAGCCAAGGTTGTTTGTTTACACTGTGTTTACAAAGTCCCTTGCCATCTGAATTACTTTAATGAGCCATTTCCATTAAGAAGTACAGTCAAATAAGTGGGGAATTCTGGGATTTCCCATGGGATTTTTATACAACTGAAAAATTTGTCGCACCTGTTGATTTTGATGTGTTGCCGGAAACTAGATTTCATCATCATCATCATCATCATCATCATCATCATCATCTATTTCTACCCTGCCCATCCATCTGGCTGGGTTTCCCCACCCACTCTGAGTGGCTTTCAACAGAACATTAAAAACAGAATAAAACTTCAAGCATTAAAAACTTCCGTAAACAGGGCGGCCTTCAGATGTCTTCTAAAAGTTGGATAGTTGTTTATTTCCTTGACATCTGATGGGAAGGCATTCCACAGGGCAGGTGCCGCTACCAAGAAGGCCCACCAGCATTTTTCAAGGTGTGGATGTACTTCAAATGCAATATTCTTCCTACGCAATCTGAACTCTCCAACTCTGCTGGTGCAGCACTCACCAATTGCAGAGGCTTTGATTCAGACATCCAATAGTGGCTTAACTGAGATATGCGCTAGTTTCAGGCACCCACATGCAGCAACTGCGTTCCCCTTTCCATGCTAATGAGTGAACAAGCCAGGAAGTCAGAAATAATAACTCGTCCCGATAAGTGTCAACCGGGAAACTCTGGTTTATGGCTTTCAGACAAGCCATAATATGAAATCATGATTTAAAGCTAACATCTGTATCATGGGTTGCTGAGAAACCAGTAGCCACAGTTCCAAGTTTGGACATGCAGGAAGTTATGGTTTACTGCAGTTTCCTGGTTTGTGTCATCGCTTGCATGAAGAGAAGAGCAAAGCAGTTGTGCCTGAATCTCACACTGTGTATGTTAACATCTGGTTGCTGATGATGTGGAAGAGAAATCCGAAGAGGCATTTGGAACGGCCACTGTAGCGTTATATTCTGCATTATAACCTTAGCTGAGTCAAGAGCTGCCTAAAGTCTCATATATAAACAACCTTGGAAGACAGAGGCCATGTCTCGCTTGGCATAACTCTGACCTCTCAAACAATGGTGATTCATATAGATAAGAAAGAGGAAAGCTGCAACTTGTTTCCAGACACTTGCTTCTAGGAAAAGGATATATTTTCCTGAGTAAAATTCCTTTCCCCAAGGAGGTTATCAAAGGTTAATCAAAATCTTTAGGTCTGCTTCCATTCGCCCTCAGCACCTAAGATAATCTCTTCCACTCTTAGTCCCCATCCACCACTCTTGAGTCATTCCAAAGTCAGACAGGTATGCTTAGTGGCAAAGTGAAATATACTCGGAGTCGAGTGTGGATTTCATGCTCTTTATTCAGCTCATAGTAGTGAGGAATGGAAGTTCCCCCAAAATGTCTGCTTTATATACATTATTTACACAATGGGCCCCACGTGATTGGCTAATTCTCCTGTAGGCCAATCAGATTCGGTTCCACCTGGAGTTGGATTGGGTGGCTCCTGCAGACCAGTCAGACTGATGCATTCTGGATCCTATTGCTCTAGGACCAATCAGACTGCTGCATTCTGAATCCTATTGTTCTAGGACCAATCAGACTGCTGCATTCTGAATCCTATTGTTCTAGGACCAATCAGACTGCTGCATTCTGAATCCTATTGTTCTAGGACCAATCAGACTGCTGCAATTTGGATCCTATTGGGAAGGTGAAAATGGGGTAGGATTTAAGAGGTGAGGCTGTGGCACTGTGGAGAGTGTTGGAGGGCTGGATTCTTGAACTTCCTGTTGAAAATTACTGAGGCCCAACGGTCACAAAATGGTGGTGCAGTGCTAGAGCCAGTCACATGATGGTGGCAGACAGAGGCAGAGATTGGCACCATCAGTTGGCAATCACTGCTGTCACCTTCTACAAATATCTAACCCTCTTTGGAAATGGCTAAATCCTTTGCCACAGCTTTTCCCTTGTGTCAAGGAGTCCCATAGCTGAGCTTTCCTTAGGTGAAGTACAGTGGACGCTCAGGTTGCGAACGTGATCCATGCAGGAGGCATGTTCGCAACCCGCAGCGCCATGTCTGCACACGCATGGGCTGTGATTTGCCGCTTCTGCGTATGCGCAAAGTGAGATTCAGCACTTCTGCGCATGCGCGAGCACTGAAACTTGGAAGTAACCCGTTCCGGTACTTCCAGGTTTGGTGTGGTGTGCAACCAGAAAACGCGCAACCTGAAGCATCTGTAACCCGAAGTATGACTGTACAGACATCTGTAAGTCTTGTGACTCAGCTACTGCATTTTAGGCAAAATTGCTGCTCCAGTGGAGAAGGATTTTTCCTTTATATTTTTCCTTTCCCAATGCCATGTGCTCCACCCCTTCCCTGATATGACTCGTCTTTCATACCACCCTCTCCTTGGAGCCTGTTCTAATTTGCCTGTATGCTTTTCTAAAGTGTGGTACCCGGAACTGGATAAAGCAGAGCAGGCCAGAGACTGGAGCAAAATGCCAAAGTTAGGCTTTCTATGCAATCCTTGCCCAGATCAGAATTAGATCTGGTAATTTGTAAGCACTTCCAAGAGGCCTAAATGTGAGCCTCCTTGGAACCATGCTGCTGTGCTCAGCACAAAGAATGTTCAGCTCCCTGTGTGGTTTAATTTCAGCTCGTACAGATTGTTCGGTTACCTCTAGGGTGTTATCAACACATAAAGTACCGGAGACAGTGTAAGTGACTGGATGTATTGACAGACTGGAGCAAGGTGAATGACTAACGAGTCAAAATGTCAGAACACCCTCCTTGATGAATCACTCACAAGTAGTTGTTCTTTTCCACACATATCATTTGAAAAATTAGCTGTCTTTTTATGAGTAATTCTTTGTTTAAAGCTTCTTATTTCAACAGTGGGTGTTTAAACTGCGAGCCGCTCTAAATGGCCAAATATAGTATCTCGTCTACATATTGTTAAGTTTATGTCCTTGGATGTAAGTCGATGGAGCAAAATTGGCTAGTCATAGCACTGCAGCTTATTCGGTTCAGATGTAATGTTGTTGATCCTGCAAACCATAGTTTGGGGAGTTGGCAATAAGCTTTGTGCTCATATATTTCTTCTTCCGCTCTCACACTAAGTTTAATGAAAAACTTCTTGGTACAATCAAACCATAGTTAGCCATTACAACCAAACTGGCAGACTATGGTTTGTATGAGGCCTTCCAGCTAGAATGCAATATAAATACAAACACACACACACACATTTAATATTTATTTATTTAAAAGTCAAAGAAACATAAAGTGACTTACAATTCAGAACACAAAAACAGCAACAAATTATATAACAATCCTCATTAAAATTACAACAATTGAATAAAAGCCAAGTGCTTGCAACAAAATCCAAAATAGCTATTGAAACTAACATCAAAGATAAATCACAGAAAGAAGAATAATCAACCAAAAGCATTTTAAGAGCAGAGTTTTTGTCACCCACCCAAAACAGTACAGTACAGTGGTACCTCGGGTTATGTACTTAATTCGTTCCGGAGGTCCGTACTTAACCTGAAACTGTTCTTAACCTGAAGCACCACTTTAGCTAATGGGGCATCCCACTGCTGCCGCGCCGCCAGAGCATGATTTTCTGTTCTCATCCTGAAGCAAAGTTTTTAACCTGAGGTACTATTTCTGGGTTAGCAGAGTCTGTAACCTGAAGCATATGTAACCCGAGGTACCATTGTAATGGGGTTTGGTAGACATCACTTGGCAAGGCATTCTACGGGGTAGGTGCCACAACTGAATACAACAGATTAGAGACATTTCCTTTGCGGGGGGGGGGGGATAATAATCACACTTTAAAGATGTTCAGCCCGAAAGCTCCTGAATCTATTTGTGCATGATTTGGCAAGCTTTATCCACTCTGAGGGACTAATCTGCTTGCAAATTTCATCCACTTGTGTAAAACAAATAATGATACAGCTGCATTTGATGTCCTGATAGTAAATGGGGGTGGAAGGAGAATAACAAAGCAAACTTGGATAGAGCCTGAGTCAAATCAAGCAGTCTATGAAATGCCTCAAACCAAGGTGGGCTGTTTTCTGAAGCACTTAATCAGGGGTCTGAAACAAATCTTGTGGTCAGTCGACATTTTTAGCATTTATCTTTCACCTGCACAGTCTTCTATTTAATTTCCAAATAGTTCACAACCATTCTAAAAAAAAGAAAAGAAAACACTGTAACACCCACTAACAATCTGTTCTCTTATGGCTGTTCCCTGTTTTGATTTAATTTATGCCTCTGTGGGTGTTGCTAAAATAAATATAGGCTGGATGCATGTATAAAAGGAAACTTTGAGAAGAGACAGTTGATCTCCCTCCACACCACCAACCCAAGAGTTGAAGATCGTTTGATGATGCCGTTGTTCCCTGAAGTAAACATCTAAATTGCTTTTATACCATTATTGCCTCTGTTCAAAAAGTTTTGCTGGATTTTAAAGCACTGCAATGGTGGAAGAAAAGAAACGAGGGTATACACCAAAATGTTCATGACTTTCATCTGAATTTCAGTTCTGTGAAGAAACTGTAATCTATGGTATATCCAGATTGCTCATCCTGGAGCAGATCAGGTGAGATGTCCTCAAAAACTGGTTCCCCAATGGTTAGTGTGTTGGGCAGCAAGTAGGGTCATTCTTCACTTCCTTTGATCCAGACATGACCAATTTGTTGAGATGAAGTTGGGTGAAAATATCTCAAGAGGAAACTGAACCTATGCCAGAAAGGTAGACAAAGTAACGCCAGGGTGTTGGTCTACTATCTTGATTCAAAATGGCGGACGGTGTCCAAACATCACCAGGCATCTCCACCTCCTTCTTGGGAACCATTGTGGCAAATTTGGCAATGATATCTCAAGAGGTGGCAGACACATACAGGCAGACAATCTGCTTTCCAAAATATAAACGTAGACAATGATTCACATTTTCCTCTTTCTGTAATATTTCAAATGCATAAACCACTGGCTTGCTTTCTTTCAGTTCTCTTTTTTTTTGTTGTTGTTCACAAAACGCTAAGCCCTGTTGTGCCATGAAAATGTCAGTTTCCTATCTTGGTGCTCTAATTTCTAATGGGCTCATTTATAAAGCAAGGCTGCATTCCGCCAGCTTGAATGGCTAGACTTGTATCTTGTTCCACTTCCCCCATCCAATGTATTACTACAAGTATAAATCCTAGCCGAGTCATCTATGGAAGAACTACATCATTTGGACATTTAATTAATAACAGTTTGGATTAATGGCTAAAACTAATGGTTCAGCTCACATGCTTGCCATTTCGCGGTCTCTGAGGAATCTTTACCCTGCTTCTCAGTTATTCCATTCAATTTAAGGCTGAGAGGCTGAGAGGAATTCTTTGGCTCAGGAAACAGGTACAGTGGTACCTCAGGTTACAGACGCTTCAGGTTACAGACGCTTCAGGTTACAGACGCTTCAGGTTACAGACTTCGCTAACCCAGAAATAGTACCTCGGGTTGAGAAATTTGCTTCGGGATGAGAACAGAAATCGTGCGGCGGCGGCGGGCGGCCCCATTAGCTAAAGTGTTGCTTCAGGTTAAGAACAGTTTCAGGTTAAGAATGGACCTCCAGAACGAATTAAGTTCTTAACCCGATGTAGCACTGTACCACCAAACGAGGCCTATGCCTTTGTCAGGCTGCAGTCTTAAAAGCGGGTGGGGAAGAGGGACCTCAAAATAGTGCTGTAACCCTTTTTTACCTACACGGCATGAAGTACAACCGCTGTTGAGTGCAGCCATTTTTCCTGTGGATTGGGGTCAGCAAGGTTTAACTCACCTGGGCTGGTTCACTCCAGCGGAGATCCCTCCGTGGGCTGGATCGCACGTGTATGTGAGCGCGCACAGCCACAATTTCCGGCATCTGCATCTGTGCAGACATGATTTTCGGCGTCTGAGCATGCGCAGACGCGATTTCTGGCACCGCAGAAGTGAGTACCCACGCTGCAACAGTTTAGTGCAGCATGCGGGGCCTCGCCGAGCTGGAGACTCAGTTTGGGGGCGGCTCAGGGCCAGTTAAATGACTCTTATGGGCAGCTTGTGGCCCATGGACCTTAGGTTGCCTACCCCTGATTTAAAGCCCTATTTAAAAAACCCATTTTAAAAAAACCCATTAGTCTCATCCCTGAATTGTTTGGGGGATGGATCCAGGGGGTGAGGTGGGTACCCCCGGTGTTGCGCCAGGAGAAGCACCCTTATTTGGGGACCACAGATTGGGGCCACAGGGTGGATTGAGGAGTCTACACACAGCCCTAGTTATTATAGCTAGGATTAGTTCCGCTTGCCAACCAGAAGGACATTTTAGTCACCATCACATGTAGAAGCTGTAAGGTGTGCTCTGGCTCTGCAGCTATTAGTAGTTAACAATAAATATTACTCAAAATGGATTTTATTCTGAACTTCTCAGCTACATTTTTACCTTTTAACCCATTCTCTCTCTCTCTCTCTCTCTCTCTCTCTCTCTCTCTCTCTCTCTCTGTCTTTTGCAGAGCTGTCAGTTTATTCAAAGCAGCAAAAAAGACAAATCTTTCCCTGAGTTCAGAACAAAGAGAAAGCTTCCGTATGTTCTTCATGAGAATTTTTTTTAAAAAATGCTGATATCAGGAGTTTAAAAATCTTCATAAATCAGCCCTTTGTTTGAAGTGCCCCTCTGCAAAATTATGTTCAGATTTGATGTTTGCTCAAAAGTATTCTGGAAATATCTGAATTATCAAAAAATAAAATAAAAATCATGTTGTGGAAAGTAAAGCCAAGGGAAAACTTCTTTAAAAATAGCTATGTTGTTTTGAGATAAATTTGCTGCTTTGCAACCATTTCTCATTTTTTTCTGAATGTGTGTTTTCATTATCAGGTTGGCTGGTAATTGCTCAAAATAGTTTCAGAGACCTTTTCCCTCTAACAGATCAGAGTCTCTTGGACCAATTTAAAGATTTGAATAAATCATCTGGACTCTGTGTTGGCTCCCGTTGTGTTATATAGCCAACTTCCTTGCTTTGTTTTTAATGTACTTTATGTGAACAATGTACATTCTTTGGGCACATGCTTTCGTCTGGCACAAGACACAGCAGAATGGGCATTTGTGAGGAGACAGGGAGAAGCCCATGTTGCAGGGAGTCAGGGATTGACCAGCGTTGAAAGAACAGCTTGATTTGTTCTCCCTTCCAGTAACTAGACACAGTTCTGCTTACTGTATGCTTGCCCATATTATCAATTCAGACACTCTGCCTTGAGATGTTAGCCCACAAACAAGAGCCAAGGAGGTCGTGTCTCCAGCTAAACTGAGTAGCACAACATACCGCTTCCTGCAAAATAAAAGATATGGCGAAACACTTATGTCTGGCACCTTTCCTTTGCTTTACCGGCATCCTGTTTTTCTCTTCATTAAAGTCTGCGCCGTTACGTTCCATTTCTTTGTTGCATTATGGGAGGGCGATGGAAGAGAGCGGGCTGGTTTGTAGTAGCTGTGGGTATCAGATGGAAAGTCCTTCACACAACCACAGGGGGGTTGGAAGAGGGGCTGTGGCCCTGGGCATACAATTTTGAGGGGGCGCAACCAGGCACCCCCATGTAGGAGGGCAAGGGAGACGAGCAAAGGGCAAGTGAGAGAGGAGGCAGTGAGCTTTGCAGCGAGCAAGGCCATCTTTAGCAGATGCGGCGCCGGGATGCAAATATCCACCCAGTGCCCCCAAATTACCACGGATAGTGTTGGGATGGCCATAGCTGCGCACTGCCAGCCATTGGGGGGGCAACTCTCCCCCATGCCGCTGCAGGAGAGCTATCCCCGCAGAGGCTTTGGAGTAAAGTTGCGCCCCTCCCAAGCCTCCTCAGGAGGAGAGCCATCCCTGCAGAGAGAGGAAAGCTGCGTGCCCGCCAGCCTTATGGATGGCGGGGCACAGCTGGTGGGCGTGCAGGGAAAGGAGAGGCCGCCGGAAAAGTTGCGCAGCTCCCCCACTTGCTGGGGTGCCCCTGAGAGGCCGGCGCCCTGGCGCAATGCACCACTAAGCCCTGTGGGAAAGATGACTCTGGCAGCAAGACCAGCAGGGATGTCTGAAGAGTGTTGTCCCTATTTCTACCTGAGACACAGATTTGGGAAAGCAATCTCAAAGCGTAAGAATATGAAGGTGCACGGGCTGAGCTGATAGTTTCCTGTGGCCAGGTTTTGGTGCCCTCCTTGCTGCCCATGTTTACTTTTGCTTGCATCAAAATAAAGACACACGGTCACAGTCAAAAGTGGCATTCTTGGTGACGTGTTTCAGACCTGTCAGACCGCCACAGATCGGTCACTCCAGTGGCATCAGCAGCGAAGGGTGGGCTGCTGAAACAGGCTCTGTTCAGATTCTGTGTCCTGCCTCCCCTATGTGAGTGTGCTTGTCCCGGACGCAGGCAACCCATGCTACACTACTACACAAATATACATATGCACTCAGTTACAGACATACATGTGCAGGCAGAGACCCTTCCTTTCAGATATGAATGGAAGGCAACGCATCAACCCCTCAGATCAAACCCTCCGCCATTGGCAAAGGGGTATAAGAATGCTGACTTACTCTACATGATTATCAGGGTCAGCTCAAGATATTTTGTGGCCTGAGATGAAAGCAAAGGGCTCACCCACACCATCCATTTAAAGCACACCTATACCATGGCTTTCCCCAAAGAATCTTGGAAACTGTTGCTAGTTCAGGGTTTCCTAACAACTCTCAGATAGATAGATGATAGATAGATAGATAGATACAGTGGTACCTCGCAAGACGAATGCCTCTCAAGACGAAAAACTCGCAAGACGAAAGAGTTTTTCATTTTCTGAGTTGCTTCGCAAGACGGATTTCCCTATGGGCTTGCTTCGCAAGATGAAAACGTCTTGCGCCTTTTTTAAAAAAACCGCCAATGCATTCCTATGGGAAACCATCAATACACAGTGGTGCTTCGCAAGACGAAAAAATTCACAAGACGAAAAAACTCGCAGAACGAATTAATTTCGTCTTGCGAGGCACCACTGTAGATAGATGATAGATATAGATAGATATAGATAGATAGATGATAGATAGATAGATAGATAGATAGACAGATGATAGATGATAGATAGATAGATAGATAGATAGATAGATAGATGATAGATAGATAGATAGATAGATAGATAGATAGATAGATAGATAGATAGATGATAGATAGATGATAGATAGATAGCATCTCTAAACTGTATCCCCACAATCACCAAATAATGTTACTTTTTGCAGGAGTCATTTTGTAATTGAGTACAAATAGGTACCTCTGGTTACAAACTTAATTCATTCTGGAGAGCCGTTCTTAACCTGAAGCCGTTCTTAACCTGAGGTACCACTTTAGCTAATGGGGTCTCCCACTGCCGTTGCACCGCCGGTGCACGATTTCTGTTCTCATCCTGAGGTAAAGTTCTTAACCCGAGGTACTACTTCCGGGTTAGCGGAGTCTGTAACCTGAAGTGTTTGTAACCTGAGGTGTTTGTAACCCAAGGTAGCACTGTACACCAATTGCAAAGCATTATGTTTTCGCAAGACCCACAATCTCATTCTCTCATTTATTTTTTGCCATGGCAGAAGTCATCCCCAAAGTAACTTTCATCTCCTGCTTTCATCACACATGCTTCTCGCGAATATCTGGTGAAATGCAAGATTTACCACATCCTGGAGAACGCTGGCTTTCAGCGTGCCTGCAGAATATGATATCTCATTACATAACAATACAGTTAGGAAACACTTGCCATGTAGAATTATATAAATCATATCGTGGTGATTCTAGCATGTAAAAAATAGCTTTTTTTTTTTTTAGTATCGTGCATGATACTGAATGGGTAGTCAACATGGTGCCCCTCAGGTTTGCTGGACTCCAACTCCCATCAGTCCCAACAAACATGACCAAATGGTCAGAGATGATGGGAATGGCACTCCAACAACATCTTAAACATGCCATAAGCATGATCTCTGGGTCTCTGAAATGTGTGCTCATTTTTAATACAGCAAGCAGGATGCATATTCTATCTGACACATTTGTTGTTGTTGTTTAGTCGTTTAGTCATGTCCGACTCTTTGTGACCCCCTGGACCAGAGCACGCCAGGCACTTCTGTCCTCCACTGCCTCCCGCAGTTTGATCAAACTCATGCTGGTAGCTTCAAGAACACCATCCAACCATCTCATCCTCTGTCGTCCCCTTCTCCTTGTGCCCTCCATCTTTCCCAACATCAGGGTCTTTTCCAGGGAGTCTTCTCTTCTCATGAGGTGGCCAAAGTATTGGAGCCTCAGCTTCACGATCTGACACATAATTCTGCTATAATCACTCACCTTAGGCTGCCCACCCAGAGATGCTTGCTTGAAATCTTCGAGAGAATTATAGGAATGGAATTTTTAAAAAGTTTTATCTCATGTTGGGTGCTAGCAGACATTACTGTGTGTGAAGTGTGGTGTTCTATTTAAGGCTGCGGTCCTATACACACTAACTGGTAGCAAGTTCCTTCAAATTCAATGGGGCTTTCTGCTGAGCAAGACAATTACACGATTAAACTGTACCGGTAAATGTCTGAGTTGTAAATACCTAACTGTCTCTCATGGAACTAAAATAAGGCTCTGAAGTGTGCAAGACTCTGGCTACCTGTACCCTGTTCCACATTTACATCTGGAAAAAGTGAATTACAACGTGAGCTCCCCCCCCCCATTCTTTACTTTGTTTACTTGGAAGTAAGTCCCATTGGTTTCTGTGTCATTTACACCTGTGAATATATATATATACTTAGGATTACAGCTTTACAGTGTGTAATCGCATGCATGTCTGCCCAAAAGGAAGTTCCAGGGAAGTGAATGTCGGACTACAGCTTTAAAACAGCCGTTTTCAAAACTTATCTCCAGCTGTCAACATGTTTTGAGGACTTGATTTTGTGTTCTTATTCCAGGCCATATTTTCCAACCAAGAAGTCAATCTTGCTAACCTGACCTAACCTATGATGCAATGGCTCTTTGAGATCAGTCTCAGAAATGCTCCCTGTCCTGTTTAATGTTTGCTGTTGCTGGCTGGTTGACAATATACAGTCAGATAGCAGTATTGTAGATGTGCAAACATGAGACAAAGCTTTTCTGATATTTGCTTATTTAAAAATTAGGCTGCTTTTCTGGGCAAAGGCCCATCCAAAAACAACAAAAGATAAAACAACAAGAATTACAATTTTTTAAAATTAAAACTAGCACTAAAGCCAAGAATTAACAGAGCCAGAAAGAACATAATTCAATCATAATTCAATCATCCGTCTAATAAAAATAATGCCTGGAAGGCCGATTGGGGAAGAAAAGTAAGTATTCTGAAAACCCTAGAATGTAGAAATTTGACTCAGGTCCAACGGAAGGGAATTCCAAACCTGTTGGACCACCACAGAGAGCACTTAGGTCAATGGTACCTAAGTTATTACCAACTCAGGTCCATAACCAAATTTAGGTCCAGGGTACCTCAGGGACTGCTTAAACCTATATATCCTAGTTCAATGACTTAGATAATCTGCTGGAATGTCACTTGTTATCCACCAAGTTGGTGAAGCTCATTGGACATCGACACAAACCAGCCCTGTAGAATGGGCTTGCATTAGAGATTCAGGAGATGTATTCTGTATCAACTTCTAAGTGTTTTCTGGGGCTGGTGAGGAATTACGCTACCAAGCTTTTGTAGATAATTAAGGAAGCATTGTCTATAATATGGAGTTAGCTGCTGGGTTGATATTTTAATCTTATGTGCTCTTATTGTGTGTGTATAACGTTTGTAATCAGTGTGCTTTTATACAGAAATGAAATTGCAGTATACAGTGGTACCTCAGGTTACATACGCTTCAGGTTACAGACGCTTCAGGTTACAGACTCCGCTAACCCAGAAATAGTACCTCGGGTTAAGAACTTTGCTTCAGGAGGAGAGTAGAAATTGTGCTCCGGCGGTACGGCAGTAGCAGGAGGCCCCATTAGCTAAAGTGGTGCTTCAGGTTAAGAACAGTTTCAGGTTAAGAACGGACCTCCAGAACGAATTAAGTACTTAACCCAAGGTACCACTGTATATGTATTTTCATTAATAAATAAATAAATAGAGAATGACCTCATCGCCATGGCCATTACCTAGGGAATGAGCATGCCAGGAAAGACTATGAAGAATCTGAAAGTATGGGCAGGAAAGGGCAAGTGCAGCCAGTCCTCTGAATAGCTTGGGTCCAAACAATTAAGGTCACAAGACAACAGCACTTTAAATTGAGCCTAGAAATGCAACAATAACCAGTGCAATTACCATACTAGAAGTGTTACAGATGCTGATTGTTTCGCTTCCAACAGGAGTTCAGCAGCAGCTGCATTCTGGACCAGCTGAAATTTATGAAGAGAGCATTGTAGTAATCTAGGCTAGATGTGACCAGAGAGCATGGGGAAAGGTCAGTCCTGCCCAAACAGGAACACAGTAGGCATGGTGGTCAAAGTTGGTAAAAGGCACTGCTAGTCACTGATGCCACCTGGGCTTCCTCAGTTAATGCCAAGTCCAGGAGCATTCCCAAATTGTGACCTTTGTCTTTTAGTGGGAAGGTTGTTCCTCTCCCACAACCAACAACACTAGATGCAAACCATCTTCTGGAGCTAGAGATCTCCCTACCCACAGCCACTGTCTTGCTCAGATTCAACCTCAACTTGTTTACTCAAGTGTGCTTTTATTTAAAATGCATCTCTGGGTTGTTTGTGAGGCCTGCCTGGTGTTTTTACATGAGTAGAATGTGTCCTTTTATTTAAAATGCATCTCTGGGTTATTTAGGGGCATAGGAATTTGTTCATTCCCCCCCCCCCCAAGGTCTGAGGGACAGTGGACCAGTCCCCTGCTGAAAAAGTTTGCTGACCCCTGCTCTATAGGAAACCATATGTAATATGAGTCTCTCTAAGAATGTGCAGTTTCCGGCTCAACTGAGATATAATAAAGCCCTGTCTGGTTGTTTGAAATTCTTCCTGCTAGTATTATCCTAGGTAGCCAAAGAGCTTGTCAATTGAGTTCCTCCCACATATTCAGTTTAATGGCAAGAGTTCCATTTCAGATCTTTGCAAACTGGTGCACATCGTAGGGGAGCAGGATCACACCTGCTGTCTCCACCTCCCTGCAACCTACACACACTGATAAGTCCTCTGGGAACAGAGGCTGTGAGGGTACAATTTGTCTCTGCGTAGGCTCTATGCATGCAGAGGACTAAAAATATTATCATTTCATAACTTTGCAAATGTAGTCAAATTGAACAAAACAGCTAAGCTACAGAAAGAAAGGCTGGTAGAGATTGTAATAATGTAAGAGTGGCGGCATATTTGATATAGCGGGTCCTCCCTTAAAGAGGGCACGTATTGCAGTGAGACCTGGAAACCAACCCCCTGTGTTGTGGGTGGGTCCGATTGGTCAGCCACAACACCCCATTGGTAGGTCGCTCGTAGCTGGGTGCAATCTGGCCAATGGGACACAGTCCAAATGGTTCGAGGGACCTATTTATGCCCATGCGCGTGACCCAGAGCTTCCTCTTTTGGTGCGTGCATTCGGAACACCCACCCCACCTCTCCCTACTTTTAGGGCTTTGCACTTGGCCTTGCTATGCCATTGTGTTTCATCTGCCATTGGGACAGGGGCACGGCAGGAAGTTCCCCCACTTGGCTGATTGGCTCTTGCCATTTGGGTTCCACCTGCCGCGTAGCAAATCATCACAACTTGTAAGGTTGCGGATAGGCTCTGGTTCAGGTGATAGGGATGGGAGAACAGTCTCGCCATCCCTATGTGAAGGGCATTCTGTTAAAGGAATCCAGGGACTTAATGGTTTGGTCAACCCCTGAGCAGTGGCGTAGCGTGGGTTGTCAGCACCCGGGGCAAGGCAAGTAATTTGCGCCCCCTAACCCGTGGATTTGCGCCCCCTAACCCTAACCCCCAGATGTTGCGCCCGGCCCCCCCTGCACCCCCCACGCTACGCCACTGCCCCTGAGAGGAGGTTGTGCCCGTGCACATAGGACCCGCCCAAGCTTCTGAAAGAAGCTGTATGACCCTTCTGCTGCACACCTTGGCTTTGGGACAGAAACTTCCTACTAGACCCCTCTAATAGGGTACCCTGTTATCGCATAGTACTGAGGGACGCGGGTGGTGCTCTGGTCTAAACCACTGAGCCTCTTGGGCTTGGAAATCAGAAGGCTGGCAGTTCGAATCCCCGCGAAGGGGTGAGCTCACATTGCTCTGTCCCAGCTCCTGCCAACCTAGCAGTCTGAAAGCACACCAGTGCAAGTAGATAAATAGGTACCACTGTGACGGGAAAGTAAACGGCGTTTCCGTGTGCTCTGACTTCTGTCACGGATGCACCAGCGGTTTAGTCATGCTGGTCACATGACCTGGAAAGCTGTCTGTGGACAAACGCCGGCTCTCTCAGCCTGAAAAGCGAAATGAGCGCCGCAACCCCCATAGTTGCCTTTGACAGGACTTAACTGTCCAGGGGCCCTTTACCTTACTGAGGTGGGGATGATGCATAATTTCACCCGAATGTTGTTAGATGAGAAGGATTCCACCCAATTCCTTATCCACCAAAGTTGTGACTACAGTGGTACCTCAGGTTAAGTACTTAATTCATTGTTAACCTGAAACTGTTCTTAACCTGAAGCACCACTTTAGCTAATGGGGCCTCCTGCTGCTGCCGCGCCGCCAGAGCACAATTTCTGTTCTCATCCTGAAGCAAAGTTCTTAACCCGAGGTACTATTTCTGGATTAGTGGAGTCTGTAACCTGAAGCATATGTAACCCGAAGCGTATGTAACCTGAGGTACCACTGTATTGCTATGGGGAAGGCAAAACCTCCAAACCAGGCCAATCTGTTCAGAGGAAAATTCCTTCCCGGTTCTGAAAATGGCAACCATTACTGAACCACAGAAAAAGCTTCCTGTCACTGAGCACGGTCCCTAGAAGGAAAAGGTTACCGTATGGGGGTAGGAAAGGTTGTTCTTCAGCAAACTGCTACCCCAGAGGTTGAGGACAGCCGGCCTTTATTGGGCCCCAAGCCCTACCCACCTGGTCAAGCTGGATTGGCCAGAATTCAGATCAACAGGGGACAGGAAAGCCCAGCAATCTCCAGTGGCAGGCCTGGGAATTCCCCAAGAGCTGACCACCTAGCCCAGGTGTTGGTCCCGAGGGGAAGGAGTTTGGCGTCATCAGCTGCCCACCCACAGCCATTATTCCCACTCTCATCTTGCTGCTAAAGGGCAACAAAGATTTCAGCTCTGAAAGTGATTCCCACAGAACACCTGCCTCATAATTCCTCTCTCACTTTATGCTTTGGAATGTAAAATCTCTCATTTCCCCATACATCCAGAAAACCTCCTTGCGGCTGTTGCACCGGGCTTTGGTTTCTAACTGTACTTCTGTCGTGTTCCTAAGAACTTCCTTGGATATCGTACGTATTTGATGCAGCATGGTGAACAATATGCTAGAAATTGTCCCCAAACTCCAAAGACACTGCAATATCCTGTATATATTTGTGGATAGTAAATAAGGGATGGCAGGAAGAGTTGCACAAATATCAGAGTGCCTAAAATAATCCTCATGCACTTTTTTTGTCACACGTCCAGCAAAACGTCAATGGAAGCGAAACTGCCCACCATAAAAATAGCTGGAAAAGAACAGAAAAGCCTTTAGGGACAATGTCCTCCCCCGACACAAAACAGGATGCACACATTTATACCCTGTTCCCAGTAAGGTCTTTCTCCTTGCAAAATGATACAGAATTATTCCACTGAGAAATGAACTGAAAGCCCCCGGGAGATGTGGTATTTTCCGTGTGCCGCATTTTTAAAGAAACTATGACAAAACTGTGCATTGCTATCATTTCTCACAGTTGCTGAAGGAATGTTTCAGAGTTAGTTGTGCTTCGGGGGCTCAGACCTGGCTGTGAAGTTCAGGAAACACACAGGGATAGACAAATATGCATGAGCTGGACGTTTTTCCTGTTTTGTCCCATTTCAGCTTTGGGGCATGTGTATCCTTTTCTCTTTTGCCTTTCAGAAGGCAAGGAGGCTTATGCCCCACAAGCTATTTTTACTGGTGGGACTTAAGAAGAGGAAGGGAGAGACAGATAAACCAAGCAATCTGAAGATCCCACCAACCAGCCCACCTAGCGAGATGACAATCTCTAGAAGTGGAGAGAAAGGGACGCGGGTGGCATTGGGGTCTAAACCACTGAGCCTCTTGGGGTTGCCAACTTGAAGGTGGGCGGTTCGAATCCATGCAGCGGGGTGAGCTCCCGTCTCTCTGTCCCAACTCCTGCCAACCTAGGAGTTCGAAAGCATACCAGAGAGAGTAAATAAATAGGTACCAATGCAGTGGGAAGGTAAATGGCATTTCCCTGTGCATGGAAACTAAGGTTCAACCCCTGCTTAGCCATTAAGCTCACTGGTTGAGTAAAAATAACCTACTGCACAGGGTTGTTGTGGATATAAAATGGGGAAGGGGAGGTCATACATGCTGCCGTGAGCTCCTTTGAGAAAAGGTGGGATATACATCTGAATCAGGAGAAAGCTTATGCATCCCCCTTCCCAGTCTACAAGAAACCTGGGAAACCTTTCCAATGAAAGATAGCTGCTTGCATGTATAATATTAGAACTACCATAATGCTCAGCAGGATGCAATGTTTCTTCAAGACTCCATAATATATATTTTTAAGGCAATCAGTATGTGTTTCTGATTGCCATATTTCACCATTGTGTTTTTGCCTTGGTTCAGAGGCGATATTGGCTTGGATCAGGTCCTTGATTTGCATATTGGTGTTGTAGCTAAGCAAAGAAGAAGAGAAACCTTCTCCAATTCTTTCTTTCTTTCCTTCCCATCCTGGGTTTTATTAACAGGAGCTAAAATTCAAAGCCTTTCTTGTGGCATCACCGAAGCTGCAAATTGGAATGTCAGCAGAAATGAAGACTTATAGGGATGTGATTTCCCAGGAGAGAAAGCAAGGCATCTGTCCTCTATAAAACACTCCAGCCTCTCATTTGAGATCTGTCCAACAAAGTGCCTCAGACGGAGGGAAAATGTATAAACTGGTCATTATCAAAGTTGCAACAGCATGAACAAACAATGGTCATTATAGAGACAGTATTCTGCCCCCACCCACCGAAAACCGATATAGATCAAGGTTACACACTCCCCAATCTTTCCTTTGTTAAGGTATGGTGGCAATACCACAGCCTCTGAAATTCACCCAATATGTGATTATTGCAAAGTGAGGAGCTTATTGCTTATTGCTAACTAAAAAAAAAAGTCTCTTGCAAAAAACTAGGCTGACTGCTCATTTGTTCTGCAATGCCGACTTGGATATCTGTTGCTAGGCTGGGATTTTAAAAATAAGCTTCTTCAGATACAGTGGGAGAACGGTAACTGAGCTTTGACTTGAGATGCGAGGAAGTGTTAGGAAAATAGTTTGCCTAATATTATTAGTGTAATAAACAAAAATCTGCCCTTATTCCCTTATGGGGGACACAAGAGCCCTTATAGAGTCATTTGTAGGTTCTCCATCAGTAGGAGAAAATAACAGAGGCCAACCAGAGAATATTGAGAAGCAAAGCAGCTAGTAAGCCTGATCTTTATTGAACTGTTGCAACAGGGTGCTCCCCTCACATGCAGGAGGAGGAGGACCCAGAACACAGGTGTGCCCACCCTTATATAGACATTTTTAATTGCCCATCCTAGAGTCCAAGACCACCCTCAGAAATATACCTACATCACAGAAGGGGTGTAGCCCAAGACCACCCCCCAGATACATCATACCTAACATCACAGAAGAGGCGGTCTACAACAGAGATCTGAGTACATTGTTTATCTCCTGTCTGGCAGGTTACCTGTTTAATGGTCACTTGATTGGCTGCCCTGGGGAGCCTGGCCAGTCTTTTGTAATGATAAATACTTAGTTCCTGAGCCAGGTCACAGCTCACCCTATTCATACACAGACATACCCTTAAGACAGGATTTGTGAATGAAAAGACAATGGGGAGGCTTTTCCATTTTCCTTCGACCTTGCAGAGAAATCATTTGGTCAGTTTGGGAGTCAAAATGGTTTCAGGGCTGTTTTCCTGTGCTGCTTCAGACATGTGGTTTATATATGCAATTATGAATATATATATAAAACCTTATTTTTTTTATTGTGTTTTTCTTTTAAAGGCTGCCTTATAGGGCCTAAGATGAGAAGCCTTCAAGGCTGATCACACATCCATCGGTTGGTTTTCCAATTGGTTACATGCCATTGTAGAATTGATTTGTGTGATCTGCACCAGAGACAGGGTATCAGTCTCTGAAGAGCAACAAAAGGAGAGGGCTACTTTAGGCTTCCTGGAAGCGTTTGATTACAGTGGTACCTCAGGTTAAGTATTTAATTCGTTCTGGAGGTCCGTTCTTAACCTGAAACTGTTCTTAACCTGAAGCACCACTTTAGCTACCATAATGGGGTCTCCTGCCACTGCCGCACCACCGCCGCACGATTTCTGTTCTCATCCTGAAGCAAAGTTCTTAACCCGAGGTAATATTTCTGGGTTAGCGGAGTCTTTAACCTGAAGCATACGTAACCCGAGGTATCACTATACTGAGATGCTGGGTTAATTTCCAGTCCATAGTGGCCTGGTGAGGAAGGGCTGGTCTTTAACGTGAAGCGTATGTAACCTGAGGTACCACTGTAGTTGTTGTAGGAAACAGGATGTGGGACTAGATTGACCTCTGATCTGCAGGGCGCCTCTTAGGTTCATCATTGCTTGGATTCACTGCACAGTAGAAAAGGCATAAATGCAGCCGCACAGTCCGCACTGTAGACTGGCATTATCCTTTCCTTCATCAGAGATTTCCTGACCTGGCCAGAAACCAGACAACGAAAGCAAAAAGCTTGTTTGCACACAAGGATGTGAAAGAAAGTAAGAAAAAGTCTCTTTTTATGTCATTTGATTTTATTAAATATATCAGTGAGGGAGCCGAGGCCCCCATACGTCCGGGAATCAGGCTGCAAAAATGCATTAGAAATCCAGGTGTTTCCCCAAGAAAGCAACCCTACCCCAATACATCAGCAAGATATGTGAGCTTGTGGAACTCTTTAAGAGCAACAAGCTTAACACTGGAGACTAGGGACCAATATACCTTTGGAAATCAAAACTACTTAGGCTGGATATAGACACATCAAAGAAGCGTTTCTGTTAAATGCATTGCAAACTTTGTACCAGAACCAGGGCCTTTTTGACAGTGGCCCCGGCCTGGTGGAACACTCTCCCACAAGCAACTAGGGCCATGCAGGTTAGCAAAAATGGAACTCCACAGCACCATCTGGTGTCCCAGTGTTAGAATGCATAAACAATGCATACAATGCGCTTTTTCTTTGCCAGTGTAGCTGAGTCCAGAGTCTCAGACCACACATGTAAGTTTTCAAAGGAACTTTGAGGAAATCAAGCAGCCCTGATCTTGCAGAGATGGAGAGGCGCTAGCTGGATGATCTGAAAATGTACCATTTTTGAATGGAGATTTCATTTATTTCTTTATCAAATGCATGCACTGCTTTATATCCTTAAGAAATTTCAAAGTGGCTAACAATGCAATAAAATCAAAATAAAGCAACTGGAATGTCTGTTAATGTTACTATAGAAAAATAAATTCCTGCTAGCAACTGGTGCAGTAACCTCATAAGCAAGCAGAGAATTTGTCTCAGTGGGAGACAGAAAGCATGGATTCATATGACTGATCTAGACATTGAGGAGGTTCATATATATAATATTCATTACATGACAGTCATTTACCAAGTAGTAACATGGAACAGCATGCATATAGCCACTTTGCAAACTGGTCATCAGTATTATTAAGGATTTCTGGGAATTGTAACTCTGTGAGGAGTTAATTACAGTGCCCAGAATTCTTTGAAGGAAAGGATGTGCTTTTAATGTACTCTAAAGGCAAAACGTGTGGGCACCCTTAATCGTATGTAGGTGTAAATACGGATTTCACATAAACGCCTTAATAAAACGGAAAGAAAAATTGGAGTGCTGTCCTTTTAAAGTTCTTTCTTCAGACTGTTACTACATCATGTTTTTAATTGGTTCACACACACACACACACCCAACAGTACCAGAAGTTCTCTTTTGAAGCTTGGTCTTTGCTGGTAACAAAGAGGGGAAATTGGCTCAATTTCACTCGCTGCAGTTACAAAGCAGTCTCCTTAAAATGGCTGCCAGTTGCCAACAGATTCAGGAAGAAAAGGAAACTTACAAGCCCCTTATAACACAAAGGAACATAGACAGGCAAGGAACTTGCAATGTTTTTGGGGTATTTCACAACTATTTTGAAAGCCTGTAAAGAGAACCTCGGCAGCAAGCTTTTCCTATGGGTTCAGGGCTTTTCAGAGAGGAAATAAGCAGGCATCTCTCTTGCTTAACAACCAGTTCCTAACTGTGCTGAGAGAGAACAAAAATCTCATTTTCTCACTATAGACTCACTACCATAAAGGTGGCTACTCCATGCTTCAGCTCTCTACTGAACATGCACAGAAATGCCCTTCCTCCATAATTCTGCTGAGTGGTTACATGCACAATGGACTAAAGCTAACTTTTAAAGGGTTGTCTACATTGACCTTTCTTGACTCCTTCAATCGCATGGTGACTTTCTCCAATAATTGTACAGCAATACCCACAAATCAGGATGGCTGAAGTGTTTTGATACCATGGGGTAATCTCCATATCGTTCCAGTTTTTAGTATATGTGCTCATCGTACATAGATCTTTCCAGTACGAAATATGATATGATATGAGCCTTCCTATGAGTTTGTTTTATGCAAATTTGATTGTATTATGTGGGAACAGAAAATGGCTGCTTATGGAGAGACAAATGAAGTATTTAAAACAAACTTAAAAACAACCCACTTAAAAAAGATAACCTCTAAAGATAAAACTATCCTTATTGTGCTAAAGAAGACTGGAAGACCTGTCTGAGAAACTTGTTAGTGTCCCAATTTTCGGCAGTGGCATGTTAGAGGGGATGTTTTTATTCCCTCCATTGATGTACTCTTGAGATCTGGTGCCACTGATATATTCCTAGCTGCCCAGTACAATACGATATCATGTGATGTCACTCTCCTTACCCATCCCTTCCTCCATAGAGTTACTGTTATGTACTGAGTTGAATAGGAACCAAATGCAGCAGTCTGATTGGTCCTAGAACAATAGGATTCAGAATGCAGCAGTCTGATTGGTCCACAGGAGCCACCCAATCCAGCTCCATGTGGAAGTGAATCCGCAACCTGATTGGCCTACAGGAGAATCCTGGAATTAGCCAATCACGTGGGGCCCATTGTGTAAATAATGTATATAAAGCGGACATTCTGGCTGAACTTCCATTCCTCCTCACCACTATGAGCTGAATAAAGAGCATGAAATCCACTCTCAACTCCCAGTATATTTCAGCTATATTCAGGTGTTAAGCTAAGTGGTCATTTGTGAGGAAGGTCATCTTCTTCTGTCTTCTAGTCAGAAAGGCTGTAAAATGAAGTGGAAACAACCCTGCTGGATTTGACTGTGGGTTCATCTAGTTCAGCATCCTGTTTTCGATTTCCAGGTGCTTCCAGGAAGCCCCACAAGCAAACTACAAAGATAGTCCACCCCCACCCCCCATTTTACATGACCTCAGAAGCTGATTATCCGTAGATACAGCACAAAAAGGTTTGCGGCGGGAAGTGCAGAAGTGAAATGAGCCTGAAATAAATTTCAGAGCATGTGCCAAGATTACCAGAGGAGAAGGCTTGGGTGGGGTAGCAGGAAAATAATCTAAACAGAAAGAGAGAAATGCTGAATCATGGCTGCTGATAAACAAGTAGGCGAAATGAGCTCGAAACGAGACTTGACTCCAGAGGGCTTCTAGCTCCACTTTAGGTATAAAGATATACAGTGGTACCTTGGGTTACGAACTTAATTCGTTCCGGAGGTCAGTTCTTAACCCGAAACCGTTCTTAACCTGAGGCACGCTTTCGCTAATGAGGCCTCCCACCGCCGGCACACGATTTCCGTTCTCATCCTGGGCCAAAGTTTGTAACCCAAGGTACTACTTCCAGGTTAGCAGAGTTTGTAACCCGAAGCGTTTGTAACCCAAGGTACCACTGTATTGGCTTCTGTTACCACCAACAATCAAGCTAAATCAGCCTCCTATACTGTTAAACAGCACAGCAGAAGGTGACGAGTTCACAATGGTTGTCTTGCAGTACTGGTCAATGAGGAGATACACAAGCAGGGTGGTATTGCTCAGAGGCTGGCACTGTGGTCTGAAGTGAAGGCACGAGTTAGGTGTAGATCATCAGGTGAGCTATGCCTAAGCAAGCTGCTCGCTAAAACCCGCAGAGGCTCCTTTTATTGACACAATATGCAAAACCAGGCAGATACTTTTGGACTGTGACCTTTACACATCTTCCAGCCCTGAGATCTAGGGCTGGTACAGGTTATTTGGCACCTGTTTCCACTGTGTCACTTGCACAATGTTTTTACTCGAAGGAAACAGGGGTCACAGGGCACGACAGACTACTAAGACCACAAAAGGTTAGACAGAGGGCATGATGTTCAGACAGCTGTGGCTTTGTCCGTGAGGGGGAGTGTGCCCCCAGGTCATGCGCGGGTTGCAATTTGGCGCTTCTGTGCATGTGCAAAACCCGGAAGTACTTCCAGGTTTCGGTGGGTCCGTAAACTGAAAAAACGCAACCTGAAGTGTCTGTAACCCAAGGTATGACTGTATATGTATATGTGTATACACACACACAATATTAGCAATTTACAATAATGAACACCTTCACTTTTATAGACAAGATGCTTACTTAGTTTATATGCACTAAATGAAAACACACAAAGGTCACACACTGTCACACACACACGTGACAGGATGCTGGGTTTTCATACTAGTACCCTCCCGGAAAGTAGTTATGACTTCAGGTGACTTTCAGGATGGGATTTCAAAACAGTATTGCGGAAGCCAAACTTATTCCCTTTCCTTGTGATTTTCAGTGAGAATGGAGCTGTTTACAAAGCCACTCCGGGGCTGTTGTGTCATCCCCATGGCAGGGATAAGTACACAACTAAACAGAAAGATAGGCAGTGATAAGTTTGTTTCATAGTGCCGGCAGGCTTTTGTTTCCAACTCCCACATCTCAAGTCTGTTTCTTAGCTGATTGTTCCTCTGCCAAACTCCCAACGGCAGCATCACTTCCAAAAATCTATCAACAGCTGACCAGGATCCTGTTCTGGTTTGAAATATTTTTGTACCATTTTGGATTATTGTTCTACAACGCTCCACACACTTGTGTCGTTTGGACGTTTAGTCGTGTCCGACTCTTCATGACCCCATGGACCAGAGCACGCCACGCACTCCTGTCTTCCACTGCCTCCCGCAGTTTGATCAAACTCATGCTGGTAGCTTCGAGAACACTGTCCAACCATTTCATCCTCTGTCGTCCTCTTCTCCTTGTGCCCTCAATCTTTCCCAACATCAGGGTCTTTTCCAGGGAGTCTTCTCTTCTCATGAGGTGGCCAAAGTATTGGAGCCTCAGCTTCAGGATCTGTCCTTCCAGTGAGCACTCAGGGCTGATTTCCTTCAGAATGGATAGGTTTGATCTTCTTGCAGTCCATGGGACTCTCAAGAGTCTCCTCCAGCACCATAATTCAAAAGCATCAATTCTTCGGCGATCAGCCTTCTTTATGGTCCAGCTCTCACTTCCTCCACACACTAAGCAATCTGTTTTAAACCCAAGTCCCAGAGTTCCTGCCATCTTCTTCTCTCTACCTCTCAACCATCAATTTCCCACGTTTAGGCAGCAGTCTTACACATTCCTGCCCAGGAATAAGCTCCCATGAAACTCAGTGGCATTTACCTTCTGAGAAAACAATCACACGATGGATCAAAGAAATCCCTTCTAGGGATTCCATCAAAAGAACATTGCAGAAATGCAATGAGCCCGTTTAGTTGTGTGCTGCACCTAAATCCCACCTTTCTGTCATGAAATTCAACACAGTGTGCAGTTTTAAAAAGTGAAGAATGGAAAAACAACGGCAGTTATGGCAGCAGATAAAGGAATTCAACAGGAACATCACATATGTTTTGGGGAGCCAAAATGTAAGAAATTATTATATTGAAAGTGAATTGAGTATCAAATTTTGTGTTAAAAAACTAATAAAAATTATTTTTTTAAAAAAAGGAAAAGCTTAGCAAGACAGTCTTCTCCTGCCAATATATTATAAGAACAGCAAGATATTCTTGAAAAAATGATTCAAATCTAACAGAATCCAGGGGAAAATGTATAATTTACCTCAAAAATCATTGTAAACAATTTAGATTATTAGTAGGATTGGAATAATACTTGTCGTTTAATGTTAAATAATGGCTGTAATGGAGATTTAACAGATTTGGATTAATAGAGAAGATGCAGGAGGAAAAAAATTAACTAAGGACCCACAAAGGGGAGGAGGGAAGTCCAATGGAATCTACAGAATTCTCTTTTTATTTTGGTTGTTTGACAATTGTCTGTAAATTTCAAAATTTGAAAAACTAAATAAATTCATTTTAAAAAAAACTTTAAAAATCCAAACATTAATAAAGATTAGCCAAAGAGCAACCTAGATTCCAAAAAACAAACAAATTAATTAATAAATTTGAGAAACTAGTGGTCTCTTCAGCGGGGCGGGGGGGGGGGCGGGGGAATCAACTCTATGACCAGGGCTTCTCCATAACAAAAATGAGGAACTTAAATGCTCTGATAAACAAAATTCTGGGGGGAATTCAGCCACTGTGTTTAGACAAACCTGTTTAGAAGACAATAAAATCCATTGTGTAACAGGAAAAAATAAGGCTTCAGTTATGGGAATTGAAATTCTGCCAGACATTGTCTGATCGCTGGGGAGACCAGTAGAGGGGGGAAATGTCCCAGTTGTTCCGCTAAAGCTTTCTGGCTGAAAACCAGAATGCATGGCTAGTAATAACATGGAAAGGGTGAGTCGGGATCTAGTACATTTACTCATTGGGTGACCACACTCCAAGGGTGTGTCCAAACATGGGGATGTTTGTGGCCCTCCAGATGTTGTTGAGCTATGACTTTCATCATCCTTGACGACTGATTATGCTTCTTGGGGCTGATGAGAGTTGAAGTCCCGAAACATATTGGCTACAGGTTCTAATCCATGCCCTTGTTTCAGACACAAGTACGCTTTAAACTAGAGTTTCCCAGCTGTTTTCGTACTACAAACCCCACCATCCCTAGCTAGCAGGAGCAGCAGTCAGGGATGATGGGAACTGTAGTCCAAAAACCCTGAACTAGAGGAATTCACAATGAGCAAAATAATTATTTACTCAGCCAAGGGGGGTCTCTAGATTAGCAGCAGGGAGATTTTACCACCACATCCAGTTTGGCAGGCAGAGAGCTAGTGCTTGCATTAAGAATCACCGCTTCTATCCTGGAAGGGGAAATGGGGAAGAGAGAGGGCAAAATTTAGTAGTCTGCTCTTAGTTAACTCCAGTTTATATTCCTGCTCTGTTAGTGCGCTATTTCTGGGACAGCCTTTGAAGCCTCCTTAGAGACTTTAGGGTCCAGACAATGCAGAATATAGCTGTTAGCACTGAGATTGGGCATCATGATCTCATTACATCTGTGCATGGTTTCTGCTCAGAAATTAAAGTCTTGGTTTTGGTCTTTCACGCTCATCATAGCTCAGGACCGCAGCACAATGCCTCCATATGTACCTACGAACACAGTAAGATCTTCAGTGGGGGGTCTCCTATGGGTGGCCCTGAAAGGTAAGGGGATGCGGGTGGTGCTGTGGTCTAAACCACTGAGCCTCTTGGGCTTGACAATCAGAAGGTCGGCAGTTCAAATCCCTGCGACAGGATGAGCTCCCGTTGCTCTGTCCCAGCTCCTGCCAACCTAGCAGTTTGAAAGCACACCAGTGCAAGTAGACAAATAGGTACTGCTGCGACGGGAAGGTAAACAGTGTTTCCGTGCGCTCTGGTTTCCATCGCGATGTCCTGTTGCACCAGTAGCAGTTTAGCCATGCTGGCCACATGACCCGGAAAGCTGTCTGTGGACAAACGGTGGCTCCCTCAGCCTGAAAGCAAGATGAGTGCTGCAACCCCATAGTCACCTTTGACTGGACTTAACTGTCCAGGTGTTCTTTACCTTTTTTACCTTATGGATGGCCCTGTCATCTGTGGTGAGGAGGTGGGACTACCAGAGAGCAGGGTCTTTATGATGATGGTGGCATTCCACTTGTGGGAATGCAGTGCCCAGCTGAACATACACCTGGAAGCCAACTTATTGTCCTTTTGGTAACAGTTAAATACCTTTTAAGAAGATTTTAGATTAGAAGCCAAGAGGTGGTTTGCAGACGTCCCTTCTTTCATTCTACAAATTATATCTCCACTGGTGTGAACCCTGCATATACGTATCTCATTTTTAAGTGAAATATCTTTACTTTTAAACAAATCAGTGCTTCTTTTTTCTTACAAATGACATTCCTTAAAAAACCAGTATCACTGAGTGCACTGATCTCAAGTGCTTGGCTGCTACCCGCCCAGGATTCTCATGCTGCAGTTAAACCCTGGAGAAAGACTGTGTGAGAGTTAACTCCTCCCATGGGAATTCATTGAAGTCAGGAAGTGCAAGCAGATGCGGAGGCTACACAGTATTGGAAAATGCTTAGCGGGAAGAGAAACCACTCGCACGAGCCTCTGGCCCTTTGCAATGCTAAAGGAAGCTCAATCTTGCTCCCAGCAAAAGAATAATGAAATTCTAAAGTGCCCTTCAAAAGACGCAGGAAAATAGAAGCCTCTTTCATTGATGAGGAAGAAATTGTCAAACTACAGTTTGTGTTCTGCTTACACTTAACTTTATAAAGAGTTATTACAAGAAGAACAGTAGTGCTCCAACATTAGAAAAGCCTCTGTTTGCTCTTATCTTCCTGGTGACTAGAAGATGTCGAGTAATATCAGGCTACGTGGGCAGATCTGAAGTGGTTTGCTTGCCAGCTACTGGGGAAATGGATTTTGTGGCTACATCAAACTTAACAACGCTAAAGTTGCATGAGTTCTATACAGTGGTACCTCAGGTTAAGTACTTAATTTGTTCCAGAGCTCCGCTCTTAACCTGAAACTGTTCTTAATCTGAAGCACCACTTTAGCTAATGTGGCCTCCTGCTGCTGCCGCACCGCCAGAGCATTATTTCTGTTCTCATCCTGAAGCAAAGTTCTTAACCCAAGGTACTATTTCTGGGTTAGCGGAGTCTGTAACCTGAAGCGTATGTAACCTGAAGTGTATGTAACCCGAGGTACCACTATAAAGCCAAATGTCTAGATTGTTTAAGGCAGCCAAGTGCAAAGAGCTACTGCTTTGGGGGGAAACTGCAGGTTTTGTTCAGTGAGTGTGATGTGCCTGTTTGAACTCACCAGCATTTTAAAGCTTCTTGTTTTTAAAAAACGCCTCATTTGAAAGAATCCTGCTTAAAATGCATCAAAACGTACTAGCATCTTGATGCTCAGTCTGGAGGTTACACCAAAACACACCTATAATTCCAGGTGGCAAGCAAACTGCTCTGTAGTTACTATTTGAGCGCCACCCCTCTGCCCCTTAAGTTCCGCATGCGGCTCTGAATCGGGTTTGAGACACTGCCATGTTCTGACCAAGTTCCCAGCGTCATCCGCCCAGGAATATACAGAGGATTGCCCCTGTACTGGAATGTGGCTATTCCTTGAAGGAATTAGTAAGAGATGAGGACAAGTGTCTTACTATGTCCCTTGAAGACCCAAGTCTGCTCTCCATAAAATTTTCAGGGACACACAAGGCCATTGGCATGGTCTACTTAGCTTCTAAAAACATAGACCCTTCCTTTATTTGTTCTGGTCCAAGCACTGGCAACGAAGACCTTCATAAAGGAAAGGAGATGCCTTCTCCCAGATGTTCCAGTAAACCTGCCTGCTTCCACATCACATTCAAATGTTTCTGGGAGGATGACTACAAGAGATTGCACCATCTGAGGCAGAAGCCATCCACCCATGCTCATAAGAACATGAGGCAAGTCTGCTGGATCCGGCCAATGGCCATCCTGTCTTCACAGTGGCCAAACCGGATGCCTTGGGAAGCCTCCGCCCATCTCAGCAGCTGGCATTGAGAGGCACAATGCCTCTGGCAATGGAGGTAAAGTATATCTCTTCCTCTTCCCCCCTTCCCAGCAGTGGGCAAACAGTGACTCTTCTTTAAGCTACTCAACAATTTCAAATCACTAGAGTGCAAGGGTCATAAAACTTGCCTGAGAGAATTTTGCTGGAAACAGAATATCGAGTTTGGTATAAGATGATTAATGTATCAGTTCAGTTACGTAACCTTTGTTAGCCAGAGCCACTGCAAATGTAACCTGAGAAAAAGACACTGTGTTTAGAAGAAATAGTGTGTTAAATGTACAGTTGCATTTGAAGGGAAACTTTACTCATGGAAACACTGAAGGCCAATAGTTTGAATTTTCAGAGTTTGTACAGGGTTTTGAGGGGGTTTCTATGTCAACATATCCAGAAATGCCTTTGCTTGCTCCTCACAATATAGACAGCAAGACTTATGGGAGAGCTGCAAAGAATAAACATGCAGAGTTTTTATTTTTCAACTGGTAATCCATTGCCACTATATTAGCATCGTATCTTAAAATACTGCACATCTAAATTTACACAGAGGGAGGAGCAATGACACTTTTTGCACGGTACAAAAAGCATTTCACAATTCTTATTTCATGTCACTGAAGCAACCTTGCAAAGCAGGTTCAACTGAAGGGGTGTGAGCATTGCCCAAGGCTATCTGAAACCCTTCCAAAGGCCAAGAAAAGACCTGGACCTGGACCTTCTCCAAAGCTGAGCAAATCTATCCGCTGCAACATGCTCAACTATAAAAGGTACCCCTGCCCGTAGGGCCAGTCTTGACAGACTCTAGAGTTGTGCGCCCATCTCACTCAAAGAGGCCGGGGGCCAGCGCTGTCCGAAGACACTTCCGGGTCACGTGGCCAGCGTGACATCGCTGCTCTGGCGAGCCAGAGCCGCACACGGAAACACCGTTTACCTTCACGCTAGTACGCGGTCCCTATTTATCTACTTGCACCCGTGCCCCAATCCCCCTATTGCTTCATGGCGCGATGAATATTACGACAAGTCTTCTTCATTCAAACTAGACTAACACAGACAACAAAATGATTTGGACTCCTTGGCAGGTTTTGAATAAACACCCACAAACTTATTTGTTGAATATTTGATAGATAAGGCAATGAGATGTACAATTTTACAATATGCAGAGGATTATTTGTGCAAAGAAACCAGAGAGAGGAGCTGAGGGAAGTCCGGGGGGAGGGGAGGGGATAAAAAAGGGGGGAAATGTAAATGGGTATATTGATTGATAATCTGGGTGTGTGTGTGTGTGTGTGTACACACACACACGACTAACATGTGTTGGCAGGAGGGTGGGGGGGGGGGAGAGAAGCTCCTTTTCTCTGTGGGCAATGTGTATTAAGTGGCCAGGCCAGGATTAATAACGATTGTTCCAACTCAGTTCTAATCTTGCAAAGGAAGTATTGACCCTGAATGGCAAATACACACAGCCAGCTCACTGGGGTCCCAATGAGTCCTGCAATGGGGATGCAGAAAAATCATCCAGATACACAGCAGTGATGCATACAAATCTTCTTCCTTCTTCTTCTTGTTGTTGTTGTGGAGTGGGAGTTACTTATTGCTATTTATTCAATTTATAGCCTGCATTGTTTGCATACCTAAATAGTAGCTTATGGGCTTGCTCAGCTAATTTCATGGCAGTTGAGGGAGCCCATACAGGGTTATAAGGGTAAAATCAAGCGGCTGATAAGGTCTGCAGCCCTTGTCACCAACAAAACACCACCTGTAGTTTTTCACAATGGACCCTGGGCAGATTATTGTAGGGGAGCATGCTGGTTTCATCAGACCACTCAAGGATTTCATTCAGTTGAAATTTCACTGAGACCATGAAGCGAGCGTAGCACAAATCTAACATATCAGCTTCAAGGGTTCATTCTGGGCCGAGGCTAAAGGCAACAGAAAAACAGATCCTATTTTAAATTAACAACACAAGCTGCCCATTAGAAACCTATTCTGGCATCACCTCCCAAATTATCTTGGTCTTCTGTGCTTTCTTGTCCAGATCCGTGCATATCTAGCAGGATTTTGTATGCCAACATGACCCGAGTAATACCCAGAGATACATGAAAGTTAAATTCAGAGTTATGTGTATTCATTTAGATTGTAGGCTAATGCCATTATGTTGGCAGTGTTAAAGGCTTCCTTTGTGTCACTTCAGCAGCAATGCCCTTTTATAGAACCATCTGCCAACCCCTTTGCCTTCCAAATGACAAAATGCCCCTTGCCCTTGACAGAAATAAAAAAAAAAAAACCCTCTGTAAATTGTATAATTAACTCATACAAGAGATGCATGTGATTGGCTGGGAGGTTTCCAAATCCCTGCCAAAATTAAGAACAGTTAATGTCAACTTCTCTTGAGTTTCTTCACCAACTTGCTGGTGTTGCCGGACTACAACTCCCATCACCCCTAACCACTGGCCATTCCGGCTGAAGCTGAAGGGAATTGAACATTCAGAAGGTGCCAGGTTAGGGCACCCATTCTCTTCTCCCCCAAATAAAAGCTTCCAGTTGCTTGTGTGATCACACAGAAGGGACCTTGTTTTAGCAGCTCTGTAAAATCAAACTTCCACGTACATTATCAATATTGCAAGATGGTTCTGTACCTAAAACAAAGGGTAGTTAACCTTTTTTGAAAGGGGGGGGGAGTAGGATCTGAGAACTTCAGGCAGCCTTGACCAACCTTCAGGGACCCACATGCCACTTGGGTGTAACTTCTCCACACTCTCTTGCATTAACATAGCCCCCCACCATGCACATCAGCTGAGGTTATGACCCTTCCACCAGTTGATGTGGGCTACTTGATGAGAGTCTCATGGACTGCAAGAAGATCAAACCTATCCATTCTGAAGGAAATCAGCCCTGAGTGCTCACTGGAAGGACAGATTGTGAAGCTGAGGCTCCAATACTTTGGCCACCTCATGAGAAGAGAAGACTCCCTGGAAAAGACCCTGATGTTGGGAAAGATGGAGGGCACAAGGAGAAGGGGACGACAGAGGACGAGATGGTTGGACAGTGTTATAGAAGCGACTAACATGAATTTCACAAAACTCCAGGAGGCTGTGGAAGACAGGAGTGCTGGCGTGCTCTGGTCCATGGGGTCACGAAGAGTCGGACATGACTAAACAACAACGATGTGATGACTGGGGACTGCATCCTCATTAGGGTGTTGGGTTCTGCCCCTCACTGCTGGGTCGATTTTTCCCCTGCCCCACCACTGAAATTGGTGGGGCATTGGAGGTCAGAAAAAAATTGCTCATGGGGCCAGACCAGGCACCCAAACTGGGGTTAGCCACCTGCAACCTACAGGAACAATTTGCAAGCGACTTGCATTGATACAAGCGGGATGAATTCAGATGAAATCATTTGGGTTCAATTTGTTTTAAAACAGCAACAATTTGGAAAACAATTTCCAGGGGTTTGCTCTACTGAGATGGCATCTTCTTGATTTGCTTCTTCCCACTAGTATTGTAAATCAAGATAAATCAGCAGGTTATGCCAGTGTTGCCTGGGACTTATGTTTTCTCCATGGGGAGGGCAAAGTGTAGCAAAAGCCCACACCAGTGAAGCTTAAATTCACACACTACTTTCAGTTAAGCTCAAGTCGCCAGGAACATATGCACAACAGCAAAGCGGGTCATGTCAAAACTTGTACATCTTTGTCAGAACAAGAATTTTGCCTGGTTGGCAACAGCTCCATATCAGACTCAGTCCTGATCTCATCGATGTCTGCAGCTCCCATAGCACTTTAATTTACCATTTACGGCATGTAAACAAAAGGCAGCGGGCTTTAGGACCCGGAAGAGGCACTGACTTCACCCCAGCAGGACAAAGGCTTTTTATGCTTTTCAGCTGCTTGTTACAGAACTAGAGATCAGCCTCAAATTCTCTCTCTCTCTCTCTTTTAAAGCAGCTTTCCCCTCCCCCCATAAAAGAAAACTCTCCTTTAGTGCAAGATACTCATAAGCTTAGCACAGCCCACAAAACTGCAACCCTGCATGCATTTAGGCTGTTTAAATCCACAAAGTCAATGGGATTTAAAACAATTCACTGCACAGCATTTCAATCTGTCCAAAAGAATAAATGGCTTCTTCTAAGGGTGCCCCACAGTTGCAGCTAGAAATATTCTGCAGCTAGAATTATAAATATATTGTCTCAAGAATCATCATCAGCTTCACTTTTTAAGCCTTTTAAATCCAGGACCAGGATTCATTACACCTCAAAAAAGTGCAAAGAGCATTTGTGACTGTAGTCATAGAATTTTTTAATACTTTACATTTAAAAAAAACCACCTGCATACACAGCTTATATAATTTTAATGTAAACTACACAGGTCTTCTCTTTTTAACCAGGTTGATTTAGTAGTGTGTGTGTGTTTTTAAGAGTCTTTAGTACCACTGTAAAAAAAAAAAAAACTGTAAAGGGGAAGGGAAAACTAAATGTGTTCTCCGAAACAGAAGTACAGATTATTCTCACATGGGCCTACAAGTTGCTCTGTGAAAATAAGTGTACTGCTCTTTTAAATGAGCCCAAAAGAGTGCACTTAGTACTATATTTTTTAAAAAAAAAAAACTTTTGAAAAGACAAGTAAATGTCACAAGACGTTGTTCCTACTTGTTTTTTCAAGGCAACCAAAAGGAAGTTACAGTGGTTTTACTTCTTTGTAAATCAGTAAGACAGAAAACAAAGTTGGCACAATCGAGCTAAAATTAAACATTTTCAAGCCCCCTTTTGATCACCAACTGGTGAAAGTGATTTAGGTGCTTAAATCATGACTTCACCAGGGGTGTTTTCGAAGCGTTTTGCTGGAAAGTGCTTAGTTGAGTTGTGCTCAGAATGAGGTTCGAGGTTCCAAGAGGGCGTTTTGCAATGCTACAGTGTTCAGATGGAAGATCAGCAAGTGCACAAAGTGTTCAAAATTAAAATTAAAAAACAAAACAAAAACATCCTGGTTTGTGCAAAGTAGGCTCTTTTTTCTTTTTTTGCAAAGGAAGATAATTTATTTAAATAAACCACAGGGAAGCATTTGCTGACTCAAAAAGTAAGGGGAGGGGATGGGGTGGGAAGCAAGAGGGAGAGCAGGCACCAGGCTTATGAAAATTGTTAACCCTTGTCCCTCTTCCCCTGCTCCACCCCCAACCTCATTCCCCTGCCCTCTCCAGACCTCCAAACTCCTTTCTTAAAAAACCATCACAAGAACAAACACTGAGGGAACAGAGGCAGGCGAGAGAATAGGCCACAATTTCCCCAAACTGAAATATAACAAGTCTCCAGAGAGACTGCGGCCCAGTCCAGTGTTAAATAAGTCACACTATTTCAGTATTCCGGTTTAAACGAGAGAATATTTTATATGTACACACAGCAGAGATCCCTCCCCTCGGAAAACCACCACCCTCCTCCCCTTTTCAAAGCCTCAAGGAAAATACGAATTCACAGCAGGAGATTTGGGCGTGGGAGAGGGGAAGAGAGAACGAATCTGTCCAGCACAATGTCTCTTTGTAAGAGTTACTATCCGTTCAGTCCTGGGTGGGGAGACACCTCAATAGTCTTACTATAGCCTCCATCACAATGGCTCGAGAAATGGATTCCCATATTTGGCTTAGCGATGGGTTTGCAGTCCTCCCCAGCAAGGAAAAAAGAAAGGAAGGAGCCCGGTACATTCAAGTCTCACAGTAGCCCTTTTGGAAGGCGGGGAGAGTCGTTGCCTCTCAGTGTCAGCAAACAGGGCGATGCCTTGGCGAGGGGTCCGCCCTCTGCGAAGATGATCAAGGCCTCCCCGTGTCCCGCGGGGGGTTCACACATGCTCCCGCGCCCCCTTCTAGAAGCATGCATTCCGACGGCACCCACCCATCTCTCCCCCCGGGTTTGTCCTGCGCGCGGCTCTCGGCTTTCCAGCGCGCCCCTCCAGAAAACTGCCCCTTCTTTGCGCCTTTTTGCGCGCGCGCCATTATAGCACCTTGCAGCAATTGATGCAGCCGTTCTGGGTGCCGTAGCGCTTCTGCAAGGCGGCTCGCGTGGCCGTCTCGAAAACCTCCCGCACGCCTTCCTTGGTCTTGGCCGAGCACTCGAGGTAATCGTAGGCTTGGATGCGGATGGCCATGGCGCGGCCGTCGTCGGTGCGCACCGGCTCCTGCTTCATGCGCGCCAGCTCGTTGCGCACGTGCTCGTCGTTGCGCAGGTCCTTCTTGTTGGCCACCAGGATGATGGGCACGTTGGGGCAGAAGTGCTTCACCTCGGGCACCCACTTCTCCGGGATGTTCTCCAAGGAGTCGGGGCTGTCAACCGAGAAGCACATGAGGATAACGTCCGTGTCCGGGTACGAGAGAGGGCGCAGGCGGTCGTAGTCTTCCTGGCCTGCCGTGTCCCACAGCGCCAGCTCCACCTGCTTGCCGTCCACCTCGATGTCGGCCACGTAGTTCTCGAAGACGGTGGGCACGTACACCTCGGGGAACTCGTCCTTGCTGAAGACGATCAGCAGGCACGTCTTGCCGCACGCGCCGTCGCCCACCACCACCAGCTTCTTGCGGATCGCCGCCATGGCTAGCTGCGCCAAGCCCGCGCGGTTATACTGCTCCAGCAGGGAAACCGCGGCGACCCCTTCCCCGCGATCGGCAGCAGCCGTCTGCTCGCGCCTTCCGCAGGGCACCGTCGCGAACCGACGCCGGGAGAGTCTCGCCTGCGGGCTCCGGCCTTGCCGCGGGAACCGCCCACTTCGTCACGTCCAGGCGGGGCAGGTCTATCGGCGGCTCTCCTCGACCGGCTCCTTCTTCCGACGCGCCGTCGAGCTGCTCTTTTCCGCTCCAAATCTGGACCGGCGGCCCTTTTCGTCACTGCCTGTTGCCCGACGGCTCCGGAGAAAGGGATCAGTGGAGGCAGGCAAACCCCCGCAGGAAGGAATCCGACGCAGCTTTGCTTTGCCGAGCCTCCGGGCCGCGATCTGTTCTGCAACAACGACGCGCGCCTCGCCCTCTGCGCCTTCCAACGAGCGGCTGCTCCCGTCGACTTTATTCCATGGCGCCGCGGCAACTCGGGCTGTGGTATTTAAAGGCGCCGGCTACTTTCTTAATATAGCTGGCCAATGGCGACGGAGAGGGTGAGGTCATCCTTTCCCGGGAAGCCCGCGATTGGCGGCGGGGACTGCAGGCGCTTGGGCGGCGCCAAGTGCCGAGTGACTGACAGCCAACAATGGGAAGAGGGCGGAGCCCTTTCTGCTCCGGAGTGAGGCGCTGAGATTTGCAAGGAGGGGTTTTTGCAAGATGGGGAGGGATCCGGCAGAGCTAGAAGCGGAGACGGCTTCCACCTTTGTGTTTCTAACCTCCCCCGTCCCATAGGAAGCGCCCCCAGTTCCGACGAGCTCTCCGCAGGGCTGGAGAGTTTTCTTCCAACTTGTCTCCACGGTAAAGACATTTTTGCCCCTCTGAAACTGCTAGCTTTTAAACTGCTAAATGAAACTGCTAGCATTTCAACTGCTGGCAATGAAACTTTAGCATTTGCAAAGCTAAAGTAGGGTACGGTGTGGTTTCAAATCGGATGGGGGAGGGAACTGCATGTTTAGATTCTGACATTGCAGGGGGTTGGGGTCGCTTCCAATTCTATTATTCTTTGCTTGAGAGGTGCGCAGCAGCTGTCGCTCCATCATTCAGAAAAAGGGTCGTGAAATGTTGCACGGTTCTCCATAAGATGTTTTCCAAACACCTCTCGCTCTGTGTGTGTGTGTGTGTGTGTGTGTGTGTGTATTTGTACACAAGCTGCAACTGGTCACTTGTTGCCAGGCACAGCACCGCCGAAGTCAAGGAGGTGGCCCTGAAACTGCCCAGTGGAAGGGAATGAAACTGCTGTGGCATCAATGGTGCGTTGGCAGCTGGGATTTATTGAGCCGTTTGACGGGTTGGTGAGTCGCTCATAGGTTCTGCTCCCTGCCCAAGACACAACTTCATCATCATCTTGCCTGTCATTTTCTTTTGTTCTGCAAGTGTCTGAGCTGATGGCAAGGGGGTGGGAGAGAAGCAACATCTCCAGAAAAGCGATTGTGTCCCAATAAGAACCTAAACCTACAAGAGCAACAAAAATATCCCTCCCGCTATAGGATTAAGTCCATCGATTTGCAGCCCTTCATTTAGAACACGGAATTGCAACAAAGCATCCCCCCCCCCCAATTCTTCTGCCTGCATGAGCAGCAAAACCTAGGGCAGGGGCACACACCCCTGTCACCAGATATCATCACTGCAAACCACAGAGCAGAATTAACCATGAAAGATGTGACAAAATGAAACTCAGCTGTTTTGCTTATTCTTTCCAGAGAGGTCAGCTGAGGAAAGGAGTTTCCAATTTTTATTTTTTACAGTGCCAGAAAAGAATATGTTTCTTGAAGAATGACTAAGCCTTCAAACAAACAATCTGAAAACCCCCACCCCCACTTTTTTACAGTTGGCAGGCATTACTTTTTATTTCTTTATTTAGCAGGAAATTAATATTTAGTTAGTTGGTTGGGTTTTTTATACTGCCTTATACTCGTAGATCTCAGGGCGGTTCTACTAAACAATTGGTGAAAGTGTGTGATTCAGTGTTTGTTTGTTTTTGTTGTGTGTGTATGTTGTCTCCATAAGCTTTCAAGCAGCTTACAGGTTTGCAAATCACAACAATCCCTAACTGAAACATAAAGCCACAGTGTGTTAAAAGTTATTTATCTCATATAATACACTAAGCATAAATAAAAATTAATTTTAAAAATCAAAAGATACTGTCCAAAGCTCCATTGAAACAGATCAGTTGTCCATCTCTTTCTAATGGAGCTCATTTACTAGCCTAAAGGGCATCACTGTAAAGTTTCTTGTCCTCAAATGTGTTCTGACATCACAAAGGGGATGGGATTTTCTCCCAGGTATATCTGCTGTACGGGGGGGGGGGGGGACCTCTAGATGTTGCTGGATTGACTCCTAATACATTTCCGAGCACAATTCAAAATGTTGGTGCTGACCTTTAAAGCCCTAAACGGCCTTGGTCCAGTATACCTGAAGGAGCGTCTCCACCCCCATCGTTCTGCCCGGACGCTGAGGTCCAGCGCAGAGGGCCTTCTGGTGGTTCCCTCATTGCAAGAAGTGAGGTAACAGGGAACCAGACAGAGGACCTTCTTGGTAGTGGCACCCGCCCTGTGGAATGCCTTCCCTTCAGATATGAAGGAAATAAGCAGCTATCTTATCTTTAAAAGACATCTGAAGGCAGCCCTGCTTAGGGAAGTTTTTAATATTTAATGTTGTATTGTTTTTAACACTTGATTGGAAGCCGCCCAGAGTGGCTGGGGAAACTCAGCCAGATGGGTGGGGTATAAATAAATTATTATTATTATTATTATTATTATTATTATTATTACTACTACTACTACTACGCAATAAAGGGCCTGGCTGTCTCCTGCCTTTAGCTGCACTCTTGCCAGCAACTGCAACTCAGGTGAAGCCTTCCCTTCCACTTTCTCTTTGCAGCAAAAATATATATAAAGGGTCCCCTGCTGAATTTCTGCGTGTCAGTCTGCAGATAAAGACACAGGGGCATGGCAGGTTGCGGGGGGGGGGTCAACAAACCTACCTGTAAAGATTCTTCCGTTCCTAAGAAATCAACCAGCTGATCTGCAGAACGTTTACTACACAGATACTATTATTAAGACCATCGCAGATCATGCCTCATTTTCAAAGACAATTTTGCTTGCATATGGGAAATCACAAATCGTAGCTCAGTTGGGACAGCATGATGAGACTCTTAATCTCACATTGGGCAGAAGATTCCTGCATTGCAGGGGGTTGGACTAGATGATCCTTGGGGTTCCTTCCAAATCTGCAATTCCATTATTCTATGATTCTGTGATCCAACATGTTTTCATGTAGTCTTAAGCTAGAAGTATACAAGAAGAGTTAATACTGTTGATTTTTGTTGGAGTTTACTGCCATCTTGTGGTCTTATGATTTTATATACAGTATATGTTACTTTACATATCAACAAATATATGTGTGTGTGTGTGTGTGTGTGTGTGTGTGTAGATACACACACACACACACACACACGCACACATATATATACCTGACATTCAGAAGACATCTTAAGGCAGCCCTGTTCAGGGAAGTTTTTAATGTGTGACATTTTAGTGTATTTTTTGTCTCTGTGGAAGCCGCCCAGAGTGGCTGGGGAAACCCAGCCAGATGGGCAGGTTACAAATAATAAATTATTATACACACACACACACACACACACACACACACACATGAAAAACCGCCAGGCTCTGTCTAGTTGATACTCTATTATTTTAATTATTGTTTAGGTCACCTGATAGGACAATATCCTTTGTTAGTAGCTTACAAACATGTAATGGACAAAACACAAATCCAATAAGAAACACAGTGTGAAACAGCATATGAAGCACAGCTTCAAAACAATGCAATACAATAAAGGCAGAGAACTCTACAAAGTGCTTCCCTGGCATCACCTCTAGGTATTATAAAAATAAAAGATCCACTTGGCAACCCCTCATTTGCACATTATTCAGAACATGGCGATAGAATTCTGGATTGCACTGCTTCAGACTGCAGATTTGTAGGAGGGTGAGTCATATCTTTGAATGCTGCCTCATGTTAAGAGCACAGAGAGAAAGGTTTTGAGTAGCTGGGAGCTGTTTACTAAGGAAACATTCCTAAAGATGAACCTCTACATACACAATTGCAGTCCAAAGTTGTCTAGGCAAGGATTCTGCCACTTCAGTCCGTCATGTATGCAAATTCAGGTGCCTTGCTAGCTCATGGTTATTTATTGAGAATAAAGGACCTGAGCTTTGTAGCACCTTAAAATTGATTTTTTTAGACAATGAGCATTTATAGAGTGGTGAAGGTAAAAGTTCTTCCTTTTTCAATCTAGCCCTTTCTGGGGTTTTTTAATGTATTTTTATTTTGTACTTTTCTAGTTTATACATTTCATGAATTTTACAATCATTTTGACATTTCAAAACTTGACTTCCTCCCTCCTCTTGCTTTGGTTCCTTAAATTTGTTTTTAATATCTTCTGCATATCCAGATTAACTTAATTTGCTCATTTATTCATCTACTTTAAATATATACTATTATAAAACTGCAGGTTATTACAATAATCCTGCCAATGTTCTTATCTGCTTATAATATATCTCTAAATATTCAATAAACCATTTTCATTCTTTTAAAAAATTGTTATCTTGATTTCTTATTGTTCTGGTAAGTTTTGCCATTTCTTCATATTCCATAAGTTTTTGTATCTCCCCCTTTCTGGTTAACGTGTAGATCAGCTCCCATTTACGAGCATGGCAAAAATATTTGCATCTGCTCCCATTTATTAAGCTGGGTGAATCAATATTTAATTCACACAATGTAATGCTAAACTCATGGCCTAAACTAGGAAAATACTAGGGTTGGTTTTTTTTAAAGTTTTTTATTATTATTAAAAAAACACTCTAGGTATAATAGGAAAACATATAATATTCCTCCAGGCAAATGAGCACTGTCATGTAGAAACAATGCTTTCATCAATTCAGTTTTGTTCTGTACTTTTCACTGTTCCAGCAGTCCCTTCAGCACATGACTTCTGACTTCAAAGTCAAGCATTATTAGGTCTGGTCAAAATGCTTCCCAACAATGCGTTTTAATATATCAGCCAAAGGGTTATAACACTTTCACAGCAGAGAATCTATTCAAGCAGCCTCTTTTGCCCCCATAAAGGGAGCCAAGATTCTTGAGTTGTATTCTACCCAGAGAGTATAATGACTCACAGTGGCGTAGCGTGGGTTGTCAGCACCCGGGGCAAGGCAAGTAATTTGCGCCCCCTAACCCAGGGCAAGGCAAGTAATTTGCGCCCCCCCCCGTTGCACTGTCCCTCCCCTAGATAGTCCCTCGCTCTCTCTCCGGACCGCACCGCACGCCTGGCACCCTCCCCTCCACAGTGGGCGGCGACCCGGCGGCTCGGATCGGATTCACACAGCCAGCACTGCAGTGAGAGAGAGTGAGTGAGCCAGGTAGGGGCAGAGAGCTGCGAGTGCGAGTGCCCCCCCCAGATGTTGCGGCCGGTGCGGCCGGCCCCCCCTGCACCCCCCACGCTACGCCACTGATGACTCAGTTAAATAACCACTAGAGCTTCTTCATTAATTCAGGTGGCTGAAAGGAATATATCAGTGACTTCAAATCACGTTACGGTCTCCTCACAGAGGACTCAGTTACGTTGGTTGCCCTCCCAAATTCATTTTGTTTTTATTTGACTGTAACCATCTTGGCATCTCTACAGTGGTACCTCAGGTTAAGTACGTAATTCGTTCCAGAGGTCCGTTCTTAACCTGAAACTGTTCTTAACCTGAAGCAGCACTTTAGCTAATGGGGCCTCCTGCTGCTGCCGGAGCATGATTTCTGTTCTTACTCTGAAGCAAAGTTCTTAACCTGAAGCACTATTTCTGGGTTAGCAGAGTCTGTAACCTGAAGCGTATGTGTCAGAGCTGGCTCCGGGTCCCAGCTCACCAAGGACCAACGCTAGCCGATAGTACAGTATCAAAGTCTTTATTGAAGAATAGTCTCCATTTACAAGTCTCAGCGTCCCAGCTCTACGTCTGGACTTTAGACCGGCGAAGCTCTGTCTGGGTCTCCGCCCCCTGTGCACCAGCTCAAGACTCTAATCTTACTCCACCTCTTCCTTCTCTCTCTCTTCCTCTGGGTCTTACTACCCCCCGGGGTCTCATTCCTCCTGGACTCTTCTGACGCAGAGCTTGACCCCTCTGACTCCTCCCCCTCTCTTCGGCGGGCTTTAGGACCTGGCTCCTTACCCGGGCTGCCCACCTTGCCGCCCTCCTGCACATTTGAACTTGGCGCGCGCGCGCGTTTAACTTTCCGGATGACCGTTTCCTCGCTCCCTGACGAGGGCGTGGTCACTCCTGCCTCACGTTCTCCCTCTGCCTGCGCGCTCCCTGATCCCGATGCCTTGGACTCCTCCCCCCTACTGCACTCTGGGGGGGACGCTGGTCCGGATCTCCAGCTGCTACTCTCTGAGTCCCCTCCGGCCCCTTCTTCCCGAGGTGTCCCCCTGGGCACTCCCCTTGCCCTGACCATGGGGGCCCCTTTCTGTGAATCCTCCGAGTCACTGGAGAGACTCAGAGACCTCGGACTACTGTCGTCGCTGACATTTCCTTCAGACTCCTCCCCCTCGCTCTCCGTTTCCTCCCTCTCCTGTGACTCTGCTCCTGAACCCCTGACATCCATCCCCCCCTCGAAGCCCCCCCTTCCCCCCTCCCCTTCCTCCGGCGGGGGTGCTGGGTGCTCCGTCGTTGTGGGGGTGAATGGTGGATACAGTTCGTCCCCCGTGGCGTGCATCCAGTTAGAGAAATCCGGCTCGTCCTCCGTGTCTTCGCCGACCTCGTTCTCCTCTGCTTCCATCTCCGTGCCGCCATGCTCGAACCCAACGTCCTCCCCCATCACGTCCATGTCCCTCTCACCCTCGTTCCCCTCTGGGTCCGTTGCGTGCCAAGGGCCCCTCAGCCACCTCTCCTCTCCTCGATTGTCCCACCAAAACGAGCGGTCTGAGGCGAACCCCGAGGGCGAGCCCTCCGGTGAACGTGTTTCTAATGCTGGTTCTTCGTCCGAGGTGAATCCCTGGAACGTGCTGGTAGAAAGCGTGGGTGTGAAAAGCCAGTCGTCGAAATACTCGGCTGGCATGGGCCTGTGTGGGAACAAGGCATGAAACTCCTCTTTGAGGAGAGGCTCGTCCAGGGCATAGTCCGGCACCCAACTGTTGGCGCTGGCCGGGGTACCTTCCCTTGCGAGAAAATATTCTACTCCCTCTGCCCCCCATCTCGAGTCCAAAATCTCTGTGACCTGGTTGATGGGTTCCCTTCTTGGCGACTCCCTCCTTGGGGGAATCTCCCTATACTGGTCTGGTGCTGTGCCCTGCGCCTGAAATCGGTGAGGTGCTTTGTAGGGCGTGAGCACCGACCTATGGAATACTGGGTGCATTCTGGATCCTTCCGGAAGTGTCAACCGGAAGGCCACCGGATTGATCTGTGCCTCAACTAGGTAAGGTCCTAGCTGCTTATGTCCGAGTTTCTTCTTAGCTAAGGATCTGGTCGGCACTGCGTGGGCCGCTAACCACACCCAGTCTCCCACCTGTATGTCTTCACCAACCCTCCTGTGCTTGTCAGCCTGCAGTTTGTATGCGTGCTTTGCAAGCTCTAACTGCCTCCTAAGCTGCTCGTGGACTTCCTGCAATTCCGCCGCCAAGACTTCCGCTGCCTGTGGCTCCCCCTCCCCCAGTCTCTCTAATCCCGGGAAGGTTCTGGGATGCCTCCCGTTGTTGGCGAAGAACGGCGTCACCCCTGTGGACACGTGCTTCGTGTTGTTGTAAGCGAACTCAGCGAGCGGCAGGTAGTCCACCCATGTCGTCGGCTGTTGATTTGCATAGCATCTCAGGTACTGCTGCATGATGGCGTTGACGCGCTCCGCTTGTCTGTTGGTCTGCGGGTGTCTCGCCGACGCTAGGTTGATCTTGACGTTCAGGAAACCCATCAGCTTCTGCCAGAAGCTCGAAATGAACTGGCGCCCCCTGTCGGACAAGATAGACCGTGGCAGTCCGTGCACCCTGAAGACGTGGTCTATGAACAGTTTGGCGGTCTGTTCTGCCGTGGCCACCTTCGCGCACGGAATGAAGTGGGCCATTTTAGTGAACATGTCCACCACCACTAGCACTGCCGTTTTACCCCTTGAGCTGGGTAAATCCGTGACAAAGTCCAGGGCCACCCTCTCCCACGGTTCGCTCGGGGTCTGCAGCGGTTCGAGCAGTCCCGCCGGAGGTTTGTGCACTGACTTGGCCCTTTGGCAGGTGTCGCACCTCGAGACGTACTCCGCTACTTCCCCCCGCATCTTGGGCCACCAAAAATCTCTGGCAACTAGTTCTGCCGTCTTCTCCTTGCCAAAGTGCCCGGCGGTGGGTGCGTCGTGTAACTGCTGCAGTACTTTCGCCCGGAGGTCGTCTCCCGGTACATAGAGTGCTCCTCTCCGGATGAGCAATCCGTCTCGTACTTGGAACTCGTCGTCCTTCACCGTGCCCTTGTGCACCTCCTCCATCTTGGCTTGTGCGAAGGGGTCCTCCCGCAGTGCTCGACGGACCGCCTCCAAGTCCACGGTTGCTGAAGCGCACACCCACGCTTTCGGAGCGAAAATGTGCTTGGCCGCTGCTGGTGCCGCCTCTTCGAGGTATTGCGGCTTTCTGGACAGTGCATCCGCCATGATGTTGTTGTCGCCTGGGATGTATTCTATCCTGAAGTCGAAATCCGCAAAAAATTCCGCCCATCTGATGTGCCGCTGGTTCAGGAACCTTGCCGTGCGCCAGTACTCCAGGTTCTTATGATCCGTGCGAACCTGCACTGTGTGTTTGGCCCCGACGAGGAAGTGCCGCCACGCCTTGAATGCTGCATGAATGGCCAGCAACTCCCTGTCCCAGATGGTGTAGTTCTGCTCCGACTTGCTGAGCTTCCTGGAGTAGAAGGCACACGGTCTCCAGTCCCCATGCGGGTCCTCCTGCAACAGTACGGCGCCCACGGCTCTGTCTGAGGCGTCTGTTTCAACCCTCATCGGTTTGCTGGGATTCACATGCAGTAGCTGCCCTTCGGACGAGAAGAGACGCTTAAGGTCCTGAAAGGACTGCTCCGCTTGCTCCGTCCAGATGAACTTCTTCTTCTTAGAGCTGAGCGTGTCGGTAATGGCCGCCGTCTGCATCGCGAACCCCTTGATGAACTTGCGGTAAAAGTTGGCGAACCCCACAAACCGCTGGACCTCCTTCCGATTGCGCGGGCTCTTCCAGTCCAACACTGCACGAACCTTGGCGCTGTCCATGGCAAGCCCCTTGTCCGACAGCTTGTAGCCCAGGAAATCTACCTCCTTCCTGTCGAACTGGCACTTCTCCAGCTTGGCATACAGCCGATGCTCCTGCAGTCTCTGCAGAACTTCCTTGACGTCACCTTCGTGGGTCTCCTCTGATTCTGAGAATATCAGGATGTCGTCCAGGAAGCAGACGCATGTCTTGTAGAGGAGACCCGCCAGTACGTGATGCATGAAGGCTTGAAAACAGTGGGCGCCATTTTGTAAACCGAAGGGCATAACTCTGTATTCATATGTGCCCAGGGGCGTGAACATGGCAGTCTTCCACTCGTCTCCTTCCCGTATGCGAATCAGGTTGTACGCCCCTCGCAGATCCAATTTTGTAAAAACGCGTCCTTTCCTCACCGTTGCCAGCAGGTCATCTATCTTGGGCATGGGAAAGGCCGTGGGCTTGGTCTTGGCATTTAAGAGCCTGAAATCAACTACAAGCCTCTTTTGGGGCGTGTCCCTTTTCTTCACAAAGAATACAGGACTGCCCCCCGCTGCCTTCGACTCCCGGATGAAACCGCGCTTCAAGTTGAGGTCTATGAACTCCTTGAGCTCCTGCAGCTCGTCCTCAGACATGGAATACAGTTTCCCGGCTGGCAGCGTCGCTCCTGGCAGGAGGTCAATCTTGCAGTCATAGGGCCTGTGGGGAGGCAGCTTGTCCGCTTCCTTCTCGCAGAAAACCTCCAAAAACGCTGCGTACTTGCGCGGCACTGCTTGCAGCGTGCCTAATTGTAGCTGCGGGTCGTCCCCTCCTTCTTCCGGGCTAGGAAGGATGCAATGTTCCGCGCAATAGGAGGAGCCGAAGGTCAGTTGGCGCTGGTACCACGCCAATGCTGGGCTGTGCCTGTGCAGCCAACTCATGCCCAGGACTACAGGCGTGTCCGACAGGTGGGTGACATTAAAGCTGATGACTTCTCGGTGATTTCCAATCCGCATCACCATTGGTTGCGTTTGTTGTACCACCTGCCCCCCTAACAAGTCTCTGCCATCCACCGTGACAACGTTCAGGGGCAGTGTGGCTGGTAGCAGTGGTATATTGTGCTGCTGAATGAATTCCAGTCCTATAAAGTCAGCGTTACTGCCGGAGTCAATGGTGATCGGCACCTCCACAGTGCGTCCATTGGGCAATTGGAGAGACGCTGTAAGCTGCACCACTGGTTTGGGTGGGAGGGGGTCTGTGGGTTGCAAAAGTGCTGGGGATTGTTTCATTGACTTGTCTGGCTGGACCCCAGTGCCTCTTCCTCCAGCCAGACTCCGTCGTTTAACTGTTGCTGCGTTTTCAATTGAGCTGCTTCTGCGACTGTTGCCGAGGCTGCAGTGTGCTTGTGGAGCCTCTGGGGACACTCTTTCGCCATGTGTTGAGCACTGTCGCAGATGTAGCACTTCCTGTTCCCTCTAGGAGGCTTCGTTTTGGCTGCTCCCGGTGTTAGGGCTCTGTTAGCTGACTGAGCCCTGGCACCTCCGATCTCCATCGGCTCTTCTCCCCCTCCCTGCGAGGGTGTGGAGTGCGCACGCGCTGCTTCTCTGGGAAAGAAGGGAGGTGCTCTGGCTGGTGCCCTTCCCCAACGCCCTTCTTCCCTGTTCCAAGGACGTTCTTCCAGATGCACCCCGATTTCCAGAGCCCTCTGGACTACTTGCTGGGTGCTCCTTGGTCTCTCCCCCCTTCCGATCTCTGCTTTTACATCTGCATTTAGCCCCTCCCAAAAGAGGTCTCTGACTGGCGCAGAATCTTTTTCCCACCCCAGGGCATGAACCAATCCGAAAAAGCGTGTATGGTACTGCCTCACGCTGGCTTTGCCTTGTTTAAGTCCATGTATGTCCCTCCTGGCAATATCGACGTCTACCTTTGATAAAAAACATGAGTCCATTGCTTTAATAAAAGCCTTCGCATCTTGGAGCGCTGGATCATTGTCCCTCCATAGATTCCTCAGCCACGTTTTGGCTTCCCCATGCAAATGGGACAAGATAAACCCCACTTTCTCTCTCTCATCTCTAAAGTCTTTGTCAAGTAGATCCAGCGCAAACAGCAGGTCTGCTCTGAAGTTGGGGTACTGCTGCAAACTCCCGTCGAAATGCGATACAAGGCTGCCTCCCCTTCTCCCCAAGCCAATGCCTTCTGCCTTGGATCCCGTTTGCCCCTGTTTAGAAAGCACGTCCAACCTGACCTGGAGATCCCGGCAGGAGGTAACCATTTCCTCCTCTCTCTTCCTGGATGCAATTACCTCCGTGCTGAGTTGTGTCACCGCTTCTTGCAGGGCTTTTATCTGCTCTTCCGTCGTCATCTTGCCTGAGTTTTGTGAGCTCTGTAAGCACCCCTCCTCTGCCCTCGCTGCGTCGACTCACGTGGCGAGGTTCTTGGTGCCAAAACTTTAAAAAGGAGACAGAGCTTACTGTCAGAGCTGGCTCCGGGTCCCAGCTCACCAAGGACCAACGCTAGCCGATAGTACAGTATCAAAGTCTTTATTGAAGAATAGTCTCCATTTACAAGTCTCAGCGTCCCAGCTCTACGTCTGGACTTTAGACCGGCGAAGCTCTGTCTGGGTCTCCGCCCCCTGTGCACCAGCTCAAGACTCTAATCTTACTCCACCTCTTCCTTCTCTCTCTCTTCCTCTGGGTCTTACTACCCCCCGGGGTCTCATTCCTCCTGGACTCTTCTGACGCAGAGCTTGACCCCTCTGACTCCTCCCCCTCTCTTCGGCGGGCTTTAGGACCTGGCTCCTTACCCGGGCTGCCCACCTTGCCGCCCTCCTGCACATTTGAACTTGGCGCGCGCGCGCGTTTAACTTTCCGGATGACCGTTTCCTCGCTCCCTGACGAGGGCGTGGTCACTCCTGCCTCACGTTCTCCCTCTGCCTGCGCGCTCCCTGATCCCGATGCCTTGGACTCCTCCCCCCTACTGCACTCTGGGGGGGACGCTGGTCCGGATCTCCAGCTGCTACTCTCTGAGTCCCCTCCGGCCCCTTCTTCCCGAGGTGTCCCCCTGGGCACTCCCCTTGCCCTGACCATGGGGGCCCCTTTCTGTGAATCCTCCGAGTCACTGGAGAGACTCAGAGACCTCGGACTACTGTCGTCGCTGACATTTCCTTCAGACTCCTCCCCCTCGCTCTCCGTTTCCTCCCTCTCCTGTGACTCTGCTCCTGAACCCCTGACAGTATGTAACCTGAAGCGCATGTAACCCGAGGTACCACTGTAATCCTCTTTGTCCCAATGTGTTCCTCCATGCCTTTGCAAAATCCCAAACATGGCTACACAATTAATCTTATGCCCTTGTTGTTCTTCTCCGCCGCCCCCAGCTTACGTCTCCTTGGCTTGCTCCTCAGCCCTCATTTTCTGATTCCCAGGACATTTCCCAACACACTGCAACTTCACCCTCCTACACATCTGCCTACCTTCTCTGCTGTAGCTAATGCGTCTCCTGGCTGTTCTTCTGGGACCATATGTTTAGCAAGGAGCAGAAATGCTGCCACCATAGCCTTGGCATAAGCCTAAGCTACCCACAAGCACTTGTGCCATGCCAGTTTGCAGAAGAAAACTCACATGAAGAAGCTTTTCAGAGTGACAGATGCATGTGTGTAGGTAGTGGCAGGAGTTAGGCCAAAATTTGTACAAAAGTGTGAAATGGGAGCTGTTACAAACACCCTCTATGGAGGTCAACCTCATCAATTCCCGTTCACAGATTCAAGAACAGCCAGCATATGCTTAGAAAGTTTTTCTTCAATTATTTACAAATGGTACGTTTCTATGGTAAGATCTGCATCTTCCCCAGCAGAAAACTATCAAGCCATTACATACGAAACTTCCCCTTGATTTCTATGTGCTTTTAACTGTACAGTGGTACCTCGGGTTACAGACGTTTCAGGTTACAGACTCCGCTAACTCAGAAGTAGTACTTCGGGTTAAGAACTTTGCTTCAGGATGAGAACAGAAATCGCGTGGTGGTGGCGCGGCGGCAGCAGCAGGCCCCATTAGCTAAAGTGGTACCTCAGGTTAAGAACAGTTTCAGGTTAAGAACGGACCTCCAGAACGAATTAAGTTCTTAACCCAAGGTAAAGGGACCCCTGACCATTAGGCCCAGTCGTGACCAACTATGGGGTTGCGGCGCTTATCTCGCTTTATTGGCCAAGGGAGCCGGCGAACAGCTTCCGGGTCATGTGGCCAGCATGATGAAGCCGCTTCTGGCGAACCAGAGCAGCACACGGAAACGCCGTTTACCTTCCCGCCGGAGCGCTACCTATTTATCTACTTGCACTTTGACGTTCTTTCAAACTGCTAGTTTGGCAGGAGCAGGGACCGAGCAACGGGAGCTCACCCCGTCGCGGGGATTCGAACCGCTGACCTTCTGATCGGCAAGTCCTAGGCTCTGTGGTTTAACCCACAGCGCCACCCACGTCCCTAACCACTGTATTAAATATCAGTGACTATAGTGGATGGGGGGAAGTGTGTGTGTGTGTATGCGTGTATGCATACGCACTCCCAAAAAAACACACATACACACCACAATTTACAAAGCTTGTTTCAGAAACATCCAGGTCACTTAATTACCATATTTTTCGCTCTATAACATGCACCAGACCATAACACGCACGTAGTTTTTAGAGGAGGAAAACAAGAAAAAAAATATTCTAAACGAAATAGTGGCTATATGATTTTTGTGGTTCATGCTGTGGCCACAGACATGTGATCTGACAGTGAGTTTGGAGTAGCCCAATGCAAAAATCCTGAGGATCCATGTGGATCCATGCTTTGTAACCACGGAGGAGGGAAGGAAGGGGGACCATGGATCCTCTGCTCACGACTGCAGCAGATCCCCCCCGCCACCTGCAGGCATTCGCTCCATAACACGCACAGACATTTCCCCTTACTTTCTAGGAGGAAAAAAGTGAGTGTTATGGTGCAAAAAATACGGTAATTGCTCTCCAGTTTTGGAAACAGTGGTAGCTTGTGGTGGTTTGATCCCAAATGTTCAGACCAGGTATACAGACTTTGCCATGAGTCTCTCAAAGAGGGCATGTGATTATTGAATCAGTCTGCATTCTTTTCAGTTGGGGCAACCTCCAGAAACAGCTGAAAATGCATAGTAAATTTTCTTAAGAAGGTGGGGTGGTACTTGTAGTGAATCAGGGGGAAATAAAAGATGATCCCACTGGAAATGAATAGGATGACGTAAAGGAACTCCATTTGGGGCTGGTCAATGATGGGGGCCAACACAAGGTATATAGACGCCATCAGGAAAACTACTGGTATGATGATTGGTACCTGCGTAAAAAAAAAAAAATGTAAAAAAATATATAATCATATATTTTAGAAGGATTCCTCCCCCCCAGGTAATATTTTTTTTTTTTTTAATCACAGGTTGTAGTCCAACAAAATCTGGAGGGCCATTTTTCTCTTTAATCAAGAACATAGTGTGTTTAAGCTGTCTTCTTTTTAAAGTCTCACCTTGTAAGATCTTGGCAATTCTGGTTTCTTAATCTTTAAGTACAGGAGACCAGCGACAGTTGTCCCGTAAAAAAGCCAAGCTGTAAAACTGTGCAGAAATAATGTTAGTAGCATTTACTCTAGACGTGAGCCTTTCTGACATTGTAGGGCTCCGATGCAGTTCAGCCCTAGCCAGTATGGCCAACAGTCAGAGTCAAGTGGGGCTATAGTCCAGTAACACACACACACACACACACACACACCACACAATTACACTTTTATTTCCTTCTCTCAGGCACACAGCTTGAATGGGTGAGAGTGATCTACCCAGTCAATCATTGCTCTCCATCTTGCAAAGATTATCTCATCAGGCAGTCTGTTCCATGTAATGTAGGAATTGAGTCTTTGGAACATGCTCACATCATATCTCAGACAGGCCCTGCCTCTGTTATCTTTTTTGCTACCTTTTGAAGACCGTCCTTTTCCCACAAGGCTTTGAAGAGGAGATTTTTTGAAATTGTTTTCACTTTCACTTCTCTTCTTTTTACTGGTGTTGCTTTTATGGTTATACTGCATTGGCATGCTTAATGAAATTAATGAATGGCTAAAAAGTTGCTATCCATTCTTTCATTGCTTTTAAAACAAAGGGGGGGGGGAGGGAAGGCTGTGGAAGCAAAAATAGAATTAATATGATACTGAGAAACCCATGGAGTGATGAGAATACTAAACATACATACCTGAAAAGGTTCACAATCTGACTGAAGCTTCCGGCTATAACCATAATTACCGACACAGCAGAAGTAAATATGAGAGCAGGAGAAGGTGTAAGGTATCTTATGTGAGCCATGGATAGAATGTCTGGCTGAAAATGAAGACACAAAGTACAAGACAACCGTCAACATGTTGGAAACGTCATTTTTTTCTCCTTCACTTCAGCGGAGCTTTCTCCAAAGATCAAACACAAGACTCTGATTAGGAAAAGAGCATGGCTGTTGAACTTTGAGAAATAAACAGAAATCGCCACCAGATGATTTCTGTTGCAATACATTTGTTTCATTTTGAATGTCACTGTTTTACCCAACAGCCTGCAAACTTGAAGTCAGGCCTAATATAAAAAAATCCTGGTTCTCTGGAAACTTAACTTGAATGGGAGCCCATTGAATCATAGAGTTGGAAGAGATCCTGAAGGCCATCTAGTCAGATCAGAAGAGAAACCACATCAAGGCACCAGGGATGTCATATGTGTGCATAAGAGAACCACAATGTTATATGTTATTTTGCTTTTATATTTGTTGGAAGTTGCCTAGAGTGGCTGGTGCAGTCAGTCAGATGGGGGATATTATTATTATTATTATTATTATTATTATTATTATTACTGCTACTACTATACTTGACTATTGGCACAGGTTGTCTACCACAGTGATAATTCTCTTACAAAAGAGAAAAGATGTGAGCAATTACATAAAAAGGGAAGGAAAATCAGAGTACAGTATAGAATTCCTCACCTCATAAATGTCTCATATTTTTAGCCTTTTATATAGGTCCCTTCCCCGCAAAAAGAATTGCAACTGCTGCCCTAGCTGGCTGGTAGGCAGCCACATTAGTCCACAGAGTCATGACCCAGGTGTCCAGCAACTATCAAGACTAGGAGTCAGAGGCTGCAGAAGCTCCAGCTAAATACAGTGGTACCTCTGGTTAAGAACTTAATTCGTTCTGGTGGTCTGCTCTTAACCTGTTCTTAACCTGAGGTACCACTTTAGCTAATGCGGCCTCCTGCTGCCGCTGTGCCGTCGTCGTGTGATTTATTTTCTCATCCTGAAGTAAAGTTCTTAACCCGAGATACTACTTCTGGGTTAGGGGAGTTTGTAACCTGAAGCGTTTGTAACCCAAAGCATTTGTAACCCAAGGTACCACTGTCGTAAGACCAGGTGCAGGGCTTTGAGCCTGCCTGAGCCAGAGGCTGACAAACATGAGCCATCAGAAGAACCTCCTATTTTTGCAGAGCAGATCTTGGACCCTTACAGGTACTTTCGCCTGAGCCTATAGACCAGAATGCCTCCCCACAGAATCTCACCAGTCCAGCAAAACAGAAAGTACACCACACAGGAGGCTAGAGAATGGAGGAGGAGTGTCCATCTTTAGGCCAGACAGTTGCCCCTTTAAGAATATAAAGTTAGTCACAAGAGGGCAAAGCCTGGAAGAGCTGTCTGGAGGCAGAGGCTTACAAGGGCTCACGTCTGTTCACTCTGAGCTCTCCATGGTGCTGCTACTCCTGACCTGCCTTCTCTGTAGGGTCTGGCATCAGACCAGAACATTACACAGAAGAGTCAAACATACATGTAATAGTAAGAGATGGGTTTCGCTTGGCTTGCGTTGCAATGAATGTAAGAGACTAAACCATTGTTTCACACACACAAAGGAATATCAGTGGGTTCACAGCTCTTACCATATGGCCTTCTCTTGCTGCAATATAACACATGCGGCCTCCGCTGAAAAACGTTCCGTTCGCTGATCCAAACGAAGACATTGCAACGGACAATGACATCAGCCAGACCCAGCTACCAAGGACCTTGTTCCTAAAGAGGGGGATGGAGAAAGGATTATGACAGTGTGGCTAAGAAGGGAAAGCAGCAGCCTTGTTTTGTTAAATCACACACTCAACGAATGCATCATTAGGTATTACTTGAAAGGCAAGCCAGTAGGAGTGGGGGCAATTTTAATGTGAAGCTCCCTAGTTTGCACTTCCTGGAACAATCAGCAAATAATAGATAGCCTTCAAGACCTGCACATCCCTGCATTTCACAGCGCAATTTTGCAAACAAATAATGCATACATATATTAGGATAAGATGAGAATGAAAATGCACATATTAGTGCAAAATTCATAAATAATGAGTCTCCTGTTTGGAGAGCTGTCTGGTCCAGCTCCAATTAAGAACCTTAAGGAGGCCTTGGAGGTTGTCTTTCATTAGCAGCACCAAGACAGCAGCCTTCAAATAATAAATAATAATACATTTTTATTTGTACCCTGCCCTCCCCATCCGGAGCCGGCCTCAGGGTGGCTAACATCATAAAACTAACACAGTCACATAACTCACCTGATCTGTCTCCCTTGATGAAGTTAGATGCATTTTATTCTGCTGAAATTATGGTTATGAGTTTTCATCTACGCTTATAAATTAGCAAAGACAAATTATGTGCAAATCTTGTGTCCTCTTTTGTTTTCTCTTTGGGTGACGAGTTTCCTCTCTTTTTGATAATGTGTAAATGGTCACCCTAATCTGCTCTAGAAGATACACAGTTCTGTTGAAAGCACCATTTAGTTCTTCTACCCCCTTGTTGCCTTCTCCCTGGAATGAAAAGGTTAATCGGGCAGAAGAGGGTGTAGGACTTTAAAGGGGTGGGGCAGAGAACTGTAACAGAGAAGAACAGTAACAAATAACTTGTTAATCTGGAGTAATAGGGAAGGCGGTGCATGGAAAAGTTGTCTTGACACAGTGAAATGAGCTTTGTCACTTGTCTCAGTATATATTCATCATGTGAATGGGTATGAACATAAACTCTATAAAAAGATGCATCATAAGCAAGTTGGATAATGCACAGACTGAACAGCTGGTAAAGGCTTGAACGTTTCTGAGATGATCACTATGTATAGGCAGGTTGATGCTTTGCAATTGACAATTTCACTTCTTTTGTCTTTACAGAACAATAGCATCTCGTGCACACTCAGACCCCAGGCTTGTGTAAAAACCCAACACCTTCACTGCCCACTTCGTGTAGGAGGGATCATCCCCAGGAAAACTCATAACACACACACACAAAATCATCTTCAGGGTGACACAGGATGCTTTTTCCAGACAGCAGCATCTAAAGGGGTGTGTTTGTGTGTGTGTGTACACATGCATACTAACACAGGCATGTAATAACTGATGCAACTAGGTTGTGCAAACTTATTTTATTTCGACTGACTGAGAGTTCAGGGAAACTTGAAAGCCTGAAATAGCCTTAACTATTGGTTGTATCCAACCAAGTCATCCTGTTAGCACAAGGACTTCTGCCTGTGGAACAGGACTTCCTCTCCCTTTCACCCCTAAGTATTGTGACACCCCCCAAAAAATCTGTTTTCTCCCCCCCCCCCAATCCTCTGGAGAAGCTTTAGGGGAAGCAGAGGGAAATGGGGGAGAACAAGGAGAGGGAGTTTTATTTCACAGGTGGAATTCCTTGCAGTAAAGGGATGACTTGATTGGATACAACCCATAACCAAGACAGACATCGCTGTGTCTTATTTGAGTTTGGCTTTCACAATCTGTTCTCACCATTCTATTTTCCTCAGTTCCACATCCCAGTTTTTCTAAGCTGGAGGGCTGACACGGTGGATTATGGTATTCCTGTGACAAGTGGATTATAGTATTCCAATGACAAGATCCCCATAGGCAGTGTGGTTTTGGCTTTCCCTTCCTCCTTTTCTCCAAACCGCAGCCATCCGCTGCAGCTTGCCTGGTGGGACAGAGCCTTAGGCTAGGTTCCTAGCAAGTGGGTCACTAATCCTGAGGGAGAAGCATAAAGTGGAGGAGAGGTTGATGCATTGCAAACACAATAGCAGAGACAATCGGAGGGTTCCTGCTGGCGTGTTCGCACCATGCCAGCATCCCCACCAGCTTGCTGCTGCTCCTCTTGGCAAGCAACAGCATCTCATCTGCTGGGAATCAAGTGTGGTAGTTCTATCACTCTTGTACCCATGTCTGCATTTCTTCCAGGATTCTATACCAGAGAGTAGATACTTGACACACTCAGGAAAAATACTATTTCCTGATCAGTTGCAACAATGTGGGGTGATGTGCAGCAGTAACAGAACAGCCACTTTCATCCAGCCTGCAGCTGAACGTCGATTTGCAGGAACTGCAGAATGAATAACATTGGGTTGCTTGGGGTGAATATGTAGGTAAGTCTTCAGAGCTCTGGAGCGTCACTCACCCCCACGTAATGGCCACAGCACCTGAAGACAGAAGTTCGGCAGGAGTCATGGCTGCAAAATAGCTCACATTTACCAGCAAATAGAAGCAGGTAACTAGAGGAATAGCAATCATCATGGCCCGTGGAAGGTTCACCTGGAGAAAGAGTAAAGAAAAGCAAACAAGGCCTGATATGCACCTCTATATTTGAACTTTTTACTGAACACACACACACACACACGAGTTGTTTCCCCCAAAGGCCCCCAAACAAAGAGCCGCATCCAACAAGTTTTAAACTCAGAGTAAACCCATTGAAATTAGTGAGCGTCAGTAAATTGTGTTCATTAATTTAAATGGGTCAACTCTGAGCATGGTAGGCGTTTGATACAAGCCAGGGGATTGTGGGATCATAATCAAACTAGTGATGATACTAGAAAGCTTCCAACAGTTCAGTCCTTTCTACGCTGCTCATTTACACTAGCTGGAGATCATACTTTTATAATGTTAGAGAGAGATTAGGTAGACTGCATAATTAAGGCTGCAGTCCCATATACACTTACCTGGGAGTAAGTCTTAATGCATTCAGTTGGACTTACTTTTGACCAGACATGCCTAGGCACACTTGGATTAATGTAAATCTCATTGACGACAGGAGGACTTACTTCTAGCAGTCAATTCTGGGAACTGTAGGGCTGTGAAGGGAATAGGGATCTCCCAGCAACTCTCAGCACCCTTATCAAGCCACAGTTTCCATGATTATCTGGGGAAAGCACATCTGTTTAAAGTAGTATCATACTGGTTTAAAGGTACCATGCAGATGTACCCACTTGGCTTCAAATCTAACCCAGTTAAGAGCTCAGGATAATTCAAAAGCTTGCTCACTATTTTGGGACATTTTTATTGTATTGTCCAGTTTTGGATTCGTAGGACTAGTATCTGTTTTCCTGAACAAATCATAGTTATTTCCTCACTCCTCCACTCTCTCCTTTAGCGCAAATGCATCTTCATCGTCACTTACTTAACTGATGGTATAATCTGCACATCTTTAGGAAATAAATAGTGAAAGCTGACACTGATTGACTAAAAACTAGGCATTCTATAACCTTAGACTTTGCTTGCTATTTAAGCTATAAGTGGTAAAAAGTATCAATGTTCAGTTTGCACACGTATCAGAGCTGTAAGGTGCACTTTACAAGTTTGAACTTTAAATCTCAGCTGAGACCTTGGATTGTTGACCCCTGCTATTGTACACCATTTGGAAAGCCGCAATTCATAGATTCACGATTTGTGAACTCAGAATTTTTGTTACGATATTTGTATGCCTTGCGACTGAGTGCTGCCATCTCACGTCATAAATGCAAAATTTCAGGAAACCCATAGTTTGCCAACCATTTTTCTCATTTAAGGAGGCTCCCGTCGCAAAAACAAGATAACAAGGGAGCAAAGTTATCCGCCCAGGGCTAAAAGTAAACAATTTGCAATGTTTGAAAATGATGGCATGTAAAAAAATTAAGAGCTGTAGTCAGCTCTGTGGGAACAGATTTCCACTCCTGCAGATTCACTGTCTTCTCCCCACATGACTCCAATATTTGCTCATCTTCCCCAACCCTCTGGAGCTGATTTTTGTGGGTACAGGGAGCTGTAGGGAAAAAGGGGGGAGTGGAAAGTTGCCTGGCAAAAGTGGAAGTCTGCTGCACAAGTCGAATAATACAACCCAAAAATAACCACTCATGAGAATGTGCCCAGCACAGAGATACACAAGTGATGCACTACAAATTAAAGCCATCAAGGTAACATAATTGAATCAAATGCTACCACACTTGTCTGAAAACAAGTACAGTAATCTATAGCTCAGAGAATCCACCCAGGTAAGTGAGAATTCCGACTGAATTGAATGGATAAAAGAGTTTTAGCTAGAGTAACTTCACACTTTAGTTCTACAGGCACATTGGGTGTCAGTGAAATGTCAAATACAGGATGCCAGAGTACAACATTATGCAAGATTACTGGTGAGCATTTTGCCATGTGTATGTGTAGAAACCCACCGCCTAAGATGCTTTCCTAGCCTAGGTATGCATGGCTCTTATATATTCATAATTTCACAACAATCGGTATATATACTAGAACTGTGCACCTTCTGTGGCCCAGAATCCCAATCTGGCACTCTGGAAGCAACCTGATTCAGTCAGAAGGTTGTCCATTTTGCGTTTGGTCTGTGCCTGAATCCTGATTTGGAAAAATGAAGCACCATTCCTCCCCTTTGTCTTCAATATTATAGATAATTTTTTTTTAATGGTTCTCTTTCTCTCTCATTGTTGGAAGTGCTGGGATGCAGCTCAGATTGTATTGATTTGCATGAGGAAAGAGGAGACCGAGAGAGGAACCTCCAAACTTCCAAAAGTGTCTCAGTCCTTTGTCTATGCTGACCCTCATCAACTCTAAAGCAAACACACCGAATCTCTGGATATAAAAAATAAGAAGGCTAAGTTTATTATAGGAAATACATGCTTAGATAGTAAAGGGTTAAGTTGGAGATGCAAAGGGACATGCCTGCTCCTTGATCTGGCTTCATAAGGGCTAGTTACTTGCTGTTTTGTTTTTAAATAGGCCAACCAGCTATCGACTGGCATGTCCAGAATGCAAGCAAAACTCAGACACATGGGCTATATGGCAACTCTAGGTGTGAAATCTGCCAATCTAAGTACAGCCATATCTTGGGTTACAGACGCTTCAGGTTGCTTTTTTTGGGTTATGGACCCACCGAAACCTGGAAGTACCAGAACTGGTTACTTCCGGGTTTCGGTGGTCGCACATGCGCAGAAGCGCTAAATCGCGCTTTGCGCATGCGCAGAAGTGCCGAATCACAACCCGCACATGCACAGACGCGGTGCTGTGGGTTGCGAAGGCTGCAGGTTGCGAACGTGCCTCCTGCATGGATCACATTCGCAACCCGTGTCCACTGTACAAATACACACATACATAAAATATAAACAATTCAGTGTTCTATATCTATCTATCTATCATCTATCTCTATCTATCTATCTATCTATCTATCTATCTATCTATCTATCTATCTATCTATCTATCATCTATCTATCTATCATCTATCTATCATCTGTCTGTCTGTCTGTCTGTCTGTCTGTCTGTCTATCATCTATCTATCTATCATCAATTATCTATTCTCCACTCACCTCCGGCTTCTTAATCTCCTCAGTCACATAATTCAGGTTGTTCCATCCATCGAAAGACCAAAGCCCTTGATAGAATGCAATCCCGATAACCCCGGCTTCCAACCTTGTGTTTTGAAATGCATTCTGGAAACGGTGCGTTTCTCCCTGAACAAGCAGCACCACACCTCCCACCACGATGACCAGCAATGCCAACAGCTTAGCCACCGTGAAGACGTTCATGACAGAGGTGGCCAGCCTGACGCTGAGGCAGTTGATGAGAGTTAAAAGCAGGATGCAGGCCACAGCTGCGCACTTGACCGCTACCTGGGGCGAAGGGCACCCAGGATGAAATGCGGCCACAGTGTATTCAGCAAAGCTCAGGGAGATGGCCGCCACGCCGGCGGGTCTCACAACAATGACAGAGGTAAAGGCAAAGAGGAAAGCGGGGAGGGAGCCAAAGGTCCGCAGGATGTAGATATATTCGCCTCCCGATTCTTTAATTAAAGTTCCCAGTTCAGCATAGGACAGGGCCCCAAAAGTGGACAATATGCCACAGGATGCCCAAATGATTAGGCTACCGGCCAGGCTGCCTATGTTACGCAGCACCCACTCTGGGGACATGAAAATCCCCGAACCAATCATAGTGCCAGCAATTAATGACACTGCGCTGGCCAGCCCAATCTCTCGCTTCAATTTCAACATCTCCGTTGCTGTGCTTGGCTGAGGGTTGGCTGAGCCCGGTCGGCTTGGTCTTCCCTTTCCCATGATAAAACTAGCAGAACTTGCTTCTTGAGAAATCAGCACATGACAGCAGTGAAATAATAAAAAGAGAGCTTTCCCTTCTAAGTTAATGATTATATGCAGCCAGGAAAAAAAAGAAAGTGTCTTGCCATGTGCGACTCTGGCAATTGAGTTCCTTGAAGTATTTCCTCGTATTGGCTTGTTTTGAGAAATGTTGAGAATTACAAGGAGGCGGGAGACAAGAGTGTTTGTTTCGTTCTGACGCAGGCCCTGCTGATGTCTTCATCTTGAGACCTTCCGTGCAAGCAAAAATAAATGCAAGCGGGTTTTTCTCTTTCTCTCTTGGGTCTCACAGGCTGGTGAGTTTTGTGCTTCCTGCTTCTGGTGAGATTGGCGACAGATAAGCTGCCACCTTCCCTGTACTTTATTCTTTGTGACTGATTAATAAAAGCCACTTGAGGATAGTTCACAGCCAGCTCTGTCGTTGGTTGTGTTCACTACACACCATACATCAAAGCACATTGCTTCCTGCAAAGAATTCTGGGAAGGAGATGTTTATCCCTTGCTGTGCTAGAGTTCCCAGCACCCTTAACAAATGGCAGTTCCTAGGTTGCATTGGGGCAGGGGGCAGCAACCTTTTTCAGCAGTGGGCCGGTCCACTGTCCCTCAGACCATGTGGTGGGATGAATTATTAATTTTTTTTTGGGGGGGGGGATGAATGAATTCCTATGCCCCACAAATAACCCAGAGATGCTTCTTAAATAAAAGGACACATTCTACTCACGTAAAAACACGCTGATTCCCGGACCGTCCACGGCCGGATTGAGAAGGTGATTGGGCCGGATCCAGCCCACAGGCCTTAGGTTGCCTACCCCTGCTTTGGGGAAAAACTTTGTGCTTTCAAAATGCTTTAAATGTGTTGTGTGGATGTGATACTAACAGAATAACAATATAGATTATTGTTATTCTGTTAGTATTAATTGCCTTTATTTGTCACTTACTACAAAAATGTCTCAAAGAAACTTTCAGTTAGAAAAGCATACATTAAAAAATCTAAAATACTTCATAAAATAAATAACATTAAAATAAAAGAACATTTTTGACTATGTTTTCAAACACCATTTTATGTCTGATCATGTGAATGAAACAAGCTTATCAACTGGACAAATAAGAAGCAACCAAAAAACGAGCACAACACATTCAAGAGGTTTGTTTATTTATGTTGAACAGAGTTGTACAACCTCATACCCTGTTGTTGTTGTTGTTGTTGTTACTATTAAGTTGTGGGTGAACATATCAGACAACACAGCGATTCTTCAAACAGCTCTTGTTTATTCACAGGCTAGGCCAGAACTGAACTGAAGGGTTCAGCCAACCTGCTTATATAGAACTCCACTACAACGCAACTGTAACAACTTTCTGTAACTATCCAAGCACTGAACGTCACTTTCAATCCCTTATTTGCATATGTGGACCTGAGTGAAAACTATCTACAGTATCCGCCTGCTGGCCCAGGGTGAGAACTTCAGTACATAACAGATACTACCCTACTTTTCTTAGGGGTAATGATATAATTCGCTAACCTATAACTCCGCCGCTAAAAAACACATCCGGGGCTAAAGCAAACTATCGTCTCACCAACTGCCAGCAGCAGACAGCAAATGACCGTCCACTTCACGCAACGGAGGGACGGGGGGGGGGGGAGACTTTTATTCCACAGCTTTTTTATCCAGCAATTGATAACGATCCTGAGATTGACTGCGATCGACCACGATCTCACCGGGATCTATCTATCAATCGCGGTCAACCATTTGGACATCTCTGACCTATCCTATTTTCATGTTTCTGGAGAGGGGATGTACCATGGGAAGAATGTGAGCTTATCATTTTGCATGGGGATTATTTGAACATCATTATGGCTCTGAATGAAGTCAGTGACTTGCATGTGATCTTTATCTGTATGACCTTTTGTACCTTTTAATGAGGGCATGGCCAAAACCTAAAAGGATGGGCACCCCGCATTTTAAAAACAGCTATTTCAGGTTTTGTTGTAGTAGTTTTTAAAAAGGCATCAGTACATCCCATAGAGATTCTGTGGTTGCAGCTAAACTCCCTTTGTACCAACCACCTGTTGCCATCTACTGGTCTTTAACCAGTAAAGCAACCAGATTTTACAAAACGTGACTACTATGTGTGTGTCATATACAGTGGTCCCTCGGGTTAAGTACTTAATTCATTCTGGAGGTCCGTTCTTAACCTGAAACTGTTCTTAACCTGAAGCACCACTTTAGCTAATGGGGCCTCCTGCTGCCGCCGGGCCGCTGGAGCACGATTTCTGTTCTCATCGTGAAGCAAAGTTCTTAACCCGAGGTACTATTTCTGGGTTAGCGGAGTCTGTAACCTGAAGCGTATGTAACCTGAAGCGTACGTAACCCGAGGTACCACTGTACTATGTGTGTGTCACATATAGCTTCAAATTAAAGGCGCACATGCATGCCTATTTAGTTAAAACAGAACTCATGGCCTTTCAGACATTACTGGACTCCCAATGCCCATCAGCCCTAGCCAGAGGTCAGGGATGATGGTCACCAACTTAGATGGCTTCTACAATAAGTAATGATGGCCACCAGCTTGGAAGGCGTCCAAATAGGGTTAGACAAATTCCTGGAGGATAAGGCTATCAATGACTCTTAGCCGTGTTGCTTATGTGCTATCTCCGCTATCAGTGTCAAGGGGCTGTCAGGAATGCAGTTTTATCCATAGGTCAGGAAACGGACTTGAGGCGTGAAGTGCAATCACTCACAATTTACTCACAAAAGTCAAAACACAACAAAGTTCATCTAGGCTAATCTGCCCTAGATGTTGTTGGGAGTAGCACCTGGGCCCTCCACCCCTCTCTAGCCCTCTCCTTCTGGGCTCCTCCCAAGCAGCCGTAGACTCCGATGAGAGGGAGACAACCTCTTCTGGGCCCGTTTGGCCTGTTGCTCAGCAGTATTTTCTCACCAAAAAATATTTTCCAAAAGAGCCACTGTGGTGTAGTGGTAAGGGCACTGGATTAAGACCTGGGAGACCAGAGTTCAAATTCCCAGTCAGCCCTGAAGTTTACTGGGCCAGTTACAGTCTTTCACAGGGTTGTTGTAAGGATATATTTGGTGGAGAACCATGTGCACCTCTTTGAGCTCCTTGGAGGCAAGGTGGGATATAAAGGTAATACTAAATAAATAGTGTATAATACATGATTTTTATATTTGGAACAGCCTGCGAGGTAGGTTAGGCTGAAAAAGGGATTCCCCCTTTACCCAGTAAGTTTCATACCTGAGTGGGAATATAGGTCTGCTTTTATTTATAACTTTTTATTGGCCCAATGTTGGCTTCTGTATTGGCTCCAATGCTTTCCCCTTACATGTAAGGCTTTCTAACTTTCCTTGTTCATTCCACCATGCCTATTCTGCACAAGTTCATCTGCTGTCACCCACCTTGTGCTCCTGCAGCTCTATGACTTTCCTTCTATTCTCATTGTAATAAAAAAAATTAAGTTCTTATATATATAATAAGACGTGGGTGGCGCTGTGGGTAAAAGCCTCAGCGCCTAGGACTTGCCGATCGAAAGGTCGGCGGTTCGAATGCCCGCGGTGGGGTGCGCTCCCGTTGCTCGGTCCCAGCGCCTGCCAACCTAGCAGTTTGAAAGCACCCCTGGGTGCAAGTAGATAAATAGGGACCGCTTACTAGCGGGAAGGTAAACGGCGTTTCCGTGTGCGGCTCTGGCTTGCCAGAGCAGCGATGTCACGCTGGCCATGTGACCCGGAAGTGTCTCCGGACAGCGCTGGCCCCCGGCCTCTTTGAGTGAGATGGGCGCACAACCCTAGAGTCTGTCAAGACTGGCCCGTACGGGCAGGGGTACCTTTACCTTATATATAATAAACGTTCATAAATGTACCAACCAAGCGCGTACATAGATATGTGGACCACAATTCTGGAGCAGCATAGGAAGACCATCCTGAAACCATTTTGACTCCCAAACTGACCAAATGTTTTCTCTGCAAGGAGGGAGGGGGTGAGAGAACCTTCCCATTGTCTCAGGAATTGGGTAATCACCATCTCAAAGGAATGGGCAGACTACCAGGAAAGGCAATCAGATAAGGCATTACTGTATCAGATAACCTGGCAGCCAGGAAAAACAACAACACTCAAATTTCTGTTGTAGATCACCTTTTCTGTGAAGTACGGTAGGTATGATGTTTGTGGGGGGTGGTCTTGGGTTACACCCCTTCTGTGATGTATGTATGATGTATGGAGGAGTGGTCTTGAGCTCCAGGGCAGGGAATTTAAAATGTCTATATAAGATCAGGCACACCCTTGTTCTGGGTCCTCCTCCTTTCTCCTGCGTGTAAGGGGAACACCCTGTTGCAACAGCTTTAATAAAGATCAGGCTTGCTAGCTGCTTTGCTTCTCAATATTCTCTGGTTGGCCTCTGTTATTTTCTCCTACTGATAGGGAAGCCACTTAAGGACTCTATAGGGGCTCTTGGATACCCCATAAGGAAAGAAGGGCAGATTTTGTTTACAACATCATATGACATAAGGTTTGCTTTCACATTTTTAAATTTTGTCCTCTTGCGTTTCTTCTGTAGAGTCCTGGAATAGGAATGCACGTTTGTTCTCGCTGTGACCAAGATAAAGACAGCTGCTTCGCGATAACGCCAGCCACGTTAGGAACTCTTCCACCATTTAATCAACAACACCACCACATCTGGCAATTTGTTCTGTCAAATGCTGACTCACTATTTCATAGATAATGATATGACTTATTTTCCTACATACATAAAAATGCAAGGCTGTCACCACGCAGCTCCCCTTGGTGCTGCATCACAACGCTCCCCAGAGAGGGGCTGGAGAGAGGGGAGGAAAAGAGAAGGCAGGTTGCACAATGACATGAGAGTGAGGAGGGTGGGATACTAAGAGGGGGAAAGACAAGTTTTAAAATATCTGCAGGGAGGGAGGTAAATGACAGATTTAAACAATGGCAGAGGTTTGAGTAAAGCACTATGGAATGTAAGAGTGCTCAGCATCCTTTATCTCTCTCAGATGATGCAGCTGAGAGATGGAAGATTGAGAACTTTGAGTAAAGTAAGAAAAGAAGACACTGAAGGGGGGGGGGAATGTCTGCTTTAAACAAATCAGATGTTTGAGTAATGCAGGGGTCGGCAAGGTTTATCTTGCGTGGGCCAGATTGGTCCCGCGGAGATCCCTTTGTGGCTGGATCCTGCTTGCCCATCATTTCCGGCGTCTGCGCAGACGTGATTTCCGGCACTGTGGAAACAAGTCCCTGAACCATGCTGCTCTGGTTTAGTGCAGTGCGCGAGTGGGCGGCTTGGTTCGGGGGCGGCTCATGGGCCGGTCAAACAACCTCCGCGGGCTGCTTCTGGCCCATAGGCCTTAGGTTGCTGACCCCTGGAGTAAAGCAATGCTGGAGGGACACCAAGGAACAGTTTGTCTAGCTCAGTATTCATTGGTAGCAGCTCTCTTGAGTTTCAGACATAGAATCTTTTGCCATCCCTACCTGGCAAGTCCAGGGCTTGAATAAGTGCTCTCTTTTTTCCTACCAGAAATGACATTCTGGGAATATATAGCAGAGGCACATGGATTACACCCTGTGATGTACAAAATAAAAGCAAGCTCAGTTGGTTACATGCTGATAATGCCAAGGTTGCAGGTTTGATCGCCGTATCGGAAAGCTGCATATTCCTATATTGTGCGGGGTTGGGCTAGATCAGGGGTCTGCAACCTTTAAGACAAAAAGAGCCACTTGGACCCGTTTCTGAAGAAAAAAAACCCGGGAGCCGCAAAACTCGTCATTATAAAAATAACTTTTTTGTCACTTTTGTATTATTTCTTTGACCCCTCAGAATTACTCCTCCTCATAGAAATAAATGTTAAATTAACAAGTTACCTTTTTTTGTGTGTGTGTTCTTCACTCCCCTTCAAAACAGTGACCAGCGTACATGCCCCCTTTCAATGCAGTGACCAGCGTACATGCCCCTTACAATGTAGCGGGCGGGCGGGAAGGTGACGTCGGGACGGTGCATGACTAACGCACGCACCGCCCCCATGCGACGTCACAGCCAGTACAGCGTCCACCACAGTGGGGAGTGTCTGGGCCCACAATGCGCCTCCTCCCCTCGTTAGTATCCGCCCCGGAGCCGCAGCAAAGGTGTAAAAGAGCCACATGCGGCTCCGGAGCCGCGGGTTGCAGACCCCTGGGCTAGATGATCCTCATGGTCCCTTCCAACTGTATGATACTATGAATTAAGGTACGTAGTTCCTGTGCCTGAGATCGCACCTCAGAGGAAAACCTCTGTGGAGTTGCTGCAGCAACCATTGCAGCAATTTTTTGCCTAGCTTACCAACAATCCCTCTTGCTTGCTTGAAGCAGCACTGAGGAGCTTCTCTAGAAAAGGCACATGAGCTCTCTTTAAGAATTTATTACAGACCCCAGAAGCTGTTGCGCTATCCATCTGATAAAGAGCTGGCTGTAATATGCAATGATTTTTTTATGGGATCGGAACAGCATTGACTCATTCCAGTGGCGTAGCGTGGGTTGTCAGTACCCGGGGCAAGGCAAGTAATTTGCGCCCCCCCCCCCGCTGCACTGTCCCTCCCCCAAATAGTCCCTCGCTCTCTCTCTGCACCACACCGCACGGCTGGCACCCTCCCCTCCACAGTGGGCAGCGACCCGGCGGCTCGGATCGGATTCGCACAGCCAGCACTGCAGTGAGAGAGAGTGAGTGAGCCAGGTAGGGGCAGAGAGCTGCGAGTGCGAGCGCGCCCCCCCCCCCAGATGTTGCGCCCGGTGCGGCCGGGGCCCCCTGCACTCCCCACGCTACGCCACTGACTCATTCAATCTAGAGAGGATAGGCCAGCCAGACCAATATGATTTGTATCACAAACTTTGTCACTTGCTGAAGACAACCAGATGAGAAAGAATCCATTTGCTACGATGTTTGTAGTACACTTATATATTGTCAGCAGTTTACCATTTGCACCAACCACAAACCTTGACTTCATTAGTTAATGAAACGGAAGTGGCTGTACAGATCTTATGTACTGAGTTGAAAATAAAGAGCATGAAATCCACTCTCGACTCTGAGTATATTTCAGATCTCATCATCAAGGAAACAGAGGTGGGTTGTGACCTTGACTGTGAGCTAAATATCATAGCTTTATGGAAACAGTGGCGTCTGTTGCCTCTGGAAAGTGTGTGTGTACTGCAGGCCACACACCCCTGCCCTGCTAAAGTCATTCTGTCTACACTAGCTCCATCCATGGAAACTTCTCCTAAGAGCCGTGAGAGTTAAATGTTCAGAGGAAGCATATCTCTGAACACCAGTTGTGGGCTTGCTGCACAATGGGAACAACGGACGGAGGAGGCCAGCTGTAGAGGCAGCATTGGATCTGCCGTCTCTAGGGACGCTGCCGCCCGAAGCAGTCGCCTCACCTTGCCTGATGAATGGGCCAGTCCCCACGAGCGGTTTCGGTGCTGGTTTTGAGCATGACGGTTTCAAAGAACCGCAACTGAGAAGGTGCATTGCATTTGCTGGAGTCCCCGCCCCCCCCTGCCCTCCAAATCGTTCCCACGCATTTGAACGGTTGCCATTGCGAGGTGGCGGGCTCTCCTTCCTCGGAGGCTTTTAAGCAGAGGGTGGATGGCCACCTGTCATGGATGCTTTAGCAGAGATTCCTGCATTTCAGGGGGCTGGACTAGATGACCCTAGGGGGAGTTCCTCCAAACTCTAGGATTTGCAACGGGTCCTGGGAACGCGAATGCCCGCTGGACGTGCCCACAGAGAACCGGAAGTATTGAGCACCGGCTCGTTTTCACCACCTCTTTGCTTTTACAATGTCTTTGTGCTTGGGAGGCCGTTCCTCCTCCTCCTCTCTCGCACCTTGTGCGCAGGCGCAAAGCGCGCGCCGCGCACGTTGGGCGGCGACGCACGCGGCTCCCGATACGCTCCCTTTCCTCCTTTCCCTCCCTCCCTCCCGGCGTCGACGGACGGACGGGCCGGCGGCGCGCATGCGCCGTAGCGCGTTGCCGTTGCCGCCGCCGTTGCTGCCGCTGCTGTGTATGCCCGTCCCTCTCTTTCTCTCAGTCGCTCGCCATGTTGTTGTGAGTCTCCCTCACGGCGGCGAGGGTGGAGGAGGGGGAGGGACCACGACGGCGGCGGCGGGGGGAGGAGGAGGAGGAGGGGGAGGCGGGAAGGCGACGGGGTGGCTGGGTAATTATAGGTGAAGGTGTACCCGGAGGAAGGAGGAGGAGGAAGAGGAGGAGGAGGAGGGAGCCCGCCCCCCCCGTGTGTCCGTTACAGGCACACTAGCCCGTGAGTATTCGGCTGCTGAGGCGATGGGATGAGGTGGGTGGGGGAGGGGATGGAACGGCGGGAGGGGGGGGAGCGCGATTGAGGGAGGAGCAGGAGGGCGAGTCCATTATTATCCTCGCCCGCCGCACGGTCGCTCACCCACGTCCTATTGTTTCAGACCCGGGGATTGGAGTATTTTTTTGGGGGGGGGGGGGAGAAAGACAGACAGACAGACAAGGAGAAGAGGCCGCTGCTGCTGCAGCTGCTCCGGGCCTGAGCGCACGTCTTCGGTGCCCTCTGTCTCCACCCCCCCCCACACCAACCTCTTTCTCCGGCCCTCCCTTTGTGTTGGCGAGCACTAGGCCCGTCGGGCAGGCCCCTCGCTGCTGGAGGCGGCGGGGAAGCCATAGGGAAAAGCGGGGTGGGGAGAGAGGAGGAGGAGGATGAAGAGAAGAAAGGAGGGCGCCTGTGTGGGTGTGGTGCTTGCTTGCTTGGAAGCAAAGAGAGGAAGGAGTCAATATGGTGCTGAGGGCGACGTCTGCACGGCGGGCGGGCTGCTGTGTCCTGATCCGGGCAGCTCCGTCTCCTGCTTGTTTTGTTTCGCCCTGTCCGTTTTAAAACGTCTCGTTTTGCTTCGTCTCTGCCAAGCGGGGAGCTCGGGACAGGCGAGGGAAGAGCCGAGAAAGATAATTTTGGAAGTGGGTGGGGCAGTGTGTTGTGAAAGAAGGGGGATTGTAAGAGAGATTCCCCCCCCCCCCTGTTTTTGGTATTGGGGTGGGGGAGAAAGATTTCAGTTTCTCCTCTTTAACAGAGAGGGTTAGGGGAATGAATAGGGTTTGTGTAGGTTTGCCCCCCCCCCCCAATCGTGTTTGAAGGCCTGCTATTGTGGGGCTGCAAAGAGGCGAGAGGGTTTTTTTGGAGGTGCCAGCCAAAGGACTGTTAACCACAGCAAAGAGCACGAAGCAAAAAGGTTAAATCTTTGCCTGCAGAAACTGGTCTGACACGCTCAGCCTAATTTGGTGAGCCTTCTGCTGTGGGACTAAGGTCGTAGCGAGGAGGCTCTGAACCGTGGGGTGTTTTACGGAAAGTGGGTATCGTGGATGGGTGCTTGTTGTGGTGTTGGTCCCTTCCAGCCAGGGGACTGTATTTGATGGATTGGTAACCCGAGAAAGGAGAGAGATGTAACAAAAGGGTGCACAGAAGGGAAATGGCAACTAAAGAAGTAACATTCTTCTGTTACACTGGCTCTAGGGGAGGGTGTGCAAAGACTTATTGTAGACTTATTGCACAGTATGTCTTAAAACATTCATTGACATAGTAATCCTGGTTCTGTGGGTTGTTGGTTTGATTCCTATTGTCAGTTCCCCCTGTAGAAGAAAGAGTCTGGATGCCCCTTGTATAGTGTACACATGATTCCAGGTGAGGAAATAGGTTACAAATTGATGGGATTCTCTTGATTGGAAGACACTTGAGAAGGTGTTTGGGTCTGCTGGAAGCATCCATGTGGCTTAAAGTGCGAGTCCTTGGGATTTGTTGAAAGGCCAGCCAAAGAGATGCCACAGGGAATCTGGAACATGGTGACTTGGAAATTAGTCTAGTTAGGAAGAATTTGTGAGGTGAACTTATTTTGGTGTCTGGGGAAGAAAAACTTAGCACGTCTTTGTGGGAGGATCAGCAAGAAGTGTGGTAAAGGCCGCAAGAGAAGTCAGCAAAACAGGAACTAGTGTGGGGGAACTATGAACAAGTTTGGTTATTGGAGGTATGGTAAGATGCTGAGTAGAAAAAAGGGAAAGAGTCGGATATGCAAGACACGTGGTGGTCATACAGGCAGATTTTCTCTTGTTCAGTAGAAGGTTTGAATAATGTGCCTTAGGAAAAAAATGTAAATATAGTATCTGTGTGAGGAAGCAGTTTGCATGAAATGAGTAACTGACATTTGATTATACATTCTGGTAAATGTGGTTTCACACACAGCGTTTCCCCCCTTTTAGTCTTTAAGGAAACAGTTTTTTAGGTAGGGTATGTGAGTTTAAGTGTTGACTTCCTCTGCAGCAAATTATATTGGAGCATGCAACTTTTCAGACCTATCAGTGCATTATGCATTTCTGTTGTATATTGAGGAGGGCTAATTGACAGCTTGTACATTTTTATTAAGCATGATAAACAAGCATATGTTCTAATGTATTTAACACTGTAATGAGTTTTGAGAATACTTTTCCTCCCAATTCCAGATCAGTGATATAGGAATGTAAAATTCCAGAGTGTAAAAGAAATATTTTAAAATAAATAAATAGCTTGATTCTCTGTCAGGTGGTGAATCTTTTTGGCTCCATGGGACAGATCCTTATCAGAATCAACCCTGTGAGACAAATTTGACAGATGGGTGGGGCCACCCACCTCTCAATCAAATGTCATGATGAGGTCACGTTCAAGGTGCTTTGAAGTACAAACTTCAAAACAACTTGCAAGGTGCTGCTGAATCAGGAAGGGGTTTATGACCTATATGCAAAAAAAAATAAAATAAAAAAATTCTTCTGGAGACAGTGAGGAGGCTTTCTCAGAAGGCCTCTAACATTTCAGCTCCTGGAATGAAGGAACCTCTGTGCATTCTGCCCATTACTTTGCCACAGGAAACAATGGAAGAGACTGAAAGGAGCTTACCTGGGTGCTTTTCTAATTTCCTTCCCAAATGCATATGCATACTTTTTGAGTCCTTCCTGCTGTTGCTGGTGCACACCGAGAGGCAAGAGTGAGAGAGTGCCAACTGACTGGCTGCCCCAAGGAATGCACAGTATGCAGAAGGCAAAAGCAACTATTCAGAAATGAGCAGCAAGAAAGGGAACAGTTGATACTACACACTTGAGGAGCAGCCCATCCAGGGGCAAAGCAAACAGCACCAAGAGCCCAAAATTTTACTGTTGCTGCAGCAACTTTGAAATGAGCAGGCCATGCCTACAATGGACTATTTTCTCCCGTCTCAGCGGGGGAGGAATTTCCTGCAAAAATGGAGAGTGGAGGAGCCTTTGTTTTAGCAGGGAACATGTTTGCAGTGAAATCCTCTGCTAAAACGGATGTTTGTTTTCTTTGTTTTAGCAAACGCCTTCTTGATTTAGAAATTATCTTTGCCCATTATGTGATATCATAAATAATGTAAATTGGTATGTTTGGTTTGGGCAAAATGGCCTCACTGGCCAAGATTGGCCCATAGCCCAAAGGTTCTCTAGTTTGTTCCATAAACATCTAAACTAGATGGGTGGCACTTAATGTCTCTGTAGATGTTTCCTAAACTTAACACCAATATATGTGGAGAAGCTTAAGTATAAGGATGCTCAAGCAAGAGGACTTCCCTTCCATCTTCCTTTGAAACCTCATGAGCCCCTCAGAAAGCCTCATTAGGAACCATCCACAATAGCATGGAATTGCCACATTGTACCAGTGTCCACTTGTATTGTTGCATACTGTTCTCAGTCTGGGAAATGGCTTTTTGGAATAGAGTGGGAAAGGCCTCTTGCGGAAACATCCTCATGCTTGCTGTTTTCTGGATTAAGCTTTATAGGAAACATGGCATATTCTCTAGTCCACATTGAAAAACTATTTTCAGGGTGTGATCCTGTATGCCTCTCATGCTGGGAGGTGAGAGTGAGCAGCCATTGTTATGTTGGTGCAGCTACCGTTGCATCTTATATGGGGTCAGCCCCATACATGAGAGAGGAAAAAACTGCTCTGGAAAATGCACCATGGAATAACATACAATTGAACAATATTTTGTCTATGGCAATATTGCCAGTATCCACTAATCATGGGTTGTTGTAGTACTGACCCCCATACCACTCTTATGATTGAGGGAGTCAGTGCACTGATGGTGATACATGCCTCAGGACACTCTTCTACCAATCCATACACACTGATGTCACCATTCCTCCTCAGGCAGGTGTTTGGGTCTCATTATGTTGCATACTGCTCAAAATAATTGCATTTGATCACACACAAGGGGAATGAAGGACAGGCTGCTGAGTATAGTACCTGCATTGTCCCATTGGCAGGAGATCTGCAGAGAGGACTCATGTCCCTCCTCGCTCCCAGGATTCAAGACACACTGTGGGAGAAAATAAATATATGTCAAAGGGAGAACAGGAGGAACCAAGACAGAAACCATGGTATGCCACAACCACACACTGATAGCAGACATCTGCAGCAATTCACTGCATTGGGCAGTGGTGGGAAATCTGGCTTTCCAGATGTTGTTGGACTGCAACTTCCATTGGACCCAGTCAGTGCAACCAGTGGTCAGGGATTATTTGGAGTTGCAGTCCAACATCATCTTGAAGGCCACAGGTTTTTCACTCCTGCCACATGGGGTTGGGAAACAGGAGATTGGAGCAGTGGGGATAAGGGAGAAAATGGCTCCCTCACTGTTTACATGCTTTGTCTAGCAATAGTCATGTTACAGACACAAGAGGAAGCTCCTTCAATTTGAAGCAATTCTTCAAAAATTACAGAACAGTGCCTGCCTGGTCAACCAGCAGGCAGGAAACAGATATTATTGGGCTGCCAATGTCAAGACCCAGTTATGAACACCAGGTTCCTGTAGGTTGCAAGAGGAGCCCTGGTAAAGCAGCTGAAATTTTACATGCAGGATATATTGTATTCAAATCCAGTTATCACTAGAAAAGGAAAGGGACTTTGACATTCAGGAACATCTGAACCAATATGCATGAGCATTGAATAGTCCCGTACACCTTTTGACTGATGCTTTCCCCCTCTAAACTGGGTGCCTCTATACACCTTTGTATCAGCACTTACCCCACAGTGCACCCTGAGTGGCATGTCCTCTTGCAGTCCTGGGAGAGTAGAGGGTCTCTGGCTCTGGCCACTGGTAGTAACAAGCTACGTGTCCCACCCTGAGACCAGCTGAAGCTAGATTGCATCTGGGGATGGAAAAGGTGTCCCTAGCTACCAATCCCGAACAAGAAAGGAACAATGCACATGGGAAAGTCATAGCACTAGCACCTTTAAGACACTCCATTTAGGAATATATTCACTTTTGACATAACTTTCACACATAACCTGTGAGGAGCCTGCTTGGAAAACATATCATAGAGGAACAGCTGGGAGCATCCTGCTTACTGTTGACCATAATGACATGGATCTCCTTTGTGGTTCTGTGTGTTGGTAGGTCTTGTTCCATTGGGAGAGGACCTGTGGAGATAATAATAGGCAAGCAGCCTGTAGCTGGAACACCCTGACCTGGGCACACAAGTAGTAGGTGTTTTGAGGAAACAAGAAAGCTGAGCGGTGCCAGTTCAGTGTTCTGCCAGTACTCTTTCCTGGCCTTCCAACTCTCTATGAAGGTGAGATATTTCAGTGACTCTGGCAATAAACCCCTTTGGATTGTAGTGGAACTCTTGTGTGCAATGACAGTTCAGTCAGCTTCATTTATCTGTGCTGTGATCTGATAAGGCAAAAGTGCTTGAGTCTTTGGCTGGCAGTAACAGTGGTTGGATTCTAGTGCCTGGGCTTTGCCAATGGAGAGATTTGCCTGCATTTGGGAATGAGTGTTTTCCTTGAGTAGGTGATACTGCTCCCTTCTGGAAAAGAACTTGAGACAATGCAAACAGAAACAAGTAGTCTTCAACACTTGACTGGAAAGTACAATATTTGTGATAGAAACTCAACAGGTAAGCTGATCCTAATAATGGATTTAGCACTAGCCCTTGTTCAGTGCTATGTGAACAAGCTGAGCCCCCTTCACACGTGTGCATTTCCTCTTCCTTTCTTCAAACTCTTAACAATGTGGAGTTAGGTTAAAATAAGCCAACTTTACACTGTAGTTTGTGAAGCTGAATTGTTTAAACTACGACAATAGATAATGGTAACTACAGTTCCTAGTTAGAATGACACTGTAGTTGACAGTTGAAATGTGCTAAAAATGGAAGCGAAAGCTTCCCAACGCCCCTTGGCTTTGCGTTAGGAGGATGGGGAAGTGGAAGCAGGGTAGGTTTGTTAATGTAGCATGAAAAGACATGGTTTAGTCCAAAATAACTACCAATATTTAAGTTCTAGGTGTTAGGAGACAAACAATAGGGGCTAGTGGCTGGGTTGAGCTTGCAGGAGCTGCTTGTTGTCATGCCCAGCTTGTGAGTTTTCCAGGAGCATGTGATGGCCACTGTTGGGGACAAAATGTTGGGCCAGTTGAACCCTTGATCTGGGTAAGATAATTGCATCATGGACTAATAAAATAATTTGTTGATGCACTCTTAGAACTTCTTTCTGCCACATTTGATAAATTCTAATAACGTGAGTTGCCAAAATCCTGGAGATTGAGACAGTTTAAGAAAGGGGTGGTTGGATAATCTAGGAAACCACAAACAAGTCTGAATTTGATATCAGGGAAGATATTAGAGTAAATTATAAAGCCATTAACTAGTAAGTGCCTTGTTAATAATGTAGTGGTTTGTAGAAGGTGGCATAGGTTTAACAATAATAAATTCTGCCACACAAACTGCATTTTTCTCTTTATTAGCTTAAAGGGTGTTGGAAAACTGGATGTAATGTATATTTTTCTCGTTACATTTTAGTTAGGAAATTGGGTAAATGTGAGTTAGATAATGATATTGTTGGAAAACTACTCTCTTGAGTACTCCATGCCAGAAAAAACTGGAGAGAGAATTTTGAGTGAGAGCTCGGTCCTGGTACTCGTCAACATTTTAATGAAACCTAAACATTTTATGAAATCAAAACTCGTCAACATTTTATGAAACTTATGAAACTTAAACAGCAGTGACTTAGATGAACCGGTAGAAGGATTCTGATCATATTTGCAGCAGGTGACCCTACTGGTAGGGATAGGTGACATCACAGAGGAAAGGAATAAAATTCAGAATTAATGTGAATCTGGACTGAGACTTTCCAGGAAAATCAACAGAAACCAATGCAAAATTTTGCTATTATACAAAAGAAGATCAAATAAGCAAGTCCCAGACTTGAGGATAATGCATGTGAAATGGATTTCAGGATTGTATTTGATCACAAGCTAAACACAAGTCAACATGTGGGGCTGCAAAAAAGGCTGATGCTATTTTTAGGCTGTTTTAATAGAACTATAATTTCCAAGTCTTAAAGTGGCTGCACTTTATTCTGACCTCATTTGTAATCCTCCAGTCTTGGGCACTGCATTTGAAGATGGATGTAAGCAAATTGTAATGGGCTTAGAGGTGGTTAGGAAGATCAGAAAATGTCCTTTGAAGAAAAGTTGAAATAACAGGGTATGTTTATTTGGAAGAGAACATGATGATAGCACAAGAGGCAAAGACTTGTTTTCTGCTGTCCTATAGTACAGATCTAACTATAATGGTCAAGTTACAGGAGGGTAGATTTCAATTTAACATGAGTAGAAATTTCTTGATGGTAGGAACAACTCGGCAAGAGGTCTGCCGAAATAGGATGAAACTTTTAGTGGTGAAATAATTTGCATGCAATGGGATTAGTCATAAATTGGTAGTTTCCACAGCTTTTGTTAGTCCTAATGGTTACTTGGCAGAAAAGACTGGGCCAGATCCATATACAGACGTACCTTGGAAGTCAAACGGAATCTGTTCCGGAAGTCCGTTCGACTTCCAAAATATTTGACTTCCAAGGTGTGCCTTCCGATTGGCTGCAGGAGCATCCTGCAGCCAATCGGAAGCCACACCGGACTTTCAGCTTCCTAAAATCATTCAAAAAACGGAACAATCACTTCCATTTTTTGATCTTTCGGGAGCCGAAACATTTGAGTTTACAGGCGTTTGGCTTCTGAGGTTCCACTGTATACCATAGGTCAGATTTGACCTGCAGGCTGCTAGTTTCCTACCCTCCGTCTAAATCACTAAGCATGGATTTCTAGGATTTTTCTATAGGTGCCTTTTTATTAATTCTGGTCTATCATGGTTCCCTTTTAGTAATTCCAGGAAGAGGAGATTTACATGTTCCCTATGCTCTTACTTTCACATTTGTTTTGTGTGAGATAAAATACAATAAAAAAGCTAATTTTATTACTCCTTTAAAAAATTTCAGTCATTTCTGAAAATTTTAGACCCTTTGAAATAAAGATTTGTATAAAGGTGAGTGCTTTGCTGAACAATGGGCGGTATCCAAGGCTCCCATTGCACATACACATCTCCTCTGCAGACACCCCCCCCCCCCCGCCCCACACTCAGAATTGGCTTAGGGGGATTTGGGGACTCTTCAAAGTAGTTTTTTTGTAGCGTGGTGTGGGGAGTGGAAATAGAAGTGCCACTGCATCAATGAAACTCTGCAGCTTTGAATACAGCCCACTTCTTGACTTTTATCTTTGAACAGACTATAGTTACAAAATTAAAAAGAAAATAATTTGAAACAAATAAAGCAACAGCATCTGTTGCAGAAGCCTGTTTTGTTGTTGCACTAAGTAGGCAGCAGACCAATTCATCAGTGTTACGGCTTTATGAACTATGTAACCAAGGTCAGTACAGTGGTTCTTCAGGTTACATACGCTTCAGCTTACAGACTCTGCTAACCCAGAAATAGTACCTCGGGTTAAGAACTTTGCTTCAGGATAAGAACAGAAATCGCACAGCGGTGGCACAGCAGCAGCGGGAGGCCCCCATTAGCTAAAATGGTGCTTCAGGTTAAGAACAGTTTCAGGTTAAAAACGGACCTCCAGAACGAATTAAGTTCTTAACCTGAGGTACCACTGTAGTTGACTGGCATGCCAACCCTTTAGTGCTCTTAGGCTCCTATGCAGAGAGGAGAGCGAGGTTTAATTTTCATTTATTGATACATGGTGTATGAGTAACTACTTTGAGTTCCTGATTTGAAAGGTATGGCTTGTTGGAAGAATAGTTAAAAGCACTGCTTTTCTTCTAGAAAAAAGGTACTGGTACTCACCACAAAGTTGTTACAGTAAGTGCCGTACTTTTAATTAGTGCTTTTCTTCTAGGAAAAAAAGGTTGGTACTACATACCTTTAAGTACCCCCCACCAAAAAGCATTGGTTAGAAGATTGACAGGCAGCTGGATTAGAAGATTTTTAGTATATTACCTTACATATTCTAGGGCAGGCATAGACAAAGTTGGCCCTCCATATGTTTTGAGACTACAATTCCCATCATTCCTGACCACTGGTCCTGTTAGCTAGGGATGATGGGAGTTGTAGTCCCAAAACATATGGAGGGCCGAGTTTGCCTATACCTGTTTCTAGGGTAACGTCGGACTTTTGTGCTGGGCTTCCAAAGAGAAGCCAGTGTTTCAGAGCAAACTCCCTGTTCCTTATAGTTTGGATTTTTAGTTTTGAAATCCTAATTATAAGAACTGCATATTTTACGCTCCTTCTGTGGAAAGCCTTTTACGTTATCAATCCTTTTTCTTTTTAGGTTTCCACATGGTATGAAATTACATGTGTCCTCCTAGGTATGAATGAAGTGTCCTGGCAGGAGACCAAAGGAATGATGCATGTGAACATTGGTCAGGAAACCAGAGGGGTTGAACAAGGGGTTACCTCAGCTGGAACAGTAGGTGGAACAACTTCAGGGCCCAATTCAGGTGGAACCAATCCTCACTCCATCCCTACATCTGCAGTGTCAGGTGCTTCCAGTGTCCAGGTACCCTTCAGTGGATGGTCTCAGGACGATGCCACAGTTGGATATGTCTTCCAGAGGCAGGCTGGTGAGCAACTGAGTGGCTACTTCAGTAAGCACCGTCGGCCCACAGGAGATAGCATTCATGTAGATCATTCGGTAGGTAGCTTATTTGTGTTTTGCTTATAGTTCCCCCCCCCCCCTTTAACTCATATCTTTTGGAAAGATATGTATAGGTTAATTTATCATAAGCACAGCATTTAATCATGGCTGTTGGAAGTTAAACTTCTCAGTGTAACTGGCTTAAGGCGTGATACACATTAATATGAAAGTACCTAGTATTTCCCCCCTCAGGGATACTTTTAGTAGTTTTTAAAGTATTAGATTTCATGGCAGGTGGGTAGGTGGCACCAAGTGGTTCATCTTGAGAAATCAAAGAAAAGTGACAGGATGAAATTAAAAATGAATTTTGCATGTAATCTTGCCTGTTACACTTATACCCTACATTCAGTACAGAATAAATTGATCATGATTAATTTCCATTGCATGATACTTAGCCATGGCTAACTGTTGCTGATTCACCGAATCTCAGTAATAACACCTACATTATAAGCTTATTGTACACAATCTTGCATCCTGTTGAATGTTATTTTTCTAATGCTTTGGAGACTCGCGATGCCACATCTGGGGTTGCATCTGCCTACCCTGATGTCTGTAAGTTGGACTGACGTTTTTATTTAGAGTTCTATGTGTACAGCAGGCATAGGGAACCCTCCACATATTGTTGGGCCTACTTCTGTCATCCCTGACCATTGGTTATACTGACCGAGGCTGTTGGAAATGTAGTCTGGAGAGCCCCAGGCCCACCACCCCTGTGGTACAGCATAACATGTAGACTACAGCCACATGATCTGTACACTGAACTCTGGATTTACCTTTAGTCGTGTTCATTAAATTCAGTGGCTGTACCTGCATAAAACTTAGTTGAATGCCACCCTTTCTCGTACTTTGTTTCAGCATGCCATGTTTATTGTAGTTGGCATTTTAGAAAGATTCTTTTAGTCTCTGGAACAGTTCAAGCACAGCTTGCTGCTGCTGCTTTGAGTTTATCTACTCAAGATTTGAATAATTTTTTCTTTAAATTCAGGATTATACTCCTAAAAGAGTTTCTTTGCTAATACCTGATAGGTCTGTACCGGCTGGATAACTCAGGGGTACTCATCTTCAACTTTCTTGCTGTAGAGGAAATAGTTTTTTTCCATTGTAATTGTGTGGTTCCTGCAGAAACATCTGTGACCGCATGAACAACTATACTTCCGGATAGGACAACTTATATAAATTATTTCCTATGAAGAGCTTTATATAGATCAGAATGGAATGTTCTCTAGGATCACATTCCCTTCTAGACAAACTTCCGAGGGCCATTTTTCAGTGGTGGGCATGTCTTGAGGCAAAAGTATGTAGAGCAATAAATGTACATTTGCCCTTGCACAGGAGGCAAGATGCTTCACACACTGCTCTGTCCTCCATCCAGAGAAGCAAAAGGCAGTATTGGAGTTCAAGGACACATTCCAGCTAGGCAGAAATGTTTGGTGTGAAGTGGAACTGGTGAGGTTTCCTGGGGAGATCTCCAAGGGTCAGGTAGAGGGGACACATTCCAGCCTTGGCTCTAAGGTTCCTCACCAGCTCTCTGGTTACTTAAGTAAACTTAGCAGATAGGATGAATTACTGTTCTGTAGTCCTGCAGATCACACTTCCTATTTATTCTCATTACTGTAACCTGCTTTTGGCTTTTCCTTTGGTATGCAAATTGTTTGTATCTTGCAGAGTGCTGGAAATACTTAGAATAAAGAGAGTGCAAAAGGCACCATGCTTTCTGGAACATGACATGGTAACCAAGGACACAAAGTTGATTCTGAATTTAGTGTTTCAAGAGAAGACAAAGAGGGAAATAATTGACTTGTCAAAGAATTTTTTTCTGCATACTGATGCATACCTTTGGAATACAGTCTTTCTAAGAATCCTTGGTTTTAAAAGGTTCTGTCTTGCTCTGATTTTTCCTAACAAAGTTAAGAAAAGTTCATTATTTTTAATATTCATTTGTTGTTTTTACTATATAAAGGTGATTGTAGTCTGCGGTAAAACTTACTTTCTTGCATGGATCTGTTTAGTGCTCTTAATTTTTTTTATTGAACTAGGTCCTAGCATTGTACAGTGGTACCTTGGTTTACATCCATAATCCATTTTGTAAACCAAAGCAGGTTGTAACCTAAGGCGTGCTTTCGCCAATGGGGCCTCCCCTCCCCCCCAAAAACTGGTTGTACAGTGGTACTTCAGGTTACATACGCTTCAGGTTACAGACTCCGCTAACCCAGAAATAGTACCTCGGGTTAAGAACAGAAAACATGCTCCGGCGGTGCAGCGCGGCAGCAGTGGGAGGCCCCATTAGCTAAAGTGGTTCTTCAGGTTAAGAACAGTTTCAGGTTAAGAACGGACCTCTGGAACGAATTAAGTACTTAACCCGAGGTACCACTGTAATAATAAAAAAATGGGTTGTAATCCAAAAAAAGGGACACACACTTCTGGGTTTGATGTGGTTGTAATCCAAATAGGTTGTAATCCAAAGCGGTTGCAAACCAAGGTACCACTGTAGTTAGTTTTCAGCGTTCATGTCTTTTAAATATATATATATATATATATATATATATATATATATATATATATATTAATTTTTACAATACAAAATTATAAAAAATAAACATCCACTTTATCACCAATTCAGACTTTTTTGGACTTCCCTCAGCTCCTCTGAGAATCCTCCGTTTTAATCACTTCTTACACATTCCCTATTTAATATTGCCTTACGTTAATAACATATCCTAGTTTTCAGCGTTCATGTCTGTCTTGGATACAGTAGACATCGAGTGATAAGTCAACATTAGTTTTGTGATTTAAGGGGGTCTTTTGTGAGGGTGAATAATGTTGGCTGTCACCCATAAAGCAAATTATGAACCTCTATCTAACCCCTATGTTAAAACATGCTTTTATGTAAAACTAGGATCAAAAATCTGATTTTGAAAGTTGTGTTAATGACACATCATCAAGTAAAAATTAGAATGTATGGACAGTGTTGACCACGCTTCACAAGTAAAAAAAAAAAAATCATCAAAAATTCTGCCCAGTAATATAGCCAGTGCTTCCGTAAAGTCTTCAAATGAAGTGTCCATGCATGGCTCTAAACAGTAATCCTGAATCTCAAAATTTGCTCCCAAGTGTCTAAGTCTATGCAAACTCTAGGGAAACCATGTAGGTTGCACAGCTAGAAAGTTGGGATTATGTTCCTCATTAGAGTAAAGTTACTTAGTTACAAACTAGGGTGCTGTAATTGTTTCTTCCAGTAGATGATGATGATGATGATTAGATATCCACGCTTGCCCATGAGGTGGGTTACAGCAGTTGCACTGCAATATTTTTGTATGTAACCCTGTTTCTGTATACTAATAGCGAACTCATTCATCAAGTTCTGTTGCCTATGTAGCCAAGACAGCACCAATAGTGACTAAGAGAGGTATTGGCATGCTCGGGCGAACTCTGAACTTTGCAGAAGTACAGAAAGCCTTAACACAGTGGGATGGAGCATGCATGGCTGGCACAGAATGCTAAATCTTTCTGCCTGAGAAGGGAAAAACAATGGAGGAGGGAGAGTGGAATGGAGTATCTCGGGGAAGGCATGGCTGGCTGCCTGGAACGTTGAACAAGAGCATACTGCTGTGCAGCTTGTGTTAGGTCAACGTGTAAATTACATTTTCCAGTTGTAAATATTGAAAAGGGTGCTTTCAATGCCTTGCAAACAGGGTGTTATGGTATTCATCAACAAACCACAACCAGCAACCTGCACTTGTTCAGAGATGGGTAGATCAAACAGCTAGTGGATCTTAGCAGTTCAGATTTGCTCTTTATGAAGAGAAAAGGCAGCACTCTGTGTTGATTATCTTTTTAAGACTTCTCCTAATGTTACTTGTGTCATGTCATCCTCCTTCCAGCTTCTTTGTTGCAGGAGCTAACTTTATGATCTGTTCTCTTGCACCTCATATAGGGTTGTCCTTTGAACACATGCTTTCCTTTCTTTAGCTCAGTTCTGATTCCTTCAGCATTGTAGCAAATCCCTTACATGTCTTGGTGTTTGCCGGTCGAGCAATATAAATCAGTCTCCTCCTTCACCATATTTTGGGGCTCCACCAGAGACATCAACTAGAGATCCAGTTCCTTATCTCAAGAGGTTGAGTTGCTGCTCTGGAAATGGACAATAGAGCCCACATCTCCTTCAGATTTTTCTCTGTGTCCATTGTTCTCCAAGCTAGTAGTGGGGGCACTGTCTCATTTTGCACCTTGAATATTTCAGCATTTTCACCTGGAGCTCAAAGTTCAAAATGATGACATTAACTCTATGTTGTGTTATAATAGCAACAGCAACAATAACCAGTATTTTTTGCATGACTGGGCAGCAGGTTTGCTATAATGATAGAATAGAAGATGACTACTTTACTAAAATGCTTGTTAATGAGAATCAATGTATTCAGGTTTTAATTTTCATTATACATGCAATTGTAGGCATTCAGGTTATAGTCTTATTTTGTTGTTGTTGTTGATTACTGTTAACTCTGAATTTAATTTGGTGTTTTGAAAATAAACTAATAATGCAACAATTTGATTATAAAACATTGATTTGATTTGCGTAACATTTAAACCCAGTAGTAAATTTACGTAATCAGCAGAGCGTTGAGTCTTGGGTCCTTGCTTTAAAAAAAATATATATCTGCTCACTGATGTTCCTTAACATTTGAATGTCACAGAGATAGCCAGTAAGTTGAATCCAGTTGTGCTGTTTGGTTAGTGGAAGAGCTTTTGATCCAGTGGACGCCTGTACTAATGGAATAGGAAGGAGGCAATTTACAGCAGCTTTCCCTACTTTCCCTCTGAAAATCTGCTCCAGGGTGTCAGAGTGTTGGGAGAACTGTTCAGAACAGCCTGGAAGGTTGTGCTGGGGATTGGGGAAGGCTGTAAGCAGCGGTTCTCAACCTGTGGGTCCCCAGATGTTGTTGGACTACAACTCCCATCATCCCTGAGCTCTGGCCTTGCTAGCTAGGGGTGATGGGAGTTGTAGTTCAACAACATCTGGGGACCCACAGGTTGCGAAAGGCTGCTGGAAATAGGACAGGCAAATTTGCTGCCCCTCCTCTTGCACTCTAGTGGTGCAGTAGTAAAACTGTTAGCATAATTGCAAAGCTAGGTATGGTTTCAAAGACACTTCTGAAAATTGAATGGTTGCTTTTGGTTGTAGAAGGATACAAATGGATGCAAACAAGGGATTTAAAATGTACTATGGTGATTTATATTAGTTAATATATTCAAGGTATGCTTGGGTTGTGGGAGAGATGATAAATCATGTTTTCGGTGCTTTTTGTTTTTATCAAGGCATTTCTTATTGTTGTAAGGTTCATCTTTCTTATTTGTTTTGTAAGCTTTTCCTTTTTAAGAGTGCTTAGTAACTGCCTGAAATAAATTACTTAGGAAGTTTATCACATCAGTTTTACTTATTTGGGTATTACAGCAGCCGTTCATGGTGACTAAATAATGTACTTTCAAATATTTTTCATAGTTCTTTTCATTCACCAAGTGAATATTCAAGAGAATTGTCTGCTGCTCTTCAACCAAGGAAGTTCAATTAATAAAAAATGGGGCATAGTGAACAGGGGCATAACAATTTGGAAGCTACTTCTAAATTTTAAAAATATAACACATAGCTTTCAAGTGAAATCTAATTTTTATTTTTATTTTCTCCAGGTTCGCTCTGTGGATGAAATGAATCATGAGTTTCAAGCTCTTGCACTAGAATCTCGGGGAATGGGAGAGGTAAATAACTTTAATTGAAATGTATGGAATGGATTGTCGCAAGAATTTATAAATCACCGCTCTGTTAAACTTGGCACCACTTAAAAGAACCACAATTTAGGATATGTATCTTCTGTTGTTGGAGGAATTTTCAAGTCACCTTTTATGCAAGTACACTTTGAGTCTTGCATTGTACTTTCGGCACGAAAGCCTTAACACAAATAACACATACATTGTGGGAGAGAATGTGTTGGCAAGACTGAGTTTTTCTAGAAAACTCATCATCTGATGAAGGATTGATTCTGTGTGTCAAGCTAGTGTTCAAAGCTATCAGTAGCTCGAGTTCTTCAAGCCACAGTTTTCAAGATCCGAAACCATAGTACCATGTCTCCAAATATTCTGGTGCTTGTGGCAAAGGTGAAGTACTAAAGTGCACTAATATCTTCACCTTTTGCTTCCTGTTCTACATTTTTAAATGAACTTAGAGCTCTTCCTCGGTTCATTGGAATGCTTATGTGAAAATTATTGGGTAGAGGTATATCAGTTTTAAATGAGGCACTGTTAATATTGGCAAGCACTCAGAGAAAGCAAACATCACTTATATTAAGGAGAATGGCATCTGTTTCAGTTGGACACATGCACAGGGTTCCAGCAAGTATTTTTTCTTTAAACCGGAACATTTTAATGTATTGAAATAGCTGACATATTTTCCTGGATTTAGAATTAGTAACTTGGAAACCTCATGTCTATACAGAATGATAATACTAAATAAAGCTCAGTGGGAGAAATTCAGTGTTGTGCTAAAGTGATTGTTTTGACATGCCCTCCGCCCAGCCACGTTTGGGGAAGGAGGAGAGAAAACCCTATTGTGTAAACGTCCTGTCGCACAGTTTCTGCTGACATGACTCATTAGTTTACTGCTGCCCAAATCTCTAACTTGATTTTAGAGACTTGCTTGGAAAGGGCTGCATGTTGAGTGCTAGCAGTTTAGATTCATCCAGGGTGATCAAATCATCCCACCCCACCCTTTTTGAATTAGTTACTTGGAAACCCCAGGTCTATATAGAAAAAGATGCTAACTGAATTTCAAATGTTGCCTGAAAGCCAAATCAGTTTACATACTTTTAATGAGTGAATGCTGAGAATTGCAGCCATTTGTGTATACCAGTTTTTAAGACTGAGAGTAGCAAGATTTTTATAAGAATTGCACCTGACAAAGAGTAGCATAGATCACTTTGTACAAACAAGTTTTATGTCTGAATGGAAAATGATCCTTCGGAAGCAGCCTTGGCTGAAGGGACCAGTGCATCTTTATTTTTTTGGAACTTTTAATAGGTGTTACATTCTCCATGGCCCTAAAGTAGCAGGTATCAGGCATGTATACTGGTGCTGAAGTGTAATACTTATTAGACATGTTTCTGGTTTGATTTTCATTAAAATGTATTTCAGTTTGGATAGGTAAGGAACCAACCTGTAATGTGGCAGTTCTGTGCACAGTTCTGTGCATTTTGTCTTGTTTAATTTAGATGTTATTAAATCAGGTACCTGAAGATAGGGTTGAAGTCTTAATTACAAACTATGTAAAGCCGGAATCTATGACCCTGTTTGACTTTCATCAGACTAGGCCACTAGGTCAGAGATAATGGGAGTTGTAGCTGAACTACATCTGGAGGGCCACAGGTTTCCCATCCTTTTTCTAAAGTTTTATGTACTAATGTATGCTAGTACTAAATTTAGCAAGGTTCACTTATAATGGGCTATACCACTGCTTCACTCTCCTAAACACCTCCTGTTTAGCATGCCTGTTCCGCAGCTTTGTGTCAGCACCAGATAACAAATAAACTGAAAACTAACCAGTTTTAACTGTGGTATATCCTTTTTAAATAGCTGCTACCTGCCAAAAAATTTTGGGAACCAGATGATCCAGCAAAGGATGGACAAAAAGGCATATTCCTTGGTGATGAATGGAGAGAAACTGCCTGGGGAGCACCTCGTAAGTGATGTGCATTTAAGGAACTTATGGTCAGAAATCACTTGGGAAAGGAATTACTGGGGGAAGGAATCACACTCATTATGCTTTAGTGATCTAAACAAGCTCACTGAACGAAGTGTCATTAACTTAAGTATTTAAAAACTATATATATATATTCATGCAAGTTACATTTCAGTTTTTGTTTTTTTAAACAGACCACTCTATGTCTCAGCCTATTATGGTTCAGAGAAAGCCTGGACATGTTTTTCATGGAAACAGTGAAGTGAATGCTGTCTTATCTCCTCGATCAGAGAGTGGTGGCCTTGGCGTGAGCATGGTAGAATATGTGTTAAGTTCTTCTCCAGCGGATAAATTGGACTCCCGATTTAGAAAAGGAGCTTTTGTAAGTAACTTGGTTACGTCAACAAAATATTAGACCATCCTAAGCTGGATCCCCCATTAGACTGCACTGGTTCCAAATCAGTATTAATAAGAGTTGGACTAGCAAATTTTGGTTCCCATTCTGACCTGTGGGAAGCAGTGTTTTCTGTTAACATGATTATTTCCTGTAGGGCATTTGAGCATATATGTAGACAAGAATTGTGCATGCATAACTGCATGAGTCTCTGCTTGTATGAAACTCAGTTTCATTGAAATCTTTATGAAATCTTTACTTCCAAATAATAGCTGTGTTTAGAAACTCCATATAGGACACTTTACACATGTGGAACAGACTCCCTTGGGAGGTGGTGGACTCTCCTTCCCTGGAGGTTTTTAAGCAGAGGTTGGATGGCCATCTGTTATGGATGTTTATCTGAGATTCCTGCATTGTAGGGGGTTGGACTAGATGAACTCTTGGGTCCTTTCCAACTGTAAGATTCTATGTGTTCACCAGGGTATAAACTATTTGACATTTTTATTAGTATTCAGCTGAAAGTTGTATTTTATTTAACACTTCCATATTTACGGAGAACAGTCAGTAATGAAAAAATAATAGGTGTGAAAATAAGTTACATCCTACAGCTTCATGACAGTGGGTTAGACACAGAGATTCCATGAGGGGAGTTGATTTTTACCAATTTTCTCCTGCTTGTCCCCCTCTCCCAAATCAGTTTTGAAAGGTTGGCAGAAGACCTTATTGAACCTTGTGGGAGGAGGCTACAGGTGGGAGAAGGCAGAAGGTGAATCAGCAAAAATTTCCTTTCCTCTGTGTGTACGGGATTCTTTTAGATCACCAGCTCTTCCACAGATGAAAAGGGCTACACAGCTTTAGCAAAGGTTGGACTTTTTCCTTTGAGTGAAGATGCTCTCAGGTTGGATTTGAGCTTCCTCTAATGCTTGGAGGCAGGATTGCAGCTGAATAGAACATTTTGCCAGAGCAAAGAATCTCACCTATGCACTCATGGGGTCTGGACTCTAGACTGGCAGTAACTGACCAGGAATGTGTGGATAGCTTGATGAAAGAGTTGATTCATTATGTGGCAGCTTGAAAGAGGCAAGTTCCACCCCAGGGATCATTAGGAAATAGTTGAAAATATTTCCTAATACAACCAGAGAAAAATAGTTTGTTTCTTTTTGGTGTTACTTGTTTTTATGTTGGGTGGATGCAACTTGGACAGTTGTGTAAACTTGTGGGGCCTAGCCAATTGGGAGCAAAACTCTGTTTCAACTGTAATCCTGTCCTCAGATGCTAGAGGGAGCTCACATCCCACCTGAGATTAAAAAAAAAATTCATTCAAAGGAAAATACCTTTTGCAGGTAAGCCCAGCGGTTCCTTCTGTTTATCCTAGCAGTTTGCTTTCATGCATCAGCTTGTTTTGTATTAGACTGAAACTTCCTCAATCAAGGTATATTACTGAGTGTTATATGATTCATTGTGCAGTATAACATAGAATTAGATTGTTTTGTGGTGGTGCTCTTGCATTTTGTCAAATTCAGAATCAAACATTCTTTTCTTCAGGGCACTAGAGAAGCTGAAACAGATGGACCTGAGAAAGGAGACCAGAAAGGCAAGGCTTCTCCATTTGAGGAGGACAAAAACAGAGATCTTAAACAAGGAGATGATGATGATGATGTTACTAAAATAAATGGCAGAGGTTTGCCAAATGGAATGGATGCTGACTGCAAAGATTTTAAGTAGGCATTTACATTTTTCTAAAGATACAAAGTATATTTTTAAAGAAATAACAATTCTGAGTTCAGTAGGTTTTACCTCTTTTTCATTTTAGTATTAATGATTCATGTCCTACCTTCCTATTTTGCATAATACTCAGCCTCTTGCATGCTCTCTCTCTCTCTAAATTCACCTTAAATAGACAGGTCATCTTTAAATAGTTTAAAGTTCTATTTGTGTAGGCTATAAAACAAGTCGAAAGGCTTTGCTGTTCTAAGGTTGTTTTAAAGCCATCATAGATGCTTGCCGATCCAAATAAATGGCTGGGGGACATAGGAGAGTCTGTCTCCATATTTCACTTTGGCTTGTTTGACTACCGTATTAGAAGTTTGTGGGTATGATTTTGGCTGCTCCCTGTTCAATTATCCTTCTATATGGGCCCCACCAGCATGTCTACTCTGTGGCATATGCTTGACTGGTCCCCTGTCTGCTTTGCTTTGGTTTGTGCACACAAGTTGACTGTCCAGATCTATCTATTTAATGCTCCCCAGCCAGGATCACTCGTGCTGCTGGCCTGCCTCTCTTTCCCCCTCTTCACGCATTTGATGTGCTTAGATCTTCACTCATATGTAATTGACAGGATTCTTTACCATATCCCAAGAGCCTCAGTTGCCTTGTGTGTGTGTTCACTGGCTGAAGGAAATTTCTAGGCGGGTGAGGCAGCTTTACCAGCAGTGTCAAAAACTTTGCAATATATCTGGGGCAATGTAAGGATCTAAAAGAACCCTAGCTCCAAGGTGAGCACATTCTTGATCTCCAGTGGGGAAATGAGTAAGAGGTTTAGGCACATCTGGAGCGACATAGAGGCGGTTTGAGTTCTGTTCCTTTAAGCTAGACGCCTATTGGAGTAGGGACAGCTTTTGCCAGGGTCTTCTTGGCCTCTGTATGTTGAAAAGGGCAAGAAGGGGCTATGCAGGAAGCTCTTTTGGGTGGGTGGCTGATGACAACTAGAATAATAAACTTGCCAGTGGTCTTCCAGGTGAACAGATGAAGAGGTCTTTATTACAGTCTCTCTCTATATATACTTCAGTCTGGTGGAGTGTTTGTTGGTGGATGACAGTTGAAGAGCAAGAAAAATAGGGTGGAGTTGACTTTTCAGCAGAGCTGATAGAATAGCTCTTCTTAATCTCCCTCTCTACATTCTCTCTACCATCCGCACTTGTTAAATGGTGTCCCGCCCCATTAGACCACACTGTTCTGTCCACAAGATTTGTCCATTCACTTCAGCTACGGTTAGTGACAAGAGCATCCTGCAACAAAATGTTGCAGAGTATCCTTTCTGACAGGAGTGCTACAATACGGGCTCAATTCACTCTTTCTCTCCTATTCCCAGCTTTCTTTTCTGGCTGACTTTTAACATTCTCTGGCTCCTGAAGGCCATCAGTCCTCATTGGGCTGTTTCTGTAGTTAACCACCTGAGCTTGCTGTTATAGAGACTAATTCTTCTAGTTTCCAAACACAATCCCAGCATTTCAAACTGTTCTGTTAACGCCATTCAGCACAGCTGTATGCTGTTTTCCCTAGATCAGGCAACTACAGCTGATACTAATTAAAGAAGCATTTTCACTAATGCTGTTGTTTAAGCAATGAAGCTGACATCTATTTTGCATTCTTTTCCTAAGCAGTCGTACTCCTGGAAGTCGGCAAGCCTCCCCAACTGAAGTAACTGAGCGTCTGGGGCCGAACCCAAGCGCTGCTGAAGGATTGGCTTCCCTTCCTAATCCTGCAACCCACAAGCCACTGGTGGAAGAATTTTCTAACTCTGAATCTCAGAATTTGGATGCTATGGAACAAGTGGGTCTTGATTCTCTGCAGTTTGATTATCCTGGAAATCAGGTACAAATGGACTCTTCAGGAGCTACTGTGGGACTCTTTGATTACAATTCACAGCAGCAGGTTAGTGTTTTTATACAGCCACATTAAAAAGTGGAACTACAACATTTTGGCAATCACAGGCTTCGTAGAGATTTATTCCCACGTTCTTACCTATGTCCTGGAGTCATGGTTAGTTCCCAACATCAGCTCTGCATCATTGACTGGTAGGGAAGCTAAAAATGTGATAACCTTAGGATATGGCTATATTTGACTGCATGTTAACAGATCAGAAGCTTGCAACACAGAGCTGCCTTTTTTATTTTTTTACTTTAGTCCCATCCTTATTATAATGTGTAATTCTGCCGTGATATTGCTTAAGAATGAATTACACCTGAATTTAAACTTCATACATAGTGCTATGGATCTTGGACAGTCCTGTGAATGCATCTACACACAGTTGGTTTTTAAATTCTGATGTGGGATTGTTGCTAAAATTAAAAGGTTTAAATTGTTGTTCTTAGCTTTTTCAGAGGACTAACCCTCTCACTGTCCAGCAGTTAACAGCAGCTCAGCAGCAACAATACGCATTGGCAGCGGCACAACAACCACACATAGGTGAGACATTTTCCCAAGTTTATTTACTTAAATTTCAAGCTTAAAAAAGTGGCAGTGTATGATTGCTGCTTTTCTTTTAATTAGTAAAGGTAAAGGTAAAGGTACTCCTGCCCGTACGGGCCAGTCTCGACAGACTCTAGGGTTGTGCGCCCATCTCACTCAAGAGGCTGGGGGCCAGCGCTGTCCAGAGACACTTCCGGGTCATGTGGCCAGCGTGACATCGCTGCTCTGGCGAGCCAGAGCCGCACACGGAAACGCCGTTTACCTTCCTGCTAGTAAGCGGTCCCTATTTATCTACTTGCACCCGGGAGTGCTTTCGAACTGCTAGGTTGGCAGGCGCTGGGACCGAACAACGGGAGCGCACCCCGCCGCGGGGATTTGAACCGCCGACCTTTCGATCGGCAAGCCCTAGGTGCTGAGGCTTTTACCCACAGCGCCACCCGTGTCCCATTTCTTTTAATTAAAAGCTTGCTAATTTGGGCAGACTTTTTGACAAACTTGGAATTTTCATTGCTTAAAAGTGAAGTTCTAAAGGTATAGTAATAATAATTTAAAAAGCTGCTGTTCTAGCAGTGTGATACATTTTTAAAATGTATTTGGTTTTATAAATTTAGTTTTATAGAAATGGCAGAAATAACTTGGGACTACGGTATGAACGTTTCTTAAAGTAGAGCATGAACCTGATAGTTAATGAGAGAAGTGAGAGATACTTTAGTCTTAATTACCTTTTGAAGCCTCTTCAAGAACAGGTGACATAAATTTCTAAACCTAATGTGTTTACAATTTGAATGATGTAATGGGGTGTGTGTGTGTCTGTGTGGTGTCTTGTTTTTGGTGAAATTGAACTTTTTGTTACTGTAACAGGTGTATTTTCGGCAGGCTTGGCTCCAGCTGCTTTTGTGCCAAACCCATACATTATCAGTGCTGCTCCACCGGGTGCTGACCCATACACAGCAGCAGGCTTAGCTGCAGCAGCTACATTAGCAGGTAAGAAACTACCATCGCTCAAGTTAATTACAATCTCTTTTTCTCTAGAAATTTGAAAACTTTAGTGTTTGGGCATAAACCATCAAAAACGCACAAGAAGGTTGAAATACAGTCATACCTCGGCTCCTGAACACCTTTGGAGTCGTTCCAATTTTCGAACGTTCTTTTGGAAGCTGAACATCCGACTGGGCTTCCGTGGCTTCCGATTGGCTGCAGGAGCTTTCTGCAGCCAGTCAGAAGCCGTGCTTTGGTTTTCAAAAGTTTCGGAAGTCGAACAGACTTCCGGAACGGATTCTGTTTGACTTCCGAGGTACGACTGAGAACTAGTTTAGATATAAGACACAGTACTCTTTTCCCATTTGCTCCTGTTGCCTGAGACTTGGATTTCATGTTAAATGTGAGGAACAAAGATGTTGGATCAAGAATTATTCCTACTTTACCTGGAGGGGCTGTCAGACACTAGGGATTCAAACGTCTATTTACTGAAACATTTTAAAGGAAATTGCCTTTCTTATGGTCTACAGCCTTTTAACTAATAACCAAGGATGGTCATGCATCCCTCTTGAGTTCACCTTGTCACCAGTGGGTCTTGCAGATTGAAGAGAAGCATAGGGTATTAATTCCTATGTTCAGCTTGGGTTTTTTGCAGCTGAGTGAAGAGGAGCAGAGGAATTGGGAGTCTGAGAGAAGTGGGAGTAGATACCATATTTTTCGCACTATTGGACGCACCGGACCATAGGACGCACCGGACCATAGGAGGGGGAGAACAGGGAAAAAATATTTTTTCCTTGTTCTCCCCCTGTAAAACAAGGTGCATTCACCCGAGCGTGTGGAGCTGGCGGTGGGGGGAAGCGCTGCTTCCCCCCACCCCCAGCCTCAAAGATCCCTGAAGCCTTTGGAGCGCAGCGCCCTGCTGCCCTGCAGAGGCTTTGGACGCAGCCGTCCCCAAGCTAGAAGAGCGAGACGGTGCGCGCAGCTGTCCCCAAGCCAGAGCAGCGAGAAGGAGCCCTCCGTCTCGCTGTTCTGGCTTGGGAACAGCCTTACTAGCCTCTGCAGGAGAGCGGGGTGAACGCACCCCGCTGTCCTGGAGAGGTTTGCGCGCAGCCTTCCCAAGCCAGAGCAGCGAGAAGGAGCCCTCCGTCTCGCTGTTCTGGCTTGGGGACAGCCTTGCTAGCCTCTGCAGGAGAGCGGGGTGAACGCACCCCGCTGTCCTGGAGAGGTTTGCGCGCAGCCGTCCCCAAGCCAGAACAGCGAGACGGAGCCCTCCGCAGGCTCCGTCTCCCTGTTCTGCCTTTCGGCTTAGCGGCGCAGCCTGCATTCGCTCTATAGGACGCACACACATTTCCCCTTAATTTTTGGAGGGGAAAAAGTGCGTCCTATAGAGCGAAAAATACGGTATACAGTGGTGCCTTGGTTCTCAAATAGCTTAGTTGTCAAACAAATTGGCTCCTGAATGCCGCAAACCTGGAAGTAAGTGTTCTGGTTTGTGAGTGTTTTTCGGAAGCCGAACGTCCGACGTGGCTTCCGATTGAGTGCAGGAAGCTCTTGCAGCCACACCTTGGTTTTTGAACTGTTTTGGGAGTTGAACAGACTCCTGGAATGGATTCAGTTTGAAAACCAAGGTACCACTGTATACTATACACTTGGCTCTGACTTTATTCTGGCTTGACTAGCTAGTAGCCTTTAAAGGCTGAGGAGATGGCAAACTGTGATGGCAACAGTCTCTCATGGATGTGCAAATCTGCTCCTTCTTAGAGGCTTAAATAGCTACCTTAAGGCATGGTTTTGATGCCTGGGGGAATTGGCATGCTGTTCACCTTGGGCGCGAATAAAGCATTGTTACAGATTGCAAGGCTGATTGTACTTCCTAGCACTTTGAGTCCATGCATGCATGATCCGAACAGTTTAGAAGATATATAAAATAGCTAATTTTCATAGTGCCACAGCCATGAGAGAGCATGTGAGAACATTTTTAAAATGCTCTTGTTTAGGAGTGATTTTTTTAAAAAATTGTGCTGATAATCATAAATGATATGAGAGGTTCTGTGGGATTTAGCAGAGCTCTGTTTGTACACTACCACCGACTTTGGACCACAGGTTGTCCTTGTTAGCGGTTTTTGCATGTCTCCTATATCCCACATCCAGTTCTCTTCCTTTCCTCACTCACGTTACATGAGTTCTGGACCTTGTGTAACTCTGAGACGAGAGAATCATGGGACGCTTGCCGCTATCTGAATTGTTGGGGTTCTGTGTTGTACTTCCAATTCAGATATACAGTAGCACCTTGGCTTACGTTACTCTCAGGTAACGTAAACTTTGGATTGCTAAAGCGGCAGCCCCGGAAGTGTTTCGCCGCCAGTTCATGCTCAGAAGCACTCTACCACGCTGCATGCATGTGCAGAAGCGGTTCCTCCAGTTGCGGAAACCTAGATCTGATCAGAGCTCTGGAACGGATCCTGTCCACAACCAGAGGTACCACTGTACTGAAGATGAGTGAAGTAACATGTTCATTAGTTCTTACAGGGATGGCTCTTTAGGGCTCCTGCCCCTGTGCAGAAGAGGATTGTTTCCAATATATTCAGTGGTGTAGGTAGTTTTATATATATAGGAAGAAAGGTAGCTCTTCCACAGTTGGTATATCCCTTCTTATTTGTCTCTTTGCTGTGCTTGCTTATTTCTCTGTGGGAGGGTAATTCTTTTCCTCCCTCTTCTGATCAGAGGGTGAGAACGGTCCTCTTGGAACATTTACAGGGAGGGAGGGGAAAAATCTGTCCTGGGGGAGGAGTTCTGCTTTCAGGTATGTGTGCAGAGATTCCCTTTTTGGCATAGGATACTGGGTTTGTTTATGCGTGTGGTTTTCACACAACCGAGTTAGCACTGATCTCGAGGCTTTTGAGGAGAGATTGTAAATATTTGCGTGTAAGGCCATTTTTTCCCATTTTGTTAGGGCCAGCAGTGGTCCCTCCTCAGTATTACGGAGTTCCTTGGGGAGTGTATCCAGCCAACTTGTTTCAGCAGCAAGCAGCAGCTGCAGCAAACAACACAGCCAATCAACAGGCTGCATCACAGGCACAACAAGGGCAGCAACAGGTAAGCTGGGTGGACACACCTGAGGAGTTAATATATCTGTCTGCTCATGCAGTTTTATTGAATGCAATGCGTATTGTTTAATAAAAAATAATGGTATATCTAACAGTGCACAGTTTATGTGCTTGTCATGCTGGACAGCAGCCTATTCAGTCCATAAGCTTAATTTTGTCAGTGTATTTCATTATCAAATCAGCAGATGAGGGCAGCTCATCCCCCAGAGATGCGGGAAAGCCTCTATTCAGGTTAAAATTTTAGTTTGCCTTCTGAACTACAAAGGTCAGTTTAAAGTTTATAACTAGAAAGGCAGGCCTCTCCTTTTGCTTTTTAGTTGGCTTTTTTATTGTGGTAGGCAGGCTTCAGCTGAGTTAAGTGTTGCGAGTTTGCCTGCCAAAATAACAGCAACAAATCAGCAAACCCCGAATTGAGAAGGGAACAGAGAGGCCAGTATGAAACAAGCTGACAGGATGTCTCCTACTTAAACCTCCCACCTGCTTAAAACGTTAGTGCTGGCTCTGAAGGGAAAGCCTCCTCCTGTTGACCCCATCCCCACTTTGCCTCTACCCACATGTGTCGGAAGGAAATGTAGTTGAGGAGCGTTGCCCTCAGGACAGCTGAGTACCACCACCTCTTTTTCATGTCCTTTGTGGACCAGAAACTGTATGTGCTTCGCCACTGCAACTCTTGCTTCTCCACCTAGCAAGGACCACAAAGCAGTCTGTGTCAGCAATGCAGTGGCATAATGCAATGCAGATATCCTAGGTCACAGCTTCAAGGAATTCTGAGGACAAAGCTTGGGTTCCCTAGAGGGAGGCACATCTGGAACCCAAGATGGCCACCACTATTAATTTCCTGTGAAGAAATACACTCCTCCACCCACAAGCCGCATAAGGGAAAGACCATTTCCTTTATCTTGGATAAACTACATTCCCAGAGTATGCAGTTGCTAGGTGCAATTGGGGTGGCTGGAACATGAAAACAGGCCTATCTTTACAAGGTGGCATGGAGTCTAGCTTGTCTCCTAGTTTTGAGTAATATACAGTGTTGCCTGGTTCCTTGGGTAACAAGAAAGGTGTGATATGGAGTAGTTGCAAGAGCCACTACGCTAAAAAGAATCTGCTAAACCAGCGGTTCTCAACTTCTGGGTCCCCAGATGTTGTTGGACTACAACTCCCATCATCCCTGAGCTCTGGCCTTGCTAGCTAGGGGTGATGGGAGTTGTAGTTCAACAACATCTGGAGACCCACAGGTTGAGAAAGGCTTTGTTAAGCCAGCCATGTACGCCTTGAGAAGGGGCACCATGTTTAGGAACTTCAGAACAAAATATAACAAGTATCTATTTTGGCAGGGCCATCCAGATTGTGGGAAAGCTGCCATATTGAACAACAGTGGATTTCTAGCTGAAAGCATTCTTGGGGCAGAATTCGGCTAAGTTTTACTAAGCTAAGAGTTAACCGAGTAAAATTAAATACCTTAGTCATGTTTATTAAGTTCAGTGGTTACTTCAGTTGCATACCATCCCATATCTCATGAAGCACATATGAAGCTTCAGTGAGCAGAGATAAGAGTTGGATGACTTTCTGGACAATGAGTTGCAATATGTTCAGTAATAGTATAATAGTAAAATTATCTCAACTTACAACATAGTGAGACTAGTGCTATGCTTTGCTTATGAGCAAAATTGTCCTTATTTAAATTCATTAAGGATATTTGAAATGAATTTTTTTTAAAAAAAAACCTTAGATATACACTCCAGTGAAATTTGCATTTGACTTGGATATTTAGAACAAAACACGGGCAATTGCAGGGTGTGTTCTTTTGATAGCAAAATCAGTACCAGAATGTGGAACCTCTGTTTACGAGCATCTCAGAAGTCAAATGCTTTGGCTTTCTAACGCCGAAAGCCTGGAAGTAACTGCTTCAGATTTTGAATGAATTTCGGAAGCTGAACGTCCCACGTGGCTTCCATTTTGAGTTTCCCTATTTTATTGAGGCTTCCGCTTTTGGTTTTCAAACGTTTCAGAAGTCGGAATGGTCTTTTGCAATGGATTAAGTTCAAAAACTGAGGTTCCACTGTACTTTGCTCACTACAAGGTTCAAATTGAAGGTTAGGCGCACAGCCTGGTTCATATTGAGTATGCTTGATACTGGTAATAAAGTAAGGAGCCATGGTGAAAGGCGGTAGTAAGAATTTTCATACGCAGAAAGGCACTGGTGAATGGAGTATGTCATTGCACGGTCGGCTAGCAGTCCTTAAATACATTTTAGGGCCAGCAAGTGCTGTCTGCAAAGGTTTGAATTCTAAATATATCGCTAAACTCCATAATTACAGTTTAACAGTAATTGCATTTTTAAATGTTCAGTATTTAAAATTTGCAGGCTGAAAGTGGGTAGAAAAACTGTTAAAAGGTTAACCTGCTCACCATGCTTAACCTACTAAATGTCTCCACTTTCGGTTCCTTGCTATTTTTAAACTACTTTTCAGTGTTATTGAATTAAAAAGGCCTAGCACCTTAAACTTGTGTTTTCTTGTGTCATAGTGCTTCCATTGAAGTAGTCTATACCTGCTTACTTTACCTTATTTATACATTGTTGTTGGGTGTGTGTGTGTGTGTTTTTTAAAAAATCACAACTCCAAAGTACGCACAACATGTTCCAGCGTTTTTATACTATATTACCTTTCTATACTTCACATTTTAAGCAATTAGTGTCGCCATTGGTCTTTTGTAGGTTCTTCGTACTGGAGGAAGTCAACGTCCTCTAACTCCCAATCAGGGTCAGCAAGGGCAGCAGGCAGAGTCACTTGCAGCAGCTGCGGCAGCAAATCCAACTTTGGCTTTTGGTCAGGGTCTTGCCACAGGCATGCCAGGTATCTAATGATGAGTTAAGGAAACTAAGAATGAGTTTAAGCTAAATATCCTAAAAATCCTGCTGTGTTCACAGTAGTAGACTGCTGAGATGCAATTTCTTTGTAACGTGTTTTTTAAAGCTTCGGTAAAAAATTGAAATGTGACTTTCATTAACGCATGTTTACAGCTGGCTGAATAAATGTATGTACAAGATGGAGGAGAATAATGTAGGCTGCTTCCAGCCCCTTTAACATGAAGTGGTTTGTCTGTGCCCTCTCCATGGGAGAATTAAATCAACTGCCCAGTGTTAATCTCTTAATTATCAAACCTTCAGATTATTAGGAGTGATAATGACTTGTATTTTAAGAAACATGAGTGGCATTCCAGTTGTGCAGTGGCACTTTCCCATCCCTCCTTCATGCTTCAGCCCCTCGCAGCTGCCAAAAATTTACTGCTGAGAGTTATGAGAGAGTTATGGGATGGGATCTGCTGAGTTGAGGGAGCTGCAGATGGGAAGGTAAGCCAGCTATCGGAGACAATCTCCTTGTACAAGCAGAAATGCTTTCCTTTTGTGCAATGAGCTGTTTGGATCTAAAGCATTGTAATTTTTGTGTGTATCTTACTATGTAATATTTACTATTTGTGACAACATGCAACACACAGCTTAGTGCTTTGTCAGCAGTTTTTCGGTGTTGATTCTGGAAAATTTGAATTTCAGAAAAACAGATTTAAAACCACATCCCTTTCATTGGTGCGTGTTAGATTATGCACTTCGAAGGGCTTCACCTTTGACTAATGGATGTCTTAAATTTGTCACATGCATTTTTACATTAAGAACTTAGACTTGCATGCCTGACATTTAAGGATAGTTACACTGATTTTTCTCTATTGTCTGCTTTTATGCAAGCTACAAAGTGTCATTGGTCACCAAGCAGTCCAGAATATTTAATACTTATAGATTGGTTAATAGCACAACAGTAATATTTCTAAGACAGCTCAGAAGGGCTAAGTATATACAGATGCTTTTAGAGCTTTACTGTAGCTGCTTTGACTTTGTATGCAAAGCATCTTCTAAACATTTTGGCTCTCTGGTGAATGGGTCATCTGAATTGGTCCAGAGCTGAAGCTGTAACTTGGATATTTGTGTGATCTTACTTACCTTGTTAGGGGTTTAGTGTCATGTGGAAATGGCACCTTGTGCTGGTGGTGAATGTGGTAGATGATCTTTAAACGACCGAAGAAAAAAAGCGGCCACTACAAGTTGGATTGTTGAAGTATCAGGCTTAACTATTTTTTTCTGGCATAAGTTTGCTGAACTTAAGCCACTGTGTAATTATAACACAGTTTTGGTATCATTTGTTCTGGAGTGTTTCTTTGACTCTATTCTATATCATTATTGAACATCTAAAGAACTGATTGGCATTCAAAGATAGGAACATTCTCTGGTTCTGTTGTGTTGCAACTTCCATCTTTTGGCATACATGAAGGTAGTTTGGGAGTAGCCCCCATTGGACAATTCAAGTTAAGAGGCATAGGATTGCACTGCTTAGCACAGAGCTTTCCAAACTTTTCGTGTTGGTGACACACTCTTAGGACATGCATCATTTCACAATACGGTAACTCAGTTTTGCATTTCGTGACAGTAATTCAATTTTACTAGCAAACCTGAGGTTAAACTAACCCCTTCTAGCCCCAGGAGGAGCGCAGGGAGCGTTTGTGTGACACACCTGCACAGTGCAGCCGACACACTAACATGTTGTGACACACAGCTTGGAAGGCTCTGGCTTAGCATAGTTCTATATCCTACTGTTCTCAATGGGACTTACTTCTGTGTATTTGGGTATAGGACCGCAGCCTTAATCACTAAACACCTGTAGCTGGAGAGGAGTAGAGGTGGTTTGTTTTTTGTTCCATTTGTTATCCTACATATGTAACATCTAATTTGTGTAGGATTCTGTTCAGTGGTTTTCCTGCACAAGTGGAACAGATTTCCGCTCAACATGGTGGGCAAGGACAAGAATCAATGTAACTGCTGAGGCCAGACTAATAAAATTGATAGGAGTGAGGTTGCTGATTTGTCTTAGGGAGGCAATGCTTAGGTTTTGTACTAGGGAAAAGCAGAAACCAATGCAACAAATGACAATGCTGTAGTCAAGGATTACAGAAACTAGCTCAGTATTTACTGTCTAAGTGTTGTACCTAACTCAGGATATGGGGCAGGAGTCAGCTTATGATTCCTGCTACCAGAAGCCCACATAAGGACCTCTGCTAGCACAGTGGGGCTTTCCACTTTTGTGTCCCCCCAAAATTGGTTCGGGGCATCGGGAGAACCCCCTAAATAGCACATAGCGGTTGGGAAGGGGAATTATTTTGTCTGGTAAGCTGAAATATTTGTGCTGATGGAACAGTTGCCATTGCGCTTTGTTGAATTACTCCCTTGGTAAATGAAATGAACACCGACACAGTAATTTACTAATGAATTAATATTAGCAAAATATACCAAATTATTTATGAAAGATTCACAGGCTGCCTTGGAAAGTTTCCGGAAGGGCAGTTTGTAAATACCTTAAAAGAATAAATGGTACAGAAATAGTAACAACTTCTCTGTTTCATATAAAGCAGCAATTCTCACCCTTTTTTTCCAAGGAAATTTCCGCTTAAACATTACTGGAGGTCTTGATGGACCACAATAAACTTCTATTTCCTTCAGTACCAGCTTTGTCAACATCAGTGCTGTGATAGGAAAATCACGGAGCCCTGGCCAACTAGGGACCTTCAACTAACTGGTAGATGTTTAGAATAAATTTGGCTACACAAGTGACATATTATGAAAATCATAGGCCCTAGGTCAGGGCCTCATTAGCCTGTTTGGTAATTCTGGGTTGGGTTAAAATGGCCTCTATTTGTCAGAAGAAGAAAAAAATCAAGGCCAGATAGTCTTGAGTGTTCTGTAACCTTTCTTAAATGAAACTTACATACCACCAGCTGTCTGCAGACCAGAGTTTGAGAGAACTTCTTACACATAGAAAGGTAAAGGTCCTTTAGCTCAGAAGATTGGAGGTGATAGATCAGATCAATGAAAATAACATTTGTTTTGTGCAAGATCACTGCAGTGCTTGTTCTGCTGTCATGATTCATAAAGTTTTTAAACAAAATAACATTTTTAACCCATAGCACAAGTGTTCCTTTGAATTTGCTGTCATTAATGTAGCAATGATTGGTATTAAAGTCTTACTTTCATGATGTACATGATTATTAGGTCACCTTTTTGTTAGGGCCAGAAAGTCAGTCAATTGACTAAACAAATAATTCAGTGAAGTCAAGAATTTCCTTCTTGACTCTGTCAGTACTCTTTCTTTCTTTTTCTTTAATGGCAGCAATTAGAGGAATCAGGATTGCACTCCTGCACACCCCTTATCTAGGAGTAGCCACTGCCCTCTCAACCCACATGTCATAGCTTTCATCGGCTGGATGCTGTAATTGGCTGCTGCTTTGTTCAGAATTGCAGTTTACAAGAAACGTGGAGAAATTCCATACATCCATCATCAGAGGGTGCACAGAGCACAGGTGTTAAAGCATCCATTGTAGTTGCTGTGAGGAGAGTAGGCTGCTGGATGATCATACACAGTGTTCTATAAAACTCCTGGGGTCTTCTAGTGGCCACCTTCAAACTTGGATGTTGCAAGTCTACAACTCACAGCATCCCAGATCAGTGTCTAACTGGCTGGGAATGATGGGAGTTGGAGTCCGAAAACAGATGGGAGCCCAAGACTGAAGAACACTGTCCTAGAGTTTAGTAGCTTCTCTATGACCAAAGTTAAATCTTTTAACTATAGCGGTACCTCGGTTTTTGAGCGTCTTGGAAGCTGAACATTTCAGTTTTTGAACGCCAAAAACCCGGAAGTAAATGCTTCCGTTTTCGAACGCGCCTAGGAAGTTGAACGGCTTCCGCTGAGTCGTCCCCCCCCCCCAATTTTCTCCATTGAAATTGCAGGTTGCCCTTTGTGCCTCGGTTTTCAAACGTTTTGGAAGCCGAACGATCTTCCAGAATGGATTGTGTTCGAAAACCGAGGTACCACTGTATTTTCAATAAATATTTCACTAGGCAAAATGACCTAAGTTTTTGGCAGGCTGCAGTACAGTAATTAAAATTTCACAAAACAAAATGCAAATGCTATTTTGTACCATACAAAGGAACTTGCACCACATCTACATTGCTCTCAACCTTTATATTGGCACTCATACATTTAAAAATTTGAGCCTCCAGTATCATGCATATTTATAATGATATATTGCACTATTGTGTGATATGCTTGACCTCAAAAAGCAGGTACATTTCCCAAGGAGTGTTCTTTATGCAAAAAAAAACAAACAAAGAAAAACAGTTCTTGGCTCTGTTTGTTCTAGAGAAGGGCCATCTATTTGATAAAGAGCGGTTTTTATCTGTGAAAGAGTTTTTGTTATATTACTTGTAACATTTATTCTCTAACGGCCTATTCTGCATTCTTTACAGAGGAGCAGTAAAGCAGAGTGCAGTGAAAGCCTGACCCATTTGCTAGCATGTGAAAATGGTAGTGAAGGTAGTAGAAAAGAACAGCACAGTCTAGTTTTGAATATGCATTTGTAATATGAAACTACAATTCTCCTGTTCCTCAGAAGGTTTCAGTATCCCTGTAACTATATATAGTTCTTTGTTGATTTCAAATGGTATAGAGTCACATGCCTATGAACATGCATGTGATCTCCAGTATCCTTTTCTCCCCATTTAATGTGCACTATTTGCTTGTATTTACAACAAAACGAAACACAGAGCCTCCTGGGCATAATCTGCCACTTGCATGCAGCCCTTACATGCATGGAAGAGGGACTTCAGAAGAAACCATTGACCTTTTTCCCCATCTCCTTGATTGGCCCTGGGTTTCCACACACGTTGTGACAAATACACAGCAGTGCATTGGCTTTTTACATCTCTGTAGAGGTGACAGGTTTGCAGGATGGATCAGCCCCACTCCCCTAAGTTTTGGGGTTTTTTTGTTCCCCCTTCCAAAAAAGTGCTTTTTAATAAAAAATAATAATTTTAAAATGAAACTGTTATGCTGAGGTGTCCTCCACTGTGGTTCTGTAGTGTTGCTCTGGGGTGTGGGGGGGTGTCACCAGTTCTCTAAAAACAGATGCCTCTGCCTTGGCTGTATACAAGCAGCACTCTTTCAGGTCATGTTAGGTGGCTCATGCAGCATTTGTTACATCCGTTCCCACTGTCTCAGAAAAGCCATTATTTTGTCTTTCTTTTCCTTACTTGGAAAGGTTGGGGCAGACAGTTAGGAGAGCAAATAGATGAAGGCAGATGGGGGAGTGGCTCAGAGACAGTTGCTCTGTCTAGTCTTTAGACAAGCAGGTGCGTGGCAAATTGTACCTCTGAGCCAAACCTTTGCCACTAGATTTGGAATAGAATTGGTTCATCTTTTCTAGGAGATAAAAAGCTGTCAGCTTGCTCACTGTTTAAAAAGCGATCTGTCATATAGATGCAAAATAAAACGCTTATCCCAAAATAAATAAATTTTACTAGTGTTTGTTTTGTATTGATTAGGCTATCAAGTCTTAGCCCCTACTGCCTATTACGATCAGACTGGTGCATTGGTAGTGGGTCCTGGGGCCAGAACTGGACTTGGAGGACCTGTCAGATTGGTGGCTTCAACACCTGTCATCATCAGTTCTGCAGCTGCACAAGCAGGTAGGTAGATCTTTCGCAGCACTATCACAATTTGATAGGGAAACATTCTAACAGTAATCAGTTCTCTCCCCCTGCTTGCTCTCTTTCAAATAGTGTTGCTTTATAGCTATCATTATTTGCTCACAGCTCCCGCATATATGCAAGAAAGTTTGTGTTCGGGTTGTTTCTCTCAAGATTTGCATCTCCTGTCCCTTCCCAAGCATAAAAAGCTAAATTACTGAAGGACTATTTCCTGGATTGTTTCAGAAATTCCCTTTTACCACCACCACCAAATGCAGCTCTCTTTAGATATTGGACATGTGGAGAAATGATTGTATGAACCAGGTTGTACACAGGTGAACAGAAAGAAGATTGAGATCTGCTGATAACGCTCTGGGAGATTTGCAGTAGACCTGCAAGGGTTTTTGAATCTCAGTTCTTAAAAAAATATCAGGCACAAAATGACTTACCTTGAATTAAGCTGCTGAAATAAAGGAAGCCATTGTGTGAATGGTCTGGGAGCTTAGCCCGGTTCAATTCTGACACGGAAATGAAATGCTGAGGCTCAGAATGTGCTCAGAGGCACCTTGGTTTTTTCCTGTATTTAAAAACCTAAGTAGAAATCCCAAAATTAAATCTGCCGTACTTCAGTGCTGTAACTTGCATGCTTTGCATGCATAAGTTCCAAGGCTCGTTCCCTGGCATCTCTAGGTAGGGATGCGAAGGTCTTCTGATTTGAAACCCTGAGGAACTGCTTTCCATCTGTGTCAACAGTAATGAGCAAGATGTAACAATAGTTGGGCTCTATATAAGGCAACCTAGCATGTTTCTATTACCACCCCCCACCCCAGCCGCTATACATGTTGGTAGTAATTTCTGAGATGGCAGCATGCCGCAGTTACAGAAGGGACCTCCTGCCATTGCTAAATTGTAGATACGCCCATGTTAGGCAAAAAGATTCCTGCATTGCAGGGGGTTGGACTAGATGACCCTTGTGGTTCCTTCCACCTTGATAGGATTCTATGCTCAGTCTAAAACACACAGACATTCTACCATAACATAGGAAGCCATGCCCAGGAAGTAGTTTGGGGAGAGGAAGAGGAATCGCTGAATGTTAAAGGAGCGTTTTGCTTTGTTCTGCTCTCCTAATGTGGGGGTTGCTTCAAAGCCTTGCAGGTAAGCTTGGTGTAGCTATAGAGTGAATAATAAGAAAGAAACTAAAAGGAGTGGTTTCTAATGCCGGGCTTGATGATTTGATTCTTTTTGTTTTATTTTTGCATTCAGAAAATTTTGGCATCACCCCCCCCCCAAAAAAAAAAAATCCAGCATAAGGTTAAGGGTGACTTTAGTTTTCAAGAGATTTATTTGAATGAGGCATAAGGGTACCTGGATCCTAGTCCTGTGCTTGCTATAAACCCATGAAGTAGAAGTGGGGGAAATTGAATAGCCATACTGGGAAAAGAGTTTATGATAGTGCCTGGGTTTCAGATCCTGTTTTCCCTCAACAGTGAGCAGGGAAGTGAAGTGACGGCCCATCAGATTCACCCTAACAGCAAACATAGAAAGGGGGAAAGCAGTGAGAAAGATCACAGCACCTGAGGCAAAGAGATAACACCCCTTTGCTGCATGTGCAGTAGAAGACTTGGAAAAGAGGAAAGGTCTTTTTAATGCCTTGCTGCTTGTCTTTTGCAGAAAGCAATAACTACTCTTAATCCTTCAGCTTTCTGTGAAAGACCAGCATACAAGTGGGAGATCCCTCTCCTTCTCCAAGCGCTTTACAGTTTGTGGAGATAGCATCCAAGGCAGGACAGCTTTCCACAGTGGGAAAGGCTGTTGAATTTGTAGACCGCTTTTTCATTTTCCCAACAATTTTCTCTTGTATTTTCATTGAAAATTCATTTCATCTACTTAACACCTTATGCAACTGGCATCGTTTTTACGTTGGATATTTCTTTTGTTTGCTGATGACTTGCCTTTATAGGAGAGAGTAATGAAAATAGTAGTCTCATTTTTCTAAAGTCGAAATGTTCTAGAATCTGATGACTGAAAACCATGTCTCTTTACAGCAGCAGCAGCTTCAGCTGGAGGAACAGCAAACAACCTCACAGCAGCCACAAACGGGCTTTTCCGGCCCCTTGGTGCCCAGCCGCAGCCGCAGCAGCAGCAAACAAACAGTAGCCTACAGTCCAATTCATTTTATGGCAACAGTACTTTGACCAATAACTCCCAGAGCAGTTCACTCTTTTCGCATGGTCCTGGCCAACCAGGAAGCACATCCCTTGGCTTTGGAAGCAGCAGCTCCTTAGGAGCTGCCATTGGCTCTGCACTCGGTGGATTTGGCGCATCTAGTAAGTTACATTTTTAAAGAAGGAAAACTGAACAGGTTGTATGAATTGCTGTGGATGAAAGAAAATCCTGTTTTTGCATATTTATTTCCTACATGCATCAAAATGGTACATCTGGAGTTCAACGGAAGGCAGTTTAGCCTGCTAGGCCTTGTACACAAGAAACGGGGTTGAGGGTGTTGATGCCTTTGACAGACAGCTCACATTTGGAGCTTTTCAAACCAATTCTCTATTGTGGTTGATTTGTCTTGTGCTTTTCAAAGTTTATGTCCCTTAAATGCAACTATGGCTGAGCAGTGGGCAAGCGAAATTCCCGCCCTCCCATTCCTATTGGACCTGCTTAAGTTTATAAATGTTTAGGAATAGCCATTTTCTTTTATTTTCATTGGACAATGATCTTTACTGTTTCATTCACAGCTTTGGTAACACAAGTACCTCAACACCTTTCTAGAATTTGTCAGCCTGTTAAGATTGTGGAAATTGGTTTATTATTGAAGGAAGTGTTGAATGTATGGTGAAGCACACATGAGTAGTTTGTTGTTTGCATTGCATAGAAGAAGGTCTGTGTGAAGCACACACAATTCTGCGCACATTACAAAATATAAGTGCGCTTGCACACCCTGACAGTGGAAAATGTCCCATGTGAAACAATTTTTTTAATGTATTATAGAATTTAATAAAACTCTTCACTTTTGACAATTATAAGCAGTTTCCCTTTTTAGTCTTGTAGGACTGTTTTTATCTTAGCCAGTAAATACCATTTTATAAATGAGTAGATATAATGTAGTGTAAAAAAAGATGCCCTTTGTACAAATCTTAAAATGCTTTCAACAGAAAGCTATGAATGGCAAAATGAAGAATTATGTCCATGTCATTTTTACACAGAGTACCCTTAAGACTTCCAAAGTTTTGTTTTGTTTTGTTTTTCACTCCCTTAGCTGAGTATGATACAGATGTACCCATTTATAAAAACAACCTTATTGTAGTTTTGTGCTCCTTGTACCCTGGCACTAGTTAATTGCAGCCATTTGTTATTTCCAAGTTTAATCCTGTAATCTTGGCTTGATTATATAAACATATGTCCATTCAAGTCCCCAATTATGTTTGAGAGTGCTATGCATATACTATTTTTAAAAGAGCTCTTCATATTGATAAATCGTTTCCCCAGTTATTATTTTTTGTTAATAATGCTAGCCTAAATTAGAATTAAAATATTAGCTGCAACTTATTTCTTCTTGTTATTTGACTAGTCCTTTGTAGCGTGCTAAAATCAGGTTCTACAAAGCAGAGTAGGGATATAGCAAAAATGTGTGTCACACATCTCCAGGTTGTGGGTGGGTAGTATATTAATCCTCTCAGGCAAATGTTATATGTTGCTTGAGTCCTAGATGATTGATAGACACCAGCCTGCTTCTGTATTTAATTTGACATAATGATGAGTGGCAGTTAATCTGGACATACACTGCATTTCTGAATTAAAAGCAGAATAATTTTGACTGCTTCTTAACAAACAGGTGAAGCAGTTCAAGATATTTATTCGCATTTGCTAAACAGGGAAGCAAAGTTTTACCTAGTGTCTTCAAATATGTTTAGGTAATCTCAACATCTGCCCATTGCCTTTACTTTCACATAAAGTTACAGATTAAGGTTTTTTAAATGGTATGACATTTATCCTACAAAATTCAAGTATGCCATTGAACTATTAGTCCATACTTTTTAAGTACATATCCCAGTTCTTTGTTTAAACGTGACCACATATTGCAGTTCAAATCCCTTTTATGATCTGCCTTCAAAATGTCATTGGACCTTTTCTTTTTTAAAAGAGTGCTTACTTAGAGAGTGTGATCAATTTGAATGCTTCTGAGAAGTGTGGAATCTCAGGAAAAAATTTTTAGTAGCAATTGTGAAGTAGCATGGAACAAAATGTCTCTTAGGGATTCTCCTGTAGAACCAAATCCCATAGCACTACTGAGCTGGGGGTTGTTGCGGGGGGAGCTCCTGTCAGTATAGTAATTCAGCTGGAGGGGGGAGGGGACACCATTTACGGAAATTATTTCAAATTAATACTCCGCTTCATTGGTTCATTTTAACACAGTACGACATACCTGACTATTGGTCCCAAAGCCCGACTCCAGTGTATCCAAATAACCTCAGAAATGTTACTAAGTCTTGAGTGTGTCGAGACTTGGCGATTGCTTAAAAATCCTTCCTGATTTGAGGGACGATGCTTGTGCTCATTTTGTGATTTATATTAAATCATGTGTGGTTATCACAGTTAATTTGTCTTTGGAATGATTTTGATTGTTATAATGATTGTGATCACATCTGTTATGACCCAGCTGTAGGTTGGGGCTAGGTTTTCCTTGGTTGACGCTGTATGTAATAGGGTCTTTTTATTTCTTCCTTCAGTTGGCAGTTCTGCAAGTAGTAGTGCCACAAGGAGAGAGTCTCTATCTACTAGCTCTGACTTGTACAAAAGATCTAGTAGCAGCCTAGCACCCATAGGGCAGCCATTTTACAATAGTCTGGGATTTTCCTCCTCTCCAAGCCCAATAGGCATGCCTCTGCCAAGCCAAACTCCTGGACATTCACTTACGCCTCCGCCTTCACTTTCATCACATGGATCCTCATCCAGTTTGCATTTAGGTAAAAAAAACAAAAGCCCTTTTTTGTTTGTGTATGTATGTGTGTATATGTATTTTTCTATGTATATTAAATATTTTTCTGTTGGGTTAAATGTCAATTTGCCTCTTCAGTAAAGGAAACAAATGTTGCATAACGGGCCGGGTCCCAGTGTGTTGCTCAGCACAGTCAAATCTTTTAATGGAAGCAGTTACCGAAAGTTAAATCAGCCCCCTGGAGCAACATGTTTTTCCATAACCACCCTTGCCGCATCAAAACGAAAGCCCGATTTCTAGAGAGAAAAAACAAACCAAGATTGGGTTGTTTTGTTGTTGTTGTTGTACGACAGGAAAAGGTATATATATTCCTCTTGTTTCTGTGTTAAACATATGTCTGCTATTTATGGAGTCGGCTTTAGGCTAATGTTTGGTGCGTGGTAGTGACAGGAATTATTATATCTTTGTTAAAGAAAAGCACATGCAAAGTTTGCAGTACTGAAAAATCCTGCTTTTTGAACCAACAGGTTAGAATGATTTTGCAGGAAGTCTTTTAGAAACTTGCCTTCAAAACAGCTGGAGGGGGGAACAGCAGTGATATGTAGTTTATAATACATCCTCTCCATCACACCTACTGCATTAGTAATATTTTCATCAAATTTTGTTTATGCTGATAAATGTTTTATTTAGCATGGTATTAGGCTTATTTTTAAAAGATTGAATTACATACATTTGGGGGGGCTTTTGTGCAATTTGCAATTCTGAACTTTCCTGTTAGTAATGCTGTGAGCTATGTTACTTAAGGTTAGTATAAGCTGTGTAACTGAAGGTTGTATGCTTTACGCTTGTGAACTGTAGAGACACTGGGAATTTTGCTAGAGAAGGGTTTCTCTACCACACAGATCTGAAAACATGACTACCAGACATGTTTTAAAATGTCATACATATTATAAATCTACTTGTGCTATAATGGCACAGTACCTAAATAAATACTCTTTGGTCTTTCCCATTGACTTGTAAAAACAGGCAGTTTAGGCATATATTTATTGGCCCTGTATATAGAAAATAAAGTACTTTAAAAAGTGCTGCATGTAGAAGTAGTACTAAAGAAACCTATGTAAGATGTGTAGATTATAATGTGCAAAGTATCCTTATTAAAATGAGGCTTCAGTCTAAAATATTGTCATTTTCTTTATAATAAATTATATTATAAAGCAGGTCCTGATTGTAAGCTTACAGTAGGCAGCCATTGTGAGCACAGGAGGCTGGACTAATAGGCCCCAAATAAAAAGATAGATTTTATTATCCAAACTATGTTTTTTCTTTGTTTATTTTTTCCTAAAATAAGTTAGCTAGAAGATGAAGGTAGCACTTAACCCATTCTCATGAAGTTAAGTTGGTTCTAACTGCATTGAAACTAAGATTACCAGATGTAAAACAGTATTCAAGGTTGTCTAGCCTAGTACTTGAATATTGTCTCTCCTTGGAGACATTTTTACTTGGAATGTGTTTCAGGTTCTCTTGCACCTCTGCATTTGAGTAGGGTTTGCATCTTGCCTCTTGATCTGTCCCCAGGAAGAACTGAGGTTTTCCGTCACAATGCAAGGAAAAATACCAGCTTCCTGTAAGCACAGTGGTTGACAAGAGACTTATGTGCATATACCCAGGATTTTCCAACCCCATCTCCTACCAAAATGCTTGGCACACCCAGAAAAGCTGTTACTAAATACAGTCATACCTCGGAAGTCAAACAGAATCTGTTCCGGAAGTCTGTTCAACTTCCAAACGTTCGGAAACCAAAGCGCGGCTTCTGATTGGCTGCAGGAGCTTCCTGCAGCCAATTCAAAGCCTTGTCGGATATTCGGCTTCCAAAAATAGTTCCCCGACCGGAACAGTTACTTCCGGGTTTGCGGCATCCGGAACCAAAACGTTTGAAAACTAAGCTGTTCGAAAACCAAGGTACGACTCTGTATTCCTGAGTGGAATTCAGTGTGATATTTTTTATTTTTTTGCAAAAGAAGCACCTGCCTTAATAGCACACCACTCTTTAGATTCCATCCAGAATCAGACCTTATTTTGTTCTCTGTAGTTGAGAGCAAAGGTGACCTGAGGCGCTTCTTGGTTTGACATTACTCTCCTGTACATGACATATGATTAGGCCGGCTGTACTCTGGCTAAAACTTTAAAATTCTGCATTGGGATAATCCCAAGTTCAACAAAAGCTGTCCTATAGCTCTGAAAGTTATTAATTAAGTTGTTCTTAATTTGCATAGTTTGTGCTGCATTGTTTTATTCTGCTTCTGAATATTCATGGAAGACACAAAATATGTATCCATTTATTATTATTATTATTCCATGCCTGCCGGAAGCCTGGAACTTAGCAACTCCTCAGCCTTTTGATATTTTACCATACATTAGACACTTCATTTAATTCTGAAATGTCTAAAAATGAAAGGTGAGATTCATAACACTTTGAAATCTGCACCCAGTACACCTTCTGTGGCTTTTTCTGCTTGATCAGAAATAAAGCAGGCACACACTGTGCTATGATCATGACCATTTGTTCAAACCTGTACCCAAAGGTCACAGTGTGGAGTACTGTTGTTTAGGATTAGATGTTCAATGCCATTCCTCCCTGTCCTGAAGGTCCATCTCCAACCTCATCCTGGTAGGCAGCATTCCATGCTCACTGAGCCTACAAAGCCCGTGGTGGGCTGCTTCTTGGAGTTTCCCCTCCATAGATAGATAGATAGATAGATAGTTACATACATAGATACATATATAGATGTATGTAGTGGGGAGGGAAGAGATGGAGTCATCTGGATGCTCATGCCCATTCCCAGCTATATTAAATTATTATTTTCTCCATGGTTGTCTATGGGCAGCTCTGTCTTCCAGCCTTTGAGGATATTCAGAAATAGCTTCTCAGTGTGAACCAGTAAGTGATCTATCCAGCCAATAAGATGGCTCTTTCTACTCTATACATATACCTGCAACTTCAGACCTCGCTGTAATGAAGTTTGACATCAGTGGCTAAAATCAGTAGTTTTGAAAGGTCCAATCCGCCATCTGGATCCCAAACAACAGCCAGTTAAATCCAAACATAGAAGGCAACCTGCTTATCAGGAAATAATAATAATAATAATAATAATAATAATAATAATAATGGGAACTATATACCACCCTTTATCAAAAGATCTCAGGTTGGTGTGCAACATTAAGAACACATTTTATGGAGCATAAAAATAAAAACATAATAGACAGGATCATAATAAAATAATCATAGTGTCTCTCCCTCCCCGCCCCAAAGTTTTCACAAGCCATATATTATTTGATGGTGAAATGCCTGGGTAAAGAGGAATGTTCTTGCCTGGCACCTAAAAACATGTAATGATCATGCAAAATTTGGTTATCATCTCTTAAAAGTTGTTCAAATGTGTGGCAAACAAAGAGCTTTCCAGAAAATACTAGAGACGTCTGTTTCACTGTTCTCCTGTTCAGTCAATTCCCTCCTCCCACCCACTTGTCAGTTCCATTGAGGAGTTATAGTGCTGTATTGAGGTTTTAAGGAGAGTTTTCCATTGGATTTTTTAATGCTTTTGTACACCTTGAGGTTAGTCTCAAGCCTGCCGAGACTTCCATCTTGTGCATTGATGGTACAGTGTGGGCTACATAAAGCACAGACACAAAAAGACTCAAAATGGAGGCAATCTAATATAGAGGCCCTCAATCCAAGCAGGCTGTAAAAGCTGTTGCATTTTTAATTACAATAATTTCAACTTCCAAATTACACTGTGTCTTTTTGTACAGTAACAAAAACCTCTTAATATGCCTTTACGACTGTCTAGCCGTGTGCTCTGAAGGATGCTTTTGTGTGGACGCTTTTTACATTAAAAATTAAATTTTAAAACATCATCTAGGAAATTAAAATGTTAGCTTTTCAGATGATGATAGAATTTCCTAAAGCATAACTTTGTGCAGAATATCAGTGACAATTTGAAGCATGCACATTTTGCTTCTAAATAGCTAGTTGAACAAATTTTACAGGTCTTTGATGCAGAAGAGTGCCCTGTACCCAGGAGTGTTCATACCTCTGCAGAACAGACACCTGCTCATGCAACAAAACTTCCTCTTCCTCTTTTTTTCCTGACACGCACCCCCTCAATTTGCTGTGGGAGGGGGAGATTGCGGGACACCCCATGGAGCAGATTTGGGGCTGCAAAGCAGAGGAGAGAAAGGGGATGCCCTGTTTTATGAGCGGAAATAACCCATAGTGTTGAATTTCACCCATAGTATCCGGATAGACAAAAAATGCTTTGCTTAAGGAACCTCTGCACACTGCCAGGAGGTGTAGAATTAATATGCCCTGTTATCATTATTGAGCTAATAAGGTTTCAAACTGAGAATTCCTTGCAAGTGGATGAAAAAGTAGCTGGTAGTTCTACTAACGTGTTGAATTATCTGCAGATTGTTTTCTTTCTTTGTTATATACAGTATATGAGTCACTTTTCCCATAGTGGCTCAGAGTAACTTACAATAGAATAATAGAGCCATAGAGTTGGAAGGGACCCAAGAGTTCATCTAGTCGAACCCCCTGCAATGCAGGAATCTCAGCGAAAGCATCCATGACAGATGGCTATCCAACCTCTGTTTAAAAACCTTGTGGGAATCTGTTCCACTGCCAAACAGTTCTTACTGTCAGAAAGTTTTTTCAAATGTTTAGTTGGAATCTCCTTTCTTGTAACTTGAAGCCATTGGTTCCGAGTCCTACCCTCCAGAGCAGGAGAAAACAAGCTAGTTCCCTCTTCCATGTGACAGCCCTTAAGATATTTGAAGATAGCTATAATAAAAGCAATTGAAAACGTCCTATAAACATCTAAAAGCACAGTTATACAGATAAAAGATGCAGACTTAGGGATTGCATCCCACTAAAAGAGGCCGTAATGGCACGCTTTAGATTAAAAGCCAAAAGCTCAGGTTAAGAGAAAAGTCAAACCTACAGTTAAAGTAGATGAGGGTTTATCACCCCAAAATTCTCAGTACCTAAAATGGTATACATCATCAAGATTTATGGAGAGTTTCTCTCTCAAGAATAAGTGCTAGCTTTTGGAGTTGTACCGAAATGGGTTAGTCAGAGAGAGAGAGAGAGAGAGAGAGAGAGAGAGAGAGAGAGAGGAAAAAAAGAATAGGCTCCATTATTTCATCTTTGCAAAATTTATGCTGCATGAGAATCTGTATTTGTACTTATTGTTCCAGCTTTCAAACATTTCAAACATAAAAATTCAGATTTGAATTGCTTATGAATCAGGTCTGTCACCTCTCTAGTTCTTGGTTAGCTCTACAAAGAAGAATATCAGAATGTGTCTGGGTTGTACTCAGTGCTTTGTGAGCAGAACTCCACTCATGCAACAAGGCTTTTCCCTTCCTCTCCCCTGCATTTCTCAAAAATCTGCCGTGGTTTGATTCCCCAACCCTGTGGATCTGATTTTGAAGGATGGCTTCAGGAAAGGGGACAGGAAGGAAAAGTTCTGTTCTACAAGCAGAAGTCTCTTAAGATGGTGGAACATTGAGTATCTCCTTTTTTCAATATCACAAAAAGGATTTCTTAGCCTGTTTATATTGTATTATTTTCTGTCTTTGAGAAAATTCAGAGGCCCAAACTAGTGAGCAGGGTCTTAGAATAGAAATCCCATTTTATCTTTTGTTCATTGCTCCTTTCTTGACCCCTTTTTATGAATTGTTTTTCCCAGTGTGTTTGCTCTATTTCTTTACCTTACCTGCCCTCATCTTCACCATGATATAGAGATGCTGTTTTCACCTCTGCTGTGTTTATTATTTCTGCCATCGTTCTGTCACTGCCTTCCTTCCACATACCTGAATATATACAGAAGTCTTGATCTAGCTAGTTTGATTTCTTACAGCGTTGGTGGTAAAAACATCAACAGATTATTTCATGTCACATTTTATAAAATGACTGGGGCAAGATTTTCTGTAGAAGATGGAGAACAAAACAAGATTATTCCCCTTTTGTATTTGCCACTACTTGCTAAATAACTAAAAGAAAAAATTGTTTCCAGGGACTATTTTCCAAATAAGATTAGTAGGTCAACTTGTTCATAGCCTGAAGGATCACATGCTAAATGCAAATCTGATCACACATTTATATTTAGTAACTTTGGCTATCAAGTAAATTAAAATGGAAAAATGTTATGATTTAAATTCATGGGCTTTTGTTTAAAAAACAAACAAAAACAAATCGTGTGCAAGATATTCCTCATTTGTTATGCCTTGATTGTGTGCGCTAATAACACCACAAAGTGGGTGCAAACTAAATTCTTCTTATGAATAAGAATTTTTATGCAGATCAATAATACAGACTTTGGAGTCTGTGCACTTAAATTACAGGAAATGGTACCTAATTCTTTTCACTTGATTATTAAACTAACTTTGCTGCCACCTGGTGGCTTTCACCTTGTTACTGCATTGAACCTAGTGCCTGTATTCCCAGATTTAAATCAACATTTAGTCTTCAGGTGTCCATATTAATAACACTGCAAAGTAAGTTTCCTCTTCATGCAGGCTGACTTCCAGAACAAGGACTGGTCATTTTTATTTCTCTGTACCTTCAGAAAAGAGGGCAGAAGGAAACGTCAGGTTCTCTTCTTAACACACCAAGCTGCTTCACTACTATTCTGTCCTTTCCTCTTCTGTGGATGTTTAAGAAATGCAAAACTGATGTGTCTGTGTTTTACCTGTGCATAACTTACCTGTCGCTATATCTCTGAAAACAGGAACTGTTCGTAAAATCTATATAAAAGCAATGGTTAAAGAGATCTGGTCATTTGAGTAGCTCATATAAGTGAAGTCCAATGAGTGGGATCCAAGAAACTATTGCTTACAGAAGAGACTTCCCCCCCACTGCCTCTTTGCTACTGCAGCCTGTGTTTCTTCCTATGAACTGTGCCAGGGAATTTGCTGGACCCTCTGCAGTACATGGGACATAGCAAAAAGGGGCAATCTCTTTCCACAATGGGCTCTCTGGACCCTACCCCCATCTTGTAACTAACATAGCAGTCAAGCTACTAAATCTTTGTGCTGGCCTTTCGCTGTGAGCAGTACTTGTTCAATATGTACATTCTAAGCTGTTGTGTCTATCTCACTGGCTTTCTTCAGATTTGCTAAAAACCGATATCGTGCTATGGACTTTAATCCAGTTTTGGATGATATATTGATATATATCGCCCAGCCCTAGCACCGACCTCTGACCTCCACCTGGGCAAGCCAGAGGTGTCATCCAGGGCACGTTCCAGACAGGCAAAAACTCCCAAGGAGGGTGTGAATCAGGGACCAGTGACGAAAAATGGTCTGGAGAAAGTTCTGAGTGTCAAGTAGAGGTCTGGGAGACCGCATCCAGGTTCCTCACTCCTATTCCTGGGGGGAAATAATTCAGCATGAGCTATTTTCTTAAATTGAGCAATTGGGGGGGGGGGGTCTTTTGCTAAATCACCGCCATTACTTGGGTCTAGTAAGCGTGCAGTAAGTTTGATGTATTGATAATGTAACTATAGGTTTGGTTTTTTTTTTAAAAAAAAGCAGTTGATTGAATCCAAAGGTTGCACAAGCAGAAGACAGCTCATGCAGCCAATCTTTTTATTGTAGCCGCAGCTCATGCTGTTCAGGAGGACTCCCAGCCCTCCAGAGAGACTTTGTGGAGACGCAGGCTAAGAGGAAATACCAGTTGCATGAGTGGTCTTCAACTCATATACAGACTGTGGCTCTATCCCAGTGTCAGCTTGAAAATGTTCTACCACCTTTCCTAAGTGATCAGCTAAATTAAGCTGTGCTGGTTAGACTTGTATGTTTAATATGATCCGTATTTTATTTAAATTAATTGCTCACACCACCCCCCCATATTTGCACCAAAGATTCCAAACCAAAATAATTTATGTGTGGATGACAAGTTTTCCATACTTTACTTTCACATCCCACACAGTGAATGCTGGATTGGCCTCCCCTCTGTTACCTCACATGGCTGGTTCCATGCTAGTAACATCAGCAAATGTTTGCTGTAGACTATCTGTAAGTCTCTAGACTAGTGCTTAAATAACATGAACCAAATTGGCATGGTGAGTGCTGGCTAATTCAATGTGGCTTAAGATGTCTTCTTTGCAAAAGCTTCCAATTTTGATGTTGTCTTAGTAGCAGTTGACCTTGTGCTTTGTAGAGGCGGGAGCTATGTGGCTGTTTTGGGAGAAGCCATAACAAAGCAGTCAAGGCAGGGCTTTGAGTATGTCTTCTGAAAACCTCTGAAAATCAGACTTCCAGATTCTTTTTCTATACAAACATTGATAGCATATTAAGAAGCTGTCCTACTGAACTTTCACATTAATCCTTAAGAGAGGAAGTGTGAAGGTCTTCCGCTATTTACATAGCAGGTTGCTTCGATTTATATCATAGAACGGACCCACTGAAATCACTGAAGTTAGATTAGTCATTCTCATTTAAATCAGTGTATGATTTAAATCAAGAGTATGACTTCAATTGATACAATTTAGCCTGCCAAGTGTGAGAGTCCGGAAAGAGTAGCTGATGATTCGCTTTAGTTCCTGTGGTTGGCATAGCATGTATACTAGTTGCCCATTGTTGAAAGTTCAAGTTTTCTTTTGTGCAAAGTGCACTGGTGTCCGAAAGCTAGTTGTGGGGTTTTTGTTTTATGTTGGAGCTGTCTCAATTTTATTGCTGCTTCACCTTTATTATTATTACTATATTTCTTTAATAAAAAGATTTGCCCGTTCCTTTCTAGTGGTAGAAACTACTTTACTCGAAATTTAATGAAAATGAAGTGCGAGAAGACGCTCATTATTTTAGTCTTCCTGATTGCTGGTACAATTTATATTCTTAGTATTTACGGCATGATTAAGACTTCTTACTAACACGGCTGCTTCATTGTAGGAGGACTGACCAACGGTAGTGGTCGCTATATCTCTGCAGCCCCTGGAGCAGAAGCAAAGTATCGCAGTGCAGCAAACACCTCCAGTCTTTTTAGCTCCAGCAGCCAATTGTTTCCTCCTTCGCGCCTCCGTTACAGTCGGTCTGACATTATGCCTTCTGGACGTAGTAGGTTACTGGAAGATTTCCGAAACAATCGCTTCCCTAATCTTCAACTAAGAGACCTAGTTGGACACATAGTTGAGTTTTCACGGGACCAGCATGGCTCTAGGTTAGTATTTGTTGTAACTTATACTCCCTGGTCCTGAATGGGGTAACTGTGCCCCTGAAGGACCAGGTGCACATCCTGGGAGTCATTTTTGACTCACAGCTGTCCATGGAGGTGCAGGTTAATTCTGTGTCCAGGGTGGCTGTCTATCAGCTCCATCTGGCTTGCAGGCTGAGACCCTACCTGCCCGCGGACTGTCTCGCCAGAGTAGTGCATGCTCTAGTTATCTCCCGCTTGCACTACTGCAATGCACTCTACGTGGGGCTACCTTTGAAGGTGACCCAGAAACTGCAATTAATCCAGAATGCAGCAGCTAAACTGGTGACTGGGAGTGGCCGCCGGGACCATATAACACCGGTCCTGAGAGATCTTCATTGGCTCCCAGTACGCTTCCAAGCACAATTCAAAGTGTTGGTGCTGACCTTTAAAGCCCTAAATGGCCTCTGTCCTGTATACCTGAAGGAGCATCTCCACCCCATCATTCAGCCCGGACACTGAGACCCAACGCCGAGGGCCTTCTGACTGTTCCCTCACTGCGAGAAGTGAGCTTGCAGGGAACCAGACAGAGGGCCTTCTCGGTAGTGGCACCTGCCCTGTGGAACGCCCTCCCATCAGATGTCAAGGAAACAAGCAGCTATCCTATTTTTAAAAGAAATCTGAAGGCAGCCCTGTTTAGGGAAGTTTTTAATAGTTAATGCTGTATTGTTCTTAACACTTGATTGGGAGCCGCCCAGAGTGGCTGGGGCAACTCAGCCAGATGAGCGGGGTATAAATAATAAAATTCTTACTCTTATTCTTATGTTATTTTCAGTTGTTGTTTTTTTACTACTTTGCTCTAGTTATTCGACTTCTATTCAACTTGAGGTTTTTACTTATGTACAATTCTGCTGCTTACAGATTTATACAGCAGAAATTAGAAAGAGCCACTCCAGCTGAACGTCAAATGGTATTTAGTGAGATTCTGCAAGCAGCATATCAGCTGATGACGGATGTGTTTGGCAACTATGTCATACAGAAATTCTTTGAGGTAAGTGCCTAAAGGAAGCTGTTCAAAGGTTTTTAACCTCTGAGTTTGTTCTGATGGGGGGGGGGGAACCTAGACTATATTCCGACTCCCCTGTTTGTGGTGTTGAAGGCTGCTCACATGCTTTTCTTTCCAGCTTTCCACAGGTTTGAATAATCCACTGATAGGCGATTTAAATTTCTTATAGTGGCGTGAGATGACTTTCATAGTAACACGCAGAGAGGTGTGCTTGGTTTTTGTTAACAGTGCCTTCCCTTCTCTCGTAGTTTGGAAGCATAGACCAGAAGTTAGCCCTTGCTACGCGCATTCGTGGGCATGTTCTCCCATTAGCTCTGCAGATGTACGGTTGCCGTGTAATTCAGAAAGCCCTCGAGTCTATCTCACCTGACCAGCAGGTAATTGTAAGTTAGAACAATATTTTTGTATTCCATTACAAAAAAACCCACAAATGTAAAATGTTTCCTGTTTTGCTTTGCTGGGAAACGTGCTTGTAACAATATAGTAGTCTGATTCTTTATAGAAGGCACGATTCTTGTTAAATCATAATTGGGAAATGCACACTTGCGGGGAAAGTAACCTGTTACGGACCTGTGTAACCTGGCAATGCCAAATTATTTCTCTGTAGAATGAAATGGTGAAGGAGCTCGATGGGCACGTCCTGAAATGCGTGAAGGATCAAAATGGAAACCACGTGGTACAAAAATGTATAGAATGTGTCCAGCCCCAGTCACTCCAATTTATTATTGATGCTTTCAAAGGACAGGTAATTAGTTTTTTTTTATATTTACTTTCTTTAACTGAATGGTTACTATCCATAATCACAGCTTTTCAGATAACATTGGTTAGCACGCTGTTGCAAATATAGTCTTCCTACGTGTGTTTCATTTGTTTAGGGTCCTATCCAGTGCTGCTGTTCTGCTGGTGCAATGGAACATTATTTCCCCTGAAACCCTCCCCTCCGAACCCTCAAAATCTGATCCAGGGGGTTGAAAGACCCTCTGCAGCAGGCCAAGGAAGGGAAGCTCCATCATGTGAGCAGAACTCTGTGCACACAGGGTCGGATGCAACCTTTAATTTGCCACGCAGGGCCAAGCCAAGACATTTTGCCACCTGAGGCGAACCGCAAAATGGCTTCCCCCTCTCTGCCAGGGAAGAAACGGGGAGTGAAGACTGACATCAGGAATAAAGGGGGGAATAGAGATCTATTATCGGGGTCCGTTGCCCTGTGCATCATGCCGCCGGAGGCAGTTGCTTTACCTGGCCTCATAGGTGGGCCAGCCCTGCACAGGCCTCTCTGCTCAGAGGGAGCATGGCCCACCTATATTCAGAAGTTCTGGTTGGTCACCAACTTCATCAGCTACAGGGATATGGTTTCATGCATCCACTGGCAGGCTCTGTGCTTAGCACGGCAGTGCAAATGAGCGGGGTGGCAGGCAGATGAGGGCGAGAAACTCACTATGTCGCTTTGCTGCCTTTGGGTCTTTGGTTACTGGCATCAGGAAGCACACACAGCCTGGGATGTATGCTGCTTCTTGGGGTTGCAGTATACTGTTCTCCATAAGAAAAGCTTGCTAGTCGCCCCCCCCCCTTTTTTCTCTGTAGCAAGTCACCAAAGAAAGAAAAGTTTGCTTACCTATGTATGATGAGAGTGGCATGTGCTTTGGAGTCTCTGCATGCATTGCTCTGCCCTGCCAGGTTGGTTCTGAACAGGGAAGAGCTTCCCTGTCATACAGAATCTCAGTTTAGATAAGTGGCTTTGCTTCATGAAGACTCCTGGTTATTTTGCAGTATTAGGGTCGGAGAGCTTTAAATAATGCCAATATATTTGGCATCTGGCAACCATTGCACGCCTTCGGTTTCCGATGGTACATGGGTAGAGAAGTATAAAAAGCCTGGGACACAACCGTCTAGCCTAAATACAGAAATATTTAAAGGTAAAGGGACCTCTGACCATTAGGTCCAGTCGTGACCGACTCTCGGGTTGCGGCGCTCATCTTGCTTTATTGGCCGAGGGAGCCGGGGTACAGCTTCTGGGTCATGTGGCCAGCATGACTAAGCCACTTCTGGTGAACCAGAGCAGCGCACGGACACGCCATTTACCTTCCCGCCAGAGCGGTACCTATTTATCTATTTGCACTTTGATGTGCTTTTGAACTGCTAGGTGGGCAGGAGCAGGGACCAAGCAACGGGAGCTCATCCCGTCGTGGGGATTCGAACCGCCAATCTTCTGATCGGCAAGTCCTAGGCTCTGTGGTTTAACCCACAGCGCCACCCGCGTCCCCTACAGAAGTATTTAGCCTAGCCTAAATACAGAAGTAATGTATTTGGCGTTAACTTGGGAAGTGTACACTCGATTCTAACCAAACTAAGCCTCCTGGTGTATGTTGTGCTCTAGGAGGCTTAGTTTGGTCAGAACTGAGTGTACACATGAATAATAATAATAATAATAATAATAATAATAATAATCTGTTGGGAGCTGCCCAGAGTGGCTGGGGAATGAATGAATGAATGAATGAATGAATGCATGAATACTACTACTTGTTGTTGTTGTTACTACTACTACTACTACACTTCCAGAGTTAACACTAAATAGTTTACTTCTGGTAAATGAGCCACCATAGCTGCTAGAGGGCCATGAAAATTTGTGTCCCTGGCTTTTTAGACTCGTCTACCCTTGTACTACCTGAAACCAAAGGGCACATTAGTTCCCAGATGTGAATTTTTTTCAGCTGTCCTACCCCACTGCATTGGTCTTCAGAATACAGACCCCTTCACATATTAAACTCTGTAATGGGACGTGAAGAAAAGGTTCCTGTCTTGTGCAACAGGGGATCAAAATTTTCCTATAGGTGCGGTGTAATTTCTTGCCAAAGGGAAAATGCATGAATATCTGTGTTCAATGTTACACAATATATTAAAAAGTAAAAGTCACTTGTTCTCCCTCCTTCCAAAAACCATGTTTACATTGAATGTTTTTCAATAATGTGGTGTAATTAAAGATAGGAAAATCTCCTTTTGAGCACCCGAGGCATCTTCATCTGGAATAGAGCAAATTTAATGCAGTGTGTGTTAATAATTACAATCCTGTCGTTTTAAGGTGTTTGTGCTTTCAACTCATCCTTATGGCTGCAGAGTAATTCAACGTATTCTGGAGCACTGCACTGCTGAACAGACACTTCCCATTTTAGAAGAACTGCATCAGCACACAGAACAACTTGTGCAGGTTGGTGTACACTGAAATATTATGGGGAGCACAAAATACATTGTGTAGCTGTATTTTTATTAGCAAATATTAATCAGAGTTTGGGTATATTGGAAGTAAATTATTTAAAAAAGATTGTGTCAACCTTTTCAGTTATTAGATTTTTGGTGTAGTTTCTGTTGGGCATTATCGGTTTCCCTATATAACTTTAAATGCTACAGTTCCAAAACATGGGTATGTAAGAGTGGTCTCCTCTTCAACTGAGGTTTTTTGGGCGCTTTAAAAAATGCTAAACTAATGTATATGCTTGAGACAACTTAAGTGTGTTACTTTCAGGATCAATATGGGAACTATGTTATTCAACATGTGCTGGAACATGGACGTCCTGAAGACAAGAGTAAAATTGTGTCTGAAATCAGAGGGAAGGTTCTAACTCTGAGTCAGCATAAATTTGCCAGGTATCGTAAACAGTGAATTACTAATTGCTGTTTAATATTGGGCAGTGAAGGACTGCTTTATTATTCCTTTCTGTGCCTTTATATCTGCCTTTCTTTCATCTTGGAACCCAAGGCAGTCACCCCTTTAAGGCACCGACCAAACCCAGACCTGAAATATAATAGGGTCAGTTTAGCCATTGCTACTCCTAAGTGCTCCACAGGATAACTCAAAAGACTTGGGCCACGTGATAGGAACCCAAGCTGGGATTCCTCCCTTTGCAAGCATCGCCTTTCCTAAAAAGTGGGCAACACTGCCATGGGGAGCGGTTGTGCTTCTCTCTGATGGAAATGAGCATGTGATGCTACCTCTTCTGACACGAGGAGTCATTTCAGCAGAATCTGCGCCTCAGAGGTTAATGTACATGAGAGGCCACAGGGATAGATTAGCACAATACAGTAATGTTGTATTGTCTCATAGTTTAAGTGCAATGTATTTCATTTTAATGTGTAGCGTTTAATCTGCTTAGTAATGTATTTAGCTGGATCTAATTTGTCTCTTTATCTATTCTTTATTCCATTCCATTCTGTAATCTTTCCTGCATTCTGTTCCGTAATCTTTTTCAGCAATGTGGTAGAAAAATGTGTCACTCACGCATCTCGTGCGGAAAGAGCTTTACTTATTGATGAAGTGTGTTGCCAGAATGACGGTCCTCACAGTGCCTTATACACCATGATGAAGGACCAATATGCAAACTATGTTGTTCAGAAGATGATTGACATGGCTGAACCTGCTCAGCGAAAGATTATAATGCACAAGGTAATTGTGCATATCTGCTCCAGACTTTGAAAGAACTCTTAATTTAAAAATCATTTCCCAGCTTTTGCAAACTTTGGGTAACTCTTGCATGCTTTTGTGTCTGACAGTTTCTCTCTCTCCCCCACAACCCAATAACTCCATGTTTTAATTCCTCATTTTGTAAGTGGCATAATTGAAAATAGGATGAAAGTTAATGATACTGATTTCAAATAGGTTCTTTAAAATTTCTGTGTTGTTCATATGAAAAAGGTAAAGGTTAAGGACCCCTGGATGGTTAAATCCAGTCAAACATAACTATGGGGTGTGGCACTCATCTCACTTCAGGCTGAGACAGCATTTGTCCACAGACAGCTTTCCGGGTCATGTGGCCAGCATGACTAAACCACTTCTGGTTCAACGGGGCACCGTGATGGAAACCAGAGCGCACGGAAATGCTGTTTACCTTCCCGCTGCTGCGGTACCTATTTATCTATTTGCATTGGTATGATTTTGAACTGCTAGGCTGGCAGGAGCTGGGACAGGGCAACGCGAGCTCGCCCCGTCGTGTGGTTTTGAACCACCACCCTTCTGATAAGCAAGCCCAAGAGGCTCAGGTTCATATAAATATGGATGGGAATGATAATTTATTCAACCTGGATAGCTCTGTTGGTTGGAGCGTGGTGCTGATAATGCCAAGATTGCAGGTTCAATCCCCGTATGGGGCAGCTGCATATTCCTGCATTGCAGGAATGAGAAGATCCTCAGGTGTTCTTCCATCTCTATGATTCAACAGTAACCATGCTTTTTTACTAGACTGTAGATACACACCTGGTTGCAAATAATGTTGAACTATAGCTAAATGTGAACAAGCAGCATGCTTGTGTGTAATGCCTGCTTCACTCTTTCCATGCTTTATTACTTATATGCAGTGCTTTTTTTCTGGGGGTACGCATACCCCTAAACATTTTGTGAATCTAAGTTTGGCCTCATTGAGGGGCATTATTTCAATATGAGTAGGAAAATGAGAGTACCCCTAAACATTTCTTAAAGAAAAAAACCACTGGTTATATGTAATACATGATTCTCCCAGTTTAGCCTCACAGTGAGGTCGGTTAGGCAGAGAGTGAGTGGCTGACCCAAACCATTGAGCTTCAGTGCCGAGTGGGGATTTGAATCCTGGTTTCCAAGGTGCTGCTCTTGCACTGCCCAGAAACATTCCACAATGTGGCTTGTTGTGATGCCTGAACTGGGTTCATGCCTCCTCTCCAAACAAACCATGTTCAGAAGCCAAATTTGAGAGCCAGTGTGGTGTAGTGGTTAAGAGCGGTAGTCCCGCTCCTCCACATGTAGCTGCTGGGTGACCTTGGGCCAGTCACACTTCTGTGAAGTCTCTCAGCCCCACTCACCTCACAGAGTGTTTGTTGTGGGGGAGGAAGGGAAAGGAAGGGAAAGGAGAATGTTAGCCGCTTTGAGACTCCTGAAGGGGAGTGAAAGGCGGGATATCAAATCCAAACTCTTCTTCTTCTTGTTGTTCTTGGCTTACCTCTTGTTTGTTCGGAGAAGCAAACCACTAGCTTGGATGTGAACATTATTGTCTGTGAACTCTTGTGAAGGGAAGGCTTAAAGGAAGACATATCTGCCCCAGTAGAAGAGTTCCTTGCTAGGAAGCAGTGGATCAAAATGTAGTACAGTGGTACCTTGGTTCTCAAACTTAATCCATTCTGGGAGTCCATTCGACAACCAAGGCGAGGCTTCCGATTGTCTGCAGGAGCTTCCTGCATCAGATGTTCGGCTTCCGAAAAACGTTCGCAAACCGGAACGCTTATATCTGGGTTTGTGGTGTTCAGGAGCCGATTTGTTTGACAAATAAGCCGTTTGGGAACCAAGGTACCACTGTAATTTTTCTTACGCCTGGTCCTCACTTGGGTTCATCTTAAATATTATTTGTCTCTGAAGATTTTATCATTGATCTCGGAGTTCATAAACATTAACGTAAAACTAACAAAGATGTCTTGAATATTCTGCTTCAGTTTATCATCTGCTCTCTTCGTGATAGGAATGTTTTGACTAAAAGCTGGATTTTCTTATTGCAGATTCGCCCCCATATTACCACCCTGCGCAAATACACCTACGGCAAACATATCCTTGCCAAGCTGGAAAAGTATTACCTGAAGAACAGTGCTGACCTGGGCCCAGTTGGAGGGCCACCTAATGGAATGCTTTAAGGACACATTCAGAAAATCTTGAAGATGAATTTTATTGTGAATTATCAAAACATACAACTTAACTCAAAACGTTGTGATTTTTTTTATATAAAAAAACCCCCTATTTATTGACTCTTCATGCATTTGTAAAAAATTTTATTCTTGTGTATATTTTTGGGGAATGAATTGCAACATATTGCCATTTCTTATCAGAGACCTATCAGATTGTGTGGCTCACAAAGCACAGAATGCCTGTAAATGATGTAACTATCCGAATAGCTCTCACATTTTGTAAATTTTTACCTTGTAAAGTCATTGAATAAAATAGTTTTTAAAGGGAAAAAAAAGTACAGTATTCTTTTAATATACTGGCTCACAATCTGGTAGGTCTCCCCAACATCACAGCACGTGTTTATATAGTTGTATATAGAAATTAGTTTAATTTCTCCCCCCACCCCTTTGTGCGGAATCCTTTTTTTATAACAGATGAAAATAGATGATTGCATAATTATTATTTAACATGTTACAGAAAGTTAAGTTCTGTATTTTGGTGGTTCACAATTTTATAATCCAAATAGCAATCAGGGCACTGAAGAATATCAGTAAGGAATGATAAAATGTGAACATTGAGGAATAGTTTCTACCTTTTTACTTTGGAAACAATTTTTCTTTTTCTTTTAATGTAATGTGCCCTTTTCTCTAGCAGTGTATAAAAGCCATGTATATACTTAAATATTTAATTGATGTGCAAGATAGGGGAATAAAAATCAAGGTGGTACTTTGGTCCAGCAACGTACTGTCTGGGAAAAGAGTAAACCTGCATTAAAATAATAGGCAGTCAGTGGGCATAAGGTGTGTGCTTTGCTTTGCATATACAATTGTAAGACAGGATTTGAAAGTGTTGATAGGCTTTGTGTTCTCACAGGTAGCTGCAAACGGTAGGCAGGTAATGGTGGAGGAAAGGCCTACTGAGACTTTGATAGCTCAACATCTAAAGCATGATTAAATATTCAAATAACTTTTTGCTTCCTTATAAATATAAGCATTATATAAGTATAGTTAATAGATGTAAGTTTACCGTTTGTAAGCAGATTTCTTGTTTTCAATGTTTTACAAGCCTTGCTAATTGAGTAGTGACGCTTACTTTGGTTGTACAGATGTACATTTGTAAACCTCCATGCTGTAAATGTAATTTGTTTTACCCCTTTTGGGAAGAAAATTTGCATTTTAGTGTATATTCATACCCCTGTCCCTTTTTTGCCTTGACATAGTGTTGTATAATGTAAATTTATTTCAGCAAATCAAGACTGATTTTTTAAAAGATTCTATCTTTATATGGTTTCAGAACTACGAACCAGCTTTCTTTTATCTATTATGAGGAAATGTTTTTGTTTAACATAGTTGTTCTGTTAATATGGATATTTGGGGAACTTAATCAGTTTAAACATTAATGAGAATAAAGGCAAATTAATGGACTGAAATACTGACCACACAAACCAGTGCTTCTTCCATCTTAAATGTGGCACGATTTGTTTTTGTACAGAAGAGTACTGTATTTTTGGACAGCTTACTTCATCCTAAAGCAAATATGTATGATACTGTCAATTTTTCTCTGAACAAGACACTGTAACAGTAAGATAAAAGCTGTACATTTACAAGCGGCCTTATGTACATTTCCCAGTTTCCTTTTTAAGGCAGAATTGTGACCATATGTGTATAATTAAAATCCTTTTTAATCCTTTGCCTATGAAAATATTTTGGAAAGAAGCTTACTTTGTATATTCAGTTTCGGAAAGATAAAGTGCTTTGTATTTTGTTCAAGTCAGTATTTTGTGTAAACACTTCATTTTGATGTCATAACATAGGTGCTTTGTCTCAAAGCTGCTGGAAGTAGTGATTTGACTATAGATTGCATTGAAACCTTTTGTGGAGAGGCCTAGAGAGAAGATAGGAGAGCAACATGTCATCTCATTTACAAAATGCTCATTTTTATTAAAAATATAATCGCAGCATACAGACATTTGCTTACAACAAAATTTAGTTTGTTGATAATTTAACACAACTGCTCAACAGTTACTTACACCTTAAAATAACTCAAGTATCTCTCACAATTTGAATTTATATAGTAGTTTCCTCCTTTCCCTATATTTAACTTTTGAATTTAAGTTTAATGACAGTTATAGAACATTTTCCCAGTAGATACAGGAAACTACTAATCTTTCCAGGGAGTTTGCCATTGGATATGGTGGTTCATGAGAGGGGAGGTGTGTAATACCTCTAGTCTATCAAGTTAAAATTTCTTCCATTTGTCTCAAACAGTCTTCAAACAATAATTCAGTATTTTTTGGTACATTTCAAGTCTGTTCTGTAACCTGTTGGCTGGCCTAAGTGGCATAGTTATACTCTAATAATATTTTATCTTCTGTTAATCTGACCAATACTTTCTCTAATCAGTTGTATATTTCTGCAGAAGTAGTGTAGGAAACCAAGAATACTTTCCCACATAATAAGCTTTCTTGGTTTGAGGATGTTTGTCCCACTACAGTCTCTTCCCAATGTAGATTTGGTTATGGAACATTTTTTCCTAGTCTGTTTAGGTCTGTTCTGCCTCTAGGCTGCTCTTAGTTCATATTGAATAATGTAATGTTCACTTGTAATATGCTGTAAAGAAAACAACAAAATGAAAATGTGTGAATAACTTTATGCAACATGCTTGGTCTTATGTTTTGATTCTTATCAAAAAGCCTTGGGTTACACCCTCGACTAAAATTGCTACTTTCATTTCTGGGTTTAGCAGGTCTCCAAAGGAGGTTTCTATCAGTATTTTCTTCCTGGATTTAATTGGTTGAAATTGTGGAATTTTTCATCATCTCTACAGTTTTCCATTTGCTAGAAGAGCCACTTAACAGTATCTTAACTGTCTGATGGACCCTAATTACTTGGTAAAACTGAGCAAATCTTTGTAGAAGTCACAGTAAAAGTGGGTCTTCATCTATATTAGAGGCTTCATCTATATTTGCGGGGGCTGGGGGCCCCCAAAGTTGATGGGCATTGCCATTCCAAAGGTGTGTGTGTGCCGTGTCATGTGACTGATTATGTGGGGCGGGAATTATCTGGGTCCCTCCAATATTTTCTTCAAGTTGGCACCCCTGAGAGGAAGAGTGTGGAAGGTGATTTTTGTCAATTTCCCCTTTCTCTTATACAGTGGTACCTCAGGTTAAGTACTTAATTCGTTCCGGAGGTCCGTTCTTAACCTGAAACTGTTCTTAACCTGAAGCACCACTTTAGCTAATGGGGCCTGCTGCTGCTGCCCCGCCGCCGGAGCACGATTTCTGTTCTCATCCTGAAGCAAAGTTCTTAACCCGAGGTACTATTTCTGGGTTAGCGGAGCCTGTAACCTGAAGCGTATATAACCCGAGGTACCACTGTAATGCTCAGTACTACCACCTTTGAAATTCCATAGCAGCTTTTCAGCAGAGGAGCAAGATGGGATGTCGTCCCCAGCCCACTGTTCAGGGAGAGCGTTCCATGCGTGCAGTCCTGCTCAGAGGAGCTTCTGGGTCTTCTCCACCACTCAGCCTTTGGCCCTACAGACATGGTTAGAATCCCATCAGCCTCACTCAGTGTGGCTAATGGTTAGAGTTGCTGGGATTTTAGTCCCAGGCACCAGAGGGGCACCACGTCATGTAAGGCTGCTCTAGATAAATACCAAAGAACCTGTGACTCATATTCCAACTGCCTGGCTGGCTCTAACGGGAGTTGGAGGCCAACCACATCTCAAGAGCTACAGGTTCCCCTTCCCTGAAGTGTCTGCCAGCATTTTCACCATTAAATCCACACCACAGCATTTCCAGAGACTCTGATGTTTCAGGTGTTTTATCTTGGTAGCGTCAAACGGTAACTCTAGCAATGGAGCCCTAGTTGCAAGCCAGAGCAGAGAGACATCCTTAGGTCGCTACCCTATTGTATAAGACTTGGTAGAAATGGTCAAATACTGTATTTTTTGCTCTATAAGACTCACTTTTTCCTTCCTAAAAAGTAAGGGGAAATGTGTGTGCGTCTTATGGAGCGGATGCAGGCTGTGCAGCTATCCCAGAAGCCAGAACAGCAAGAGGGATTGCTGCTTTCACTGTGCAGCAATCCCTCTTGCTCTTCTGGCTTCTGAGATTCAGAATAATTTTTTTTCTTGTTTTCCTCCTGCAAAAACTAGGTGCGTCTTATGGTCTGGTGCATCTTATAGAGCGAAAAATACGGTATGTTACAGTAATAGAACAGGGCAACTAACCTGTGGACCTCAAAATGTTGAACTGCACTTGCTGTTGGGCTCAACAAGGATAGCTAATGGTCAAATGTACGAGAGTGGTACTTAAGCAAGTTGTAGGAGGCCACTGGTCAGCCAGGCTTTATAGAAGCAGAATCTTCAGCCAGACTGTTAAACATACATCAACTTGATGACCCCCAGGGGAATTTTCCCATTTGAGAAGCATTGGCCCGATTTTGCGTCAAGCTGCTATTGAAACAAAGTTCACCAGATGGCTGCAGTTTGAGAAATGGGCTCCCTGTGGAACTAGTCCTTTGGATCCAAGCCTAGGTGGTCATATTGCATCCTAGGCTGGTTTGGTTGGCTGATTTATTTATTTAGATGACACATTCATTCTGTCTCTTCAGCAAAGTGTAGTGGAGCTCAGAGTTTTAGCAGACGTAAGATAAGCAGGTCCACCTTCTGATTTCCTAACTGTGACCTTATAGTAGTTGCTTTAACTCAGTAATGGGAAAACCACCAACACACTTCCTTATGACCATATACAGTGTGCTGGCAAGTTTCTTGCTTGCATTTTGCTGCAAGGCTTTCCACCCTTTTCTGGACTGTAATGTTGAGTCACAGGTTACACCTCCAGAGCCACACCTATTTTGTTTTCTTTTAAGGTCTCCGCATTGATTCAGAGCGTGCTTGTTTCTTTCCATTACCGCTCCTGCAAGGGAACAGGGAAACCTAATGAATGAGGTTTCTCGTAGCCAAACGTCCTACAGCTATCCCATGGGCCATCCCTTTTCCCAGAGACTTTGCTAGTGATTTTATGCTGGCTCTGTGGTTTCTATTAAGACTGTGGACTCTTCATGCATAGTCATAATTCTGTGATGATTTTTGCTGTTCAGATTCCAGCAGAGTGGCTACGTTGCTTAAGATTTGTGGCAGCTGGACACTGGAATTAGTGCCTGCTGTAATTTTTTTTTAAATTCAAAGGTACATCTTGAGAACTGAACGCAAGGGGAGCTGGCAAATGCATCCTAATAGCTAAACATTAATCTGTTAACTAGGAACTTGGGCATTTGCCTATATGTTGCATCCATCTAGCTTAGGACTGACTGGCATCAGCTTGCTAGTGTTCCATGAGAGAGGTCTTCCTCAGCCCTGCTTAATGGTACCCAGGGGAACTGATCAGGTATGTGTTGCATCTAAATTCTCCAGTGAATCCAAAAATTTGCTCGGCTAGAGGGACAGACCGTTAAACAATGCTCATACCAATCACTACACAGGCTGTGACTGAAAAAACAACTAGAGACATGGCAAAGGGTATGGTTGCCCCCCAACAGGGCTTTCTCTCTCCCCCTTCTCCTTTTCCTTGAATTGCAAATCCTCCCATTCAGTTTTGAAGTACCCCTCTATTTCAGAAGCATCCCATGTGGCCAGTGGAAAGGCTGAAAGTTCCAAAATCAAAGCTTCATCAGCACATAGAAGTAGTGGCACAATTAGTGCTCACAGTCACCGGAGCGCAAGATTATGGAGTCAGACCGATGGTCTACTTCAGTATTGTCTACACTGATTGGCAACAGCTCTCCAGGACTTTAGGCTGGCAACCCCAGCCTTACCTGGGGATGCCAGCAGGCAGCAGGTGCTCTAAATCTGATCTGTACCGGGAGATTTATTTTGTAGGGAGAGGAGCTCTAACCAGATAATTTTGGAGGTGGGAGTGGAGTGATACAGATGCAGAATACCAGACCCCTCAGTTAGGAAGATGGAGTAAATGAAACAAACTCTTAAAGATGCAATCCAAAGCATGTCATCTGTGGGAAAAGACAACTGAAGTCAGTGGGACTGATTTCTGAGTGTGGGTAAGATTGAGTGGTAAATGCCCCTGCTTGATTGCTTTGCTTAAATTGTGAGCTTTGCACTGTGGCAGCTGCTGGCTGCTCATTCCTTCATTCAGCTGCCTGATACCCCGTGGCAATTTGCTGATGTTTCATCAGTGCTGGAGCTATTGCAGTAGGTGCTTTCTGAGGATCCTATATATACTGTACTTTTAAATGTGTTTGTAGGAAGGGGTGAAGGGTGTTACTGTTTTGTTGTTTTTATTATGTATCTTGTATTTTTATGCCGTGAACCACCCTGAGATCTTCAGATGAAGAGTAGTATACAATTATTGTTGTTGTTATTTCCCTTCATATTTTGGAATAGGATTCCTATCAGAGATGACACACCTCCAGCTGAGTGGAGGAGCAGAAGATACAACAAAGGGAACAAAATTAGGCAGAGGAGGAGGGAGATGAATTTACAGCAGAGCGAGATGATGATGATGATGATATTTATACCCCGCCCATCTGGCTGGGCTTCCCCAGCCACTCTGGGCAGCTTCCAACAAAATATTAAAATACAGTAATGCATCAAACATTAAAATCTTCCCTACACAGGGCTGCCTTCAAATGTCTTCTAAAAGTCTGGTCGTTGTTGTTTTCTTTGACATCTGGTGGGAGGGCGTTCCACAAGGCGGGTGCAACTATCGAGAAGGCCCTCTGCCTGGTTCCCTGTAGCGGCTTCTCGCAGTGAGGGAACCACCAGAAGGCCCTCGGTGCTGGATCTCTGTGTCCCGGCTGAATGATGGGGGTAGAGACGCTCCTTCAGGTATACTGGACCGAGGCCATTTAGGGCTTTAAAGTTCAGCACCAACACTTTGAATTGTGCTTGGAAACGTACTGGAGGTGAGTTTCTAGCCTGAGTTAAGCACAACAGAGGTGTGCTGCTCTCCCAAAATTGGCTGCCTTATGAAGCAGTGTATATTTGCTTCCAGTGTGAACTTTGTGGGTATATTTATACATAGAGCAAAGCCTGCAAATGCACTAGAAGTCTCCAGTACATCCAAATGACACTAGTCTCAGTACAGTGGTGCCTCGCAAGACGAAATTAATTCGTTCTGCGAGTTTTTTCGTAGAGCAAGTTTTTTCATCTTGCGAAGCACCACAGTGGTGAGGGGTAGGGAGAACCAGGGCAGCTGCCGCAGCCGGTCCTTGGACTCACCCGCGCCTTGTGGACACTGCGCGACGCGGCTGCCGGAGGGTGGCGGGGCTCAGGAGTGCGACTCCGGCTGCAACGCTGGCTGCTGGCGGCAACGGCTCCTGAGGGGAGCACGTGAGGGTGGTGGGCAGCGGCGCGAGGCAGCCGGAAGGTCGGAAGGTCGGCCGGAAGGTGGGAGGGAGCCGGAGGAGCCGTCAGCAGGAAGGTGGGAGGGAGCCGGAGGAGCGGGGAAGCGAGTGTGCGACCGTCGCCATGACAGGAGAGGCAGGGCTGTTTCATCTAGCGAAGCAAGCCCTTAGAAAAATCCGTCTTGCGAAGCACCTCAGAAAACGAAAAACCCTTTCGTCTAGCGGGTTTTTCGTCTTCCGAGGCATTCGTCCTGCGGGGTACCACTGTACAACTGACTCCAGAACATCTTCTGCTCAGAAGTGGGGAATGCTAAGAACAGCTACCTCTCATGCCAGAATGTGACATGGCCCAGTCACTACTGCTGCCAAAGCACTTTCTTGAATATCTTCTTTAAAGATGTAGAATCCTCTCTTGGATCAAAGTATTTAATAGCTCTGGGCTTTCCTGCATTTGCAGTTTCAAGAGAGACCATGCGATGCTTTGCTAAAATGCTTGTGTTTGTGTGTGTGTGAAGTCAGAGAATCCCTGTCCCAAACTAAGGATGGCTTTTGCTGGCAAGAAGCTGCTGACTCACCACAGGAAGCCTGGATTACGAAAGCAGCCATCAATTAAAGGCTCAGCTGGAGAGCTAGTCAGGTCTCCCTGTGGATACCTGTGAAGACTTGTGAAGTTGTGCTGATTCATCAATCAGTATGACTCACAGCCGGATACATGCACAGCCTCTCTTGCAACATGCTGCGTTTGATGTATCAGGTGACGGGGAAGTTCTGTCTCAGGTGAGTATTTCCTACATGCAAATCATTACTTGGTGTCGTCTTCACCATAATTCATGCGCGAATTAAGTCAGTACGCCTGAAGACTGCTGAGTTGGGTTATCTCTCTTGCCCTCGCCCATTGCCCCCATCCCTGCCCAAAAGACAGAATAGCTTGAATAATATCCGCGGAGCACTTTGAGAGTGGCAGAAACAAAAGCAAGAATAATGCGGGGGAGACCCATAAGCTACGGGACAAGGATAACTGTGACTTTAAAGATGAATGGGAACCCTTTACAAAGTATTTGAAGACGCAACAAAGTGAATTGGCCTCCTTTGCAGGTTTTGAATAAACATTCACAAACTTTTTATTGACAATAATCGGTTAAATAATTTAAGGATTTATACAGCTTTGTAACACGCAGAGAACAGCATTCACAGAGAAACCAAAGACTGGAACTGAGGGAAGTCGGGAGGTGGGGGTGGGGTGGGAGGTTTGTGTGGGAGGGAGGGAAAATGGGAGGGAAATTAAGGATGATATGTTTTTGGATAATATCTTTTGTTTAAATCTTCAATAAAAATTATTCTAACAAATAATAATAATAATAATAAGGGGGGGGGGGAGAGAAGGGGCTGGGACAGAAAGACCAAAGTAGAATGGATGTATAGGAGTTTTTGTTCTGCCCACTGAATTTTTGAAAAAGGAATTACTTATTTCAGAATAATAATATTCTCCTAGGCACAATTTCTCGGAAGCAGAGCCTATTGGTGTTTTTGTTTTTAAGTGGTTTTAACTTGTAAGGAAGTATGCTTAGGGTTGCATCATTGTTTTAATTTCAAGTTTACGATCCAGTTATAATTTCCACAGGGGTGCAGCAATGGGGCTTGGCCGGGGGTACTTGCCATGCCCTCTCCCCTTGCTTAAGGGGGCACCTCATAAATTCATAAATGTGTTATAAAACCCCGCATGTGGCCAGCATTTTGTCTCATTGACATAACCTGCTATTAACAACACGCCTGCTATAATGAATGACAAAGTGTTCCACGTACTTATTTATGTATCCAGCACCATCTGTGTACATCTGTGCTTTATTCTCAGCAATCTTATGATGACACTTTAAAGTAGGTTGGCAATTATATTGCAGATAGGAGAGGGCTTGCCGAGTCTCTGGCTGAACCCCCCACCCCAACCCTGCTATTAAGGGTAGGCTGTTGTTGTTTTTTTTAATAATAATAAAAAAGTTAAATTCACTTAACAATGTGGCTTTGATTTGTGCTGGGAAGTGGGGAGGGGTGGTGAGTGCAAGTCATATTTGCCGACTTACTCCTTTGTGGTTCAGAAAATCACCACAAGCGAAATAACAGTTACAAAATAATAGTAGCAAAGTATGCACATCTCTTAAAATGTGCTTAATAAAACCATGTGCCCAGGGATATTCAGCTGTACATGCTTAAGCCCCGCGAGCCCCCCAACTCCAACCCTGTTACAATTAAAACTACCAAAAATTGCAAGAAGATAGACCTTTTCGTCAGGAAACCTGATAAAGTTGTTAAAAAAAAAAAAAAGGCAACATTGTCATGGAAGATTAAAGAGCAAAAACACTATTTTAAAATGTGCTGCAGCAGCAGAAGGCCTGCAGTTGTGTGATTGCTGGTATTTCCCTTCCAATATTACTGCTCTCGGAGCATGAATGTTTGTGGCAGGTCTTTTTTCTGTGTGAGATGGCTGTCCCTGGCGGAACAGAGACTCCTGCACCTTGACCACTGAGTTTGTGGACCATGTAACACGGCAGCAGCGTTTGATCCCCTCTTCCTCTTATTTGTATTAAACTCCTTTTGTAATTGTACATTTAAATTGCTATAACCCACCCTGGCAGATAAGCAATCAAAACACTACTGTTATTACCACTAACAACTACTACTGTTTTTCATTCTAACAGTATCTCTCATTCGTGTGTGTGCGCACACACACACACACACACACAAATGGGATTCACCAAACCAGCCCTCTCAGCAGAAGCCTTGCACATGCACTTTCACTTGTGCAATGGGCTTTCCCGCCCCCACTCCACATCACTTGTGGCCTCTGAAATTGGCTTGTGGCTGAGGCAGGAAAACCCAAGAAATAGAAAGCGAAAGAAGAAGTCTTGCAGTGTCAAAGGATCATTAGGTTCCAGATCTTGAGAGATCCTCTTCGGGAGAATTAAGCTGCATCCATATTTTCATCTCCATCAGGCTCCCCCAAGGGAAGAAAGGAACAGTAGCTGTATCTTTCTCAGAGCACTTTCTGAATACCCCCCCCCTTTCTCCAAATGACAGTAAGAGTTTAAGTCTATAACAGGTGGTGTAATATACAAAGAAAGGAAAATATTTCCTCACAGAAGATAAACCTTCCTACTTCCCCCCGCTCCACCTAGACTTTATGCAGGGTAGATGTCAACATAAGCAAGTCCTGCAAACAGTATCCAAGGTAAACCCACACACACAGAACACAAGACAACAAACCTGTCATACGGATCATTTCCACAGGCAGACCTACAAGCCTCCACCTACGTGCTCAGTTCCCCAGCGCAGAGAAGATTTGGGCATGGAAGCAGACACATACATGCCCCGTGGCAAGAGGCAAAGCACTAAGCAACAGGGAAGGAACCAGAGCAAAAACCTGTTTGGTGCAGATGCCCCGTTGGGAGGACTGTCTTAAGGAAACAGGCTTCCTCAACTGGGTGCCTTCCATCAGTTTTGGATTACAACAGCCAGCCAGGACTGATGGGAGCTGCAGTGCAGTGGAGGGCACCAGGTTGGGGAAGCCAGTAATAAAATAAGAGGTGATATTAGAACTGACCATAAATAGGAAGCTTCCTTAGTCTATCGAGGCTCTGCCTGGCAGCAGTGGCTCTCCAAGATCTTGGGAGAAGTCTTAACAAAGAGTAGAAGACCAGAAGGATTATTTGTGTTGTTCTCTTTATGTTTTTGGCCATAATCCGGAAGAATCAACATTTTCACATGCACAGCTGACAAGGCAGGGGAAGCCGATGTATTGGGTGCTTTTTTGCTTTTCGTTTTAGGAAGTTGCTGGAAATTGAACATGGGATGTTTGGCAGGACTTGCCGGCAGAGAACGCACGGATCCACTGCCAAACGGAAAAAGTCATGCAAGAGTGCTGCCACTGGGTGGCACAAGATGAGTCTATATAGGAGCGACAGGATGGGTAAATGAATGGTGACAGATAAGATTGTTGAAAGCGATATCAAGGATAGCACTTGCACACATGCTACAAGCTCAAGTTCAGAACGAACACACGTGAACACAAAAAAAAGCACAGCACGATTGACATCTCAGGTTTCCGATATGGATCTCACCACATGGATACATGAACAAGAACTTCAATTCTGCAGATGCCTCAATGGACACAAGAGCCAAGGAACCCGTCCAAAGAGTCATCATCTGGAGGGAAAAGCAGAAACTCATACTCAGCACCAGTCTATTTTGTGCCCTAGGGAAGGCTTGAGAACCATCTTCTTCAAAAATAAATAAATGCTAACTTCAATTTTCAAAAACAGATGCCTTGTAGGAAAAAAGAAAAGAAAAGCACAAAGCAGCAGGTAAATTATATGGGTACCAAAAGGAATTGCTGTGGAAATAAGAAATATGGGATGGGTGGGATTGCCAAATTTTGTCTTTGCTCAAGGCACCACATGACCAAAGTCCACCCCTGTATGTTGAAAGTGAAAATAGACAGGGGCCAGTTGGTAATTTAGCTAAGGAAGGTCCTCAGTCATGCTAACCCTCCTGGACCACCCAGTATCCTTGCATGCCTATGGTTGTGGGCTGTCTTGACATACTAGCAATTTATTTCTTCACATGTTAAATTTTTTTGTTTAAGGTGTGTGTGTGTGTGAAATGACAAGATCCTGGGGCTGCTGTGCAGTGGCCAAAAGGGTCAGCTGAGAAGCCTTCCTGACTTAAACCTTGCCTCTCTTCCACCTCTATGATTCTTCCAAAATCTTACTCAATGGCCTGTGTTATCCAATCCTGCAGTATGAAAATTGGTAGGAGGAATTACGATGATGACTTAAGAGCACAAGCCTCCTCGGAAGTTAGGTCTTGGTGGGTTTGCACTGCTAGGGGTTGTTGTATGTAAGGCGTACCGCAGTGTATGCACATGAAGAAGAATTTGGATTTGATAGCCCACTTTGTCACTACCCTAAGAAATCTCAAAGTAGCTAACAATCTCCTTTTCCCTTCCACACCCACAACAAACACTCTGTGAGGTGAGTGAGGCTGAAAGACTTCAGAGAGAAGTGTGACTAGCCCAAGGTCACCCAGTGCTCTGAACACTCAAAATTATTATACCCCCCCCCCCAAAAAAGTAGACTTACTCCCATCTCAGACTCTGGTTTACACCTTCTCCTTCCTAGTCCATCAACACCATCTTTTGCCCTGTCTCCTCTTCCTTCTCTGCCTCCCTATTCTTTAGCCTTCTGCCACCTCCATCCAGCCTCTTACAAGACCATAGTCCTGCCCACACACTTTCCATTGTCTCCATCTCCTGCCTTACCTAACTCAACTCGAGACAATACCAAGAGAGATGCACAGGGGTATTTGCCTTCCTCGTCCTTTTCACCCCACTTCCACTCAGCCTTACAGAAAGGGCATTAGACAGATGACTCACTAGCAACAGGACAGTGGGCAGACTGCCTGCATGGTGATTAAGCTGCATTGTTTCAACAGGAAACACAAAATGCACATTCGCCTACCAGATGGGAGACTGCTGCTAGGCAGACTGAAGGTGAGAAATCCTAACAGGTTGCATAATTTGATAAGCCAAGGAAAGATGGAAAAATACAGTTTTGCAATGGACTGCGCTAGTAGTGCGCATGCAGGCAGCCACAAACCCATCTGTCACCATGTTTAAATATACCAGTTGCGGAAATGCCTGCAATGTGAAAGGGCCATTGCCTTCCTCCCCAGTTTTCTGGGAATAATCTGGTTGACTGCTCTTGGAAACCAGATGCTGAGATAGGTGGTCTGGTCCTGCAAGACCCTTTTTGTGTCTATTGGACACTGGGGTGAAAGGAAGAATGGAGTAGTACTCTGAAACATGTCTTTCTTTCTGAGTTGAATCCAGACTTTGCCTTCCATGGCGGGAAAGGTATATTCTGTCCAGTGGATCTGGCAGCGGGAGAGAACATGATGTCCGCCAATTTGCCCTTCTCACTGCCGCCTCCAGCAACACCTCCCATGCCGTTCCAGAAAGTTCCCTAAACTTTTGGGGAACAGTTTGGGATAGAGGAGGGGAATATGCAAAACTCTCCTCTTCTTCTGCCACCAGAATGGCTTGAGTCAAGGAGTGCTTACCTAATGAAGCCAGTTCCTCTTTCATGCTGGACCCAGACTAACTTATGACTGCTTGCTGCTTATAATTTTGTACTCGGGTTCCGATATCACAAGTACAAAAGATATACAGTATCTCATTTCTGAAGAGTGCACAGGTGGATCTTTCAAATAAGTTTGAATAATGAGTCAGAAATTTGCATGTATTTTAAATGAAAAGTGACAAGTGCACAGCCTCTGCCTTTTGTAGCTGGTTGTTGATATTGTAAGTACAAACTGTAAAAAGCAGTTCTTGGGTTTGTTAGTAATTCAGAATCAGGATTCTAGGGCTTACTTTTTTTAATGCAAAATAAGTAACTGAGAGGCTCACATTTATTTATGTAGAATCACTGTTTCACATCAATGTGCCCTTGAAACAGACTGAGATGTATAAATGAAAACAAATACTGTTTGTGGTCCCAGTTTGCATGATGCAGAGGTATTTCTAGGTAAATTTGACCATCTCATAAAATTGACTATTAAGATGCAAAACCATGCTTATCTTTTGTAGGATTCTTATTCCAGGGTTCCTGGGGTGAGGGGGGAAGAGCCATCACACTTCCTATTACCGTAGTTTGGCCAAGAAACAGAGCCCAGTAGCTCAATAATGCAGAAAGGTAGGTTGCTCCAGCTGCTGTCTAATTGCAAAGAAGCGAAACCTCCACTGGTGTTAAAGTCTGGAAAGAAGGATGAGTAGCTATAATTAAGAAGCAGGCCTTAAAACATAATGATAATGACACATTTTTAATGCACTGCGGAAAAAATGTTGGCCATACACTTACATGGCTTGGGCCATCCCTTATATTTTAGTTAGATTTGCTAGTCATCATAAGCGTCAACAAGAAAGGAATGTGGAATGTTAGCATCCAAAATATTGTCAAAATACTAACTATCATGCTACCTGTGACAAATTGTGGAGGAATGCTGTTCCTTTTTATGCCCAGCTTATCAGCTGCCAAGATGCATTTTGCTAGCTGCTACAGGACCAGATGCCCGTCCTTGGTTCAGTCCAACAGACTTCTTATGCTGTGAATGAACGGTTTTTGATGGCAGCATCAGTATTCATTTACTCAGTTTGACAACTTACAAGGTTTCGTATACGCCACTGTCCACAATTAAAGTATTCATGGGATGCCAACAGTACACACAGGAATGTCTTATTTGGGATTTTGATTTCAAATGCAAAACTTTTCATTCAAAATGTCAAAGTCCGCTGCCTATCTTTCTTTTCTTTTCTTTTCTTTCTTTTTTCACATCTTCACACCAGTGGATTGTATTTAGGCATATTCCTAAAATGTCAACTAGCACAAAATCTTGCAGAAACCAAAGCCATTACTTAGCCAGAGAGCCTTCCTCAGAAGAAGGAGCAGGCTGCATTGCGAAGCGGATATTTTGATCACTTGTTGGAGGGCATCTCCACTTTCCCATCTCCCCAAATCTGTCAAATTTGTTGGGTTTCCTCCCTGCCACCCCCACTGCCGCATCTGCAGCCTGAACCACAAGGGTGATTATCTCCTCAAAGAGCCTTGTATCAGCATACTAATTGCTCCAGGTAAAGGATTGCAGCAACTGGTAGCCCTCCCTGAGCATATCTCTTTGAAGTAATTTACACTGGGATCAATGGGGCCGAGTAAAGGTATGCTGGGGAAAAATACAAAACCTCAGATTTGCAGCCCTCTTGAGTAATCATAAATCATAGAACTGTAGAGTTGAAAGGGATCCCAAGGGATCCTCTAGTCCAACTCCTTGCAATGAAGGAACCACAGCTAAAGAAGCTCTAGTAGATAGCCATGCAACATGCCAGGTCCATAAACAACTGGGGGACAGTTTGGATTAAAATCTGTTGTTCAAAGTACAGTAATATTTTATTTAATTTTTTTTTTAAATCTCCCTAGGAATGCCCAAGCCTTGGGTTTTGTAGCTTGTTTGCTACACTTGTTGAACTATTTCAATACAGATCACAAGCTTCAAACGTGTGAACCTAATGCTGTAAACCTATCTTACACTTCTTAGGGAGTAGGTTCTACTGAAACCAGGATTCCCTGGGATGGGGAACCTGCGGCCCTTCAGATGTTGCTGGACTACAACTCCCATCATCCTCAACTACTGGACATACAGGTTGGGGCTGATGGGAGTTGGAGCCCATCAGTAACATCTGGAAGTTCATAGGTTCCCAACCAATACATTCATGATGCACAGCTGTGCAACATTCCCAATCTCTCTTATTCTCTAACATGGTAGCTATCCATAGTCAACTTGGGAAGAAAGCAACAGATTCTCTAAGCCTACGTAGGATGTCTCACCATGCAGGATGTGCAGAGCGCCACCAAACTATGGAAAGTGATCCACTAGGAGGCAGTGATGGCCAACAACTTTAAAAGAGGATCATTAGACAAATTAATGGAGGAGAGGGCTTGTGGGCAGTAATGCCTCTGAATACCAGTTGCTGGATTCCACAGGAGGGCAAGAGTGCTTTTGTGCTTATGTTCTGCTTACTGGTTTCCCACAGGGATCTGGTCAGCCCCTGTGAGAACAGAATGCTGGACTAGATGGGCCACGTCTTATGTTCTTATCTGAAAGCAGTAAAACTGCACCTGGAATTTCTGCCTAATAAATTTGGTGTAAGTGAAACTCCCATAGGTTTTCAGCTCAGTTTCTGAGAAAGTATCTCCACACACACACCCCTTTGCCATTGTCAGTTTATTTTTATGCTACATTTTACACAAATATACTGCGCTCAAAGCCTGCACGGAAAAGAGGTGGCAATTTAAGTGCTTTTGACAGCGCAATAACCATAAATACACAATGAAAGCTCTAAAGAATTTCAATATAAATACTGGGAATTCAGCAAGGCATTAAAGTGAGCAGGGATTGTTGATTTGCAACTCTCACCGGCCCACACCCAGCATGGCCAAATGGCAAGGAATGATGGGAGTTGTAGTCCGGCAACAAATGGAGGGCCACAGAATCCCCCATCCCAGTAATTACTTGTAATCCTGCCTTTTCGTTTAACTGCGTTTTTATTTAGTTTTGTATAAAAAAAGGCAACTAACAAATACAACATTAAAAAGTTTATTTGCATTTCAGAAGTTTAATCACAAAACATGCCAAGAGTTCAGTGAACAATACATAGCACCAATAATATCAACATTCCTTATGTTTTTCCCCTGAAGAAGATGCAGTACTCCTTGAAAGAGTGTTAGAAACTCAGATATATAAGTAAGGCTCCTTAAATGGCTCCTTAAACCAAGGCTGCAGTCACCAAAATGGAATGACTAGTTGCCATTTTGGGGCAAGATATCTCTAGCCTTATTTTCCAAATGATGGACCGCCTGCGATTGATTCTCAGTTAAACAACTGGCGAGTTCAGATGACAAAACTGAGCTAGGTTAAGAGCTGTGCGAATTTAAAGAAGAAAAGTCACTTGATCCAGGGACAGTCCACATATATATTGGCCAATTTCGACCTCTTCTTAACGGTGACTGCTCCTAATCAGACTGCACAGAAGAAGCATTTCGGTTCCATAAATTCATACTGACTGTGCATATAAAATATAACTGATAGAATTCTACAGGCTGGGGCATTCATGTGTGAAAACAGCCCAGATCCAATGTTCCCCAGGCATGCACCTCCACATCCTGGCACCTAGGCATCTTCACTTGGGCGCAAGTGGTCAAAACCCAGGTGCAAAATGTGCCAATTTCAAACACTGTTGAAGAATCATAGAATTGTACAGCATCAGATTCCCAACTTTCGTAAATAAGCAGCTCATGTGAGACACACCGACTATTTGGGAGCACTGAACATGCACTGTTGCTGCCAATAACCTTACACCCATCTCTTAGCTCCAGTTATTTCTCTCTTGCGCATTCAGTGGCGTAGCGTGGGTTGTCAGCACCCGGGGCAAGGCAAGTAATATGCGCCCCCTAACCCATGGATTTGCGCCCCCTAAACCTAACCCCCAGATGTTGCGCCCAGTGCGGCCGGCCCCCCTGCACCCCCCACGCTACGCCACTGTGCGCATTTAACAGCTACCTGACAGCTGGCAAAGCTTTCCTCACAATTTAACCTCCTATCCAAAGAGGCATCTTTTCCCAAGCTTGGCAGGCAACAACCACCACAACATGGCAACCTAGTAAGAGACTGTGTTACCAGGAGATTTCTTCTCCTCTAGGCAGGCCTGGAGCTTCTGCACCTCTAGAAAATCCGCTCTGCAGAGCATGGAAAGGCACCCAAAGATATATAATTTGGCTTTTTTGATTGTATCATAACTTGGAATGTTTTAATGCGGTTTTTATTGGATTGTTAAAATGGAAAAATGTAATAAATATATATATTTTTTAAAAAACCAGAAAATCCTGCAAGTCATCCAGGACCCAAACAAAGGGGAATGTTTGCAAAATCCACAAGCAAAGGACGCAGGAGCTGAGGAAGGAGCCGCCTCTTCAGCCAGACCTGACTTCGCCAGCTTTCCAAGCCCTCAGAAACCGGCCCGTCTTGTGGGGCCATTAAGGAAACCGAACTCTCAAGTCGCGCATGGCAACAAAGCCTCCCAGCTTGGACTCACTTCAAAGTCCTCCTAAGCGCAGGGAGCAAACGAGGGGCAGCCCCAGTCGCGCGCCGCAAACCTGAGGCGGCTGCAGCCTCTGAGGCGTCGAGTCTCCCTGGCTTTCCCTCCCGCCCTGCTCTTTTGTTCGCTTCGCCTTATCGTTCCCAGGTGCTGGAGACCCGCTCTTTTATCTTTAACGCGCTTTTTTTGCAATTAATTGAACACACACACAGGGACCTAGAGGGGCGGGGGGGGGGGAGAGAGAGACTTTCCACACACGCTTCCAAGCTCTTCTTCCCCCAAAATGCACGGAGCCGTCGGGGTTCGAAGCCAAGGTCCGGCGACCCACGTGACCCGGCTGAAGGCGAGCGCGAGGCGGGAGGATTTCGTCAGCCACGCGGGAGAATGAGAGAGAGAGACAAGGGCGGAGCGGGGGGGGGAACCTCGGCGGGGCGAAGGAAGCTCTCCTTATGGTCCGAGCGGCAGGCAGGAGGGGGCGTGGCGGGCGGGCCGAGGGGCGGCGCCTCAGCCGGCCCGGGGGCGGCGCCTGGGCTCTAGGTGAAGGTTAGATTTATATCAGAAGCAGAAGAAGCTGGTCCTGCTCCGTCTCGGTGCGCTTTGGTTCCGCAGCCGCCGGTGACGAGAAGGCAGCGAAGAAGCAGCAGCAGCAGCCGCCGAGGGTTTACCTGCCTTACCTACCTACCTACCTACTTACCTACCTTGGCGATGGCAAAGGCGGTCAGCGTGGCGCGGCTGCTGTGCGCTTTGGTCTTTTGCTCGCAGGCGCTCTCGGCGGTGAGTAGGCAGCGCGGGAGGCGAGCTGGAGCGCCGCCTGGGCTCCCCGGCAGGGAGGCAGGGATGGTTGGCTCCACGTGGTCGGCGGAGAGAAAGCCCAGAGCTCCGGGGGGGACTCGGGGCTACTTTCTTTTTCGCGGCTGCCCCGTCCTCCTCTCTTGGCTTGAACTGGAGGGAAACGCAGGACCTCCCCCCGCCCCGCGCGCGCGCCTTTTCCTTCCTCTGCCCTGCTGCGCTCCCGCGCTTGGAAAGCGGTTCCAGCTGGTGTCTTGGGAACGGTGGAAACCCCCAAGCGCCTTCCCCCCCCCCCGCCTCCCGGTGCGCCCTTCCCTTTCAACAGGTTCTGGGGCGCAGAGCCCTCTCGAAAAGCCCAGCTTAGCGGGCTTCAAGAACAGCCTATTGTGTCGGCGGGGGGATTCCAGAGCCTGAAGGGTTTAATTCAAACCAGACCATGGAGCCTCATAACCTGATTGGAATTTTTCTCCCCTCCACCTCAAAGCGCCTCTCTCTCTCTCTGTGCCGCCCTGCTCCTTCTTTCCCCCTCCTCCTCGTCCCTCTCCACCTCCCTGTTCTTAGCCGGATATTTGCCTTGCTCTGGGAAGCGGCCTGCCCGCTTTGCTCCCTGGTTTTTTGTGGTTGTGTTTTTTTTAACTTCGAAGGGCAGGTTGCAACTCGGCTACCTAAGCCAGGAGTTGGCACGCCTTGTCCCCCTTAAGGGCGGCTCTCCCTCTCTCCTCCTCCCCCTCCCCAAAATAGTTGTTCAATCATACTTTGGTGTGCAGAAGTCCCGGGTTCTCATAAAGGGGCTTCCAGGTGGAGAAGTAGCAAACAGGCACGGCGGGCTGTGCCGGTTCACACGTTACAAAGCTTCTCTGTGGGAGGTGACTCTGGAGGCGCTGATGTACCATCATGGGTGGGGAAGTTGCGACATATGGTAATCCTACAGATGATGTGTGAAGGACTTGGATTTTTTCACATTGGAGGGGGGGGGGAATCAAGGGTTTCTGGAACTAAGGCAGATGGGTGCAAATGCACTTTTGCTAATTCATGCCCCTGTGAGACCTGAAAAGATGAGGTTGCTTCTGGAGTAAGCAGACTTCTTCCTATAAACTTGTGACGGCCTGGGGAAAAGAGCGCTGACAGAGCCACCACAATTACTTAGTCTTGCCAAGTAGATCTTGGGAGATGCTTTGCTGACCAAAGTCACCCACACAACTTTCCTGCATTTCCCCAGCCATTTGGCCTGAGCTACCGCTGGCTTTGTTCCCAAGAGGTGCAGATGCCAAGTTGCAGGTTTGATCCCTGTATGGTAGGGGGTTGGACTAGAGGTTCCTCAGGGGTCCCTTCCAACTGTACAATTTTACGTTTGTCCTCGTGGGGAAAAGGAAGAGCTGCTCACATTCTTATTGAGATGCCTGGATCCTTAAGACGGATCTTGAATTTTGTTTCAAGGGTCCAAATAACAAGGGGCAGGGCTCTGGTTTTCAAAACGCCTGAAACAGCGGAACTGCTCAACACCCAGGCTTGAAGGCAGAACACTAATAGGTCTTCAAAGAGACTCTTTCTCTCTCTCTCCCCACCTTTTGCTTGCACAAGCAAGAATCTTCTCTTTTATGCTTAAATGAAGCAATTTTCCTCTTCCCCCCTCCTTTCTAAGATGGTTTAATCAAACAGTTCAGGTACCAGCTGAAAAAATGACACTTAAAACTAGATTGCAGACAGGATAGTTCTCAAGAACACTTCTTTTTCCTAGTGTTGGACAGGATGAAAATTAATAATTAACTTGGTCCCAGTAGTTATAATCAAAAGAGGGCATAGGTAGTTTGTTGGGCACCTGCAACTTTCTGCACTGGCGCCTCTCAGCAGATGTAATAATGTATGATTTTAGAATCTGTTAGCTTCTTTCTTTGCCTCATGTGACTTTAAAAATCTATTTCTATGGCTTGTGCAGTTAAAGCCTGAAACCTGGGTTTAAAAGCTTAAACAGACATCCCTGTCTTCATAATACCTGTTGATTGATGTTCCCTATCATGTGCCACTTGGCACCCCCTTTGCCTATTTACCTTGCACAGAGAATTGCATCATTAAAAAGTTTTAAAATGGCAGTATGTACTTTGATTTCAGCAAGCATAAAGTTCCAGGCAATCACTCTGGATACTTGTACAGTTGCAGCAAAACTAAAGACAGAATTTTTTTTGTTGTTATACATTTGAAGCAAAATAATGAGTTGTCTGCTTTGAAAATTACAACCACAGAACATTAGTCTGTAAGTGAAAACAGACCGTATTCAAACTCTAGAACCTATAATAAATCTCAATACTATCTTTTTCTCCCCTCTGAGCACTGCACCAGCAGATGTCGCCACTGAATAAACAATGCCCTTCTGGCGAATCTGCCACTCCCATAGCGTCTACCTTAACAAATCTGGAAATTCACATGTTCGTACTTTTACAGCATGTCTGTGTCCCGTGCAAAATTTAATTTGTTTCACTTGTACAATCTTAAAATTGATCTGTACCATTTCTCAACCAAGGCAGTACGTACTGTAAAGAGAGAGAGAGAGAAAGAGAGAGAGTTTGGTGTGTGTACTCTACTGACCTACATGCAATAAAACAGAGCCAACGGTTGAGCACTGGTGGTGCAAATTTCCGTCTGAACATGACTCAGTGTAGGTGAGAGCACATTTCTGCTTCTGCCATGGGTGGTGGCAGTGGCAAGGAAAGTGCCTGTCTAGCAGGCCTTTTTTGATGTGGTGAATGGGCTTTTAATTACCTAGCTAAGAAAGTGTCGCTTCAACAGTCTTGGAAGTCTGCTGCGTCAGTTTTGCAGGGTTCAGGCAGAATTAGGCATCGTAATGAGGAATCTGGAGCACTGTCTTTTCCATCTGTGCTGTGTCACTTTTGACTGAGGATGTGAGCAAGCTGCTTGGAGAAGTGTGGTCAAGCACCCTTGACCCTGCGTTCTTGTCATCTTAGAGCTAGCTGATGGAGATTGACTGTTTGGGTCTAGGTAAATGTAAAGGGACCCCTGACCATTAGGTCCAGTCGTGACCGACTCTGGGGTTGTGGCGCTCATCTCACTTTATTGGCCGAGGGAGCCGGCATACAGCTTCCGGGTCATGTGGCCAGCATGACTAAGCCACTTCTGGCGAATCAGAGCAGCGCACGGAAACGCCATTTACCTTCCCGCCGGAGCGGTACCTATTTATCTACTTGCACTTTGACATGCTTTCGAACTGCTAGGTTGGCAGGAGTAGGGACTGAGCAACGGGAGCTCACCCCATCTCAGGGATTCGAACCACTGACCTTCTGATCGGCAAGTCCGAGGCTCAGTGGTTTAACCCACAGCGCCACCCGCATTTGGGTCTAGAGGGTGATTAATGCATCATTGCAGGAATGGTAGGGTAGAGTGGGTAGAGATAGTGGGTCTTTTCCTTGAGCTGTTCCTTACCCCATGAGGTTCTCTTATCAGCTACCACACGTGTCACACAGTGGCGACTGTCCCCTTTGTGGTGGCAGCCCACCTTTGGGTATGCTTTGAGGAAACTGATTATCTTGGCCCATTTCAATTTAATTTCTGACCTGGTCATGGCACTGAAACTGCCTTGGTTGATAATATTTGTTGGAACGGAGATGGAGGAGTGTGACCTCCCTCCTTGTTCTTGACCTTCTTGAATGGTACTGAGAGGTGGGTGAAGCTGCATTAAAGTGGTTCAGCTCCTGCCTTCAGGGCTCTTTTGAGAAAGTAGTTATGGGGAGACCTGTTGTTGAGGGCAATCGGGATTGTCTTGTGACATACTGCAGGCCTCCATGTTACCCTCTATGCTACATAACATGCCCACATGTTCCCCATGGGAGCTGGCATCAGATTTGCCATGTCAATCTATAGCTGGTTCATCAGCTTCGACTTCTTTTGAACTTCCTGCGAGATTATTGCAATAATGCTCTACATTGGTCGGCCCTTGAGGACGATGCAGAAACTTCAATTGTTTCCAAACATGGCAGCCAGTTAACTGACCACAATCCCATTTACAGCTCCTATAACCAGCTGCACTGGTTGGTTGCTACTTTGTTTCTGGGCCTAATTCAAGTGGTTTACATTGTTGAGAGCATAAATTCAATATGTTGACATTTAGAGCCTTGAATGACTTGTGTCCCAAATATCTGAAAAATCACCTTCCTACCTTGATGTTTCAACACCTGAGATAAATATATATAAGATGCATTCTGTTGAAATCAGTTAAAACAGTTTGCAATAATAATGATGACGACGACGATGTGTTGTAACCCATTAGCCAGATGTTGTTGAACTGCAAGTCCGGTCATCCCGGACTGTTTGCTATGCTGGCTGGGGCTGAAGGGAGTTGGAATCAAATATCATCTTGCAATGCATTATACATAGGGCTACCTCTGAAAACTTCAGCAGAAACTTCAGCTGGTGGGAAATTAAGCAGTCAGGGAAAGATGGTTTGAGCATATTCCTGTACATCGATCCTGACCCAACTGCACTGGCTGCCAATTAGTTTCTGGGCCCAATTCACAGTGCTGCTTTTGACCTGTAAAGCTCAGGAACCGCAGTAGCCCAAAGACCACCTCTCCCATGCAAACTACGCAGACTTAGCAATCACCATCTGAGGCCCTTCTTTGTGTGCTTCCTCCATGAGAGGTCCAGAAGGTGGCAACAGGAGAAAGTGCCTTTTCTGCAGTGGCTCCTTGTTTGTGCCATGCTGTCCCCAGGGAGGCCTACCTGGCATCTTCTTTAGACACCAGGCAAAAATGTTTCTCTTCAGCCAGGCGTTCAGCTGATTAACATTCTATGGCTTTTAAAATGTGTTGTGGGAGGGAGGTTATTGGTTTATTTTTGTTACGTATTTTGCATTCTCATTTTGCATCTTTCTGTTGTGAATAACCCTGGGATCTTGGGGTGATGGGCAGTATACAAATTTAATAAATAATAATTATGATTATAATAACACCACCTGGAAGGCAACAGGGCTGGTTGTGTTAATTGCCATCTTGGCAGGTTGCATGAAATTTCTCTCTGCTGATCTGGCAGAGCAGGGTTCATTCACGCATGCAACTCATGACTCAGCGAAGTAGGCCATCGTGATAAGAACACACATATGTTAACTATCTCTAAGGCCCATTGGTGCCAGTACTATTTACTTCAAGTTAGAAGTAATAAATCTGGAGTCTTGCTGTACATATTAGGGGACAGTGTCCCCAAACTGCTTCAAGGGTTAAACTCTTGGATTGTAGAATGCACATCTGGAACAAGTTCATCTGTCGGAGCTCTGCTTGTGTGTGCTGCACGTGGCAAGTGAATAATTACTTAGCAACCTTTTAGCTAGACTTGACTCACTTACAAATCATCCCCACTGTAAGTCGACTAGTTTCAACTCTGGTTAGGCTTTATACGTGCTTTATCAAAGAGCAGGGTATGATTTGCTGAAAACCTATGGAGGCTCCTTGAATCTGATCCTACTTCTCACAGGAAGAGTCACGCCCACAGAAAGTTGACTTTCTCCTGCTTATACAAGTGGAGACATACCTGGCAAAAGGTCTTGATAAAAGTACTGGAGGTTTAGTTGCTGCAGGCACTTCAGACTCACTCAGTGTTGGGCAACAAACTTACCTCATTTATTTACTGAGGGAGATAATCCACCAGTCTGTTCTTCCTTGTATATTGTTTATATGTAAAATGGCATATCTTTAAAATAGAAGCATGCCAGGATTTTGGGCTCTGAATGATCTTTCCTGGGATCAATCAATCTCTCTCTCATTTATATTTGCATTTAAACATTCCCACACTAAAATCCTTACTTGCTGCCAAGCAAGTCCATTGATTTCTCCAGCGAAGTTCCTTTCCTGTAGAGTGACCTTGTTAAGAGTTGGGTTGTAAAAAAAATAAAATGGGAATTGGCTGTGATTCTTTCTCCCCCTTTTTGCCTGCATTCTGAGCTTTGTGGTGGTTTCAGTAAAGGTGAATTTAAACAGCAGAGGACCTTAGTAAGGAAAGGTGATATTTTTTTAGTGGCACCATTACCTGGGTATTGGGTGTGGAGGAGGCCTCTATAGACTTTGAGCCATCTCTTCTACCCTTAGGTCCAGTCGTGACCGACTCTGGGGTTGCGGCGCTCATCTCGTTTATTGGCCAAGGGAGCCGGCGTACAGCTTCCGGGTCATGTGGCCAGCATGACTAAGCCGCTTCTGGCGAACCAGAGCTTCTACCCTTACGCAGGCCTATATAGCCTTTCCTCCTATTTCACTTTAACACATAATTTCAACTGTAGTGGTGACTCGACATTTTATGACCCAACTACAGTGGACGCTCGGGTTGTGAACGTGATCCCTGTGGCATGCATGTTCACAACCCACACCAGTGCGTCTGTGCACCCACGGGTTGCGATTCGGCACTTATATGCAAAGCGCGATTTAGCGCTTCTGCGCATGTGCGACCGCCGAAACCCGGATGTAACCCTTTCCGTTACTTCCGGGTTTCAGCGGTCCGTAACCCCAAAAAAAACGCAACCTGAACCATCTGTAACCTGAGGTATGACTGTATACAGACTGAGTAGTTTACTGTTATTTGAAACTGAAAGACTCCTTACTGATGCAACCTGAATGATTCTTCTCATCTGAAATGGTTAGATCTGTTTTACCTGGGGGTCAACCAAGAAATCCAGTATAGTATTGCTTCCTTATGGACAGAAGAGACAAAGCAGTAAAGCTCTACCATTTTGGTAGAGAGGGAAATAATAATAATAATAATAATAATAATAATAATAATAATAATAATTTATTATTTGTACCCTGCCCATCTGGCTGGGTTTCCCCAGCCACTCTGGGTGGCTTCCAACAAAGATGAAAAATACACGGATACTGTCCTGGTGCTATCCAGATGCAGAATGACAGCTTCTACTATTCCTGACCAGGGTGGATTTGATTTAAATCAAATCGATTTAAATCACTAGTCAGAAAGACTTGATTTATTTATTTATTTTTACAGAAAGACTCATTCTTGCTGGCATAATCTTAATATTTACAACCAGATGAAGGTTTCATTTTTGGAATAATAAATTTTCAGAGTAGTTTTTACAGTTATATAAAAAAAAATACTGATTTGGTTATACTATTAGAAATACATAGATAATTAGGAAATTATTATGAGGTTTAATAAGTTAATTGTTTATATTTGGACAACTTTTCTGCTGTACTTTATTGAAAGGAGAAAAATAATCATTTCCTTAATAACAATGTAAACAATTTATTTAACTAAAACAATAACATAGCATGTGTATCCATGTTTGTTAACTGATGTGGTTAAATGATTTTTTAAAAACAAAACAAAACTAACCTTAGATTGAGTTTTGGCACACATGAAAAACTTAAAACAAATCCTTATTTCTTGATGAATAGCCTTTGGATTATAATGTAACTTAAATAGAAAACGATCTTTAGAAAGATTTTTCCTCCAAAAGCATTTTATTTTAAAAATCTGATTTAAATAAAAATAATAATCCAATTTTTAAAATAAATCTGATTTAAATAAAAAATATATTTTAATAATAATAATCATTGAATTTTATCCACCCTGTTCCTGACCATTTACCCTGCTGTCTGAGGCTGATGAGGGACGCGGGTGGAGCTGTGGGTAAAAGCCTCAGTGCCTAGGGCTTGCCGATCGAAAGGTCGGCTGTTCGAATCCCCGCGGCGGGGTGCGCTCCCGTTGCTCGGTCCCAGCGCCTGCCAACCTAGCAGTTCGAAAGCACTCCTGGTGCAAGTAGAAAAATAGGGACCGCTTACTAGCGGGAAGGTAAACGGCGTTTCCGTGTGCGGCTCTGTCTCGCCAGAGCAGCGATGTCACGCTGGCCACGTGACCTGGAAGTATCTCCGGACAGCGCTGGCCCCCGGCCTCTTGAGTGAGATGGGCGCACAACCCTAGAGTCTGTCAAGACTGGCCCGTACGGGCAGGGGTACCTTTACCTTTACCTTTACTGAGGCTGATGGCAGTGGTAGCCCAAAACCTATGGATCTTGCTACATTTCAGAAGGCTTGTCTAGAGGAACTGGATGAGCTCTTAACGATTCCATTGCTTTAAAGCAATGGGGCTAGCTAGTCTCAAGCAGCAGGAGGCGAATTTTAGATTTTAGAAGTAGTTGATGTGCTCTAAAATCCAACTAGAAAATTTCAGCAAGCAATTGTAGCCAGTAACTCGCAAGACTTTACCTTAGCCTCTTGAGATTTCAGGTGGTGGGCGTTTTTCTGGGAAATGCTAGCTCTGAATGGGCAGAGAATTTATGGAGAGACATTTAATCTCCCCTCCATCCACTCACTGAAATGGTTCAGCCCAGTGTCAGCTGCATCATGTACAGCTGCTGACTCTGAGTTGCGTCTTACTTGGGAAGTTCTTAGGAGCTCTGAGGGTAGAGAGAGCTCTCTGGCATCCAAGCAGTCAGTAATGACTCCTGTCTCAATAGCTTTCACCCAACATGGAACTCTTTGTCCACTTATAAGTGTTGCCAGTAACATTTGCACCCAGAGGACAAATGTTGCATCTAGAGGACAAAGCTGTGGTTGCTCAGTCTGCTGCTTAGCTTGGAAGATGGATACGAACGGACAGAAAGGCAACTCAAAAGAGTTTGCATAGCATTGCTCTGCTGCAACCTCTTCATTCTGAGGATTGGTGCTGAGAAATGACGGGGGGTGAATATTTTATAGATTTCTAAGACTTTTCATTCTGACATTTAACTCATTGTTTATGTTCAGAGGTTGCCTCTTGTCACCAGCGGCCACCACAACTCTGATTGCAGTGCGTATAAATTATGAATTAACGGCCCCTCCTTGGAAGAATGTGTCAAATCCATATTGGGGGTGGGAAAGAAAACTGAACGCTTGAACCCTTGACCCTGGCTGCACAATTCTGTATCTGTAACTGATAACTTACTTGCTGGCCTTATTCAACTTTAGTTTCTTTTAAATACTGCAAGTACGTATAATCTGTGGGTGCACCTGAGAAATTGAGTTGAATAATAATAATAAATTTATTATCTACACCCCGCCCATCTGGCTGAGTTTCCCCAATCACTCTGGGCGGCTCCCAATTGAGTGTTAAAAACAATACAGCATTAAATATTAAAAACTTCCCTAAACAGGGCTGCCTTCAGATGTCTTTTAAAAATAGGATAGCTGCTTATTTCCTTGACATCTGATGGGAGGGCATTCCACAGGGCAGGTGCCACTACTGAGAAGGCCCTATGTCTGGTTCCCTGTAACCTCACTTGGGAACCGCCAGAAGGCCCTCAGTGCTGGATCTCAGTGTCCGGGCTGAACGATGGGGGTGGAGACGCTCCTTCATGTATACAGGACCGAGGCCGTTTGATTGAAGCCAGTATGAGTTACCTTTGATTTAGGGGAGATCACTGCATAATAAACAGGATTTCTGAAAATCTGCATGAATGTAATAGTGCATTGGAGAACATACTGCAAGGCTTGTCCACCAGCTTCAGTAGGATATTAAAGGTATCTCTAGTAAACAGTACTCCAGTCCACAGTGATTCAGAAGCAGGAAGGGGAGAACTTGAAAACACCCCAGCATCTTCTCTTTCTTTCTTTCTTTCTTTCTTTCTTTCTTTCTTTCTAAAGGTTCCTGTGTGGAATGTGGGTTCGATAAATGACCAGATTGGCTATTCCCCTGTCTTCATGCCTCCTCAAAATTACCCCAATTCTCTGCACTCTCAAGAAATGAACTCTTCCTTAATTCTTCAAACCTTACAACTCCAAGTTCTTCAAACCTTCCTCCTTATTTTGCCACAGTGCAATTGCAAACTTATAACAGCATAAAACCTTTTTAGCAGTTGTAGAAATGGCAGTGGGTTTGCACTTCTGCAACTTTCATGCTCGTTTAAAGGTTAATTTCCCAAGGGTTACAGACGGAGCCTAACTCGGTCAACAGTTAATTAGAGAAGAGATCGAAGCTGCTTAACTTAATTGGGAAAATAGTAGTTTAGGGAGTTCTGCACACTTGACATAATTCTGAGCCTTCATATTTGCACCTGTCAGTGTATTATATTGTATTTGTGTGGTTAGCAACATGCCTGGCTGATTAAATGGTAGCACACTCATGCTGTTGTGTAGCCCAGGGTTTCCCAAACTTGCATCTCTAGCTATTTTGGGACTACAACTCCTACCATCCTGAGCTAGCAGGACCAGTGGTCAGGGATGATGGGAACTGTAGTCCAAAAACAGCTGGAGACCCCAGTTTGGGAAACCGTGGCATCTTAAAGACTAGCTGATTGTATTGTGGCATAAAAGCTTCATGAACTAGAGTCTGCTTCATCAGATGTGCATGTGTGAAGTGTCGTCTTCAGTTGCAGGCCCAGAACTGTAAGGGATGAGTGGAGATTTAAGTTGTAAGCAGTAGGACCAGAGGGAGCTGAAAGGCATGAAGTACAGATAATGATAATTCAATCAGAACTAGAATGTGCTCCTGGGAAAAAAGGTCAGTGTCCTTTTGCTACAGCAGTGGCTAACTAGCAAATCAGTCAGCTTGGGATTGTCTTTGGTGGGAGGTGAAACAGTTGCCTTTATACAGACTCAAATAAATACAATTCAACTTTGCAATTTTGTGCTGGTGTCTCCCTTTGAAATAAATTACTTTGTTCAGATATGGTCCCCCTTAAGATCAGTAGCAGAAATTCTCTCCTAGTCTATATGATATGTTATTTCTGATTTGTGTTCATGGATTCTTTTGTATAGAGACTAACCTGTTGTCCTGTGCAGAACACAAAAGGACACTGCTGGCAGGTGACCTAAACAGAAGTTGGTGAAAGGAACAGTTCAATTGATGAATGCACACTTTTAATTTAATGATTCTCTTAATAATATCACTGTCTGCCTGGCAAGCAGGCCCAAATTTTCTGAAGCGTGTGTGGTTTTGCATAGCGTAACCCAAATGCCTCAGAACGATAGATAAAGGGTTACTTGGAGCTTGAAACACAAACACCAGCATGTACTTGGTGTCTTCCAAACAAACAAAATGGCATCATAAAATAATTACATCTCTTCATATGACAGTGTGGTAGAAACGTACCAATCTAACAAGGGAAGAGATGGTGCTAGCTTTTGTGTTCCCCTGTAAAGTTGTGTAATTTGTGGATTGGATTAGCCTTTCTGTTACCTTGAGACTGTGCAAGACTAAAACTCTTGAGAAATCTCAGTATGGTAAGCAGAGAATGGGAGTTTCCTGTCCTGTGTAGATGGCCTTCATGCAGGCTTGTCTTGAGGTACAAAATGTTTTTAGTACTATCATAAGGAGCCTTATTTTAGTAGTTGGAGTCGCAGAGCTCCATGTTCTCCAAACATACCTCATAGTTAAAAGCAAATGTTGTAGGCTGTTGGCTAGGAATGAAGTTTAGCTCGGATTTGCACCTAGGGTGAACTGGTTGCAAGACTTCGATTGCCCAAACTGTATTTTCTCAAATGCTCAAAATTTGAGCTTTTGGGAAAGGAAATCCAGCAGTGTATCTAAACTTTTCATCTCCTGAGATTTATTTCAGCCTGGATGTTGCTCCATATTTATGCATTTGTTTGCATTCTGTTTTTCCATCTTACAAGCCACCCTGGGGATGCTGACTTGCACCCGAAGGCTTTTATTAAAACAGTTTGATGGTTTGGTAACATGGGAAGAGAAAGGCCACTGTCAATTACAATCAAAGCTAACTAACTTCCTGGTTCAAACGTGGTGGCTATATGAATCATGGCTTAGCTAATCCTACTCCCTGTCCATTTTTAATACATAGGGAGGAGAAGAAAGCAACTCTGCCTGAATGCTTATGAATCTTCTAACTCCTTTATAGTCCCATATAGATGAAGAGTCTGTCCAAAATACTGTGTGCAGCTAACACCAATGCATGCTGCTTAGAAGAAGAAGAGGAGTTTGGATTTGATATCCCGCTTTATCACTACCCTAAGGAGTCTCAAAGCGGCTAACATTCTCCTTTCCTTTCGTCCCCCACAACAAACACTCTGTGAGGTGAGTGGGGCTGAGAGACTTCAAAGAAGTGTGACTAGCCTAAGGTCACCCAGCAGCTGCATGTGGAGGAACGGAGACGCGAACCTGATTCACCAGATTACGAGTCTACCGCTCTTAACCACTACGCCACACTGGCTCTCATTATAAGGGTTTGCCCCATCCTGTTTTGATGGAGTGAACTCCTATGTGGACTTGCACCTACATAGTCTCCCATTAAAAAGTGTGATCTCCATCTGTTCTTCCTCAAAACAGGAAAGCAAAAAGAAAAAGGATTAGGGGTATGGTTTCTCCCCCCCCCTTTCCAGGAAACAGTGTTTGATAGCTTCTAATAGATGGAGTCTGATTAGTGAAAAGCACAAGAGCAGTGACTTCTGAAACCACCTCTTTTTTGCTTGTTGTGACTGAGCACAATGCCAATGCAGTTCTTATTTTCTTATAAGGAGGGAAAATACTTGGGAATATTGTGTGAACCGTCAAGAAGTAAAGCATATACTTCTGACTACCCTAGTCTAGACACTTCCATTGGCATTTGCCTTTGTGTGACAAGGTAGTGTGACTCTTTAGCATATTGCACAGCCAAAGCATATAGACTGAGACATAAAATTGGGGGAGGGCACTCAAATGCAATCAGTAAAGCTTCAGAGAGCATCCTTTATCATGCTTCCTTAGTAATATGAAATGCTTACAGGAGCAAAAAATAAATTAGTAGTTGTCTTTAAAATTTGATATGGGGTATCTTGAGAATTTGTCAGGGTTGAAGTCTTGCAAACGAAACATTGGTCATGAAAGCACCATTTTAGTCCAAAGTTTAGGCTACTGTACTGAGCAAACTGATAATACCAGTTTCTACCAATAACCGAAAATCAGCTCTAGGCTGCAACACTCCCACAGTTGGAACTGCCAGGCATTGTGGGAGTTCAGCTGATCTAGTTTGGCATGAGATAACGCCTAAGGTGCTACTGGATGATCTAAACATTGTCTAGCAGGCAGTGCTTGTTCTTTTCTGATCTAAGGCCTGTTTAGACTCGATGGTGAAGCACCTTCTGGCTTCTAGGAACCTTTTGGCTAACTTGGCGTAGAGGCTTTCAACACATTTGATGGAAAATGGTTGATAAGAGGCCCTGCACTCTACAAATTCATCTGACAAAGCAGGCCATGAGCATTCTATCTGCAAGAGAGGAGTCTAAGGTGACACACAACAACTCCTTGTTATTGGAAAGTTCTCCTGCGCAGTATAAAACTCTTGATGCCATTACAAGTTCTAGACATGTACGGTATGAGAATGGGGAAGCTACTTGATTAGATATCAAAAAGTGCAGCTCTCCCATGCCATCTTAACTGTTGGTAAATGATAAGGGAGCTCTCAAGAGGACCTTCCACATTTACCAAGTTCTACTTGAAGGGTCCTTATAGTTTTTCTATGCAGAGCCTCGCAGCCAGCTTTTTTCAGCTGGTTTTCTTCCCTATACAAAGGTGGGTGGGGTTTCCAGCAAAGTGGGGAGGACTCATTGCTCAAAGATGGATGACAGTGCAATCCTGTACATGTCCTCTTGGAAGCAAGTGTCCCTGAATTCCATGGAACTTGCTCCCAGGTAAGCTATGCACAGATTTGCAGACCAACCCCCCCCCCAATCCTTTCTTACCCTACAGCTCTTGCCATCTCAAGCTTAACATGGTTTTTATTATTATTTAATGTCTGGTTATTCTGCTAATATTGCACCTTGTGAAATGTGAATGCAAGAATATATAGTGTTGAAAGGCAGAAGTAAGCTTTGCTGAAAAGGGCAGCATAGTGTTCTAGTGGTGAGCTATTAAGTTTTGCAACACAGCTTCAAAGACTGTTGGCTCCATAAGGGTAATGGGATATATGGTGGCTAACAGGATATAAGAGTCTCCTAACTGGTTTCCACAGGTGAGAGTGCATGACCTCTTGTTTGCCTGAAAATTCAGATATTGACCATAGATATCTGTAATACATGGAGGTTGCATTATAACAAAAGCAGAGGGGACGGGGGGGGGGGGGACGTAGCACTGAAAACTTGCCTTTTGTAGATTGCCTCAAGTGATTTGTAGGCTGACACACATCCCTGCTCAAAACGCCATGCATGCTCCAGAAGTAAATTCCATTGAACTCCATGGTATTTTCCTACGAATAAACAAGCATGCATAGGGTTGTCCTGTTAAGGGAATGGAAATGATGGGGAGTGAAACTTCACATGCACATTCGTTCCCGACTTTTGTAGTGTTTTAGATTTACTTGGTCTGTGGTTATTCCTCCCCCTTTTTAAAAACCACTATCTGAATAGATGTGGTGTCAGCAATTTCAGATATCTCAGAGGAAATAACCTTGTTTGCAATTTCATACCAAGCACTGGGCCAAACTAGCGATGATATAAGAGTTCTTATCATCTGTCCTGATTTCTTAACAGCTGCAGATTCCACCCGACGCTCCCCCCCCATTGGAACTGTGAGGAGAGTTTCAACCTCCCACATCTGTTTTCCAATGGGGACAGTTTTAAGCCAGGAAAAACATGAGAGGTGAATTATTAGCACTCAACACACACAGCCCCATCCTTACATATTAATTTAATGACACACAGTGCTAACTGCAGATACTGCATATCAGAAGTATTCATATTTGGAAAAACCCACCATCAATTTAGACAACAGAAACAGGTATATTTACCAATGCGGTGCTTGGGTATAATGGATGTCTTTTAAAAATGAAATAAATAATGCTCCATAGTTGCATGAAAGCTGCATTTTATGGGTAACCTAGAAGAGGACGAGGGATTATATTTGAGATTTAGATTCACGTCCCAATTGACCAACGGCAGAGAGTGTTGAATGTCATTTCAAGTTTGTCTCCTTTAGTATTTTGTCAGTACCTGCAATTGTAGCTGCCTCAATGCCAAGATTGGCCTCTTGTGTTTTGGTTGCATCTGAAATTCCCAATTCTCAACCCCACCCTTCAATTGAGAAGCTTAGAGGCACAATGAATGTTGTACTCTTCTCTGCACTAAATTGAGGGCTTTACTCAATGAACTGTGGCTTAAAATGGCATGCTGAGGCATGACTAAATACACAATAGGCCTTCACAATGGAACTCATTTTTTATATACCTTAAGTCTATCAAAATGTCTTTTGACTCAAGGTTAAAACTAATTCGAGAGAAAATTGGCCTACATACTCAATCAGCACCGTGTTTAATTAAATTCAGGAGGGGTGTGTGAGTGAGTAGATGAGAATCTGTTTCAGACAGCCAGTCTGCAAGTGTCCAAAAAGTAATAACAGTTTACCTTGGCAACACTTTGTATATTACCTGCTTCTTGGTGGGACTAACTGATTAGAATATCACAAGGGGAAAAAATTACGCGAGCTCTCAGAACAAGCATTGATGCCAAGCATGAAACCTATGCATGCAGCATGCTGAAGGTACTATCAGTGATACAAGGCAACATCTTGTATATCATCTGAATCACTCCTCTAGCATTTGAGTAACATTACAGAAAGCTAAGTTGCATGCTAGACACTGAAATCTAAACCAGCCAGAAGCTCCTGACATGTTTGTAGACTGGATAAAAGCAAGATGGTATCTTATTGAGGATGGGCCTAAGGCATAGCTATCAATTTACAGATTTGAAAATAAGGGACCAGCAGCCTCGAAAATAAGGGACCAGCAGCCAAAATAAGGTATTTTCAGGGCACAGGTATGTTCAACTTCTGAGCCCCTCTGAGCCAAAGGCAGAAAGCCCAGCCAGCAGCCAAACGAAGCCTCAAGCGGTGGGGTTCTCACAGCGCAGCAACCCGGCAAAGGGGATGCAGCAAAGAAAACCACTGTTACCTCTCCGCTGGGAAACACTGAGCAAAGGCGAGCCCCCAGGCAACGCGGCCGATTTGATCAGCACAAGGCATGCAAGCTCCACCCCCCCCAGTTGTTCTTAGACTCCTTATTGGGTGAGCAACACAGCCAAGCAACCCATTTGGAGCCTCCCTCCTCCCTGACCGGCAGGGAGGGAGGGAGAGGAGCTGCTTCCTTTGAAACCCGGAAAATTTAAGGGACATCATCAATGCGGGACACAGCGCTGGGATAAGGGAGTTTTCCGCCAAATAAGGGACGGTTGACAGCTATGGCCTAAGGAGTAGCTTCTTATTTTGATGTGCTTCCCTAGGACCCTTGTATTGCAAGGCTTTGTACCCCAGCCCTATTCACTGTGCATGGTTAAAACTGGAATTTGCTGCCATAACTATGACTGTAAAACGGGGGGTTAAACAAATTCATGGAGGATGAGGTTATGTTCTTTCTGCCTCCAGTGTCAGAGGGAGCATGCCTCTGAATACCAGTTCCTGGGAATAACAAGTGAGGAAAAGTGGTGCTGCATATAGACCTAAGACCTAGGTTGGAGTCTTCCTATTCAGGCACCTGTTTGGCCACTGTGAGAATAGGATGCTGGACTTGATGGGTCTTTGGCAAGACTCTTCTTATGTCCCTCACTGTGCTAGCAAATATGACCCAAACCTCCTCTCTCTGGTTCTCTTATAGCCAGTTCAGATGCCACTAGCATATATGTGAAGTTGGGATTTTTATTTTTGCATCCCAATGTGCATCGCTTCACACTTGCTTACATTGAACAGTGTTTGCCGTTTTTATTTCCCAATTCATCCAGTTTGGAGAGTTCCTTTTGCAACTGCTTTACTTCTGTGCAGTTGACCAGGTTCCACATAAACTCACATGCCCCCTTCTATCCTCTATCTAGGCAATTGAAAATAATTATCAGAGTTACGGACATATTCGAGCCAAAAAAAAAAAAAAGTGCTTAAGTGTGTGAAGCAAGGCAAGTGAGGAATCTGGCCTGGAGAGAGACTCAAGGGTCAGACAGAGGCATGGAGGGCTTAATTGAGGCCCTGGGGTAGTTAAAGGGGATCCCAAATCCAGATCCTTTGGGGGGCTCCAATTTCTCCATCCCTCCATTTTGAGAACTGCCAGCTTTTTCCTGTTTCTTAACCTGGTCCATAAGATCACCTGACCTATCTTCCCATAACTGCTAAGCTCACTAAGGAGTCTCTGATGAGGACTTTGTCAAAAGCTTGTTGAAAATTCAAGCACACAAACGAAATAAAAACAGAAATCAGGTTCAAGCAAAAAGGCAGCAGAAGGATTAGGAATTCCAGTGTGAGAGTTGTCTGATGCCTGACCAAATGTTCTCTTCATGCCCCCAAACCTGGAATGGTGCAGAACAAAGCTCCTAGTAAGGGAATTCCATAGACAAGGTGCCCACGACTGGAAAAGGTTGTTCTGGTTGCCACCCGCATTACTTCTGATGGCAGGGGATTTGGAGGGTCTTCAGAATATAATCTTAATACACAGGTAGAATTGTGCAATAGGAGGAGGGTTTTTAGTTTCCAGGCCACATACAGATGTGCTCAGCTTATCCATTGTTTTGTGGGTCAGATCTGTTTCTACCATAAGCGTGATGGTGCCACATCAAGCTTGCAGAAGGTGGCTCCTTGTGAAATTGTTACCGTATTTTTCGCCCTATAGGACACACTTTTTCCCCTCCAAAAATAAAGGGGAAATGTGTGTGCGTCCTATGGGGCGAATACAGGCTTTTGCTGAAGCCTGGTGAGCGATAGGGGTCGGTGCGCACCAACCCCTCTCCCTCTCCAGGCTTCAGAAAGCTCTGCGCAGCCCTAGGGAGCCTGGCGGGAAGCCGCGCTGGGCTCCTGAAGGTTGCGCAGAGCTGCCTGCACTCCTGGGCTCCACGCAGCTCCGCTCTGGCTTCCCCTGCCTCCCGAAGGTTGCGCAGAGCTGCCTGCGCTCCCGGGCTTGGCACAGCTCAGCGCAACCCCCCGGAGCCCGGCGCGAAGCCGCACCGGGCTCCCGAAGGTTGCCAAGCTCCCAGAGCGATGCTGAAGCTCCGCACAGCTTCGGCATCGCTCTGGGACCCGTTCTGGGGGCTGGGGTCGGGGGAAGCTCGGGCTTCCCCAGCCGCGCAAGCTCCCAAAGCGATGCCAAAGCTGCGCTCAGCTTCGGCATTGCTCTGGCTCCCGTTCTGGGGTCGGGGGAAGCTTGGGCTTCCCCCGCTCCAGCCCTGCGCCTGGGTGGGGTGGGGGAATAATTTCCCCCCCTTTATTCCCCCCCCCCAAATCTAGGTGCGTCCTATGGGCCGGTGCGTCCTATAGGGCGAAAAATACGGTGCCGGTGCGTCCTATAGGGCGAAAAATACAGTAGTTCCGGAGCCTTGGTTGTAAGCCTTGGAGGTTGCTTGTGGAATACAGCAGCAGAAGGTCCTTTGCCTACGTAAACAGGTCCCTAGACTGCTCAGTGCCATGCAGCTGGCTTTGCTGTGCTCAGATCAGAGATAACCTTCACAGCTCAGCAGGCCTCACAGAGCTGAAAGATAAGAGCATGTGGGTGTGTTTGTTTCTTCATCTGTGAGGTCTGATGGGAAAGACATCTGTATATGCTTTGTTAAGTAGAAAGGAATCAGCCGTCACCTCTGCTGGGAGGAGTCTTAAGTAAAAAAATAATAGGTTAGCTTGATGGGCTTAATGTGCTTTTCCAACCACAGGGGATAAGTGCAGCTTGCGATCACCCTTTCAGCTCTCATAAAATTTGCTGCAAACCCTTAGCCAGTTTCGGTGTCTTCAGCCCTTGCTTTCTAAAAGTTGAATTAATGCTAGCCTAATCACCTCTGGGGTGGTGAAAGGGATTACTTACGTAATAAGTGGAGATGGCTGAGTGTTCACATACTACTTTTTGTAAGATTATGCCCCTAGTGATGTCTCTGCCATCCTTTTACTCTAATTGAGTTTGTGTTAACTATCGGCCTTGATCCTCAGGTCACTGAGGGGTAATTTTGTGGCGATTACTAATGCACTTCCTGTGAGCCAAAGAGTCTGTCTGGTCCTTGGCATAATGGGACTTGCGTGCCAGGCACAAAAAGGGGAGGGAGGTAGCAGAATTAAATATTTGGGCCTGACATGGGTCCAGGAGGCAAAAGCATCTGGTTGGTTGAAGGAGTAAGGGGACAAGCAGGCTCAGTGTTTCTCAAAGCTGGGTCCCCAGCTGTTGTTGGACCACAACTCTCATCATCCCTGACCACTGGTCCTGCCTAGCTAGGGATGATGGGAATTGTGGTCCAACAACTACTGGGGAAATGCTAGGCTAAATCGTGCAGATGCACATAATAGAACCTCGGGAGCCAAGTGCAAAGGAAATGCAGTTTGGCTTTAAAGATCAGGGTGCCTCTGAACACATTCTTGAGTCTAGAGTTTTGCTTTCAGTACCAGAACTTAACTGAGGTCAGCGTCCACATCATGCATTTAAAACATTATTCTACCGCTTCAGCAGTTGAGAATCCAGGGGATTGTAGTGCAAGGATGCTGAATCACAGTGGTACCTCCGGTTAAGTACTTAATTCGTTCCAGAGGTCTGTTCTTAACCTGAAACTGTTCTTAACCTGAAGCACCACTTTAGCTAATGGGGCCTCCCGCTGCCACCACGCTGCCAGAGCTCGATTTCTGTTCTCATCCTGAAGCAAAGTTCTTAACCTGAGGTAATATTTCTGGGATAGCGGAGTCTGTAACCTGAAGCATATGTAACCTGAGGTACCACTGTATAGCTCTGCGAAGTCAACAGCCTTAACAAAGTGCAGTTCCCTGGATTCTTTGGGAAGAAGAGATGACTGTTAGGTCACACTCACAACATACCGTATTTTTTGCTCTATAAGACTCACTTTTTCCCTCCTAAAAAGTAAGGGGAAATGTGTGTGCGTCTTATGGAGCGAATGCAGGCTGCGCAGCTATCCCAGAAGCCAGAACAGCAAGAGGGATTGCTGCTTTCACTGTACAGCGATCCCTCTTGCTTTTCTGGCTTCTGAGATTCAGAATATTTTTTTTCTTGTTTCCCTCCTCCAAAAACTAGGTGCGTCTTGTGGTCTGGTGCGTCTTATAGAGCGAAAAATACGGTACATTTAAAGCACTGAGTTGAGCTTCCAGCTATTTCACATGAGAGTCTGTTCCTCCTTAGCCTCCTTCATATCGGAAGCCTACTTTAGGGGAAAGTACTTTTGTTGCTGCTGTTAAAACCCCTTGCTGACCTACTGGAAATCATGCAGAGATCCATCAGTAGATCTGCCCCTACCCCCTGGGTCGAATAGGCAATGATAAAGAGTAAATAGATGTCTCTGATTCAGGTGACGAAAAAACTCCAAACAACTGCAAGACTTCATTTCTTGGGTGTGTAATACTTTTGAAACCTGGCCTACACAAGAAGCAGGTGGTAGAAGACAAGGGCTCCAGATTGCAGGCAGGAATCCTGTGCTTATTATGGTACCCCATTATTATTCTAATATTACAATTATCACCCATCCTTCAGCCTAAGGTCCCGGAGTGGGTTGCAGCAATTAAAACATGGTTAAACATGGTAAACACAACCCTGCCCAAAACCAAGCATAGCAAGAAGAGGAGGATTCTCCCAGCCCACTTCTTGCTGTGCCAGTTTTCTACTTGCATGGAATCTTTTATGCAAGGGCGCATTTGAAAACCACGACCGTCCCACCTGCAGTCTGAAGCGATATGCTACCTTCTCTTGTGCCACTTTGTAGCCTTTGTAAATCATGACTCAACTCTTGTTTGAAATGCTTAGCTGCCTTTTCCCTTCTGGTCATACAAGCTCAGCGGGAGAGAGCAGAACTTGCTGCGAAGTTACAACCCCCCCCCCCGAGAAACCATAATATGTTTTATTGATGACTATATTGGGTTAAATTCAATTTCTACCATCACTTTGCACATTATGTGGAATAGGCTATGCTACCTATTATTCCATTCATTCTTGGCTTGTGTTCAGGAGAAACTGGGAGGTCCATCAATGTCTTGGTATATGTTTCTCAAAGAGCGGAACTTTCTAAACAGGCAAAACTATTAATGACTTTTGCTTCATTTTAGAAGATCATTTGCGAGGGTTGGGGGACAGGGAGGTCCTTAAATGCCACAGCTTTCAGAGGAATGAGTTATAATATGCCAAGTCCTTTCTTTGAGCTTTTTGAACCCCCCAGATGGAGGTCTGCATAAGGAAATGGCACCTTTTAAAACTGTCCTTTTAAATGTACAGCTCCATCCTGCTGAAGCCAAGGACTAGTATATGGTGCTTCCATAACTGTAAGTAGGAACAGATGTCTGTAAAAGGGGGAAATACTGTATGCCCACTGTAGAGCACTGGCACTGTAGGGTTGGCTGGCGGACTTAGAACAGAGACCTGTAAAATAGGCACACTCCTGGTCACCTGTGGTGAGTAAGAATTGTGTCCAGGTGACCAGACAGGGAAGCTTTATGAGGAATGCATGTCTTCACCTCGCCCCAAGTCCTTGGAATCAGATACAACTGAAGCTGGTATCTGTGGCCATGTGGGCTAGTTGAGATTCTTGGGAGCTAGTAACTTGAAACTTCTTAACAAAGCTGTCATAATGTGTCCACCATGACACCCATCTCTAACCTGATCTGAACTGTAACTCTCAGTGTTGGAATCTTAAGATACAGTGGTACCTTGTGTTAAGTACTTAATTTGTTCTTAACCTGAAACTGTTCTTAACCTGAAGCACCACTTTCTGCTGCTGCTGCGCCGCCGGAGCATGATTTCTGTTCTCATCCTGAAGCAAAGTTCTTAACCCGATGTACGATTTCTGGGTTAGCAGAGTCTGTAACCTGAAGCGTATGTAACCCAAGGTACCACTGTATATAAGCTAGGTGCCAAATGGCTCCTTAAACCAAGGGTAGTCACCAAAACAGAATGTCTAGTTGCCATTTTGGGGCAAGACGGCTCTAAAGTCTTATTTTTCAAATGACGGACTGACTGTGATTGATTCTCAATTAAACATTTGGACAGTTCAGATAAAATATCACTGATAGAATTCTACAGAGTGGGGTATTAGTGTGTGAAAACAGTCCAGATCCAATGATCTGGTGCCTGGCTAATTTCAAACACTGGAAACTATTCTCAGGTTCCCAGGATAAAATATTGTTGACGTGCAAGTAGCATAAGGATAGGTCCTGGTTGGACCAAACTGGGCACTCAAATAAGTGAAAACATTTTTCATTTTTCAAATGAAGAGTGCAGTGCCTGGGAAATGGTGAGCTTCCAAGTATGAACTACACCAATGTCTTGGTGTACAACCCCATGTTTGCAAATAGTTGGAGTGCTCCCACTTGGCTTTTAACTTTGGATGACCTGGCACACTCTTGGCACTTGTGATCTCAACAGTCCATCTTGCCACCAGCCATGCAGACTGTGCAACCACCAGAATTATAGTATGTGGAAATGTCCCAAGGAAAAGGGTGACTGCTCTCTTGTTTCTCGTGGACAAAGTGTGGGCTAACCTGCCTCTTCCCGACATACTTTTTGTCATTTTATAATTGTGCTGTGCCATCTTGACCTATATAGTATCTTAATGGTGTACATATAAGCTATGGCTTTAATGTATTGTTGGGAGAAATGGTGAATCATCCCAGGAAATTGCTTTTGAAAGTGTTTCCCTCTCACCTTTGAATGAAAGGAATGGAGATAGCTCTTAATCTCAGGGCTGTGGGTTCAAGCCCCATGTTCGGCAAAAGATTCCTGTGTTGTAAGACTCGATGGCGCTCGTGGTCCCTTCCAACTCTATAATTTTATGATTCCATGAATGGAAAACCTCAGTGCATCGTCTTTGCTTACTCCTGGGCCATGCTTCCTGTTTTTTGCAGTAAGTGGTGAGGTAAATCCTTCAGGTGGGAAATAATCTAGAGATTTAAAGTCATGGCCAGAGCTTGACTAGGAGGATGTGGGTGTTGTCAGAACATCCTAATCCGTCACCTTGATGGGCTTTGTTCACAAGATGCCGTATCTGCCAATAGATCTCCTGATATCAAGTGTCCAGGCTTACCTTGCTGTTTCTGAGAGAGAGAGCAATGAGTCAGCATGGAAACTGCCTGGTGTCTCCCTCTCAAGGACAACCTACTGTCTGGATCAGACACCTGCTAAAATGTTATTCATGTGGGAGGCAAGTCTAGCAGCGTCACAGCAAAGCAAGTAAGGACAGCACAGCACAGTACAGTGGTACCTTGGTTCTCAAACTTAATCCGTACCGGAAGTCTGTTCCAAAACCAGGACGTGCTTTCCCATAGAAAGTAATGCAAAATGGATTAATCCATTCCAGACTTTTAAAAACAACCCCTAAAACAGCAATTTAACATGGATTTTTACTTTCTAATGAGACCATAAAATGAAAGCAATAAACAATGTACTGCAGTCACACAATCAATCAGTAGCTGAACTGGGTTCCAAACAGTCATAAAAACAAAACAAAAAAGAGCTGCAAAACAAAAAGCAAAAACAAACAGAAGTGTGGCACTCAAAATGGAGCACGTTTGGCTTCCGAAAAGAGTTCACAGACTGGAACACTTACTTCTAGGTTTGCAGTGTTTGGGTTACAAGTTGTTTGAGTACCAAGGTGTTTGAGAACCAATGTACCACTGTAGCAATCTGAAACATAAATTTGGTTGCAGTAAAAATAAAAATAAAAGATTTGGGTGGTGCTGTGGGTTAAACCACAGAGCCTAGGGCTTGCCAATCAAGTGGTCGGTGGTTCAAATCCCCGTGACGGGGTGAGCTCCCGCTGTTCGGTCCCTGCTCCTGCTAACCTAGCAGTTCGAAAGCATGTCAAAGTGCAAGTAGATAAATAGGCACCAGTCCGGCGGGAAGGTGAACGGCGTTTTCGTGCGCTGCTCTGGTTCGCCAGAAGCGGCTTAGTCATGCTGGCCACATGACTTGGAAGCTGTACGCTGGTTCCCTTGGCCAGTAAAGCAAGATGAGCACCACAACCTCAGAGTCGTCCACAACTGGACCGAATGGTCAGGGGTCCCTTTACCTTTTTTTTTTTTTTAAAAAAGTTCAAGCAAATTTAAACACTTTTAGATATAGTTAAATGAAAAGGGTGTGGTGCTCTCCACACTCTTCCAAGGGCAGCTAATGGAGTTTCTGGTATTCCTTCATCTACCAACTCGAGCTTGAGTTGACAGAAGCCACTCAAGCATGTTTAGTCTCCATACAAGATCTGAATGGTTTGTACACAATACAATATGTCTTTGGTCTAGCTTACAGTAATAGTTGATGGGATGATAAGATCGGCTTCTGGATAATGCCACATCAGACTACAGCTGCCAGATCTCATGGTTGAAGGCTCCTCTGCATTAAAGCAGCTGAGGCTAGAAAATTAGATACTGTGAAGAGTTTTCATCTAGCTTCTACCTCCTGATGTGCAAGTACAGAATTCCACCTACCCCATGGGATGGCTTCCAACTATGCAATCTTCCTCAGGCAGTTTGAAGTGGTACAGTCCAAGCACCGCTGTGTCAGCTGCTTTCACCCAAAGGCAGCTGTTGCTTCAGTCAAATAACTTTCTAGAACATGTTTTTTTTTGCAGAGTGGAATTATCAGCGGGCAGCTAAGGGAGGGTTAGGATTTAGAGACAATCTTGTTAGAACCCCAAATGACAAGAGAGCTTGTTGTTGTTTTTCCCCCTTGAAGGCCAGCTGCTGCTTAATAAGCAGCCCACATTAAGAGCCATCGATTTGTCTAAGCAGTTGGACCTGCTCTGCTTGAAGCCCAACAGGCTGTAGCTGAGCAAAGTGCATGGCACTATAGCTCATTAAGAACTTGCACACTGAGTAAAATGAGCAGCTGCACAGTTTGCAAAGTGGTGAGTTAAAGTGGTGAAGCTTACAAAGCTTTCTTATCGCCTTCCTTGTTCTTGAACTTCAGAATCTTTTGAAAACTTGGAGCGGCTAAAATTAGCAGATGGTGACCAACATCACCACACATACAGCTTTCCTTTATTGAAGCTCAGAGATAGCTGACCACAATCTTAATTCCTCCAAGATAATTTGCTGGGTTTTCTGTTTTAAAAAAAGAATAAATTGAGAAGAGAATTTTGGTTGCATTGGTCTGAATGTCACAAGGGGTCTGGCTTGAACTCAACAGAATATATTCTTGGAACTCTGGTGATGGAGTTGGCACCAATCCAATATATTTTGGTGCCTGAAGCAGAGCCGTAGTGACACACACCTTCCTAGGGCCAGCACTCTTCCAATCTTCCCATCGGCAAGCCCTAGGCTCTGTGGTTTAGACCACAGCGTTCAAAGAACTCTGGAAATTTCAATTCAAAGAGGCTGGATCCGCAACTCCTACAATAATGCATGGGTTGGGGTGTGCTGATCCTTTGGAATTCGTACTTGGGAATTAAAATGTATTAACAGTTTCTGATAAAAATGTGATATTAACAGTGTGTCTCTTATGTGAACTGCATATTAGTTCATGCTTATCAAAATAACAAAAAGTGTTGACCGCCCACCAAAACAAGAGGTGATTAGATATTCTGTTTTGGTGCCCACAACTTAGCCATTGGACTCCTAGTTTTCTATCCCAGTTTCTAACACTGTTTGATATCTTGAGAGCCAAAATCGTAGAACCTGTAACACTATATATTTTTTTACTTTTAAAGGTATGCATGTGCAGTCAAATTGCCTGGAGGTGAAAAGTAACAAGCGCTTCTCACAAGTTCATGAGAAGAGTGTAGGGCTACCAGAAGCCTCCCCTGTAGCTATCTACCTCCAGTATAGAGATGCTTTTTTATTTTAACAAACTGAACACCTGCATAGAACAAGCTTCTACAAGAAAGTGTTCAGAACAGAATCCACATTGCATGCTTTAGTATCACTGAAAAGTGTCTAGTATTTGAAACCTTTCACTTGATATCTATGAGATGAGGGAACTTATCCATGAGATAAGTTCTAAGACAGCTTCCAATACCTCGTTGGGAATGAAAGCTGCCCAACATCCCAGGGCTGTCTTTGGTTTCTCATCCTTGGAGGAACTTTCTCTTGATCTTCTGGGCAGATTTAGACCTCCAAAGCAATGATCCGTAACTAGCTTTCTTCCATGCCAGCAGAATGGTTTGTGTATGCCTTAAGCGTTTGGTGCTGCTAGCCCAGATGTGAAAGGTTGCCTTGTAAATCCTGTAGGGTTAAGGACATAAAAATGCACAAAATCGGTTGCCTCCTAATCCTTGCCTCAGATGTCAGCATTGTGATGTGGCAGTGGAGTTATGTGAAAGAGACAAAGTGCTATTTCAGAGGCTGTGCATTGACACACAGGGTCTGTGATGTGGAACAACTATGTGGGATGTGATGCAGAAATCCTATTTGAGGAGAGCCAAACATGAGATCCAGAACCGCCAAGACTGTTAACTGTGTTTGTATGGAAGCAACTTCATGCAGATAGGATCATCTGTCTTGGTGCTGGTGACCATTTATCCCAACTGATCCTTCCCTCCAGTGGGCAACCTTTTTCCACTACTGCCACCCAGCCTAATTTCATGTGACCCTCCAGATTTTGCAGGCCCACTTTGGCTTCCCAGACCACCCCTCTGGGAACCCTCTTTCTCACTGTGCGCCGGATGGAAGGAGGGATGTAGCGATGGCACAGAGTAGCACAGGGCTGCAAATTCTGCCCACTTTTTGCTCCGGCAGTCCCTGGCAGGATAGACTGGAGGATATGCGTCCCTCAAGAGTGAAAAGGTTCCCCGGCTCTGCTCTAAGTCTAGTTTGATATCCTCTTGAAGGCAGGAAAACTGCTGTTCCTTTAACAGTAGAACGGATGCTTAAGAGGCATGCTGACATAGCTGGAACACAATGGAGAAATGGAATCAAACCATATAGATAAGATAGCCCTGCAGGGAAAGTCTCTTTCTCTGTGAGTGTTTATCTTGATGTAGCAAAGAGTGCAGATAGGCACACATACAAAGGGGAATATAACTTAAAGGTTTGCAGAAAACAGCCTTGCAGCACTCTAGATAGAGGATGAGCCCAAAATACATGTGAAAAGCTGTCATTACCTACCTTACCTGTCTGCCCAAACGAGGGCATGTTGTGCTTCTGTAGCGTCCAGTGTTTTGTGAAAAGGGACTTGGGGAAGGAGTTCATCTGATGCTCCCAAGTAAAACCCTTGTTCAATCTCATCACCAATAAAAAGACCATCATTTAGCAAGGATTGTAGGCTTGTTTTTGGGTAAGGAAGTTTGTGTTGAGGGCTCTCAGCTGGCCAAATGGCTTGAAAAGAATGTAGAATCAAATTTCTACATTTGATATAATGCAGCCAAAGAATTTAATGGCTTCAGGGGTATTCTGAACACGTTCACCACAAGCTCTAGTATCAGAGTAGAGTTTCTGTGTGCCTTTTTCATGGCCCACAGGCAGTGATGCGGAGCAGAAAAGTTTCCAGTTCTTTTATTTTTCCACAACTCCCCCTACCCTCCACATTTCATAAACATGAAAAGATGTCAGTTGCAAGTATGATATTGGCCAAGCTTCTCTGTTTCAAAGAAAGTAAACCTGCTAAATTAGATCACTCTCTAGGGCATCAGAAAATTTTACATAGCAAACCAATTTTTTTCCTAATGAAAGTTGCTCTTTAAATTTTCCAATTCTTACTTTTCCCCTGCTCTTACTTACTTTCTTATTTGACCATGTGTATCTGTTTAATTATACTAATTGCATCTCTTCTCTCATGCCAATACTTTTCTAAACAAATAGTGGAATGAAATGATTCCAGTATTGCTTGTGTAAGTGTCTAAAAGACACATTGCAGAAAAGAGTATAAATTGGAACCCAAACTTCCATGTGTGCCTTGCATGATTCTGAATCTTTGTGTCTTAATTTCTATGCAAAAATGAATCATCATAATAATAAGTTCCTCTGTGGTTCTTCCAATCTTTGTTCTGCATGTAATTATTATTCACTATGGCTGTGCAGTAAGCTTCATTTTTGTAGCTTACAGTATGGGTATATTCTGAAAGGAGTAGGGAGGTGGAATAAAGCAGTGTTCTTTCAGTGCAACTATCTGCACTTTGTTCTCAATACTGAATGGTCCAGCTTTGCCAAGAAGGATTTATCAGGGTTTATATGTGTATAGTACGTGTTTGTCTTTGTTTGTAAGGGTATTGCAGATACATACATACCGTATTTTTTGCTCTATAAGACTCACTTTTTCCCTCCTAAAAAGCAAGGGGAAATGTGTGTGCGTCTTATGGAGCGAATGCAGGCTGCGCAGCTATCACAGAAGCCAGAACAGCAAGAGGGATTGCTGCTTTCACTGCGCAGCGATCCCTCTTGCTGTTCTGGCTTCTGAGATTCAGAATTTTTTTATTCTTGTTTTCCTTCTCCAAAAATTAGGTGCGTCTTGTGGTCTGGTGCGTCTTATAGAGCGAAAAATACGGTACATACATACATTCTCTTGCCCTACCCTTAGTCCTTGCAGAATAAAAAGTATTCCTCTATATGGCATCCCACCTAGCATAGCGGTGGGCATTTTGCTAGGATTTGTAATGTGTGCAGGAAACAATCAATGGAGAATATTCTAAATGTACTTTGTTTTCCGTTCTGTAGCAACCAGCAGACATCAGTTTCCCACCTGAAGACATGGACTCATCTGGTGATGATTACGACTCTTTTTCTGGTTCTGGAGCAGGTAAGCTTGTTTCTGTGCTGGTTAGCTTATGAACAAAGCGGTTCCTGAACTCTTCAGTTCTGAATAGCTCTAGTTCTTTAAGCTTATACAGTGGTACCTCGGGTTACATACGCTTCAGGTTACAGACTCCACTAACCCAGAAATATTGCCTCGGGTTAAGAAATTTGCTTCAGGACGAGAACAGAAATCGCGCAGCAACGGCGGGAGGCCCCATTAGCTAAAATGGTGCTTCAGGTTAAGAACAGTTTCAGGTTAAGAACGGGCCTCTGGAACGAACTAAGTACTTAATCCGAGGTACCACTGTAATTAACTAAAGGCCAAATGCGACACTGCTTAGTGTTTATGGCTCTACTATTTTCACAACAACTCTGTGAGATAGGTTAGGGAGAGAGAGAGAGAGAGAGAGAGAGAGAGAGAGAGAGAGAGAGAGAGACTCTGGTGAGCTTCAGGCTGAGTTGAGATTTGAATCTGGGTCTTTCCTGCTTCACAATCCATCCTGCCTCTCAGTCCTCCTTAGAGTAACTCTGTTGTGCCTTTATTGCCTATCAAGTTAGGCCAGGACTCAGGGCCGCCTAGTGAGTTTGACAGAGGCCATATGGCAGGTCTGGGGAACTTCTGGCCTTCCAGATGTTGCTGAACTACAACAACCATCATCCCTGGCCCATTAGCCATGCTTGCTGAGGTTGATGGGAGCTGTAGTTCAGCAACATTGGGATGGCCAAAGCCCCTCCCCACACCTATCAAATGGGGCCATCCAGAATTTGGTAGTGCCTGCTGTAACCAGAATATAATAAAGGTTATGGTAGTTAAATGGTGGCTAGTTTAGATTTCATTTAAAATTGACTGCATGTTAAAATCTTAAGACCCTGTAAGTAGGGATTTCATTTTTCTAGAAAGAACATTAACGTTAATAATGAAAGAAAGTACCCTGACAGAGACCAATATAGTCAATGTGTGTGTGTGTGTGTGTGTGTGTGTGTTTGTTTTCTACAACTGGAGAGGAGTGGTACCTTGGGTTACATACACTTCAGGTTACATACACTTCAGGTTACAGACTCCGCTAACCCAGAAATAGTACCTCGGGTTAAGAACTTTGCTTCAGGATGAGAACACAAATCATGCTCTGATGGCGCGGCGGGAGCAGGAGGCCCCATTAGCTAAAGTGGTGCTTCAGGTTAAAAACAGTTTCAGGTTAAGAACAGAGCTCTGGAACGAATTAAGTACTTAACCCGAGGTACCACTGTATCATAATTAATTGGCCACGGGGTGAGAATTGGCTATTGAAGAGATAGGGATTCCTCAGACTTCTTGAACCACTTGGGTGAGCTTTTTCTTACGCAATGTAGTGTGTTTTTAGAGGCCTCCTGTGTACTGACTAAAATGAATACTGTTGCTTTGGTTTCTTTGTCAGGCCATCCTGCAACCTTCGTAAAAGTTTCAGTACAAGGAAGAACAAATATGTCGTCCTTGCCCGAATCCTCAACTGACTCGGAATATAAGCAGCCTGAGGTACAGCAAACAGACAGCCCTACAGAAGACTATCCAGGAGGACCTGTATCCCAAACAACCATACCTTTAGTCCCGTTGATGGATCTGGTGACCGACAAGACAGAAGTAGCTACAGAATATGAGCTGGACTCATTTACTGAACAAGGAACAACAAGGTCTCCAGTCATAACGACTAGAATCCCAGCGACTCACCACATTTCCACAGTCAGAACTACAACGTCGCAAATTTCTAGCACACACTTCATTGAGGCAGAAGTCTATCAAGATGTCCATCAAGCATCAAGCACTGATGATGCAACACCTGCTTTGGACTTTGTGCCGACTAGTGAGAGAAGTCTGGATACTGCAAGTCCCACTACAATATCCTCTGGTGACCAGAATGAAATCCCTTCTCTGCCTGAGGACGGAGGCATCCTAATTGAGGATGGTTCTGGAAGTAAGGTAAGAACGAGACGCTGTTCACCATGCTGCTACATAAATTAAACTCTTACGCTGAAATGCAATTAATTGACCTTCAGCTTTGCCATTGACCTGTGCTATAGCTTGCAGACTGTTTAAATGCAGACTTTGAGCACATGTCGTGATAGAACTTTGAGTAGCAACGCTGCCTCATAAACTCTTGTAGCTGTTTGAACAACATACATGCACTGAATCTATGCAAGGGAAATTTAAAATGGTGTGATTGTTCTTCTATGCAGGATGACTTTTCAATTGAGCTACATGGAGAAAATTCAGTACTAGGAGTGGGATCTCAGCCCGGTGATAAATCAGTAGATACAGAAACAAAGAATGCAAAATCTGCAGGAACCGCCCAAGGAATAATGGACAGGAAAGAAGTTCTAGGAGGTATGTGAAACTAGATGATCTCCTCTCTCTCTCTCTCTCTCTCTCTCTCCACCCCTCTCTCTCCCTCTCCCTCTTCCCCTGCTTAAACTACTTATTGTGCAACCTCTAGCACTATCTCAGTTGACAGCTGTTGCTGAGCTGCCATACTGTTTTCTACACAGCAAAGCTGCTGTATGAACTTGAGGAGCTCTACACTTGTCACAACCTCAACAGCTGCTGCAGAGTAGCTGCTCACATTGGCATCACTGTATGGTTAATTATGCCCAGGGCAACCCAGTACTATGGCAAGCATCTTATGGGTTGAAGTTACTATACAGCTTTGTGACAACAGATAACAAAGCCTAAGCACAACTAGTGCATCCCCACTCTTGCTTCCTCAGCATGTGGAGGGTGAGCAGGGCCTTTGTGTAGAGGGCACATGATCAGGCCCTTAAATATCTGTTCAGAAGGCTGTGCTCAATGGAGAATACTGTCGCATGCCCCATTCTTAGCAGCTTGGAGGAAAAAGATTAGCCCCCAAAGGTGGACACTTGGATTGTTTCATCTGGACCAGAAATGGGGAATCTGTAGGCTCTCAGACCTTGTTGGGTTCTCGACTCCCAACCAGCATGGCTGATGATGGGAATTTATAGACAGAACAATATCTAGAGAGCATCATGTTGTCTAGCCCTGACCCAGATTGTAGATTCCACAGAAACAACTCTTTGTAGCATGCCTCTGGCTGGCTGCTCTTTTTATGAAGTGTTGGTCACTCTTGGAGAAACATAAGAAGCATCAGTGGGGCCAAGCAGATGCCTGTGGGAAACTCTCAAGCAGGGTCTGAATACGTGGACGTGCTCCCCTCCTCTTGTCTCCAGCACCTAGTATTTGGAAGTGTTAGCGCCTCCAGTTGCAGACCATAGCCATCATGGCTTGTAGCCATGGATAGTTGGCTCTGAATGGAGAGATGTAGAAAGTGGAGTCCCTCAATGATTGATATTGGGGTCTGCTTCTTTTAACCTGTTCATAAATGATCTAGAATTAGGTCATTTAGGTGAGCAGTGAGGTGGCCAAGTTTGCTGGGGGGGCGGAATACTTTATCTTTTTTAAAAAACATAATCTTTATTGTTATCACACATTAATAACATAAAACTCAACAGATATTACACAATACACAGTACACACATTTCGTACAATACCTACCCTCGTACCTTTACATTGGACATCACACCACACACATTTGACTTTCCACTTTCCTCTTAATGCTATGTTCTCAATCTTAACTCAATATGCATGTTGCAGTAATTCCTCCTACATTTCCCTTTTTTTTTTTAACCATATCTTCCCTCTATTTACAAGATTTAATCTGAATCTGCTAGGAGATTTGCATTGTCCATATAGCTTTTAAGATATTCTTTAAGAATTAACCATTCTTTATTAACTTTTCGAACAGTGTTTCTTTTTACTCTCCCTCTTAGTTTTGCAAGACGTAAATATTCAATCATTTTAGCTAACCAGTCAGATTTGATGGGGATTATGTTGCTTTTCCAATTTTTCACTATGAAAAATGCCACTGTGGTGGCATACATAAAGAGTGGTCTACACGTTTTCTTGATTTCCAAGAACATGACACCGAGCAGGAATGCTTCTGGGTTTTTTTGTGTGAAAAAAATACTTTATCACTTTGTTTATTCCTAATCTGAATACATCTAACTTGGCACTTGCTTTTTCCACAGGGGTCATCGCTGGCGGACTAGTAGGTCTGCTGTTTGCTGGATTCCTAGTTGGGTTCATGCTGTACAGAATGAAGAAAAAAGATGAAGGAAGCTACTCACTGGATGAGCCAAAACAGTCAAATGGAGGCTATCAGAAACCACAGAAACAAGAAGAATTCTACGCATGAACAAAGAAAGTTTAAAAGACATTTGGATGTCTCCTGGACATCACGAGTTCTCACTGCGTTTTAAAAAGGGGTGGGGAAAACTAAAAGCCATAGGACTGAGCTTAAGCCTCTGCCTCCTTGCCATTGGGAACGCCTCTGTTTTTCCAAAGTCAATCTGGATTAATTAAAACCATACCTGCTTTCTTGCACAAAGATTACCTTTAAAGCGGAACCTTAGCCTTAGTCTAAGGACTCCTGGGGAAAAGATAAGGAACCGATTGTATATAGTCTTGACGTCCTAGGAACATGCACCAAGAAATTAGTAAGGTATAATGTGCGTTTGTGTATGCTAAAGACATTTTGGGGCCCCATCGCTTAATAGCCATCCCTGTGTGCATTAGAGAATGTTCTTTTCTTTTTTAAATAATAATAATAATAAAAAAACTGGTTATTATGTGGCTTTCAATGTTCCCACCCCCTTTTCAACGGTAACACTCGGTCACTCTATTGCAGCTGAATGGTGTGCGAAAGAAGACATCCCTCAAATTAAAAGGTCTGTCCAAAGAGATGGAGTTCTTAAAAGTTAGGCATATAACTCCTCTGGAATTCTATTTTATACACTGTGCTTTGTAATATGAGGGAACATAGAGGTGGAAGCATAGAGGTGTGCACACTTTCCCAGTTACTTCTGGTCCTACCGGCTGTACTGTTGTCCTTGTTCACTGTGTACCAGGTCCACATAGTAGTCCCGGAGCCACCGTTTGTTATCTACCTCTTCTGCATTGCATTTTTGGGATAGTGGCTACTTCTCCACTGGATTTCCAAACTCCCTCTGCCACCCGGTACCTAAAACGCTGGGTGTGGCATTCAGCGTACAGGACGGAGCCTGTTAAGGGGTGATGAGAGCTTCTGTTGCTGCCAAGTCCCAGGGACTAGAATCATATTAGACTGGCGTTTGTAGTCGAGGTTCTGGGAGCGCAGGCTCAACATGCAGAGCCTAAGGGAGTTAGCATCTATTAATGTACGTGGCTGGCTTTTATCTCGGTCCAACTTGTGTCAGAGCGTTAAGAGAGTTTGGAGAGCAAATGTCTTCAGAAGCTGTTCTGTGTAGAAGAGGAGGTCAAAGATGGGTAGGGTGCCTTCAACTCCCTTGCATGCCCAAAGTGTGAAGTTGGGGGTCTTGTTGGGAAGGTGTATCGATAGGACCAAAACCGGTGAATGTCAGCACTTCCAAAGCAGTATTTAAATGTGTGTTAAGTTACACTGTGTGTGGAGGGAGGCGGAGCTCTCTTGAAAAACAGCTAGCTGGTGTAGAATAAGTATAAGTATATGATTTCTGTAATGTACAGGATGACATGGATGTGAATTATCTCTCTGCTGAACAGTTTTGTGTGTGTGTTTTTTTTGGTAAAGGCTTTGGGGGTTTTTTTTAGTGGTGGGGGGAAAACCACATACATCACTGTTTTAGGCTCTTCTTTATTTCACCATTTACACTTGTTAGCTTGCAAGACGCTTCTGTTTCTAGCAAAAAGTGTAGGCATAAGAATGAGTTGACACTAGGGCACTGTAAATACATACAGTAAAGTAAGAACCTTTCAAATAAAGCATAATTGTGAGTTTTCAACCAAACAATTGGTGCCTTCTGTATATCACTGCCGCAAAGCTCTTTATCTTTGATAGGCTAAATACTTTTCTTTTTCAGCGTGTGAAACCAGGCTGTCAACTCCTGACTTGCATTCAATACAACTCAGCTACCCATAACTACCTTTTTACAATGAGGTTTTAAGTGATTGTGTGTCCCTTTTTTATGTACAAAAAAGATATCACTGCCTTTCTCGGATCTAGGAAACACACTTCTTTTGGGCAAGACTTAAGTGATAAAATTAGCGTGTGCGTTTTTAACGGTCAAGCAAAAACTGGAAGTCTGTAACTTGCAAACTGCTAATTTTGAAATGCAAGTCCTTCAGTTGGTTCTTTTTGTACTTCTCAAACAGAACACATGCAATAAAAAGGCGGTCTGCCAAAATAAGCTGTTTCGTGTCATTACCTGAACCACCTGTCCATACCCATTTTTTTATTTTCAGCTTCTTCTTTTGAGTTGCAAGACTGTTTCCTCAGAAAAATGCACCAGAAACACAGAGTTGCAGCTCTGTGTACTGAATGCAGTCTTGTTTTGCCCACTTCATTTACTTTTATCTTTAAGACGTCTCTATTGCCCTTCACCAAAAGCTTATTAATTCTCCTGGGCACCTGAACCTCAGAGTGTGTTGGCAAAGTATTTGGAGCTGGGAATGTGTGGCCCTACAGATATTGTGTTTGGACTCCAACTCCCCTCAAGCCCAGCCAGCACAGCCAATGGTCAGGGTTGGTGCAAATCGTAGTCCGGCAATTTCTGGAGGCCCAGAGGCTGACCATGCGATGCTTTGGCTGCTACTGAACATGCAGAATATCAGCGGCAATGAAGGCAGGGAAATGGGGCAGAGAGACACACAAAACACTGCCCGACCAGTCTATATCCAGACAACTGCTCTGCCATGAAGATGGAAGAACTGGTCTGAAACACATGAAGCCTGGACCTATCTATATTTTGCTGCACAGACAGACCTGCTGACCTGTTCAATAAGACCAGTAAGTATGCCTAGAATCTGCTGGGTAGCTCAGTTGGTTAGAGTGTGGTGAACCGGGTTTGCTTCCCTGCTCCTCCACATGCAGCTGCTGGGTGACCTTGGGCTAGTCACACTTCTCTGTTCAGTGACATCAAAGTTTCTCAGCCTCGCTCACCTCACAGAGTGTTTGTTGTGGGGGAGGAAGGGAAAGGAGATTGTTAGCCACTTTGAGACTCCTTAGGGTAGTGATAAAGCGGGATATCAAATCCAAACTCCTCCTCTTCTGATAATGCCAAGGTTGCAGGTTCAATCCCCATATTGGACAGTGGCATTGTAGGGGGGTTGGACTAGATGATCCTCAAGATCCCTTCCAACTTTACAATTTTATAATTGCTGCCTTGAATTACAAAAATTCTGCTACATTTTCTTTCTAATAAAAACGAAAGGGATTTACAAAAGCAGAGTATGCGGTGGTGCTGTTGGGGAAACACAAAATGTACCACTCGCTGTATTGGCCATTTTGGTTGCTTACCGCATATTTGATTTGGGGAGTGGAAATGTCTATATGTGAAATGAGGGTAAAATTGCTTCATGTTGCATCTTAGATGAGTAAGATTTTAAATTATCCACTTTGCTGTTCTTAGTCCTCCCAGACCTTGGGTTGGCTTACAACAGTAAAATAAAAATAAAAGCATTGCATGAAATAATAACAGTTAAAAATGAAATAAAAACAGTAAAATAGTACACAACAACCAAAAAGAGCATATATTTACAACCTGGAAGTACTAATATGTTCAGGGCAGGTAACAAGAAAAAATCATGCTCCTCCAGTGTTTCATTGCACTACAGTTGCAATGAAACATTTTTTTCCTTCTACTGTGTGGTAGACAGTTGCTAACTTTAAGCTTTAAATGAGCTTGCAACACATGGGGTTGAACTTGGAAGCATTTTTTTACAGAAAAACAACTTTCCCTCTGCACATGGAAAACTTTGCACTATTTGCTAAGCACCACTTCTTCATTGGTACGTGTGTTCTTGGGTAGTAAACAAAATTCTTTGCTGCAACAAGGCTAGCTGGGTTGCATTCCTTAATTAAGATTGTCTGGTGGTTCCCTTCTGGTCCAGAGTGATCCCTAGTAGTTGAAGAGTAACTGCATTTATACCACTCATTGTCCGTTTCTCTTTGATAATAAACTGTGAGTCCATAGTATTGGTCAATTGGGACTTTCAATTTATGGCAAAAAAATTATGGCAAAATTTATGGTAACAAAGACCAGCAGTGTGAGCTCTTAAATATCTTTCTGTATGATGGTGTTAGTTGGGTGTGCTGTAGAAGGTTTTATTGAGCCACTAGCTAGGAAAGGAATCCTGCAATTACTTTATCAACATAACTGCTCTCTTGAAGAACTCCTGCCCAAACTGCACTTGTCCCATTGCAGGTGTGGGTGACTTGGGGACTTCCGGACATTTTGGACTTCCAGCACCCACCAGTCCAAGCCAGCAAGTCAAGTCAGTTTATTGTACTTTAGCAGACAGCTGTTATACACATGAAAATGCTAAGTAATAATAGAGATTTACAGTGGTACCTCGGGTTAAGAACTTAATTCGTTCTGGAGGGCTGTTCTTAACCTGAAACTGTTCTTAACCTGAGGTACCACTTTAGCTAATGGGGCTTCCCACTGCTGCTGTGCCACTGGAGCATGATTTCTGTTCTCATCCTGAAGCAAAGTTCTTAACCCGAGGTACTATATCTGGCTTAGCGGAGTCTGTAACCTGAAGCGTCTGTAACCCAAGGTACCACTGTACATTTCTGCTCCTTAACCCTTAAAGGATAAATCATTTCCTATACATCCAGATTTGTAGAGCCTTAGCAAGAAATTTAGATATTCTGAAGGATATATACTTCTCTACACCAGACATCAAAAACAAGTCTTTGCTAAGGATGACCTTTCCTTCTGTGATCATAAAGGTAAAGGGACCCCTGACCATTAGGTCCAGTCGTGGCTGACTGGGGTTGCGGTGCTCATCTCATTTATTGGCCGAGGGAGCCGGCATACAGCTTCTGGGTCATGTGGCCAGCATGAATAGGCCACTTCTGGAGAACCAGAGCAGCGCACGGAAATGCCGATTACCTTCCCGCTGGAGCGATACCTATTTATCTACTTGCACTTTGATGTGCTTTCGAACTGCTAGGTTGGCAGGAGCAGGGACCGAGCAATGGGAGCTCACCCTGTTGCAGGGATTCGAACCACCAACCTTCTGGTCGGCAAGTCCTAGGCTCTGTGGTTTAACCCACAGCGCCACCCGCGTCCCATTCTGTGATCTTAACAATGTGTAAATATAGTCGTTTCTAAGATTATTATAAAAAGGGCATTCAAGGAACACATGAGTTGTATCTTCTATTGACAGAGTTGCAACCACGGACTCTGTCCTTCTTAGAAATTCCTTTGTGCCATCCCATCCAATCTGCTAGTGGAAGGACATTTAATCTTGCCTATGTAAAGGCTACCCTCATTTTAATGTTTGCTGGGTCTACAAGATATCTTGGAAGGGATAAGCTTAATGGAATAATGAGATACCTAGCGGCATCTCAAGGAAAGCAATAGGAAAGCAATACTCTACAGAAGCATACAAGTGATTAGATTGAGAAGTCTTGAGTCGGGGACGATGGAATCCAGCAGGTTATGCATCCCTGACTTAACTTTCCCAAGCAACTCTGTACTGTGGAACAAATGTTCCTGATTGAGTCTACACTGCAGGGCTGCACAAATGTTCAAGCTGGATTTGTGTATCTGCTTAAAACTACTGCCTGAACCTTGTGTGTTGCTTTGCTGTGTAAATTGCCTCCAGTTATGGTCTGTTTATCCTCAAACTGAGTGGTGAAACATCTTAGGTCATGAATATGTGGTGGTAGCAGCCAGAGCATAACTGTCTGGTTCTCCTCCACTCTCATGCATTCTGGACCCACACTTATGCAAATGTATAAAGGTAAAGGGACCCCTGACCATTAGGTCCAGTCGCGGATGACTCTGGGGTTGCGGCGCTCATCTCGCTTTATTGGCCGAGGGAGACGGCGTACAGCTTCCGGGTCATGTGGCCAGCATGACTAAGCCGCTTCTGGCGAACCAGAGCAGCACACGGAAACACCAATTACCTTCCCACTGGGGCGGTACCTATTTAGCTACTTGCACTTTGACGTGCTTTTGAACTGCTAGGTTGGCAGGAGCAGGGACCGAGCAATGGGAGCTCAAATATACATTTGCATATACATATGCAAATGTATATCCAGGCCTTATATATAATTGTTGGTAGTTGATGTTTCGGTGCTTCTTTGTTTGTTCCCTGTTAACATTTTTGTTACAGCCTTTCCCAACCTGCTGCCCTTCAGAAGTTTTGGACGACAATTCCCACCAGTCCCTTTCAGCATACTGGTTGGGGTTGATGAGAGTCATAGTCAAAAATTTCTGGAGGACACCAGATTGATGAAATGTCCTGTGGTATGTGCTGCCTTTTCTGTTTAATTTTGGTAGTCCTTCTGGTGCTGGATTTTATGTGAACCTTTCTTCAGTGGGTAGAGCACAGGACTCTTAATCTCAGGGTCATGGGTTTGAAAGCCACATAGGGTAAAAAGATTCCTGCATTGCAGGGAGTTGGACTAGATGACCTTTGTGGTCCCATTCAAATTCAATGATTTTTTTATTTATATACCTATATGCTAAAGTGATGATATAGCATTGAATGTGTTCTAGGTTGGGTTCCCCAACCCTCTCCCTGCCCCCTTGCTTCACTAAAGAAAGTACAGTGGTACCTTCAGGTTACAGACTCCGCTAACCCAGAAATAGAACCTCAGATTAAGAACTTTGCTTCAGAATGAGAACAGAAATTTCACGGCAGTGGTGCGGTGGCAGCAGGAGGCCCCATTAGCTAAAGTGGTAACTCAGGTTAAGAACAGTTTCAGGTTAAGAACGGACCTCCAGAACGAATTTTAAGTTCTTAACCCGAGGCTCCACTGTAGTAATTTTGGAATATAATTTTGGAAAGTAATTTTGGGTGGTCTGCTTGCAGGGCCAGAGAGCTTGAATATTTAGTAATTATTTGAAGGAATGTCAGCTCAAGAAGCAAGCTGACTTTATTACTGCCATTAATATTTGTCGGCATTTGCTTATATGTAAGTCAAAGGCTTCTCCTTGCTTTTACTTCCATGAGATATATATATATAGTCATAAAGTAACTGTAGCCAGATCTAATAGTTCATCATAAAACATGCACAGCTCAAACCAGTAAAAAATAATTGAGAATCATCTTACATTTTCAGCAGTTGCCCTTTCGGTCTATTCCCATCCCCTCCCTGCCCCCGCCCCCGCAACATACTAACGAAGTTTCCCAGTTTTTTAAGGAGTGGTAATGTGGTTTACTCCACAGTAAGGATTAGTCACACATTAACCACAGCTGTAAAAACACGTCTATGGGAAAATTGCACCCAAGCTGTAATGCTGAAGCTCATTACCCTAAGATGCAGCTTTCTGGATTAGTCTCTTGAAAAATTGTGCAACTTTTTTCTGCAGTGGCCTGTTTTGCTGTGGGAAGTGATCACCAGCCCAGACTCTGTTCCCAGCCAGAACTGTGTCTGATCCTCAGTGAGGTCTTGACTATGACTGTACTTTCATAGAGATGAGTCACACAAGAACCCCAAGTCATCCCAGCTCTGCACGACCTGTGCGGAAAGGACTCCTGGCCCTTTCAAATCAATTGGCGATTTATTTTATTTATTTTGGAGTAGATCATCAGGACTCCCTTGCCTTTTAATGACATTGGAACTCTGATCGCACTGTGATCTTCGGATGAAGAGCCATATACAAATTTAATAAATAAAGTAGAAGAGTTGTAAGGGACCACGAGTGCATCTGGTCTAACCCCCTGCAATGCAGGAATCTTTTGCCCAACGTGGGGCTTGCACCCACAACCCTGAGATTAAGAGTCTTGTGCTTAAAAAAATAAACTGACAAATATCAGAGATGTAGCAAACAAACTTAGCAAATTTGTGCAACAAAGAGTCTTGCGGCATCTTAAAGACTTCACAACTTCATGTAAGCAAATTTCAGTGTGGTGTAGTGGTTGAGAACGGTGGACTCATAATCTGGGAAACCGGGTTTGCATCTCCGCTCTTCCACAGCTGCTGGGTGATCTTGGGGTAGTCACACTTCTTTGAAGTCTCTCAGTCCCACTCACCTCACAGAGTGTTTGTTGTGGGGGAGGAAGGGAAAGGAGATTGTTAGCCGCTTTGAGACTCCTGAAGGGGAGTGAAAGGCAGGATATCAAATCCAAATTCCTCCTCCTCTTCTTCTTCTTCTTCTTCTTCTTCACAAACCCAGCAGACTTTATGAGGCCAGCCTATCCAATTAGAGCCAACCTTATTATTTTTAAGAGTATATATTTGGTGGCATGCAGAAGTAAACACCTGGGAATTGGATGGTGTTTGGTAGGAATCTACTTCTTTAAGAAGGGCTGTGTTTCTCACCAGGGAGGGTAGCCAGTGTGGTGCCATTCAGATGTTGAGCTACGACTTCCATCATCCCTGCCCATTGACCACCAAGGTAAGGGGAGTGTAGTCCAACAACCTAGGGTGGGCACCCCACTTTCTACCTCTGCTATGTATTACAAGTCTAGTCCAACCCCTCACAATCCAAGAATCTCAGCTAATGCATCCATGACAGATGGCCATCCAACATCTGCTTGAAACCTCCAAGGAAGGAGAACCTCCCAAGGGAGACTGTTCTACTGCCAAACAGCTCTTACTGTCAGAAAGTTCTTCCTGATGTTTAGTCGTCATTTTCTTTCTTGTAACTTGAAGCCACTGGTTCACGTCCTGCCCTCTAGAGCAGGAGAAAACAAGCTTGTTCCCTCTTTCATGTGACAGCCCTTGAGATATTTGAAGATGGCTATCTCATCGCCTCTCAGTCTCCTCTTTTCCAGGCTAAACATACCCATAAGGAGTGAAGAATACAACCCACTGATTTACAGGATAACCAAAAAGGCAGTGAAAGCTTTCTACAGCTGCCATGGTTCCTTCCTTCAAAGTGTTAGTAAGCAGACGGTCTGCTGTTTGCAGGTGTGACCAGTGGTCTTATCCCTCCACCAACCGGAAGAGAAATGTCTAAGTTCGGGTAGTGAAAGGTGCAATATTTTGCACCAAGGCACTAGCGAAAGTTACAAGGGAGGTTGGGCAACATCCAGCTGAAAGGGCTTAGCATCTGTTGACTTCTTAACAAAGGAAGGGCTTTTCTCAGAGGAGATTTACGAAGGTCAACAAGGTAAGGCTCACATGCATGTTTATCGTTTATCACTGACGATCATTGTGATGGATTGGGGATTAGACAAATCATATTTTAAGCAACAGGAACTTCAACCCACATGAGGAGAAAGTTGAACTTGTGCTAGAATCTTGCTTTTGGAGAAAGACCAGAGCCATCAGGAAATCTGAAACTCCTTTGCTTCAGGTTAGAAGATGATCCACAAAAAGCCTTCTATGAAAGGGAGTTTGATAGCACTTTTTCAGCCAGTACTTTTTCCAAATTACTGTAATCAGCATGCTTGCATCTCCTCCCCTTTTATCTTCACAACAGCCAAGTGAGGTTAGTTACAAAGCTGAGGGAGAGCCAGTGTTTCCCAGACTTGGGTCACCAGCTGTTTTTGGACTACAACACCTATCATCCCTGCCCACTAGTCCTGCTAGCTAAGGATGATGGGAGTTGTAGTCCCAAACAGCTGGAGACCCAAGCCTGGGAAACCCAGCACTAGCCCAAGGTCATCTGGAGATTGGAATAAGGAGAAAACTGCAAACATGTTATAATCTCCCCAGAGTCTATGATGTATGTTTTGAAGTTAAATAGTTTTATATTATTGTAAATTTTTAAAATTTCATCTCAGACCTATATGGACAGCATGTGCAACAAATCTATCCTTAGCAAACGATTTTTGGGAATCTTTAATTTCGGGAAGACATCAAAGCACCCTGTTGATAAGATTTTCATTTGTTGAGATTTGTTCTTATGTGAGGAAAACAAAACATTAACCAAAAAAATGTCCTGCTTTTTCTGTTTTGTTGTTTGTCCCCCTGGTAGGGTTGCCATATTTTGAAGAGGTAAAAAGGGAACACATTTGCCAACTTCCACTTTTAACTATGGATCTCTGTGACGACTCCCATCATGAAAAAGAGGACATATGGCAACCCTACGAAGAATGGAGTGTGTGGGGAGAAATTTCATACCTCAGAGATGGGGAGAAAAGCCAGATTTCCAAGAACTACTTTGGAAAGAAAGCCAACACATGTAAAATTCAATTAAATGACATGTCACCTTTGTACAGCTTTCCCTAACCCACCAGATATCACAACCAAAGCAAGCAGACATAACAAGGTTGCCAGATGAAATCCAAAGCTATCAATGCTTTCTCTGGTTAATAGGTTGCATTGACCTCAACACCCGTCCAAATGCAATAGAGCTGAAGCATTATCATGTCACTAGAGAGGTTCTCCCCCATCCCCCACCAAGCATGCTAAACTATTTGCCAAGTGAGGGTTGGACTCCAGAGAGATTTCCAAAGATCTTTTCTGGATGCCTGTGAAAGGCAGGAGTAGGTGCTAAGCATCTGGGTGCAGAGAGACAGAATTGCACATGAGGCCTGGAGAAAAAAGGTGTTTGTGTGTGCGCTCCCTAAACGTTCTTCAATTTTGCCTTTCCTGAAACTGCTTATTAGCATTCAGTCTCTGTTTGTCATAAGCAGGCAGGTACTTGCCTTTAATCTACCGTGTATTTTTTCTTTGATACTCCTTTCAAGAGGAAGTAGTAGCATGTCTCAGCTGGATTCCTCCATGAAAAGAGGGCTTTGTTTCACTTGTCAGGATGTTTATTAGCAAGGATTTCTTTCCCCCTCGTTCCCTTTTTGGACTTGCGAATCAATGATCCATCCAACTCTTTCAGTAGCTAGACTTGGGGCCAGAAAACCAAAGTGTACATTTTTGAGATTTGAAGTTCAAAGGTTGAGATGTGAAGTTTAAATCTCATATAAACCACAGTCACCTGACACCATTTTGCTGGCTTCCCACCTCCCTTGCGGAGAAAGCCTTGAGGCTCTAGAGCCCCCAAGTTAAAATCTGTAGATCAGGGAAGCATGTCTGCCTTGCAAGGGTGTGGAGTCTGGATGCCTTTATTTCCCTGCTTGCACAGTTATCAGTCTCCCATCTCGAGTAATTGAAGATTATGTATCCAGTGTGGCAGCGGATGGTTCAGGGCAATGAATGAGCTCATGGAAAGGCAGAATTTACATGTACGGTTGGCTCCGCCACAGCCTCACACCAGAGGCGGATTTCGGGGAGCATGACTGGTTTGCCCACACCGGGTGCCAAGCCGAGAGGGCACCCCAGGGGCCACCGCAACAATGATGAGCAACGGAAAGTGAGAGGTGGGGGCGCCAAATTTTGCCACTGCGCAGGATGCTGCTGAAATATTAAAGCCCAAAGTCTGCTGCTCACACATTGCACTGAGCAGAACTAACAGGCTTAGGTTGTCCTATGGAGCCTGGTCTTACAGCTCCATGTTCAGAGATCAGGCACATCTGATCCCTTCACACTTTGAATGTATTTGGGGGCACCATCAAGCCATGCTAGTTAATTTTGGTGGTGGTGAGAACTGGCCAGTATAGTGTATTGCGTTCTAAAAATCCCATGGTTTTTAGATGTTATGGCAGCATCATAGGATCCACTTAGCATAGGATCACTGTTACCAACTCCCACCCGGAAACCTATGTCCCCACTGTGGAAGGACGTGTGGATCCAGAATTGGCTTCCACAGTCACCTACGGACATACTGTTAAGACCGTGTTCATGGAAGACAATGTTACTTGGGTATGAGTTATCGCCAAAGAAGAATTGTATTCTAAGATGTTGTCATAGGATCCACATAGCTATGGAGGAAGCGACCACATCACAGAGGCAACACACACTTGCATGCAGCTTTCCTTTTTGAAAACTCAGAAGGGTTTACGGTGTCTCCAAAAATGTTTACAAATCACTTGGGAAGACAGGCAAACTAACTCCAGTGTACTGGAAGAAGCAAAGATTACCAGCGTCGAAGCAATGATTCTTCAACAGCAACTTCGTTGGACTGGTCATGTTGTTCAGATGCCTGATTATCGTCTTCCAAAGCAACTATTCTATTCCAAACTTAAAAATGGAAAGCATAATGCTGGTGGTCAACAAAAGAGGTTTAAAGACTCTCTCAAAGCAAATCTTTAAAAATGTAAACACAGACAACTGGGAAACACTGGCCTGCAAGCGCTCCAGTTGGAGAACAGCCTTTACCAAAAGTGTCATGGGCTTTGAAGACGCTTGAACTCAGGAAATGGAGAAATGTGCTAAGAGGAAGGCACGCTTGGCAAACCCTCACTGCAATCAACTCCTGCCCAGAAACCTATGTCCCCGCTGTGAAAGGACGTGTGGATCCAGAATTGGCCTCCACAGTCACCTACGGACACACTGTTAAGACTGTGTTCATGGAAGACAATCTTACTTGGCTACGAGTGATAGCCAAAGAAGAATTGCATTCCAAGATGTTACATAGGATCCACTTAGCTATGGAGAAGAAGCAATCACAGAGGCAACGCACACTTGCATGCGGCTTTTCTTTTTGAAAACTCAGAAGCGTTTACGGGTCAGACCCATGCTGGTCTAGCAAGCCACAACACCAATGCTATAGTGCTGCATGCTCACAAACCATTCTCTGGACCCAGTGAACTGGTACTCAGCATCAAATTCAAAAACCATCCTTGATTGGTACAACATCTGTTCCATCTTCTGCAATGAAGTCATTGGGGCCTGCTCTCTGTTTTGGTGTAAATTCATTTTTCCATTTTGGATTGTTTTTATTGAACAAATGTTTTGTCACATTTTTAGCTGTTCTAATAAGCTATGGCTCTTCCCTGATTAACAGCCAAACACCAACTGTTCAATTATTATTTGCTGATGTTTAATTTTACTGTTTTCTATTAGATTCTGAAGAATGGTTGAATGTTGCTTTGTTTGGTATAAGTTGTTTATTTTGAAGTTATTGTAACTTTTTATATTGGATCAGATTGTTACTATTAATGTTTGATGTTTTATTATGTTTTTATATATGGCCAGGGTAACCCAGCCAGATGGGTGGGGATTATTATTATTATTATTATTATTAATTGAATAGGATGTCCCTATTTTCATCAGAGAAATGTTGGAAGGTATGCTTTTGTCTGATATCATTGAGATCCATTGCAAGTCAGTGTAGACAATTCCAAAGCAGACAGAACTATGTTGCAACTCAGCAGAAGGCAAATTCCTATGCTCCTAATTGTTTGATGATGTTTGCTTTTGTTCCACTGCCCTAAGCCTTCAAGGGGGAAATAGACTCCCTAACTTAATGCGTAGAGCGGCTTGGGGGAGATTTTTTTTAAAAAAACCCTAATAGTAATTAAATGAATTCCCAGTGGCTTTCAGCCAATCAGTGTTTAGAAAGCAAGTGATCCATGGTCCAGTGCCAGCTGCCTCTGAGATGAAGCAGAAGAAGATAAATAAGTTCTGTGCTTGCATGACACACTGAGGTTTTTGTGGGGGAAAATATTAGCTATTTTAAGACAATTTCCCAAGCACAGACAATTTATCACATGCCTCGCTTGCTCTCAAAGATCTTCCCTTTCCTCTGTCACTGCATTCCCCTTGATGTGATGTCATTTCCATGATCACATGGTGATGTTGATACCAGCTGGGGATCATCTCAGGCTAGCCTTCTGCCAATGCACTGGCAAGTTGGAGAAAAACCGTGGTCCCATCCAAAGCACCATTATTACTGTTAGTAGTAGTGGTATACCCATAGATCTCAAGGCAGTTAACCCCAAACATTTTGAGGCACTCTTATACTACTTGGGCACAACTTTAAATAGAAGCAAGGAGAAGAAGACAACAGTATATCCGAAGAAGCGTCTCCACCCCCATCGTTCTGCCCAGACACTGAGGTCCAGCTCCGAGGGCCTTCTGGCGGTTCCCTCACTGCGAGAGGCCAAGTTACAGGGAACCAGGCAGAGGGCCTTCTCGGTAGTGGCGCCCTCCCTGTGGAACGCCCTCCTATCAGATGTCAAAGCAATAAACAACTACCTGACATTCAGAAGACATTTGAAGGCAGCCCTGTTCAGGGAAGTTTTTAATATGTGACATTTTAGTGTATTTTTCATCTTTGTTGGAAGCCGCCCAGAGTGGCTGGGGAAACCCAGCCAGATGGGCAGGGTACAAATAATAAATTATTATTATTATTAACATATTAACAGTAGAGGTTGCAGGTGTTGTGTCAATATTCCCAGCTTCCCCAGTTCAGTTTAGTGCAGAGATGGAGAACCTATTCTTTTAGCCCAAAGGCCACACTCCCATGTGAGCAGCTTTCAACAATGTCTGCAGAGACACAGGTTTTCCCGACCCTACTTTAGATGGAGGCAGTGGTGTAGCGTGTGTTGCCAGCATCTGGGGCCATGTGGCGAAGGGATGGGAAGGAGGGAAATGGATGGAGTACGTGTGCGCATTCAACTGCCTAACTGGCATCCATGTCAGCCAGGAGAATGCAGCTGTAGAGATAAGAAAAGAAGAGCCGTTCCATTGTCTGGAGAGGTCACTTCCGGGTTTGCATGGAGAAGTCCTTTTCAGCAATGGAAGTGCACAGCTGCATTAAGGCAGCGCTGGGTGTTGAAATTTTGCGCCTCTAACAATTTTGAGCCCTGTGCCCACTACGCCACTGGATGGAAGGCCCCTGCTCACCCACAGTTCAGTTGAAATATGTTGTTCTAAAGCAGCCTTTCTCAACCTGTGGGTCCCCAGATGTTGTTGAACTACAACTCCCATCACCCCTAGCTAGCAAGGCCAGAGCTCAGGGATGATGGGAGTTGTAGTCCAACAACATCTGAGGACCCACAGGTTGAGAACGGCTGTAAGGATGCATGTTGAAAAAGAGAGCTGCAGCAAAGGGATCCTCTCTATTTTCCAGAGGCCCTAGCAGAGAGAAACACTTTCAAGTTCAGCTCTTATTGCATTTATTCTCAAGTAATCCACTGGCTTTAACAGAGAAACTCAAGAGACACTGTCAGAGGACTGATGCCTTAGGGGAGTAATTATTTTTAGGCATCAGGTAGGGAAATCTCTGATTATTCAAGAAAGCCAAGTCTGGAGTTGATCTGAAGCAGGAAGAAAAAAAGATAAAAGAAAATATTATTAATCAGTAATTCAGAAATGTGCTCATGCACCCTTAGGCAGTTGGTTTGTATTTCATTTTCATAATAGTCTTTTCACTGAATGCTCTCATAGGCAGAAAGTGACCAGGATTCCAAGGCGGAGGGAGAGGCATCAGCATTAACAGAGAATCCCCGGCACTAATCCGAAAGTTTTGCCTTGCCAGGTTGCAACTCAGAGGTCACAACATTGATACACAGGAAGTGGGAGAGGTCACTGATGCACATCTCCCCACCCCCAACCTCTTAGAGGATATTCTGTGCCACAAGTGAGCGAACTGCTCTATAGGAGAAGGGGAAGAAGGATGAACGATGGAATAGAAGGAAGGAATGAGCTGGGAGGCACAGCAACAGCTTGAAGCTTGCAACTGGTCTGCATTTTTAAGCAACCTGACTCACTCTTTCCAGGCTTAATACGTGGGCTAGAATACAGCAAACCTTTGTTCTTTGCAGGGGCAGAGGAAGGGGGCTGCAGTGGGGGCGGGCCGCCCCGGGTGTCACCACTGAGGGGGTGACAAAACACCAGGCGGCAATCACCGCAGGGCCTGCAGCGCACCCAAGCCATGTGTCTCTCCCGGGAGTGATGCAAAGGCTTGGGCACCCGCAGCCTCCGCACAGTCCCAAACAGCCCGCTCACTGTGTCCCCTTCAGCTGTAGGGCGGCTGAGTGGGAGGAGGCAGGGAGGCTCTTTGGAGGCCCCATGGAGCGTCCTGCCCCGGCTCGAACCACCCCCATGGGCAGCTGACCCCACCCCCGCAGGCAGTTGGCCCTGCCCCTGAGCTCAGGGCACGCACACCGCCCCAGGCGCCCGATCAGCTTGCTCCGCCACTGGTTCTTTGCACATCTCTGGCATTTGCACAGCTAAATGCATGTTGTTGTTGTTTAGTCATTTAGTCATGTCTGACTCTTCGTGACCCCATGGACCAGAGCACGCCAGGCACTCCTGTCTTCCACTGCCTCCCGCAGTTTGGTCAAACTCATGCTGGTAGCTTCGAGAACACTGTCCGACCATCTCGTCCTCTGTCGTCCCCTTCTCCTTGTGCCCTCCATCTTTCCCAACATCAGGGTCTTTTCCAGGGAGTCTTCTCTTCTCATGAGGTGGCCAAAGTATTGGAGCCTCAGCTTAACGATCTGTCCTTCCAGTGAGCACTCAGGGCTGCTTTCCTTCAGAATGGAGAGGTTTGATCTTCTTGCAGTCCATGGGACTCTCAAGAGTCTCCTCCAGCACCATAATTCAAAAGCATCAATTCTTCGGCGATCTTTGGGTGAACATGTGCTGGGGGGAAATGCAAATTTCTGTGTTTAAAAAATTGTAAAATGCTGCAGTTGTGGTACAGAACAGATGAATGACTGAATGAACGAACGAACAAACAAACAAACAAACAAACAAACAAACAAACAAATTATTGCAAAACCAGCATGGACCAGAATAGACTGAGGTGGTTAGATGGCAACTTATATACCTCCTTCCGCCAACCCCTGCAGTCAAGCTGGGGTCAGTTGTTCTGCTTTCATTTGGGCCACATCAGAGAGATTGAGAGGGGGGCAGTCTTGACTTGCCGTCTGGGCAGCCTAGGACATCTACACACACTGCCCAGGCTTGCCCTACAACAAGGGTGCCAACTTGAATAAAATATGACGGGAGGAGCCGGGTAAGGGCCACCCCACAAAACCAATCACATGATGTGGCACCCACCCACACCATTTGAATGGCAATGTCCAGTAACTTGGGGGGGGGGACACCTCAAATATTTTATGGGGGGGGGGAGCGAAGACCCTTGGCTCCTAGTAGTTGGCTCCTATGTCCTGCAGGGAGGGGACTTCAGTGCTGCTAACAAAGCGGTTTGACTTCTACTCCGGAGGCGCACTCCATTGTCTCTGGAGACAGACAGATGCTAAATGAGTTGGAAGAGACCTTGAGGGGCATCTAGTCCCTGCAATGCAGGAAGAGGATTTGAAGAGGGCCAAGTATGGTGTTCTTGACTGAGTTGTGTCTAGTGAATTCCGACTGCTAATTGGAGAGCCAGGAAGTACGGTACTTCCCGTAACATGGCTGTTATTATGAAACTATTATTGTGGACTCCCTGGTCCTGAATGGGGTAACTGTGCCCCTGAAGGACCAGGCGCGCAGCCTGGGAGTCATTTTAGACTCACAGCTGTCCATGGAGGCGCAGGTCAATTCTGTATCCAGGGCAGCTGTCTACCAGCTCCACCTGGTATGCAGGCTGAGACCCTACCTGCCTGCGGACTGTCTTGCCAGAGTGGTGCATGCTCTAGTTATCTCCCACTTGGACTACTGCAATGCGCTCTATGTGGGGCTACCTTTGAAGGTGACCTGGAAACTGCAATTAATCCAGAATGCGGCAGCTAGACTGGTGACTGGGAGTGGCCGCCAGGACCACATAATACCAGTCCTGAGAGATCTGCATTGACTCTCAGTATGTTTCCGAGCACAATTCAAAGTGTTGGTGCTGACCTTTAAAGCCCTAAACGGCCTTGGTCCTGTATACCTGAAGGAGCGTCTCCACCCCCATCGTTCAGCCCAGACACTGAGGTCCAGCTCCGAGGGCCTTCTGGTGGTTCCCTCATTGCGAGAAGTGAGGTTACAGGGAATCAGACAGAGGGCCTTCTCGGTAGTGGAGCCCATCCTGTGGAACGCCCTCCTTTCAGATGTGAAGGAAATAAGTAGCTATCTTATGTTTAAAAGACACCTGAAGGCAGCCTGTTTAGGGAAGTTTTAATATTTAATGCTGTATTGTTTTTAACACTCGATTGGAAGCCGCCCAGAGTGGCTGGGGAAACTCAGCCAGATGGGCAGGGTATAAATAATAAATTGTTGTTGTTGATGATGATGATTTTTGCAATGTATTCTCCTTGTAAGACCACTTTGAGCATCTTTTTTTTCATTGCAAGGCGGCATCCCAAATGAAGTGACGCTGATATCCTGCTTGACCTATTGATTCCCATAGTGGTGTTTTCCATGGTGCAGAGTATGGAGAGGGATTGCCCATAGCTAGGGTTGCCAGACCTCCAGGGCTGACCTGGAGTACACAAGTTTCCCTGCCTGGACCTCCAGGAGGCTTGTGCAGAACTTGAATCTCCGGTTGGGTGATGGCACCATCATTCATTCATTTATTTATTAAGAAGACGGTGCATGTAGCTTGCAAGCTTCGGTCCATCAGGAACTGGCTGAAGATTACAGCACAGACTCTCAGGGGGTGATTCTACCCTCATCTCAGTGCCGGATTTACGTATAAGCTAAACAAGCTATAGCATAGGGCCCCACTCTCTTGGGGACCCCAAAGGGAGGGTGTTCAAAAAAGGGTGAGAGGCTGCCGGCTCTGCAGGCAAGGGGTGACATAACTGGGCTTGTGAGCCCCACAGGGGTGCCGCAGAAAGAATGAAAGGAAGCTGTGGACTCAAAAAAGTTGAAAACCTCTGACCTAGGAGTTAATCTCTCTCTCTTTCTCTGTCTGTCTCTCTCTGCATTGGACCAAGATTTTGACCTTTCATGTTTGAAAGCACTTTCCTAGTTGTTTCACGGTGAATATTCAAAGGCACCTCATGCAGTCTTTTGCTATGCTTCATATCTAGGGAGGAAGAAGAGAAGAGTTTGGATTTGATATCCCGCCTTTCACTCCCTTTAAGGAGTCTCAAAGCAGCTAACATTCTCCTTTCCCTTCCTCCCCCACAACAAACACTCTGTGAGGTGAGTGGGGCTGAGATACTTCAAAGAAGTGTGACTAGCCCAACGTCACCCAGCAGCTGCATGTGGAGGAGCAGAGACGCGAACCCGGTTCCCCAGATTACGAGACTACCGTTCTTAACCACTACACCATACTGGCTCTCAAGGGAGGGAGGGAGGGAGGGAGAGAGGAGCCTGTGCTTGCTTACTTGTGGTAAAAGCCAAAATAAGTCTGATGCAACCACAGAGGTGCTGCCAGCAGCATTCAGTGTCTGTAAGAGCAGCAGACGCATCACTTAGTGGGGATTTCTGTCTAGTCGTAGAGTGCTGTGAATGAGGAGCCTGAGCCATGCACATATTTGTACATCAAGGACATAAGGGGGAAACTGAGCAGTGCCTCCCCTCTCCTCCACTGTGGGGAACATGATGAATATGTGATTATACCCAACCTGGACATCTTTTACCTTTGTAATTCTTCCATGCTAATTCAGAAGGCTTTTCCGGGTCCAAAGGAGCAGGGAAACTTCCTTTTTTATCATAGTTTTAAAATTGATTTTCATACAAGTTAACAAATTCCATTCAGTTCCCATCTTATCTTTCCTTAACTTTTTGGCTTCCCACCCTTATTTCCATGATGTTTCTATTCAAATCCATTTATCTACTGCCTCAAATACTTATTTATAAAACATATATCCTATATTGCATTCCTTTATCATTCTCATTCCATTGCTTATATTTCCAGTTCATTTGGCTATAATAATTTCTCAGATAATCTAAAAAGGGTCTCCAACCTTTCACAAACATTTCATATTTTGGTCTTATTTTTGCCTCCAATTTCACCTTCTCCATTTAGTTTTAAAGTCCACTCCTCTTTTGTTGGAATTTCTTATTTCCATTTCTGTGCATACAATATTCTGACTGCAGTGGTAGCATACACACACAATTTAACCAACTTTTTTGCGACCCCTGCCCCTATTAATCCCAAAAGAAATGCTTCAGACATTTGGAGATGATTATTCTAAACATCTTCTTCAATTCATTACGTATCATTTCCCAAAAGCCTGTTGCTTTTTTTTTTACAAGTCCACCACATATGAAAAAAATGACCTTATGGACTGTTTGCATTTCCAACATTTATTTGATACAGAAGTGGAGAAACTTCCAAACCACAGCCCAGCTGCATCTCCCTCCTCCTTTGACTTCTGCTTCAGATATAGACATTGGACCCATTTGTGTTACATAGAAATAGTTGCTGAAAACAGATTAAACCTTCCCTTATTTATTGCATCATTAGCTTGGGCATGTATCTTCCCATTTGTTCCCTGCCCCCCATGGGCCTTTCCACCTCTGGTGGGAAATCTGGGAATGGCAGAATTAGCTCAGGAATTTCAGCTGCCCAAGTTGAGGCATTCCTGCATGAAAAGCAACGAGAAACACATGGGCTGCTTTCTTACCTGTATTAAGCACCACGCCCAATTCTCTGTAATGCGACAGAGGATTCTGGATGCTCAAGGAGCCATCCCCGCCAGAAATGACGTGAGAGACTCCACCTGCACATGGGTTCTGGTGTGGCAGGTGCCTCTTCAATTGTCCTGCCTCAGGGCCAGGCAGACGCTGAGTCTCTTCATGTGGCCGAGCCAGTCGGGTGGAATGTGTCTTCCCACCTTGCTATAGCTCAGTTCATGCAGAAGGTGCCATGTTTATTATGTGACATTTCCAGGTAGGACTGGGAAAGATCCCCCCAAAACAGGGATGGTGTCAGGCTTCGGGGTCCCGGCTTCCTGCCCCCTTGGCTATAGATAAGCAGTACAAAGAGAAAGCTGTCTCTTACCAGTAACAGAAATGTTCAATGAACGCGGCAAAAGAACAAGCCACCATTCCAAGAGTGCAGATGCTCCCAATTAAGGTTCTGCCCACTTCCCTCTGGTCACTTCCGTCCTCTCGTCTCCTGGCCACCTGATCTCTCTACCACTGAGCCTTTTGCGAAGCCACCTTATCTAATCTCCTAGCCTCGGGACTGAGAGGCTTGCTCACTCTCTCCCCATTGTTGTCCTTCTTGTTGTTCACCTCCCAGTTCTGCCCAACTATTGTCTTCCGAGCTGTGACCCTCAGCGAACTGCTGTTCCAAATCAATACTACTCCACTGCTCCTGTGGTGTTTCAGGATCCTGGCCATGCGCAGGGGGAGGCGTAGGCTCCCACCATTCATCACCAGAGTTGTACTCCTCAGCCTGGTCTCTGACAGATGGGCACCATCCATATTGCTACAAAACTTGGGTGCCACTCCCTGCCGAATGATAGCAAAACTCCAGGGAGGTTTCAAGCACTCACCCAGGATCTGTGTTCCTTTGGAGACACGGTGGAGACTGTTGTAGCTTTAAGAAATAGAGTTTATTCACCTATTTACACTTTCGGTCTGCATAGAGGGAATTCAGATCTTACACCATGGTCATTTCTAGAGGGGCTTGTTCCTCACAGCAGTGCAGCCCTGGAGTCCAAGGCATTTCTCCCAGCCAGCCTTCAGCCAACCTGCCCAAGATGGATCCCAGTCTTTTCTCTCCATTCTTCTTCCCAGAACACCTTGCTCAAAAATTCTCTTTCCCCATCACTTCAAACACACACCCCATCACCTTGGCAACATCTGTCTCCCCAGGCCAAAGGATTCCCCTCAGATGTCCCATCAACCCATTTTGTAATATTAACAGATGTCTTCTTCGCTAGGCCAGTCAGGCTGGTTTGCATAAGCCAGGGATTCCTTGTCTGGCACAGTTCTTCAGCTTGTACTTTCATCCATATCCCAATTAATCAAAAGCCTAAAGGTAAAGGGCAAAGGGACCCCTGACCATTAGGTCCAGTCGTGACCGACTCTGGGGTTGCGGTGCTCATCTCGCTTTATTGGCCGAGGGAGCCGGCGTACAGCTTCTGGGTCATGTGGCCAGAATGACTAAGCCACTTCTGGCAAACCAGAGCAGTGCATGGAAACGCCGTTTACCTTCCTGCCAGACTTATCTACTTGCACTTTGACGTGCTTTCGAACTGCTAGTTTGGCAGGAGCAGGGACTGAGCAATGGGAGCTCACCCCATCGCAGGGATTCAAACCGCTGACCTTCTGACTGGAAAGTCCTAGGCTCTGTGGTTTAACCCACAGCGCCACCCATGTCCCTTCAATTCAAAAGCCTACCATTTATTAATTTCTATATCGCATATAACAGTGTTGGACTCCCATCATCACTGAGCATTGGCTGTTTCAATCCCCATTCAGTCACGAAGGCCACTTTGGGCCTACCTGAGGCAAACCTACCTCACAGGGTCGTTGTGAGAATGAAATGAAGATGGGGGGGGGGGGATAATCCTGTATGCCACCTTGAAGGAAAGGTGGGAAAGAACTGTAATAATAAACAAACAAACAAATAAAAAAAAAAGAGGCTGCTAGTCTCTAAAAAAGGACTATCAGCCCCCTCAGAAAATTACAACACACAGCGTCCTTGGGCAGTTAAACTACTTTCTAGCTGATTTGAACATATCTTGGGTGCGCAGGGATTTCCCACAGCAGAATTCCATCTTGAGAAATTGTGCATGCCGTGGTGAAGAGGGAAGGCGTTTGTGCTAAATCTGAAGTAATGAATCTGTGCCAACACAGCCCGGGTTGAAATGCGGGCATGCTCTCAAGCGCTTATTAATGAATTAGCAAACAATGGTGATTTGTCAGTGGCATGCAAGGCTGGGAGTGAACAAATCAATTGTGAGTCAACAAGCAATCCATTTCTGCTGTCTCAAGCACCTCCTGAGAGCCGGGCGGAAAAAGCTTCGAAGTTTGGCTGCCATGGAAACGTTATCACTGTGCTCGACTTCTTCTGTGGGGATGTGTGTGTAACTTGGCAGCCAAAGGCCCTTTGCATGCCGTGTATGGGAAGAATTGGCTGCCACTGGTTGTGTTTCGAGGTACAGCTAAACGATTACATCGGAAATTGTGTGTCCTTAAAGGAGTCTTGGGACTTGAGACGGTGCAAATGATCTGCATATTGCATCTCAAGTGTGAGGCTCTTCTTTTGCCTGCTGCAGCATAGGCGAAGCCGGGGGGGGCGCAGTTGCCTCCTCCCCAATCAAGTCAATAAATAAAAATACTCAACTAATAATAGAAATAATCAGCTGGCAGCCCGACTGAGTGATTGAGCCATACAAAGGATGCTCATCGGTGGGTGTCCTGCCCCCCCACTAAAATAAATCCTGGCTTTGCTCATGCCCCCCAGTCTACTATATTCATTAGCTGTCCCTGTATTTAGAATCACAGAATCATAGAGTTATGTTTTTGGGTGTGAGAAATTCAAATCTGCTATTATTTTTGTGATTGGACAACATTTACAGCTTGGCAAGTCTACGTTTGATGAAGAAGCACATGAACTGCTTTTGGAAAGCAAAAGAATGTCAGTTTTACCTTCTGGAAATGTCAGATAATGCTAAATGAAAATAAATAATGTTAACACAAAAGCTGCAAGTACTTTTCAACCTTTTTAAATGATTTATTCATATTATTGTTGTTGCTGTTAAAATTTGTATACCGTCCTATACTCACGGGGTGGTTCACAAGAAAAAATCAAAACATAAAAATACATAATAAAACTAAAAACTAAATACATAATAAAAAATAAAAAATTCTATGCAATTTTACACACATTTTTACTTACCAATGCAAAAGTGAATCACGTTGATTTAGCCAAAACATGTTTTGAATTCCCAAGTTATGTTAGATCTTTAAAGCACCCCTCCGTTTGGGAATTTGAAAGTTGAAAAATTCCCTTCTTACAGTAGGGGATTGAAGAGCTGTTGACATGTGTGGGGCCCATAACAGTCTCTCTGCTTTTCAGGTGTGCCCAAGTGGTTGAAGACCCTCAGCATAAATAGATACCATGTTTTTCTGTCTATAAGACGCCCCCATGTATAAGATGCCCCCTATTTTGGTGGACTCCGATTTAAGAAAATGGGGGGAGATACTATCCGTGTATAAGATGAGCCCATATTTTAAAAAATATTTTAGAGTAAAAAAACATAGCCTTATACACGGAAAAGTATGGTAAATAGAGCACATCATGGCACATGTCAAAACCACATCTCTTAATGAAGATGACAGACTAGAGCTAAGGCGATCCATACCTGCAGATATCATGTTCCTGTCATCATCTTCTTCTTTTTTTAAGTGGCCTAAAAAATGATGGAAGAACCATGGAAAAAACGCAGGCCAAGGATTTGTTGACGAGGATGCCATACAGACCCTCCATAAAAAGTGAGTGATCAAATCATGGCTATTCCACAGTACAGTCGTGCCTTGGAAGTCGAACAGAATCCGTTCCGGAAGTCCGTTCGGCTTCCAAAACGTTCGAAAACCAAAGCGCGGCTTCCGATTGGCTTCAGGAAGCTCCTGCGGCCAATCAGAAGCCACGGAAGCCCTGCCGGACGTTCGGCTGCCAAAATTAGTTCGCAAACCAGAGCGGTCACTTCTGGGTTTCTGATGTTCGGGAGCCAAAATGTTCGAGAACTAAGCTGTTCGAAAACCAAGTTACTACTGTAAATGCCTGGTGTGGAAGTCCCTCCTGGTGTCATAAGGGTTCTGCCAAATGTCTAATTATCTATCCTTTAAAAAGTGATGGCAGGCTGTTAAAATTTATGTCATAATGGTTATTTTGGAACCACCTTCATCAAAACAAAGGCTTCCAAAACATGTTTTGAAAGGGTGCAGCTTGTTAGTACAATATCTGGTGTTTCCGACCAAAGGGACGCAACTACGCTATGGGCTATTCCTGCTAAAAATAGAAAAAACTAAGAATGTATGAACATAAGAAGAGCTGGATCAAGCTATCTAGTTCAAGTATCCTGTTCTCACAGCGAGCAACAAGATGTTTAGGAAACTTGCTAGCAGGATTCAAGTGCAAGAGCACTCTCCCCTCCCGTGGTTTCCAGCAAATTCACATTCCCAATTGTAGATGAAATAAATCTGATATTGGTTTTTAATGGTAAAAAGAAAGAACAGATGCAGAAAGAAGGAACAGCTCTTGGCTAAAACTTGGGGGATCTGGTCACCTGAGTATTAGCCGGAGCAAGATTTACAGAGCCTATTACTCCAATATTATTCCATCTCCACCGGCTGCCAATTTCATTCTCTCTTGGGTTCAGAATGCTGGTTTTAATCTTTAGTGTCTGTCCAGATGTCCTTTTTATTGCCCATTCGTAGTGATTTGTGCTCCTGATGTTATCAGGGTGGTCATAAGTGATCTCACTTTCAATACAGTTTCTGACTGCAAAGGCTTTGGGGTAGCCATACTGCTTCATTTCCAACCAGTCCATCTCCTGTAACTTCTGCTGAAATCCTGTAGCTTTTCATACCACAAATATTCTGGTTTTGGGTTTTGTTTTGTTTTGTTTTTCCTTTTCCCACTTTTGTTGCACTACAGCTCCTCCAGACAGCAGTAATCTGGTAGTGCAGTGGTACCTCGGGTTAAGTACTTAATTCGTTCCGGAGGTCCGTTCTTAACCTGAAACTGTTCTTAACCTGAAGCACCGCTTTAGCTAATGGGGCCTCCTGCTGCCACTGCGCCGCCAGAGCACGATTTCTGTTCTCATCCTGAAGCAAAGTTCTTAACCTGAGGTACTATTTCTGGGTTAGCGGAGTCTGTAACCTGAAGAGTATGTAACCCGAGGTACCACTGTATTGCAGAAGCATCACAGAGCAGAATAATGTAATATAAAAGGTAAAGGTAAAGGGCCCTTGGATGGTTAAGTCCAGCCAAAAGTGACTATGGGGTTGCGGGGCTCATCTTGCTTTCAGTCCGTGGGAGCCAGCATTTGTCCGCAGACAACCTTCTGAGTCATGTGGCCAGCAGGACTAAACTGCTTCTGGTGGAACGGAACACTGTGACAGAAACCAGAGCGCATGTAAACACCGTTTACCTTCCCGCTGCAGTGGTACCTATTTATCTACTTGCACTGGCATGCTTTCTTCGAACTGCTCGATTGGCAGAAGCTGGGACAGAGCAACGGGAGCTCACACTGTCACAGAGATTTGAACTGCCGATCTACCGATTGGCAAGCCCAAGAGGCTCAGTGGTTTAGACCACAGCGCCACCCGCATCCCCTGTACATTTGTCATGTCAAGAGCATGTTGCAGAATTCACCCACAGTGCAACAAATCTGATTTAAAAAGACCCGAATGACATAAAAACCCATCCTCATTCATATATATAACCTATCCAAAATGGAATGATGAGGTTTAAGTCATTTGAGAAATCATTGTATGATGAAGGCAGTTGGACATAAAACAATTGTTGACGGCTTAGAGTGGTGTAAGCAGTTTTTTTGGTGTGTTTACAATCTCCTGGGTCATTTGAGCAGAGAAGGACTCCCTATACAGACTCCCTGGAGAGATGGGAAGCTGTTTGTGTTATGCGCATCTTGGAGGTGAATGTAAGAACCACACCCACAAAACTGTCCTGTGGAAATTGGCTTCATTTGTTGTTGTTGTTTAGTCATTTAGTCGTGTCTGACTCTTCGTGACCCCATGGACCAGAGCATGCCAGGCACTCCTGTCTTCCACTGCCTGCCGCAGTTTGGTCAAACTCATGCTGGTAGCTTCGAGAACACTATCCAACCTTCTCGTCTTCTGTCGTCCCCTTCTCCTTGTGCCCTCCATCTTTCCCAACATCTGGGTCTTTTCCAGGGAGTCTTCTCTTCTCATGAGGTGGCCAAAGTATTGGAGTCTCAGCTTCAGGATCTGTCCTTCCAGTGAGCACTCAGGGCTAATTTCCTTAAGAATGGATGCGTTTGATCTTCTTGCAGTCCATGGGACTCCCAAGAGTCTTCTCCAGCACCATAATTCAAAAGCATCAATTCTTCGGCGATCAGCCTTCTTTATGGTCCAACTCTCACTTCCATACATCACTACTGGGAAATCCATAGCTTTAACTATATGGACCTTTGTTGGCAAGGTGATGTCTCTGCTTTTTAAGATGCTGTCTAGGTTTGAATCAGCTTCATAGGCATGGTTTTAAATGGCCAGGACCAGTTTTCACCAATGGCTTGCTTGGGTGGTTAATGTTCTGACTGGCTGACTATTACTCTATTACTATTACTCTAGTGAAGCCTTAGTATAGCACGGGGGTAGTCAACAGCATGGCATCCTCTAGTAGTTGAGGACTACAATTTGCCATGCTGGCTGAGATTGATGGGAACTGTACTCTAAAACATGTTGATGGCTGGTATAGCGCTGTTCCAGATCTTCAGGGCCTTTTAGCATCTACTTTCCTTTGACAGTTTACTGGGAATTATCCTTGCCCTACTTTCTTCCTGGTTTGTTTCTTTTGCAATACACACACACACACACACACACACACACACACACCGGTATATGTGTGTGTGTCAGGGCTTGTAAAAGTGGTGAGCTACAGTTATAAGGGGGAGGGGTGGACAGGTGGCAGAATTCACTCCTACTTCTGCCAAAGCAAACCTAACCACCTGCCTGCTCATTCTGGTTGCATCTTGACACAGCATGAGGTTGGCTGGAGGCTAAGGAGGATGCAGGGATCCTGCACTTTTGGAGAGTCGTGCCGAGCAGGAGATTTCAGTAGCTGCAGCTTCCCTTCACCTTGCATGACCAGTTGCACCTGCTGAAACTCCCTTTTTTAAAAAACGTGACATTTGCACCCCACCCCTTGCTTCCTACATCTGTGGGGCAGACCTGTACAGTGGTACCTCGGGTTAAGTACTTAATTCGTTCCGGAGGTCCGTTCTTAACCTGAAACTGTTCTTAACCTGAAGCACCACTTTAGCTAATGGGGCCTCCTGCTGCTGCCGCCGCGCAATTTCTGTTCTCATCCTGAAGCAAAGTTCTTAACCCGAGGTACTATTTCTGGGTTAGCAGAGTCTGTAACCTGAAGCGTATGTAACCCAATATACCACTGTATTTGGAAATCTGGGTCTACCACCCTTAATGGACAGCTCGGGCTTTCAGTGCATATTTTCCAGCATGCCAGGGAGCACGGAATCCACCCCAGCCCCCAACTTGGAACGGAAATCTCATCTCCCATGTGCATTCCGGTTAGAAGTGCCACTTCTTCTTGCAATGAAATTCTACCATTTTCCCTCCGAATCCCAAGACTCTCGCGATGAATTGTGGAAGTCGGCAGCCGGCGTCTTCTCTTGAAATGTCTGGTGGCGAGGTGTCACTTCAATGCCTGCTCTTTCTTTCTTTCTTTCTTTCTTTCCCCGATTTTAAAAGCCATCTGGGGACTCCAGCTTGCTTTATGTGTGGGTTCTTCAGGGGAAAGCTACGATTGTGGGATCTGATTGCTTCAGATAGCTGCGGATTTCCCTTGAGAATAAATGGAAGATTGTTATCAGTGATTTACTGAGAGGGAGGGGAGTTGGTATGCTTGGCATGTTCCCATGTGGAAGGCAAATTAGCTCAGCACTGCAGGGCTGACATACACCAGAGGGAGCAGAAACACTGATGAGCAGATAGCCCATTTGATCATGGAAAGACGCTCTTCCTATCTAGCACAGGCTAGCTAATGACTGCAGCATTCTGCCTTTTGTAAAGGATGCAACTCAAATAACCTACACATAGGACCCTCTGTGCTGTGATATACCTGCTGCTTATGGCTTTCCTGGTAAATCAGGTGGAAGGTGGAAGCCTCAGTGAATTCAATTGATCTCATCTTGGCACCTGAATTAGAAAGGAGCACCGAGATTTATCAAATGCGCCTCCTACTTCCCATAGATCAATCCACCCTATGGCTTACCAGGAAGGTGGTTAGAGGGCTGGCAAGCAGATTTGTTTAATTGGCGTTGTTTCACTTACGATCGTCACGCATAAAGTTAAGAGGACGGTCTCGATTTTTGTAATTCAGCAGAGGAAGGTAAGCAGCCGTGACTCTTCCTTGCCGCAAGGATTAGTCAAGTGGGTGGGTGTTTCGGGCCGTTGCTACAGCAGTTGCTGCGCCGAGATAATTATGTGACTGGAGCCAAGGTACACAGGGAAAATGACTGTTTAATTCTCTCTGCCAGGACCACACAGTGCAAAGTCTAGGGCATTGCCCTCAAGTGAGCATACCTTAAAGCATCCTGCAATTTAGCAGGGCACTAATTGCTAACCTCAACCCCAATGCATCTGGGCTCTCGGGCTGCTCCCTCTCTCCTTCTGCCTCTCTTAACTTGATGACGCTCACAAGTGCTCCAGGTGTGCCATGTCTGTCAGTTAGGCTGGAGTATTTCAATATGAATTGGCAACATCTTGAAGAAGGCGGGGTCTTTAGGAGCAGCCTTTATCTTCAGTTGGAGCCAAGTGCTGCGTTAAACTAAGGCAGCCTTTCTCAACCTGTGGGTCGGTCCCCAGATGTTGTTGGACTACAACTCCCATCACCCCAAGCTAGCAAGGCCAGAGCTCAGGGATGATAGGAGTTGTAGTCCAACAACATCTGGGGACCCACAGGTGGAGAACCGCTGAACTAAGGAAGCCAGTCCAAGCTGAATGAGCTAAATTTTGCTCGTGGAAGAACAAAAAAAGCCTACACCTTATGAAAAACCCTTGTCACCATGGCTATTAGAGGTACAGCCATGTTAACTTCCTAATACCTGACTGGTTCCCCCCATATGAGCCAACCTGGACCCTGTAATCATCATTTGAAGCCCTTCTTCATGTGCCTCCTACACAAGAGGTGGCAACACAAGAACAAGCCTTTTCCGCCTTGGCTCCCCACCAGTGGAGTGCTGGTGCATTTCTCTTGCGTGTTCACACTGATGAAACAAAATTTAACCCTGTCTTTGTCTGGGCTTTGTATTTTAATGTTGGGTTTGACGAAGCTTTCATGACTGAAATTGTAGCTCTGACCTTTTCTGATTAAGCGTTCTAAAAAAATAGCTGCTTCACAGGCCGGGAATTGCTTTCACCTTGAGAGCTGCTCTGGCAGGTTTAGGGGAGAAGGTGTTAAATAAAAGCTAGGTAGGAATGGCCATGGAAGTCTTTTTGATTGAATTTGATAGAAGGTTTCTGCTATAGATATGGGGAGGATCTATAGTTCAGTGGTGGCGCATCTGCTTAGCCCTGGGGAAGTTCTTCACTTTCACTGTGACTTTGTCAAGAGCTTTGCTTCAGTGATACCTCTTTGCAAAGAAAGTGAAAGAGAGAGAAGAAACCGTTCTCATTCTCTGCTTCATTCTGCATGGTTAGGGAAGCTGACTTTCCTCAATAGGTCATGAAGTAGGGAGACTGGCAAAATCTGAAAGTCCATGAGCTCGTCATCCTTGCATTTCACAAATGAAATTGGGAGCATTCTAGGCTGTGCTACTTCAGATAGCAAATGAGAGAGGGAGGTCATTGTGTGTGTTAATGTGACCCCTACTTAAAAAAAACTCTCAGCATGTAGTGGTCTAGCATGTCAGGGATAAATGTATAGTATAATCATTTCCTTGATGGAGTAGTTTGTGAGTTTTACCTTGAGGAAGCATTCAGAAATGCAATGGCCCACCTGTACAGTGGTACTGTCCAGAATTTTGCTCCTTTGTTTGGCATGGATAGCTGATTCTGGAATGGCCCACAAATTATTTGTAGGGGTGGATGATTGCTGACAAAACACTTTCAAGGCTGAGGAGGAGAGATATTCTGTCTGGTTTTAAAAAACAACAACACCCTAAATACCTTATGTTTATAACAGAGAACACCTGTAGAAAAATAATTAATGGACGCAAAGAAGAAGACTATTAAGAGAGCCACCATAAAAGTATCTGGAGCAAAATAGGTGAATGAATCACCTTTCCCCAGGCATCAGTGGAACTTTTCTCCCATTTAAAAAAGAGAAAACAAATAGAACATGTATTCTACTCTTGCAGCACATGATAATAATACATTAATAAAGCAGCAGTTCTTAGCCAGGCTTAGTTAGGAACCTCATAGTCTGCAAAGCTTTGCTGCAGGCTGCTTTGGGTAATTTTTTAAAATAGAGAATTAATTGATATACTTTACTAATTATAAATGCCAAGAGCTGTAGCCCTTTCCCAACTTACCTGGTAGAAACCCACTCTGAGCTCAGTGGGACTTACTTCAGAGCTGACATCTATAATACTGTTTTTGTCAGGCATTGGTTCATAGGAGCATATTTTGTACAGGTAAGATGGTAGGTAGATCCTCTTTAGCCCTTTGAATAGGGCATTCATTCTAGAGATAATCAATGTGTGGAAAATGGGGAGTGGGAATGGGCAGTGCTACTTTTCTAGAAATAGCCATGAGCTTCTCACTTGTTCTCTTGGAATGGCAATGGCGCCCACCTGAGGGGGGGGGGAGTTATGGGAATGGGTCATCCCCCACTCTCACCTCTGCACGCTGTTTATCTTCCAAATAAAGATACAGTGGTACCTCGGATTAAGTACTTAATTCGTTCCAGAGGTCCGTTGTTAACCTGAAACTGTTCTTAACCTGAAGCACCACTTTAGCTAATGGGGGCTCCCGCTGCCGCCTCATTACCGGAGCACGATTTCTGTTCTCATCCTGAAGCAAAGTTCTTAACCCGAGGTATTATTTCTGGGTTAGTGGAGTCTGTAACCTGAAGCGTATGTAACCTGAAGCGTATGTAACCCGAGGTACCACTGTAATGTGCACTGGTTTTTGTTGGGCGCTCCTACAGCAGAATGCAATGAAAGTTGGTTTCCGTTTGCAGATTTTAGCCAGAAATGACTCTATCTGACCAGGTATGAAATCTCTTGAGAAAACAAACATTTGAGGGTCCTTCTTTCCCCCCACCCCGCAAGCCCTTCCCACAAAAATCCGCTGAAAATAAGACTGACTATCTTGTCTCACCCATACTTACCTTTCAGTGTGTTTGTGTATAATTTCTCTTCCTCTTGTGTTTCTTTCCAGCTGTCTCCCAAAGTCCAAAGTTCTATGCCTTGCAATTTCCCAGATGCCTGCCCAGACACAGGACATTTGACGCAGAAAGTATCATCAGCATGTAGAAGGCAAAAAGAGAGAATGTTAAATCTTCACACACAGATACACACCCACACCCGAACAAGGCCTTGTGTGTTGTCTTTTGGCAGTATCTATATGTAACATACAACTCTCTTGTAAGAACAGTTCCATACCCCACAACTGTCCTGGAAAAACCGGGACATCCTGTTTTATCCTGCAACAGCACAAGTGGCCGTTTTGGGTGCTATGTTCTCATGTGATTTCGGGTCGCAATCTCTCCCCTACCCCCAAGTGCTCAATATTACATTTTTTTTTAATTGCTGAAACCCCACCCTGGAATCTTATGGCAAAGGGCAGGTAAGAAATCACATTTATAATAATAGAGTCATACCTTGGTTCTTAAACAGAATGCCAAGGCGTGGCTTCTGAGTGGCTGCAGGAACATCCTGCAGCCAATCAGAAGCCGCGGAAGCCGCGCTGGGTGTTTGGCTTCTGAAAATCGTTTGAAAACCAGAACCCTCACTTCTGGCTTTCGATTGTTCGGGACCCAAAACATACAAGGTTCAAGGCATTTGGCAATCAAGGTACGACTGTAATTCTACAGCATTTCATAAGTGGCATAATTCACTCAATTCAAATTCCCCCAAAGTTTGAATTCATATTTGGGTGATTCTTACTCAAAATAGCTCACTAAGTGGGGAAAAAATATTTTTAGAAACAGTTAACCTGATGACACCTTGACATCATAGGTCTTACATTTGCATGGATGTTTAAACTATTCACTTTTTCTCTCTTTTTAACCCACAGCAAACCTCCCTGGGGAGGCTGTGTATTAGCAGGCAGTCAGGAAGTGGTTGCTCAACACTTCCCCCTCCAGTTGTTTTCCAGCTCACAGTCTCCCTTCCTTGCCAACCCGTTTTTTCACCCACAAGGGGAAAGATATGGGGAAGGTATGAGAGTCTCATACCTTCCCCATCTGCCAGGTGGAAAAGCAGGTTGAGGAAGAGTGATCTTGAGATGGAAAGGGATTGGAGGGGAAAGAATCAGGCATACAATCTTGCAGTGCCTGTCCTCTGCTCCAGATAACACCCTGTAGAGGAAAGAATCCCAGAAAGCTCCATATAAGAGATGGGGAGCCTGTGGGCCTCCAGATGTTGTCAGACTATGAATCCCATCATCCCTGCTCATTGGCCATGCTGGGCTGGGACTGATGGGAGTTGTAGACCAGCAATTTATGGAGGGACACATAATGTGTAGGTTGAGCTTGAGAAAAAGATAGTTCTTCTTACCTTGTCATTATTGCTTCTACTTCTCCTCCCTGAAGATGCTTTGAGGCTTCTTCTCCCTCTTAGATCTGGGGCAATGGGGGAACATCTGGGCAGGGAGAAGATCAGAATACAAATGCTATGGAAAATGTTTCATAGCAATATCAGCAAAGTGGTTTTTAAAAGGCATCTGAAGGCAGCCCTGTTCAGGGAGGTTTTCAGTGTGTGGTGTTGTATTGTGTTTTTTCTATTTTTTGTTGGAAGCTGCCAAGAGTAGCTGGGGCACCCCACTCAGAAGGGCAGCTCTTCCTCCTCCTCCTCCTCCTCCTCCTCCTCCTCCTCCTCCTCCTCCTCCAGGATGGGTTGTAAAACCTTGATGGTGGTTTCAGTTTGCAAGAAGTGCTAGTCCATCACTTTCTCTTCAGAGTCTATTCTGTAGTACGGGGGGGGGGCAAGACTGTGTCTCTTTGGAAGCTGCTAGACCACAGCTCCCATCATCAGAGACCATGCTGGCTAGGACTGAAGGAGTCTAAGCATTTCTGTAGAGTCTCGGGTTCCCCTTTCCTGCCACAGCAGGTTATTCAGTAGTACCAATCAAGTCTCAAAAATCTGCTTTTCCTTCATTCTTTAAGTTGTGAGTCCATATGATGGTTCAGAACAGATGTGGTTGCATTACAAAGCATGGCTATAAACCAGGGGTAGGGAACCTATGGGCCTCCAGATGTTTTTGCCTGATCATTGGCCATGCTGGCTGGGGCTGCTGGGATTTAGTGATGGTGGGGTGGAAGTCGCTGAAGTCCTAGTGGAATTTCTCAAACGCCTCTTTGCCTAGAAAGCACAGGACTGGGCCATTTTCTGCTCTTTGTGATTTCTAGACACAGCTCTAAACAGTTCTGCCTATGCCCCACTATTCCCCCCCCCGAACCCCACTCTTTGGCACTAAATTGGAACCAACGGCAATCCGGGGGAAACCCAATTGCTATCTGTTCCGATTCAGCACCAAATGGTGGGTTATCCCAAGGGAAAGCAGTGGAGCAAGTGGAAGTGTGGATGAGCCTATGGAGATGTCACCGGTGACTCACAATTTAAGGGTTCACTCTAGGCATTTTTCAGATTATAATACCTACCCAATGAAGTGGTTATACACATTCAAGGTGAGAGAGGACAGACTTGGCACTTGAAGGCTATTATCCAGCAGCAGACCCACCTCCAGCAGAATGTGGTGTTTGTCTCTTAATGTCACACATCTTCTGCTGTGAGGGTTCTGCCTGGATGTCCAGTGACCCAACCATAGCACCAAACAGGAAGTGGGGGAAAGGGTGGTAGAAGAAATAAATATAAGGAAACAAGAGATCTAAGGTGTCAACCATCACAACAACAAATAGGGCCTTAGGGTAAGCTGGGAGAATTCTGTTTTTCTTGTCAAACTTATGCCCTGCCTGCCCCCTGCCCTCCAATGCTACTCCTTTGGGTCAGAAAAGGAATGACTCTGAGCACTCGCTCTTAAAGTCGCTGCTCATATTCGAAAGCTGATTTGAAAGTTTGAAAAACAAACAAGTCTGATGGGAAACCATGTTTTGGTTGGTTTCCAAAGGGAAATAGTGTGGGTTAAACCAGATTTGCAAGAAAAACCTGGCTAGGCCTCAGTAACAAACAAATGCTTTGGAGAGCATCCTAACTAAAACTAGCTTAGGGCAAGGACTGTTTTTCACTGTCTACAAGACGAAAAACTAAGGGAAAAAGAAGAGCACCAGGTAAAGGTCTTCCAGAAGGGTTGCAGCTGGTGGGTTGACTTCTCAATTTAAGTCAAAAAAGATGGTTCTAACTGGGCCTGAAGGAAGATATGTATATCATATTCTGTGTCTATATAGGTTATTGCGTTTCTTCCCTGTGCGGTATCCTCCTTTGAAGAGATGATGGGGCTGTTAGGGAGTGTTCAGAACATGTTACGACTTTGTGCTCTGCAATGAAAGTGCCTAAGGAAGGACAAGTACATTTTGAATAATACACATCATTAAGATCTGTATCTTTCTAAGATCCCCTTGTAAGGTCCTCATTGCTGCAGTATCTGAGCTCCATGAACATTATTCCTCTGCTCATTCTCACAACGCCCCTTTGTAGGCTAAGTAAATGATGTCAGATCTCCCCCACCAGAACCTCTGTAGGTGAGGTGATGGGCAAACCCCACCACCACACAATTAAAGACCACACCCAAAGCCACAGAAAGAGAGTGGAACGGAAGGAAGCTTGAATTGGGTCCCTGCCCTACATTGTTTGCAGTCTTACCCCAACTGAACTTTTGCAGCCTAATTCAGCATTGCATCTTCTGCTGACTGCCCACCACCACCTTCACCCAAAGAGGTAGACCATATCTTCAATTGGAGGAGAAGAAATGAGGGGTCAGAAAGCAGAGAGTCTTCTATGTACATCACCTGGAGGTACCAGGGATCTTTTGCAAACAAAACAGATTCTATGGCTCTTCTCTTGGGTCTAGATCTGGGGCTTAGTTTTCTCAATGAGAACCTAACCCCATGTGGACCACCTAGTTTCATATCAGCTACAGAGGGCCCTCCTTTAGAAACCAGGTTGGTCTCCACATGAAGCTGGGTCTTTTCAGTTGTTGTTCTGGACTTGTGAAGCACACTTCCACAGGCACCATCCTTTCTGTCATTTTCCAAGCAGATTCAGATGCTTCTTATTGGGTGTACTTCTGGATTCTAATTCTTACTTTCGGGCTTTTCTGCTGCTGCGCTTTCTCCTCCTTTATGTCATGTTCAGCTGACCTTTTTAAATCCTTGCTTTATGCAGTGGCATAACATGGGTTGCCAGCACCCAGGGCCGCGCAGAGGAGGGAAACAGACAGGGTATTCATGCACATTCAACTGCCTAATGGTGTCTGTGTCACCCAGAAGATCACAGCCACAGAGATAAGAAGAGTCGAATCGCTCCGTTGTCTGGAGAGCTCACTTCCTGGTTCTCATGGAGAAACCATTTTCGATGGAGCCCAGAAAAGGAAGCATGCAGCTGTATTAAGGCAGCAGTGGGTGCTGAAATTCTTTGTGCCCAGGGCAATTGCCCCTGTGCCATCCACACTACCCCCCCCCGCACACTATGCCATTAGCTTTATGCTTATTTTATTGTAAACCACTTTAAATTCATTGGTGCAAAGCAGTATATACATTTGGAAATTAAATTCGTTAATTGTCTGAGGCACCACTTCTCCACTTAGGTGCTTACATGATATCCTTTGTGATGTGTGTGTCCCCAAGATTGGTTTAGGAGCCACCATTGCCATCCAATGTCCCCACTGTGGAAGGATATGTGGATCCAGAATTGGCCTCCACAGTTACTTACGGACTCATTGATAAAACTGTGTTTACGGAAGACAATCTTACTCGGCTACAAGTGATCGCTGAAGAAGAAGAAGAAGAAGAAGAAGAAGAAGAAGAAGAAGAAGAAGAAGAAGAAGAATCCCTATCTTAAAATCCAAAGCTGTGAAGAGGCTGCTGAGGACAGATAGTTTGCCGTTCTCAAGTAAGCCGGCTACACTATATACACACAAATTATACAAATTGACTCAAGTCTGGGACAATAACTGTAGTTTTCCAAGCGAAGGGATGTGGGATGGTATTACTTACTCAATAATTGTACCAGAGTTGGGAGGAAAAAAACAGACAGTGATTAAGAACTTCCTGGCTGAATGGGAGATGCAGGTCGCATACATGACACATCTGAAGACTTTGTGGCCACATGGCTGTGGCAGAGAAGACGGCTCCGAGTTCAAGCAGATGGAGACGTGGATGGATGCCATCAAATCCAATGACCCCACAAACACAAAGGTTTGTTTTTCAGTGACTGATCTTTCTAGACCACGTCTGCTCTTAATCATCTCTTGGTATGCCCAAAGGACTGTTTCAGTATCTTCAGTCAAACGGCCTGAGTGATTACTCTCAGGAATTTCCTGCTTCCCATTAAGGAATATCCTGGTTGATCATTTCCAAGTAATAGCTCAGTCCTCTTAGCTAAAGACAAGCAGGCTTCTTCATAAGAATGCATGATAGGACATAAGCTGGCTTATAGTCATACGTTGAAATTGTTTGGACTTAGCTATAATAATAATAATAATAATAATAATAATAAGTGCTGTCACATGGAAGATGGAGCAAGCTTGTTTTCCCCTGCCATGGAGGATATCATCATCATCACCATCATCATCATCATCATTATTTATTTATTTATTTATTTATGCCCTTCCAATCTGGCTGGGTTTCCCCAGCCACTCTGGGCTGTTCCCAACAGAATATTAAAAACATGATAAAACATCAAACATTAAAAACTTCCCTAAACAGGGCTGCCTTCAAATGTCTTCTAAAAGTCAGATAGTTGTTTATTTCCTTGACATCTGTTGGGAGGGGGTTCCACAGGGCGGGCGGTCCTACTGAGAAGGCCCTCTGCCTGGTTCCCTGTAACCTCACTTCTCACAGTGAGGGAACCACCAGAAGGCCTTCGGAACTGGACCTCAGTGTCTGGGCTGAATGATGGGGGTGGAGATACTTCTTCAGGTATACTGGGCTGAGGCCATTTAGGGTTTTAAAGGTCAGCACCAACACTTTGAATTGTGCTCGGAAACATACTGAGAGCCAATGTAGGTTTTTCAGGACCAGCGTTATATGGTCTCAGTGGCCACTCCCAGTCACTAGTCTAGGTGCCGCATTCTGGATTAGTTGTAGTTTCCGGGTCACCTTCAAAGGTAGCTCCACATAGAGCGTGTTGCAGTAGTCCAAGCAGGAGATAACCAGAGCATGCACCACTCTGGCTAGACAGTCTGCGGGAAGGTGGGGTCTCAGCAGGCATACCAGATGGAGCTGGTAGACAGCTGCCCTGCACACAGAATTGACCTGCTCCTCCATGGACAGCTGTGAGTCTAAAATGACTCCCAGGTTGTGCACCTGGTCCTTCAGGGGCACAGCTGTTTTCATTGATGTGCTACCTGCCTTGCTTTTCTGTGTCTTTTAATTTTTATTGTAGTTGTATTGATGAGCACAATTTGGTGGAAAAGCAGAATACAAATTTAACAAACATACAAATAAAAAGTGGCCTACATGAAATCTAGCATAGATTCAGAATTAGTGGATTGCAAAGGTTCATATAATCATGATGGCTGTGACGAGTATAAAATATGCTTATCAAGATCAAGATGAGAATAAGTCTTTTCCTAGGGGGTAAAAAGGCAGCAAAATACTGAGCATTCTGGAACAAACTTGAACAAACTTTGGACCTGTGGGTTGAGTGTAAAAAGCACTTGGGTTGGTTGATCCATTGGACTTCCTTAAACTTCAGTTTGCAGTTTTCAAAGTGTTTGTTTTGAGAGAGCAGTAAAGTCCCCCCCCCCCCGGGTGAACAACTACAATCACTGCCTTTGTGTGCCTCCCCCAATGAAAATGAAAATTGTGCATTGCTTGAGGGTTCATCTCTGTCCATTGTGTGCTGTCCATTAATTCACTCTGCAGTAGCCTGATCAGCACTGGTGTGTGAGGTAGGTTGTGTTAATAAACTAACCATATTTGTTTAAGTTTTATTCATTTTAAAATCTATACCCTGTGTTTTGGCCCCTCTGAAAATGAATGAATTTAAAGGAGACCAGAAACAAATAAAAATAATTTGCAGTCAGTCAAGAAAGCTATTCTCTTGGGAAATTGTAAATTGGTATTACTACTATTTCTTCTTTGGCGATCACTCGTAGCTAAGTAAGATTGTCTTCCATAAACATGGTTTTAACAGTGAGTCTGTAAGTGGCTGTGGAGGCCAATTCTGGATCCACATATGTCCTTCCACAGTGGGGACATAGGTTCCCAGGCAGGAGTTGATCACAGTGAGGGTTTGCCAAGTGTGCCTTCCTCTTAGCATGTTTCTCCCTTTCTCTCTGAGTCTGAGAGTCTTCAAAGCCCATGACACCATTGGTAAAGGCTGTTCTCCAATTGGAGCACTTGCAGGCCAGTGTTTCCCAGTTGTCAGTGTTACTAGTGCAATGGTGTCCCATACCAAGATAGGCTGTGCCCATTTTCTCATGATGTTGAAAGTATGGAACACATTTTAATACACCATTGTTTGTATAAACAGGCTAAAAGGTAAAGGTGAAGGGACCCCTGACCATTAGGTCCAGTCATGGCCGACTTTGGCGTTGCAGCGCTCATCTCGCTTTACTGGCTGAGGGAGCTGGCGTACAGCTTCCGGGTCATGTGGCTAGCATGACTAAGCCGCTTCTGGTGAACCAGAGCAGCGCACGGAAACGCCATTTACCTTCCCACCTATTTATCTACTTGCACTTTGATGTGCTTTCAAACTGCTAGGTTGGCAGGAGCAGGGACCGAACTTTAAAGTCAGGAGTGTTATTAAGTCTGTCACTTGCTGTCACCACAGGAGCTATCTTCATTTGTAACAAACACTTATGATGGCCAGACTTCTTTTGTCTGGGAAAAATGGGAGCTCACTCCATCGCGAGGATTCGAACCGCTGACCTTCTGATCGGCAAGTCCTAGGCTCTGTGGTTTAACCCACAGCGCCACCTGCATCCCCTATAAACAGGCTAGTCAGCATCTAATCAATCCAATACTAGCAGAACAACCTGGAATTGCTGACTCATTTCATGTTGAGGTTCTCCTTGAGGATAAGTTTGATACTATTACACTGGCTGTAGCAAAATTCCTCTCGGAGGCAGTAAAAATCAGAAATCAGTATACAGTGATACTTCGGGTTAAGTACTTAATTCGTTCTGGAGGTCCGTTCTTAACCTGAAACTGTTCTTAACCTGAAGCACCACTTTAGCTAATGGGGCCTCCTGCTACCGTTGCGCCGCCAGAGCACAATTTCTGTTCTTATCCTGAAGCAAAGTTCTTAACCTGAGGTAAGATTTCTGGTTAGCGGAGTCTGTAAACTGAAGCGTATGTAACCTGAAGTGTATGTAACCTGAGGTGCCACTGTATACAGGTTAAAGCTCCTCTGTTGGCTAGCAAAGCCGATTTTATTCTGTTGATATATACAGGATGAGTCTTTTAAAAGAGGCCCTGTGGAACATGTGTACTCTGTATCCACGGGGCCTCTTTTAAAGGACTCACCCTGTACTATTGTTGTACTGTGTATTTTGGGTCTATGGACCACAAGAAAGCTGTATGCGTGTATAAGGCAACTGATGCTAATGCTGCTCTATGGTCATACGTGGCCACGAATTTGAGCCAAATAACAAGAGCTAAGTTCCTGCGCACCATAATACAGCAAGGTGATGTCTGAAAGAAATGTATCAGAGCAGCATCTATATCAAGGGTTCCAAAACTGTTGTCTGCAGGCCACCTAAGGTCCACAAACTTCATTCAGATGGTCCATGGCATGTTTGTGGATTTGCGGATCCTTCATATTAAATGTTCATGTGGATTTTTAATTGTTTTCTATTGCTTACATTGTGCTGCAGTTTCAATTCTATAGAATTACAAGAAAATGCAATATATAAGAAAGAAAAGAAGCAATAAAAAGACAATTAAAAATCATACGTTTTTCAGCACAGTGCATTGCAATTGCTGCAACAGGCAAGAAAAATCCATCAAGGCCCTTGGCAATTTTCAAGTGTTCTGTGGAGAATAAAGTTTGGAGCCACTGACCTCTACGGAAGTGACTTGGGTGAATTCACAATTATTATTATTTGTAAAATGTGCCAATAGGGCTCCTCTTTTGGATGCCAGAGGAGCATGAACTAGCCACTAAAAAGAACAACATGATGGAAAGGCAGGGAAATGCAGGACATGGGAAGAAACTCCACGTTGAAAAAAGCCACAGAAAGTTATCATCATAGACTGGACAGTTAAGTCCAGTCAAAGGTGACTATGGGGTGTGGCGCTGATCTCACTTTTCAGGTCAAGGGAGCTGGCGTTTGTCCACAGACAGCTTTCCGGGTCATGTGGCCGGCAAGACTAAACCACTTCTGGCACACAGAAGACCATGACGAGTGCCAGAGTGCATGGAAACACCTTTTACCTTCCCGCCACAATGATACCTATTTATCTGCTTGCACTGGCGTGCTTTCAAACTGCTAGGGTGGCAGGAGCTGGGACAGAGCAATGGGAGCTCACTCCGTCACAGGGATTCGAACCGCCGACCTTCTGATCGGCAAGCCCAAGAAGCTCAGTGGTTTAGAGCACAGTGCCACCCGTGTCCCTCCTCAAAGAAAATGGTAAACAGGGCAACGGGGGTGGGGTTGATTAGGAGTGATGGGGCGATGGAGTGATGACCATATGCTGTCAAGTTTAGAGAACGCTAAGATCTTTTGCTACCATAAATGGGTTGGACAAGAGCTAAGTTGCCTGCATTTTTCTAACCAAATGAATGAATCATCTTCCTGCATGTAATCCATAGAACATTCCATTATCATTGCCTTTTTCTATTGCAGGGATACCCTTGAAAAGCTGTAATTAGCACCAGGAAATTTGCCGCACATTTTCCCCAACTATTTGAACCACCCTCCCCTGCACCACCCACAAGAGCAACATGTTGTCATTTTCTAATATATATGTGCGTATATTTCGTTTTGAGGCAATCTTGGTGCTGAATTTCCTGGAATCTATGAAATCGGGATTCATCTCTGGTTGCGTCCAAACTCAGAAACAGTTACGGGTTCTTTCCTGGAACTGAAATAACAAGTTTGCTTTTATGAAAGACGTCACCTTCTGCCGGATCCTGCGAGTGAACCAACTACAGTGGTACCTTGGTTTTAGAACAGCTTAGTTTATGAACAATTTGGAAATAGAATGCTGCAAACCAAGAAGTAGGTATTTTGGTTTGTGAACTTTGCATTGGAAGCAGAACATGTTCCGCTTCCTGTTGAGTGTGTTCCATTAGTAAATTGAGTCCCCCGCTGCTAACCAGAGGCTTCCAGTTGAGTCTGTCAGCTGTTGAATCCCAAGCACCCATGCAACACAGAAGGGATATTTGGAGCTTTTGTTTTTGCTAATTTTTGTGTTTTTATTTGTGTGGCTTTTCTGTTGTTTTCTTTTACTGAGACTTGTTCCTCATTTTATGGGACTGACTTGTGACTGTGGCTTGTGACTTTTTGTGACTTGTTTTGTGGCTGTGTAGAACCCAGTTCAGTGTCTGATTGATTGATTGATTGATTGATTGTGTGACTGCAGAAATGGATAAATGTCCCCCGTCCAAACAATGACTATCATCAGTGCACGTAAGAAATTTGGTTTTTTAAAAATCTTTATCATCTACAATACTGTCTTATTTATTTTATAGTACAGTACATTGATTATTGCTTTCATTTTATTGATCAATGTTCTCATTAGATAGTAAAATTCATGTTAAATTGCTGTTTTAGCGGTTCTTTTTAAAAGTCTGGAATGGATTAATCTATTTTGCATTACTTTCTATGGGAAAGCATGCCTTGATTTTAGAACGCTTTGGTTTTGGAACAGACTTCCGGAATGGATTAAGTCTGGGAACCAAGGTACCACTGTACATCATATGAAGGACCAGAACGATCAGCTAGAAGAAACGATTGAAAATGAAAATACTGCACCTGAGAAAGAAACTCATTTTGACAACAACAAGAGGACCAAAAAGAAGCGTCGCTTCAATGTAGCAAATCTGGATTGAAGCTTAAGTTACATTTAATAACATGGTTGTGCTTGTGAAACTCCTGACCCTGCTTTAACCCATGGCATACCCTCCAACATTTATCCGATGAAAATAGAGACATTCTATTCCATAATAATAATATTAATTTGTTATTTTTACCCCACCCATCTGATTGGGTTGCCCCAGCCTCTCTGGGCAGTTTCCAACACATATAAAAACATAATAAAACATTAAAAAAAACCTTCCCTATGCGGAGCTGCCTTCAGATGTTGTATAGTTACATATGTCCTTGGCTCGAGGGTTGCATAATTTCTCTGATGAAAATAGGGGCATCATAAGGAAAAGATGGACATTCTAGAATCAAATCAGAAACTGAGACAGCTTCTGTAAATTCAGGGCTGTCCCTGGAAAACAGGGACACTCGAAGGGTCTGGCATGGTGTTACACAACCTGTAAATTAGCACACGCATGCACACCCACCCACCCTGATTTCAATTTCGGGTGTGGGGAGAATGACCAGCATAGAATTCTACAGCTAGCCTCCTGATGAATACATTCAACCATTACTGTGAGAACAGCACGGCCTGTTTAGGCCCAGTTTAGGATGTTGTTCCTTGCTAGCCTTTGCTAGCCTTTCACTATCTGTGACTGATGTACCTTGAGAGATCACCTCAGCTAGTATGCTGTTTGTGGCTAGGCAGTTCATGCTCTGCACACCCTCATCGGGTGAGGTATGCAACATCAACTACAGATTGGGGTGGGTGTGTGTGTGTGTTTTACCACAGTTGCCCCGAGGGTTGGAATGACCTCAGCAAGGTCAGAAACAGCTCTTCACTTCTGGCATTTCAGAGAAGCTGTAAAAGCTATTTATTCCAGACAGCTTTGGGCTGCTGAAGCAATTTGTAAGCTGTCCAGAGTAGATTTTGACGGCTGCTGAGTTCTGATGAGTTTCCCCACAAGCCCCTGGTGTTTTATCACTGTGGGTTTTTTTAAGTGACAAAGAGTCTTGTGGCACCTCAAAGTCTAACAAATGCATAAGCTTTTGTGGACTGCAGTCCACTTCATGGACTGTAGTTTACGAAAACTTATGCCCAGTGCTATTTTTCTAGAAAAAGAGGTGCCAGAACTTACCATGAACACCTCCCTCGTTCTCTTAGAATGATGGTGACTGGGGGAAAAACCTGCCTATGCTACAACAAATGTGTTGGCCCCATATTGTTTCTTAATGACCCTAGCTTGCCCAGGTCGTTTTACATAGGCTAGCTCAGGAATTCCTCTGCAGCTTTTATTTCTTCCTTCACATCCCAAATAACCAAAATCCTACCATTTATTAATTTATAGTGCTTAGGAGCTCCCCCACAAAAAACTATAACACTCCCTTCATGTCCTAGAGAAGATAATTGAAGCAGATAATTCCTAGAGGGGAAATCCAAGCCTCACCTGGAAGCAGGAAGTAAGCTTGTGAACTGGTGGCACTGTAAGAAAATGGCTGTGGATAATTTGCTTTCAATAAGCACCTGTCAATTCAGAGTAGAGGTGGACAAACTTTTTCAGCCTGAGAGGTTACATGCCAGTGGTGGGCAGGGCCAGAGACAAAAGTGAGTGAAGAAATGAATGCAATTTTTAACTTTGTGCAGTTTCTAAACACACTCAACCATCTCCCCATCCCTCACTCTCTATCCAGGCAAGTAAGATGCAACATCAAAGTGCAAGGAGATATTCCAGACAGGCAAAATCACTCAAGGCTGGTGTGAAGCAATATAAGTAGTGGCTGTAGCCAGAGAGAGTCCTTGTTGTTGTTGTTTAGTCGTGTCCGACTCTTTGTGACCCCATGGACCGGAGCATGCCAGGCACTCCTGTCTTCCACTGCCTCCTGCAGTTTGGTCAAACTCGTGCTGGTAGCTTCGAGAACACTGTCCAACCATCTCGTCCTCTGTTGTCCTCTTCTCCTTGTGCCCTCCATCTTTCCCAACATCAGGGTCTTTTCCAGGGAGTCTTCTCTTCTCACGAGGTGGCCAAAGTATTGGAGCCTCAGCTTCACGATCTGTCCTTCCAGTGAGCACTCAGGGCTGATTTCCTTAAGAGTCCTAAGAGAGAGTCCTAAGAATCAGCTAAAGAAGCTTGATGGGCACCATTTGGCCCAAAGACCTGAGCTTCTCCACCCCTGATTTAGAAGTTGTGCAAAAAGACAATGTCAAAGCTTTCAGGGTAGGGTATAAAGGCCAGGAGAGATGAGGTTGTTTTCTCAGGTTGTCATCCGAAGCTTGAAAAATAAACAGTGAAGACATGTGCTAAGCTGCTTTTTTGGCAATATATTTCGGAGGATATAAGCCTCAGGGTGAAGCAGGGGCTTAGCAGTGAAAGGATCTATAAACATGGGAGTGCACACACAGGAGTCGAGGGAAGACAATGGTGTGCAAACAGAGAAGTGTGGTGGGACTGACTGGCGTAAACAGGGGAGCTCAGCTTTCAGGAAAAGGAGGGGTTGTGAACAGGCCGTTCAGCACACAACCGAATGAGAAAGTGAGTACAGAGTTTCCATCGGGTTGCCAGTCTTGAAATTAAGGCAGGAGTTGGGTGGCTGGCAGAGTCTAGCCGCCAAAACCAGCCACCTGTCCCATTCTGGTTCCAATGTCTTAAAGCAGTGGATTCTGGGTGGGATTCAGTCATGTTACGGCAAAGTCAGGTTGTGCAGTGATGGCTGATTGGGAGGCCTCGTGCAACGAATCCACTTCCTCTGAAGATCAGACTTTTTGCAAGGAAAATGAGGGGGAAATGCTCTGGAAAACATAGAATAATGGCTGAGGCAACATGGTCTCATCTCCCTACAAACAAATCGGAATGAATGTTCAATAGACAGTTGATCTGGATGCAGCCTCTCAGAAGTGCTCTTATTTTCCAGGGACAGCCCTAGATTTACAGTTTCTGATTTGATCCCAGAATGTCCCGTTTTTCCTTAGGACATTTTCATCAGAAAGGCTTTGGATTTATGCCACCTCCCAAGCCAAGGAGATAAGTAACTGTACGACTTCTAGAAGACATCTGAAGGCAGCTCTGCATAGGGAAGTTTTATTAAAAAATGTTTAATGTTTTATTATGTCTTTATATATGTTGGAAACTGCCCAGAGTGGCTGGGGCAACCCAGTGAAATAGGTAGGGTTAATAATAATAATAATAATAATAATGGAATAATGGAATAATGGAATAATGGAATAATGGAATAATGGAATAATGGAATAATGGAATAATAATAATAATAATAATAATAATAATAATAATAATAATGGAATAGGATGTCCCTATTTTCATTGGAGAAATGTTGGAGGGTATCCCCTCTGATGCCACTACTCTAATTTTGTTTATTTATTTGATTTATATACCACTCTTATATACCACTCTTCTTCATAAGATCTCAAGGCAGTTTACTTCTCCATTGACACTGCATTGTCTCACTCTACTCCTGTGTGTTCAATCCCATGTTTACATATCCTTTTGCTCCTAAACCCCTGTTTCATCTTGAGGCGAGCCTGGTTACCGAAAAGAGCTACCACCTGGTTGGAAGTTTAGGAGGTTAGCATTTTGATAGCCTGTCAAATAGATTTTTTTGTGAATTTACATTTGCTTATTGTTCCCTCTGCACTTTTCCACAGCTTTCCCTGTGAAAACCCACTCTTCACTGCTGAACCAGAGCAAATAAGTATTCTGCAGAAACTCAAATTGCATTTGCTCCTTTAAAGAAGGTAAGTGTGGGTAAGTTTGACTAAGCCCTTGGTGTATTTCTTCTTCTTTGCACAGGTCATTGGTATGTTGGCATATATATATAAATAAGCCTCTATGTTTTGTTCTTAATTGCTCTTGGTAAAGGTAAAGGGACCCCTGACCGTTAGGTCCAGTTGCGGACGACTCTAGGGTTGCGACGCTCATCTCGCTTTATTGGCCGAGGGAGCCAGTGTACAGCTTCCGGGTCATGTGGCCAGCATGACTAAGCTGCTTCTGGCAAACCAGAGCAGCGCACGGAAACGCCGTTAACCTTCCAGCCGGAGTGGTACCTATTTATCTACTTGCACTTTGACATGCTTTTGAACTGCTAGGTTGGCAGGAGCTGGGACCAAGCAACAGGAGCTCACCCTGTCACGGGGATTCGAACTGCTGACCTTCTGATTGGCAAGCCCTAGGCTCTGTGGTTTAACCCACAGTGCCACCTTGCTCTTGGTAAAGGTAGTCTATTGAACATTCAATGGAGACAGCACTGATTTCTTAGTGATACTATATATTGAAAAGTATAGTAGCATTCACCTCCCATCCCTAGGTAAATTGGTTCTACTAAAGTTACAACAGAGGAACACCAGAATGTTTGAAATGTGTGTGGTCATCAGTTCTACAGGAATATTAGTTGTATTCAGCATATTATCAAACAGATTGTTTTGTCAGTGCGAGGATTTTTCTTGGCACAATGGGATGATTTCTCCCACTCCTCCTTTGCACATTCCCTAAATTTGAACTATCTCCTTTTTTAAAAATGAACTTTCCGAACTCTGGGTGCCTTCAGTGGTAAGAGGAAAATACATTTTGCATGATCTGCAGCACTGCTTTAAGTGTTTATTTATTTTTTACTTTGTATATTCCTGGCAATGAAACCCTATTTGGGAGCTGAGCTCCCCACCCTTTCTCTCTCTCACCCAGACACCTGGAACACTTTATGAGTGACATAAAACCGTAGCAGTAGGACCGGCACTTGTAAACAAACCATGAGGTTAAAGCAGAGCAAACAATGGCAAGAATGAATTGCTCAGAACTATAAAAAGAAGGTTCAGTAGATTCCCCTGATGCCATGGACTGGTTGGAAGCAGAGGAATGGTGGAAGGAACCAGCTGGGGAACCACCACAGGAAGAAGGCTCAAAGCTTGGAGGGTGGTGATGGGACATTGATGAATGGTCAGAAGAAGAACATGGGGAAGAGAAAGGGGTACAAGGGCTTAATGAGCTGCGAGTGTCTGTGGAAGAGAGAGAAGCCCAGAAAGACAGGCAGAAGCTGAAGCAAGAGGGTGGGAGAAGGTCAAGAGGATGAGGATGAGTCAGACTGGTGAAGAGTCACTGGGGTCACCTCCTCCTGCTGTGACAGGCTCCCCTTCACCCTGACGTCCTCAACCAGAAGAGGCGTGAAACGAGAGAAGCAAAGATAGGCATGTGGGCACAGTCTCTGATTGCTTGGTGAAAAGCTGGGGTGGGGGGAGGGGAGGACCTTTCGTTTCGTCAACTGATTTCATAGAGTAAGGCCTACAGGGAGTGAGCTGCTGTGCTCATTAGACCTGACACTCAGCCAAATCTGTGAAGATCGTGTTTTTGCTAAGAAAGAGTCAATACCAACTCTAAACTGTGTGTTTTTAGTGACCACCTTGCTAGGTGACACCTTAATTCCATGACGTACAGCTGCTATCAAATTCCACACACACCGGTGTTGTGTGCCCACTTTAAAATTTGATATCAAAGCAATTAAAGCATGTTTTGGCAAAATGAGGCTGAGTGAGTTAGAGGTAAATCAGGGCGCTTCTTTTGATGTTCTGTTAAACATCTCAGAAGACCATGATGCTACTGAGAAATGTTGAAGTGCACTAGGGAGTCAGCAAAGCTTGCATGTACAATAGAGTTGCAATATCCCCCAAAATGAAAATTAATTTTGGGCTTCTTTTCAATCTTTTATTATTTTTTAAAATTGCCCTACTTGCCATCCGTCCAGGTTTCCCTGGATATTTTGCCAATTCAGCAAAAATCCACCCAGACGCCATATTGCAGCCTGAATCCCGAACGTGTCCGAGAATGACCAGATGTATAGCAACCCTATAATACACTGTAAGGCAGCCATCACTGCACAACTTCAGCAAAGTTGGCAAAAGCACAACAAAACCTGGTGTGTGTGTGTGTGTGTGTGTGAGTGTGATTGTTGGAATAAAAACTCACAATGAATAAACAAAAGTCAGTTTCCCAACACCAAAAAGTCAATCTCCTTTTCCTGTTATTATTATCAGTATTAAAGCACATCTGGCAGGCACACCATTGGCTACTGGTATGCTAACTAATCACTTCACTTGTGGTTTGTTTGAATTAGGCAGTATTGTATATAGTCCCAGAATATGATGTAATGCTTCGTTCATACCATCCAACATTTCTCTGATGAAAAAACATACTACTACTACTACTACTACTACTACTACTAATACACCCGCCCATCTGACTGGGTTGCCCCAGCCACCCTGGGTGGCTTCCAACATATATAAAAATATAACAAAACATTAAACATTTTTTAAAAACTTCCCTATCCAGGGCTGCCTTCAGATGTCTTCTAAATGCTGTATCATTACTTATCTCCTTGGTTTGGGAGTTAGATAATTACATACACTCCAACGTTTCTCCAATGAAAATAGGGACATCTTAAGGAAAAGTGGACATTCTGGGATCAAATCAGAAACTGGGATGGCTTCTGTAAATCTGGGACTGTCCCTGAAAAATAGGGACACTCGAAGGGTCTGTTCTTTTAGCAACTGTGGCTGTAGCTGGATCAGGGTATTGACCAAGAATGCAAGATACACCAATGTGTATTGTTGGGGGGGATGGAGAGATTCCACAAGGAAGAGATTTGGCAATTTCTGGAGGCAGCGAAAAAAATTCAATATGTCCGAATGACGGGCTGTTTGTACAATCAGGAAGGTGAAACGCTATCTGAGATGGAGATAACTAGACCAGTCCATTCATCCGTATGCTAAGAGGCTTCCCGAACAGGGCCCAAAGGAAACATTGCAACATGTTAAATTGGCCGAAGTCTGCAAAAAGCTAAAGGACTGTCATGGGGATTTATTTATTTTTTGAGCTTGCTTCCCGCAAGGATCAGAGAAAGAAGAAGAGAAATTGAACCACGTGAGGTTTTGGCTATCACTTAATGACTCTCTGGGAAAGGTTTCTTTAGCAATCGCATGGACTTTGCAAGCCATTTCCAAAGAATTTGGCATCAAATATTTGTTTGCTAATAGCACATTGCACAAAATACAGTGGAGGATTTGGGGAAGTAGGTACTGGGTGGGTTTAGAATAGAATGTTTTATTTATTATATTTCATCATCTTATCATCCATCCATCCATCTGTTCTTCTATATTAAAACATACATTTGTAACCCATTTTTCAGTCCAAAAAGGCCTTGGAGGTCACTTATAATATAGATAATATATACTACAATATAACCAGGGCTTTTCTCTGAGTGGGAACTCACTTCTGGCACCTCTCAGGCTGCCATTGCCATTTTAAGAGAACAAGCAAGATGTTCGTGGTGAGTTGCGACACCTCTTTTTCTAGAAAAAAAATAGCACTGAATATAACAGTGAAATGAATGAATCAATAAAAAGCCAAATTCCCAACCAATACAGAGGAGAGAGTTCCAGAAGCAGTTACAAATGGGTGTAACACAGAATGTTCCAGCCTGATCTATCAAAGCAGTCCAGAGATTCTTGCTTGGCTTCACTGCCTTCTTGTTTGGATCCAGTGCAGGCAAAAGTGTGCAGCTCATGTGGTTTACAGTACTGAATCAAAATTGTACGCATGGCGCCATTAGCTTGGAGAGCTTTGATTGTGCATTTGGGGCTATGTGGGAACTGAATCTAGGATGCCCTTCAAACATACATTTCATACAATCCTTTAAAATGTTCATACATACCCGCACTCAATCCCACACATACTTCCTTTTTCCACCACCACCCCTTACCCCTCACCCCACCCTTGTGCTAGACTCCCAATCTACTCAATTGCAATTTGTATGTTTGTATATCCGTAATGTTGTTGTTTAGTCATTTAGTCATGTCCGTGTTTAGTCGTGACCCCATGGACCAGAGCACACCAGGCACTCCTGTCTTCCACTGCCTCCCGTAGTTTGGTCAAACTCATGCTGGTAGCTTCGAGAACACTGTCCAACCATCTCGTCCTCTGTCGTCCCCTTCTTCTTGTGCCCTCCATCTTTCCCAACATCAAGGTCTTTTCCAGGGAGTCTTCTCTTCTCATGAGTTGGCCAAAGTATTGGAGCCTCAGCTTCAGGATCTGTCCTTCCAGTGAGCACTCAGGGCTGATTTCCTTAAGAATGGATGTGTTTGATCTTAATATGTAATATGTATTAATGTTGAATTATTTTAATAATAATAATAATAATAATAATAATAATAATAATAATAATAATGAATCTAGAATGCCCTTCTGCCCCACCCTCAATGGAACCTGCTCTGTCAGAATTAACAGGAGCAAGCACCAGTTTAAGGTGCTTCTGCCCCTTTGCATTTTTTATGGTTGACTTCAAAGAAGGGGAAAGAGAGACAGAACTCACAAATGTAACAACTCGAATCTTTCACAGGGACGATCGTAGCAATCAGGCTCTTGGTGGGTCACTGAGACAGAGCCATTTTGTGTAATCTAATTCACTGTCATCATTGCCCATAAAGCAAGAAACCGAAACTACGTCTTCTACTTTGGAGACTGCGATGAGGATGTGTGTGCCAAGTGTGACGTCTCCTTGCTATTCTAGGTTGTTCTGTAGGGCTGGAATGGAGTCAGATTTATCGTACACAAGGACTTAGAATAAAGATCCGCTCTGAGTCTCTCCCCCCCCCTCTTAAAATAAAACAATTCCATGTGACTCTTTTATAGCCTTTAAGCTCCTTGGAGCTTGTTCTGTTCAAAGTTGCCGTCTTAGAGCTGTTAAAATGATTGTGTAATGGAGTGAGATCACAGAATAGTTTCACTCATGTGGCCTACACTATCTTCCCTCAGTTGATGGTTAATCACTGGTTTTTATATTGTTATTAAAGGTTAAAGAACCAAATCATGTAGGATTACAGGCTATCTTGACAATGTGGATTGATCCCTTTATGGAAAAGGTTTGGGTAGGTAAATGTTGTGCGTGTGTGTGTGTGAATACAATCTTTCTCTCTACAAAGACAGTCCGTTCGGCTGTTCAAAGAAGGACGTCATCATTATTGTTAATAAAACAATAGATAATTAAACACTGAAAGCTTGTTGAAATAAAAAGGTCCTCAATAGACTCTTAACAACAGGTAGATGGAGCCCAGCAGATCTTCATCTCCGTGATTTTGTTCCCACCAGGTCCCTGTCTCTTGTATAAACCTGCTGTCCTATTGCAGTAGCCATTGCTGTGGAGTGGCACTAGCCTGACCAATCGTCAATGCTGTGGCTTATCAGGAGAGAGAAGGGAAGGGCTGAGGCAGTCGTGAGGTCAGTACCATGCAAGCACACCAACAAGAACGTTGCTTGAATTCCACTGGTGTGGTTGCGCTGAACTGCCTTGCTGCCTCTCCTCACCTGGTAAACCACATGGGTGAGTGATGGGGGGATAGGTAACCACTGCCACCCCACACCGCCAACTGCTGCTGGTCACGTAACAACGAGCTGGTGAGCACAGCTGTGTTACAGACATCCATGGGATGTGGGTGGCGCTGTGGTCTAAACCACTGAGCCTCTTGGGCTTGCCGATCAGAAGATCGCCAGTTCGAATCCCTGCGATGGGGTGAGCTCCTGTTGCTCTGTCCCAGCTCCTGCCAACTTAGCAGTTTGAAAGCACACCAGTGCAAGTAGATCAATAGGTACCACTGCAGAGGAAAGGTAAACAGTGTTTCCGTGTGCTCTGGCCTCCATCACGGTGCTTTGTTGTGCCAGAAGCGGTTTAGTCATGCTGGCCACATAACCCAAAAAGCTGTCTGTGGACAAATGCTGGCTCCCTTGGCCTGAAAGCGAGATGAGCGCCACAACCCCATAGTTGCCTTTTACTGGACTTAACCGCCCAGGGGTCCTTTACCTTTTACCTTACAGATGTTTTGCTTAAGTCTATTTTACAAGGGTTTTTTGGCACCAAGTGAAGATGCTTTTATTGTCCTGATCTCTTCACAGACATTTTTTAAAATTATTATTGTTATTATTATGACTGTTTCTCTGCTTGTATCACTGCTCTTTTTATTGTTTGCTTTGTGGCTTTAATATTTGATTGTTTAAATTTTATTGTTCTTAAAAAAAGAAGATTGTTACTACCTTGGAAACTTTTACTGAAAGGCAGCACAGTCCCTGTGGCTGAGCAGGTATATCAGCTGCCTTCTGGAAGATGGGATTCACTTGCTTATTCCTAACCTAATTTCAATGCATGGGATAAAACATAGATATTCAGCAGCCAGATGATTGATGGGCAGCTGATGGGCAGCCACAAAATATCTGTGCTGTTGGCTGCATGCATGATTCAATCTGCTACCTCCTGTCAGAAGGCCACAGAGATGGTCAACAGCATGCTGTAATAAACTAAGGATGAGACTGTATGCCAAGAACCCCCAAGCTATAATCCATTTTGAAAATAATGACCCTTTCGGTCAGGTATTGATCTCCTGGTCTCCTATATAATGCTGCTAAATCTAACACAAAGTGATGAAATAAACTACCCAGAGCCGCAAGGCTATGCTCACTTAAGGTAAGCCGTATTGAGGAAAGTGGGATTTTCAATAAGCATATATAGGATTGGACAGCAGGGTTTGCAAAATAATTTGGAAGTGAGCAGGGCAAGCCTTAAAGAGGTCAACAGAGAAGTAAATCCTGAATTTGCTCTCAAGGATTGTGCATAGGATTGTGCATTGAAAGTGCTCATTTATGTTATTTCCCCTTTCAAGGAAATCTGTTCTCCTTCTGCCGGTTCCTGATCATCACCTGTGGAGTCTTGACAACTCGCAACTGAATGGATGAGCTGCCTTCATTGAACAGTGCTGGATTTTGAGTCAGTGTTGGGCTATACTGAGTTCCTGCCTCTTGAATAATCAGAGTTATTCATCCCTCATCCTCACCATGGTAAGAGAGGAGCCGGTCTCTGATGAGCGATATGAGCCATAGCCACGAGCTACAGGCGGAGGTGAACCTTCCCTCTCCATCCCAGAGCCAGAGACAGGATGTGGGTAGACTTTTGCCCTGCACCTAAAGTTTAGAATCATAGAATCATAGAATTGGAATAGAATTGGAGTTGGAAGAGACCACAAGGGCCATCGAGTCCAACCCCCTGCCAAGCAGGAAACACCATCAGAGCACTCCTGACATATGGTTGTCAAGCCTCTGCTTAAAGACCTCCAAAGAAGGAGACTCCACCACACTCCTTGGCAGCAAATTCCACTGTCGAACAGCTCTTACTGTCAGGAAGTTCTTCCTAATGTTTAGGTGGAATCTTCTTTCTTGTAGTTTGGATCCATTGCTCCGTGTCCGCTTCTCTGGAGCAGCAGAAAACAACCTTTCTCCCTCCTCTATGTGACATCCTTTTATATATTTGAACATGGCTATCATATCACCCCTTAACCTCCTCTTCTCCGGGCTAAACATGCCCAGCTCCCTTAGCCGTTCCTCATAAGGCATCGTTTCCAGGCCTTTGACCATTTTGGTTGCCCTCCTCTGGACACGTTTCAGTTTGTCAGTGTCCTTCTTGAACTGTGGTGCCCAGAACTGGACACAGTACTCCAGGTGAGGTCTGACCAGAGCAGAATACAGTGGCACTATTACTTCCCTTGATCTAGATGCTATACTCCTATTGATGCAGCCCAGAATTGCTGGGAGCACCCAAGCTGAAGTCAGGAGGCAGATATGTGTTGGCTTGCCTCTATGCTTGAGGGTGCCTTGGATGCATAGATAGCAAAATCCACTCTCCTTCATGCTCTGAGCTATTGGGGTAGGGAGCTTGTTTGCTCCCCTCGTTCCCAACTCCAAGCTTGGAGTTACAAAGAGGACCAGGAGGTTCCCCAACTTTGTGCTGGATTTTAGAGACATAGTATGAGGTGGATGGGGTACTGAGTATGACAAATTCTTGGCTTGCAATAAGGGCAGACAAATTTGGATGACTTTTCTCTGGTGTTTAAGGGGTGCTTCACATAGCCTGGATAAGATATAGGAACCTATACGGGAACAAATTAAATGTTTCTCTCCAAATGTATGTTTGTCGGGCAATCGTTTTCAAATATTGGCAAGATGGCATGTGATATATACACGTGCAGCAAGCACAAGATTCACCTTGTTGCTCTTGTGCTTGGAAGCAGCCCGATACGTTTCAGATCTGGTCTGTGTAACTTTGATTCAATTTGTTATTTGGGTTTTGAATCTGAACTGTTCAGTCCAAAACTCACATCTGTTAACTGTAATCTGGAATCTAAAAATGGCTACCATTTCCCACCCTTTTTACATAAGTAAATGAAATTTGCAGGCAAAGGAGACCCTCCAGAGTGGACAAAGGCTGTCAAATTTCAGGCAGGCCCATTCTGGGAACCTTTAAATTGTAGTGTAATGACATCTGGGGGGCACCACAGTGGCTTCCCCAGCATTAGATGATCAGATACCCGCAACCGCATAAAGTTGTACAGAATCTAGTACAGTTGAATCCCAAAACATTATTTCAAATGCTCCATTTCTCAATAAATTAGGACATTCATCTGAATAAGAGTTGTTGTTTTTTAATTGCTGTAAGTTCTGATCACCTCATTTATATTTATTAGTAGGGATGTGGTTGGGGAGAGGAGAGGAAGCTGGCAAGGCTTGCTTTGATTTTTTTAGGACGATCTCTAGTCTCTTGGCTGAACTTGTCATTTTAATGACTGCCTCTCATTTGGTCAGCAGCAAGCAGTGGCTGCAGGGTGATTGTGCTGCCCAGGTTTCATTATTGAAACTTACAAGAGTAAAGCCAAATGACATTTTCCTTCCATTTTCCCTGCCTCAGAACCCAGAGGGGTCACATTCTGGGACAATGCAGAAGGTTGGTGTCTAATACAAATTAAATTCCCTTCCTCTAAGCACAAGACTTTAAGTCTCAGGAGGAAACCTTAACATACATACCAGATAAGAAGAAGAAGGCTCAGTTCAATCAGTGGCGTAGCGTGGGGGGTGCAGGGGGGGCCGGCCGCACCGGGCGCAACATCTGGGGGATAGGGTTAGGGGGCACAAATCCACGGGTTAGGGGGCGCAAATTACTTGCCTTGCCCCGGGTGCTGACAACCCACACTACCCCACTGAGTTCAATTATAAGTATTGTATCTCTTTTGGGATCTACAAGCTTTTCTTGTATGATCTGTGACATGTGGTTCTTTTGCACATTTTTAACATGCCATTGTTCCTTTTGGGTTTTTGTTTTGTTATTAATAGTGTATTTGAAACCTTCACACTTCTTTTTGCCATTCAGTTTCTCTCTGCACTTTTCCTTCTCTCCCTTTCTGTCCTCTTACGTTCCTGAGCAAACTGTAACGGACTTACAGGACAAAATAAAGGGAAATCTGTACATCAAATTATTATAAAGAGCTGACCATCCTCATCTTATCCCCCAGGGCTTTTTGCCGACAGGGAACTCACCAGAACTCAGTTCCAGCACTTCTCACATGGTTCCGGAACCTCTCAGGTGGGTGCCATTGTCATTCTAAGAGAAAGAGGGAGGTGTTCATGGTGACCTCCGGAACCTCTTTTTCTAGAAAAATAGCACTTGCCATCTTTTTTATATTCCTATGTAAAATCACAGGAGATTTTCTTACCTGGAAAACATTGGCATTTACTGCTATTGTGAGGCTAATGGGGATTGTTTGAATATCTTGTTTATCTACCAGTTAAATCCTGAGAATTGTCAAGTGTTCTTGACTAAGATCCAGATTCCTCAATTCTTCCAACTTTTCATGATGTACTTGATAAATGTCAGCATTTAGTAAGGTGGAATGGGAAATGTGCGGATAGGTATATTGACTTTTACGGATAGCAGCAGCTTGGTCATATTGAACCACACACCAGTCTTATTGCAAACACAGAAGGGCAAAATAGAGTAAGCCGATCACAAATTTTGCAATGGTATTTACAGGTAGATTTACACAATTTACTGGTAAAGGTCAACATATACTGGGATGTTTGCAGTTAAACCACTTATTGTTGTTTTACCTCCCCACCCCCACCCCCAAATTGTGCTGATCTTTCCAAGAAGAAAACAGAACTCACTGAAGATTTTGCCCTAATTTCTTCAGCTCTCTGCCTCAATATCTGACACTGGGATGTGTCTGTGACTCCAGATGTAAACATGAACTGTATATGGATATTTTTTGTAAACACTTTTGACTAGGGTTGCCATATTCTTGAAAGTGAAAATCCAGACAAACTTGTTGAGAATATATACAGTGGTACCTCGGGTTAAGAACTTAATTCATTCTGGAGGTCCGTTCTTAACCTGAAACCGTTCTTAACCTGAGGTACCACTTTAGCTAATGGGGCCTCCCGCTGCCACTGCGCCGCCACCGCATGATTTCTGTTCTCATCCTGAGGTAAAGTTCTTAACCCGAGGTACTACTTCCGGGTTAGCGGAGCCTGTAACCCAAAGTGTTTATAACCCAATGTGTTTGTAACCCGAGGTACCACTGTCTATCTATATCTATATCTATATCTATATCTATATCTATATCTATATCTATATCTATATCTATATCTATATCTATATCATCTATATCTATATCTATATCTATATCTATATCTATATCTATAGCTATAGCTATATCTATATCATCTATATCTATATCATCTATATCTATATCATCTATATCTATATCTATATCTATATCATCTATATCTATATCTATCTATATCATCTATATCATCTATATCTATCTTTCACAGGATATATTTTGTGGCACCAACTTCTCCAGAGGACATCCTGATGTTGTGCATAGGACGTCCTCTGAATATTTAGGGGGTCCTTCTACAGAGCAACGGCCCTGGTAATACAAGATTTTAGAATCCAAAGTGGGTACAGGCTTCTCCTCACTGGGCTAATAGTCTCCCTGGCTCCTGGTCAACACCAAATTGTTTAGTCAACAGCAGTTTCCTGAAAATTCGAACAACAACAACAAATCAGGGGAAGTCTATTTGCCTTCTAGGGTGGGCAGCTTTGTGAGTGGGCCCTGAGCCGCTCTCGTGAACCAGCAAATGGCAGGCCAGATCATCTGTCTGCCACCAAATTGGCCAATGGTGGCAGGATCTCTTGGGCATTCTGAGGCACATGGGACCAACTACCTGATGGTAGCACTTGATCCCGCACCCAGGGCCAGGATATAATGCGGGCAAAATGATTTACCCTTAGCATAAACCAATTACTTGAGTTCTCATGCCTACATGCGACAATGCTGGAGTTGGAGAAACATCAGCTGATGAGCTCTCACTGCTTCCATGCAATTCGGAAGGCTAGTCAGACTGTTACTAGGCAACAACTTCGACATGTCTGCTGTTTATCTTTCCTTCCTTCTTCCTAAGTGAGAAGGGAGCATGAGAGAGAGAGAGAGAGAGAGAGAGAGAGAGAGAGAGAGAGGTGAGGAGGCATTTTTCTCTCTGTTTTCTTTTTTTGCCAAAACGCCTTTTGGTAGAGAGAGGGGGATGAGGGACTCAGTGTGCCAACTTCAAAGTAGTCTGCCAGTAGAATGAGTTGCCAGTCAGTTGCTTTCTTAGGACTCCTTAAATCATGTGGGGATGAATTTCGAAGCGACACGAGGGAATTGCTTGCTTGACTCAGAGCTGGTCATTTGCAGACTTTGCTAAAACAAAAGCATCTTTCCCAGGCCACGAGTTATCAGGAGGTCAGACAGAGGCACCCATAAACACAGCAAGGTCAACCGTGTGTTACTGAAATTTGAACAAGAAAAAGAAAACCAAGCTGAGGAGATAGCTGTTTAGCCGCCACACCAATAATATTTAGTCCTCCTTGAAAATCTGGGGGATGAGATAATGCAACTGTGCCTCAACTATTTCTGACATCTCTTTTTTCCCCCCCACCACTGTTTTAATCTGAACAAATTCAAAAGAAACAACGCCTGCTTATTTCACGGAATAAGGTCAGAAAATAAGCACAAATGGCTTTTTGACCCTCTCTTTTCAAAATTGCCTTTTGGCAGTGTTATTTCTGTGGGAGATCAAAAGTAAGAACATGTCAGCCAATTACGAACAGTGCATAAACGTAAAATGTCAGCCCTACACATGGTGGATTCACAAGGACAACCTACAATCAAATACTTATAAGGGTTATTAGTGAGTTTTAAAGCAGCTGTTATTGTGAGAGAAGCAGTACCCTACATTTTTTCACTTCCTCCCTCCAATCTCTGTTATATTGTTGTTCTGCTGCTCCTAACAAAGAGACTTTGATTAAGTATAAAATACAATATTGTGACTGAGATGACTGCCACTGGCTTTTCGTTGTGATGTGAAAAATTGTGTTGGGAAAAGAGGAAGAGCAGCAAATGGCATAAGCTTCGTGTTTCTGCACAAGTCAGAAGGCAATATTTGAAGTTCTATTCCAAATGAGATGGAAGTACGTGGGAACAGGAAGCAGGAAATACCTGTGCTTCCTATACAGTGGTACCTTGAGTTAAGAACCTAATTCATTCCGGAGGTCCGTTCTTAACCTGAAACTGTTCTTAACCTGAGGTACCACTTTAGCTAATGGGACCTCCCACTGCCACCATGCGATTTCTGTTCTCATCCTGAAGCAAAGTTCTTAACCAGAGGTACAGTGGTACCTCAGGTTACATACGCTTCAGGTTGCATACGCTTCAGGTTACACACTCTGCTAACCCAGAAATAGTGCTTCAGGTTAAGAACTTTGCTTCAGGATAAGAACAGAAATCGGGCTCCGGCGGCACAGCAGCAGCGGGAGGCCCCATTAGATAAAGTGGTGCTTCAGGTTAAGAACAGTTTCAGGTTAAGAACAGACCTCCGGAACGAATTAAGTACTTAACCCGAGGTACCACTGTACTATTTTTGGGTTAGTGGAGTCTGTAACCTGAAGCAGCTGTAACCTGAGGTACCACTGTACAGCATCACATCCACCTGAGTGCCCAAGCCCCATTTAGCCCCATTAGGGATGTGCATTTTCCACATCCAGGAAACCCTCCCCCCCCCCAAATACCTTGTCGTAATGGTCAAGGGGGTGACTCAGAGGTTTGCTGAAAGAGAGTCAACAACTCTTGGCAATCGGAGAGGCTCTTGACTCACCTCCCTTTCATCTGTGGAGAAGCAATTGTGTAAGCACTAGACGGGTTATCTTTGGATGCTAGAGTTCACCATTTCATAGAAAAACAGGACAATCCATTTCAATGATTCAAGGGCACATTCATATGGCCCAGCTGGAACTAATGTCACTAGCAGGCCCAGCATCAGCAATATGGCAGACTGGGACATTTGTGAAGGTCCACATGGCTTGGCAGGCTCACTGGAATGAGCACCTTCCCTTGGGCTTGCCACCACAGCCCTCTGCCGCCCCCCTCAACTGCTTGCCTGGTTCATTGTGGTACTGTCAGGGACTGTGCCAGGGCCAGATTTAGGTTTGATGAGGCTCTAAGCTACTGAAGGTAATGGGGCCCTTTATATGTCCAGCTGTCCTTTGTCAACAACAAATTGTCACTGTTTTTGTGTGTTGAATATATGCTGTATGGCAATTGATGGACCTAAAATGTATCTAAAGCCATTTGCACATAAGAAAATATGTATTTTATCAAAGTAATTGATGAACTGAAATACAATTAAGCAGTATATTAATAGTGAAATAATTATTAAGCTCTAACTGTATGTAGATTTTAATTTATTTGTTTTTTATTTTATATTTTGGAAATGTACATCCAGGGGTTTTTTCCTTTAATTTTTTTGGGGGGCCCCCAAGAGAGTGGGGCCCTAAGTTATAGCTTGTTTAGCTTATATGTAAATCTGGCACTGGCCTGTCCTGAGGAGGGCTGCACTGAGGAGGAATGGTGGGAGTCTCCCCCTGCTCCTGATCAGGATCCTGAATCTTCCCAGGAGCAGGAGGACAATATAGATTTAGAACAGTGGTTGGCAGAGGGGCATAGTTCAGAAGGCAGAAGCTGGGAAATACTGAATGGAGAAGAAGCACAGAGAGAGAGAGAGAGAGAGAGAGAGAGAGAGAGAGAGAGTTAACAGATTCACTGTCTCTGGAAAACATTCATCTGCTGAGCCCAAGGTCAAGAAGAGCAGATAAGGTAGCAGCACAGAAAGCACAGTGGTTACGAGTTCAGGTTACAAGACACGGTAGTGATGTGGGTGACCAGGGAGGAAGTGGGTGGTACCCTTAACTGGGAGCACCTTCATTCCTTGGAAATGGATTATTTGCTCTCTCACTGTGATCATTAAGGTTTACAACCTGTAAGAAGACTCCTTTTCCTTTGTTCTGCTTATCTGCTGCCAAAAGCGGGGAGAAAGCCAATTTCCTGAAGCCTGACAGTTACCCCGCTGTTGTATAAATCTGTGAGGTGGAGACTGATGGCTACCCACTCCTCATGAATAAGAGTAAGTGCAAAGGTTGTCCCAGAAAGTTCCTCAGTGCCTAACAAATCAAACCTCCTCCTCTTGTTGTTGTTGTTGTTTAGTCGTTCAGTCGTGTCCGACTCTTCGTGACCCCATGGACCAGAGCACGCCAGGCACTTCTGTCTTCCACTGCCACCCGCAGTTTGGTCAGATTCATGTTTGTAGCTTCGAGAACACTGTCTAACCATCTTGTCCTCTGTCGTCCCCTTCTCCTTGTGCCCTCCATCTTTCCCAACATCAGGGTCTTTTCCAGTGAGTCTTCTCTTCTCATGAGGTGGCCAAAGTATTGGAGCCTCAGCTTCACGATCTGTCCTTCCAGTGAGCACTCAGGGCTGATTTCCTTAAGAATGGATGCGTTTGATCTTCTTGCAGTCCATGGGACTCTCAAGAGTCTCCTCCAGCACCATAATTCAAAAGCGTCAATTCTTCGGCGATCAGCCTTCTTTATGGTCCAGCTCTCACTTCCATACATCACTACTGGGAAAACCATAGCTTTTACTATACGGACCTTTGTTGGACCTCCTCCTCTAGGATTTTCTTAACATCATCTTCATCTCACCCATGCATTGAGACTACAAAGCTGGCCTGTGCAGCTGGCTCTGTTCATGCTAGTCTGGAGGCCCTAGGTTTCAGCATCCTAGCCAAGAGAAGGCTTCCTTCTGCAGCATCGCTGAAGAAGCCCTATCCAGCAGTGGGACATGAAGAAGAGGCCCCTTCACTGATCTTAAAGCACAGACAGGCTGATGTAGGGAGGTGCGCTTCTTATAGCAGTAATAGTGGCAGCAACAATGTTTGTGAAACATGACAGGACTCCTGCAAAAACAGGTGCAAGGTTTCTTATCTCCAATCCTGATTAATGCAATGTTTGCATTTTATTTCATAAAACAAAAGACTTGCTTGATACCAGCATATGGATCCAGCTGAAGCTCCCAAGCCAAATCTAATCAGTGAGCTACATTTGCAGTGCCCTCTGCAGTTAAGAGGGGAAGGGGGACAGGAAAACCAGATAATGCCAAAGAGAACAAAGGGGGCAAAAAGCTAGGCAGTGACTCCCTTGCTCCTCCTACATAGAAAAGCAAGGGGAAAAAGAGTAGCATGTGCCTGTAGTGGCTGTCGCAGCAGTAGCCACTACAGGTGTTGGAGGCTTCCATACCATTACCCACTATATTAAGGATTATAATGTGTGCACTGCTTCTCAGATGGTTTTCACAGCCAACAGTTCAAATATTTTTGCATTTAATTCAAATGCAATACTCACACTTGCTAGAAGGTACAACTGATTTCAAAACGACCCTTGTTAAAAGCAGCGACATATAGCCTGAACAGGTTGGCAACAGTTCAAAGGCCCTTCCTCTTAAAATACCTTGCCTATTGGAATGCTATGCTCAAGGTTTATAGGAAAGGGTTTAATTCTTATTCAGTGACCCTCTAGCTGATTTGCAGGCGACGTGGATTTAAATTTGCCAGCACATTTCATCTCCAACGGGACTGTGGGTTCCTGTGTCGGTCAGCTTGTGGGAATTTGCACTTGAAAGTGCAAGCTTAGATGTCAGAGGCAGAAAGGTCATTCAGAAAGTACAGAAACTTTATAGGGATTGGTGTCTCCCCTCCCTCCCTCCCTTTTCTAAGTCCTTCATCTGTTCCTGCTTACGGCATGCAGTGTGATATAAAGATTTCAGAGAGCCTCCTAAATTGATCAATGTTCCTGTTCTTCCTCAAAGATAATGAATTAGCAGCCCTGACATGACTAACCGTGGTGTGGTCTGTATTATGAGCAAAGCAGCAGCAGCAGCAGTCCACATCTGATGGTGACTCAGAAAGTGGGGGTGAGGAAAGATCTGAGCAAGCTTTATTCACTTGCGAGCCACAACATGAAACTTGCTAGCTTGTTCATGCTCACTCTGGCTAGGGCACAGTACTGGCTTTTTTTTGTGTTCCTTTTTTATGAATGGAGGAGAATGTTTCATGCTTCAGTAACCGGGAGGAAGGAGATGCAGTGGCCACAAAGCTAAAACATTTCCTCTCCCCAATTCTAGCATGTTATGAAACCCATCCAAGACAAAGTACTCAGTAAAAATTGAGATTTAAAGAATTCCAGGAATGCTGCCAGTACGTTCCTCCTCCTCCTCCTCCTCCTCCTCCTCCTCCTCTCTCTCTCTCTCTCTCAAAAAAAAAAAAAGGGTTATTCCTCTCTCTCCCCATACCCCCTTAAAAAAAACCCTTAGCTTTGCAGTAAAGTGATGCAGCCTTAATTACCACTTCCTTGCAAAGATTAGTGTGAGCAATGGCTATACAGTGGTACCGTGGGTTAAGTATTTAATTTGTTCCGGAGGTCTGTTCTTAACCTGAAGCACTACTTTCACTAATGGGGCCTCCTGCTGCTGCCGTGGAGCACGATTTCTGTTCTCATCCTGAAGCAAAGTTGTTAACCCGAGGTACTATTTCTGGGTTAGTGGAGTCTGTAACCTGAAGCGTATGTAACCTGAAGCGTATGTAACCCAAGGTACCAAGGTACCACTGTAGTTTTTTCCACTCACTGGTATATGTTTTCATAATGATAACTGGTAGACTAAATCCTGGTCACTTGCCATGTTGCGTTTTTATTATGTAGACATAAAAGGTTTTATGTGCATGTGTTTGAAATGTAGTGCGAGAGAGAAACAAGGATGCGTTTCATGGAAGCGTGTTATATGTGTGTTCCCATACCAAGGAACATGAGGTGGCCACCTCACCTCACAGTGTGGCAGTAAACACATGTTTGCCACCATGAAATGTGAGAGACTCTCACTGTAAGCTAGGGTTGCCATACAAACTCTTTTTCCAGGACACGTCCTCTTTTTCAGGGGTAAATTTTTTGTCCAGGTGGATTTTTTTAATTTGCCAAAATGTCCGGGGGGTTTTCTTTGGTACCAAATTTTGTCACGTCCCTCCCAGGCACCCTCTCATGTCACTTCAGTGTGCGGGCAACCTGTGGCATGCCCCGACACACACGCAACCCCGCAACCCCTCCCCCCCTTGCCGCCGGCCAATGTATCCTCTTTTTGCTCTTCAAAATATGGCAACCCTATGAAGCCATCCTTCATCAACCTGGTGGCCATCGTGGCAGCTGGAGCTGATGGGTAATGTAGTCCAAACATTCTGGGGGTGCCGAGTTGGCATACAGTAAAGGTAAAGGGACCCCTGACCATTAGGTCCAGTTGTGACCGACTCTGGGGTTGCACGCTCATCTCGCTTTATTGGCCGAGGGAGCCGGCGTACAGCTTCCGGGTCATGTGGCCACCATGACCAAGCCGCTTCTGGCGAACCGGAAACACCATTTACCTTCCCGTTGGAGCGATACCTATTTATCTACTTGCACTTTGACGTGCTTTCGAACTGCTGGGTTGGCAGGAGCAGGGACCGAACAACAGGAGCTCACCCCGTCACGGGGATTCGAACCGCCGACCTTCTGATCGGCAAGTCCCAGGCTCTGTGGTTTAACCCACAGCGCCACCCGTGTCCCTGGCAATACAGTAGGCTACTTTAAAATGTCAAGGGGAAAATGCCCCTTTCAATTGCAAATTCTATACTTACATACCTGGGAATGAATCTAATGAAACTCTGTGGCACATAGGTGAGTTTTGGTGAGCTGCAGCTGAAAAAAAAGTGCTGTCAAATCAAAAATTAAAAAAGGAGTGGAAATGTTTTGATGAATATATGGCAAAATATTGCTCAGAAAAAGATACGCTAATATGCCTAGATTAAAATGTGAAGTACTGGATGGAAGAAAAATTAGTAAGGAAAGATAATAAGAACATATAGATGATTTGAGAAGACTGTAGAATGCAAAGATTATTGTAAATTGTATAATGTGGAGGAAATTGAGTGGGGCGGAGGGAAGTGGGAGGAAGGAGAAAAGAATAATATAATGGATTGAGGAAATATAAATGTAAATGTATGGGGGGAATGGGGAGGAAATGGTGTTGGCTTTGGTACATCTGTATTGTAATGTAATATGTGAAAATCAATCAATCAATAAAGAAAAGAAAAGTGCTGTAGAAATCATTTATTTATTTATTTTCTTTACCACTTGATATTTTTAAGAAAAATCTCAAAGCGGTTTACAGCATATTAAATCAACAAAGCATCAATAAAACAATCTGCAGAAAGTCAAATATAGAGTATACAGTCAAAGCCACATGATTAACAGAAAACTAAAATATTATCTTAAAGATTTCAAAATAAAACATTACAAAGCAGGTCAACTACAGAATACGTATTTAACATAAAGTTAACAAAAAAAAAAAATCTTAAAACATTTCAAAAGAAAACATTGCTAAGTGAAATCAAATACAAAATGCACATTTAAAACAGCATAATTAACAAGATTCTGGGAACTAGTTTGTTAAGGATGCTGTGAATCATAGCTCTGTGAGGGGGGAACTACAGTTCCCAGAATTCTTTGGGACAATGTCATGAACTTTCAATGTGCCTTAAAGATATGGTGTGGAGGTAACTGACTAAATCCTTTTAATGCAATCTTCTGTATTTTTACTTGAAAAATAATAATTTTATGATTTATGCCCCACCCATCCTAGGGTAGGATTTACTCCCTGGCTGGTGCTTTTAGGGCTACAGCCTCAACGTGACAAGGTGTATTGACAAAAGAATTATGTCAAGGATGCATAACTTGTGGATCGCCAGATATTATTAGACTCCAACTCCCACCAGCCCCAGCCAGCATGGCCAATGGCCAAGGAAGATGAGAGTTGTGGCCCAGCGATCTCTGAAAGGCCACCGTCCCCCTGAATGAAATGAAAGTACTTTGTGAAGCTGGAACATGGCAGGCATGGATTCCAGATGTAAATCACAAGGTGCCAAGTAAGCAGAGCAAGCCATGGGAGGAGGCAAAAGGATAAAGGAAATGGTAATAAAAACATAGTCTAACATAAACTAGAGGTTCCCTGCTGCTGAAAAGTCAAGTACGTATCTGGTTTGGTTAACAGTAAAGTATAAACACTAGGGAGAGATGAGATAAAGACCAGGATTACAGCAATGCCTACATACTGCAAACACACACACACACACAGGCCTTTCCCTTGCTGACAGAACAGCTGTCACTTTCCTTGCAACATGTCCCAACCTTTAGCTCCGCTCCAATGCGTCAAGCCCGTATGTAGAATAACCCTGAAGGGTGTGAAGAAACAAAAGCCTGTAAACGCTCTCCTTTGAAACGGCCAAGGGAAGGGAACATAAGCCGTGAATTGTATCTTGCCTGCTGATGATCTACGGTTATTTTCCATTATTTCCAATAATGTTTATCTTTCTCTTTTGACAAACAAGGCACTCTTTCTTCCGCGGCAAAGCAAACTCCTGTTCTCCAGGAGGCCAGATAGGAGTGTGACTTCTTCTGTGACGTGCGTCTGTGTGTGGGGGGGACTTCTAGCAATGATGTCACAACTGCTTTCCTGGATCTGACCAAATGACCATCTAGTCTAGCGCTGGTCCAGTTCCAAGAGTATGATATTTCAAGTACTAAAAATCTGGACACAAGAAGTATTTTGGAGGGGAAGTTGTTGAGCCAGGAAAATCCAGACGTGTGGCAAATAGTTGCCCCAAAGTTGTGGGTGAACATATCAGACGACACAGCGATTCTTCAAACAGCTCTTGTTTATTCACAGGCCAGAAGAGAACAGAACCGAAGGGTTCAGTCAGCCTGCTTATATAGAGCTCCAGTACAATGTAACTGTAACAATTTTCTAAAACTATCCAATCACTGAATGTCACTTTCGATCCCTTCTTTGCATAACTATCTACAGTATCCCCCTGCTGGCCCAGGGTGAGAACTTCAGTACATAACACAAAGCAGCTAAGAGACAGGTCCCTCGCAACTTGCGCCTGGGAATCTGAGCAGTATGTACAGGCCAACTGACTGGCCTTATGGGTCCCTGCTAAATCTGTGGATTCAGTTCTGCTTTGGGACAAGTCACCTCTCTAAATTATGCTTCGACAGTGGATCTTACAGTACTTCTGCTTTAGCATTTTATCCGATTGATCACACTTTTGTTTTTCATATTAACCCGGTGTTTCCCAAACTTGGGTCTCCAGCTGTTTCTTGGACTATGATCCCCATCATCCCTGACCACAGGTGTTGCTAGTAAGAGATGATGGGAGTTGTAGTCCAAAAACAACTGGAGACAACATGGCGGCAGAGAATCTGGGCTGATGTTGCTCCTGGTGTCAACCAGCATGACCTAAGGATGTTTGCACTTTAAGAGGCAGGAGCTACTGTTCAAGCTAAAATGACGCATTTCTTACCATGTGAGTAGGGCAGGGATGGGGAACTTGTGGTTCTCCAGATGTTGTTGGCTATCAGCTGTCAGCTCAGTTGATTTTTAGCTCTCTCTCTCTCTCTCTCTCTCTCTCTCTCTGTGTGTGTGTGTGTGTGTGAGAGAGAGAGAGAGAGAGAGAAGGAAAGAGAGAGAGAGAGATGGTAGTGAAGTAGTGTGTTTTTCTTTGCAGTGTTATTCAGTATAAAGTGCTTCTCCAGAATGTACCAATCAAGCGGTACAATCCTGGATCTGAGAAAGGAGCAGCCCCCAGAGCAAAGCTATTAGTGTGCCACTGGAATTCTCCCTCACACAGCTTCCTGGGTAACGTTTTGAACTTTATATATATTTTAAAGGAGCAATTAATCATGGAGCAGAGATTGAAACCAGTCCAAGTGTAATAAAAGTGTCTTAGCGGAGTCTGCTCCCAGCTCTCACGAGCACGGTTTGCAGCAGCCTGACTTCAGGCCACAGGAAACTTTCTGATGTGTCAAGTTTGCAGTTCCCAGTTCCTGCAGGAATCTTAACTGCTACCATCTGTACGGAGGGGAAAGCGCCAGAGCAACCTGAGTTTATATGTAACAAGTCCCTCCTTGTGTTTGACTATAGTGGGGTGGAAGCATGGGAAAATATACAATACATGCCTGCCACTCCCCATAAAAACCAAAACTTTATTTCTCTCTTGATTTTTTATTTTGTTGAAATTTTTATGACAAACTTTCTCCAACTTGGAATCTGCAAGGCCATCCTAATGTGGGTCCCAGTAACATGATGTGTGTGTGCACAACTTGAAGGCATTGCAGTTTGAATCATAGAGGCATAGAATTGTAGAGTTGGAAGGGATCCTGAGGATCATCTAGTCCAACCCCCTGCCATGTCGGAATATGCAGCTGTCCCATGCAGGGATCGAACCTGCAACCTTGGCATTATCAGCACCGCGCTGTAACTAATGGAGCTATCCAGGCACTATCCAGTTGTGATTTGAGTACCCATCCCCCGCTTTGGGTTAATAAAGACATGTGGACAAAGTATATTAGGTTAATGGGCTAGAAAAGGCCACAACTTTATTGATTACAGCATGTGAGAAGGTATTGGCTTAGGCACTGGACAAGAGCAAATTTGACTCCACCCACTCGGAGAGGGGTGAGTCTGCAGAGGGGTTAACCACCAGTAGGGGGAGCCTGTTGATGCCAATACAACTATAAGCTCTCCCCTGATGTCACCGGGAGTCGTGCCATGGCCCCCCGCCACACAGGGCATCGGACAGGATCCATGACCGCTGGATTCCTTTAACGGAATACCCATAAGTGAAGGGGTAGGCGATGACCACACCTTGCCCTTCCATAAACCAACAACACATTCCAATGCCTAACCGCCAAATACCAGGAAAGTTGTGACGATTGCTAAGAGGTAGGCGAAAAAAACCAAGAGGCCGTTGCCAATTTGCCAATTGGAAAAAACTCCTACCAGGCCCCCTGGGCAACCAGGGTGACCAACCATGGATCCATAGCAAGGTCAAGCAAGAAGCTACGCACTAAAGGGAGTGGTGGGTGGGTGACTCGTGAAAATTGGCAGCACAATGGCAGGGAGAGCTGGCGCGGCTGCATTTGAGCAGCTAAACCACGCCCCCGCAGTGTCTCCTGATTGGGTGCCCAGCTGGGAGGCGTGGCGTGCCAGCGATGATGGCAGGACAGGGGGCAGAACGCCCCCCGCATGACGCGAGGATCTGGTCCCGCTCACAACCAGCTCCCCTCCGGAAGGAGGAGAGGCTTTAACGCTCCACAACCTAAGCATTCATTTGCTAGCATAGGATGGGGCTATGGCTACATTTTGCTTTGATGAGAAGCCACGCTGTTTCTGCAACAATCAAATCCTGTATGTTACAGCAGGGATGGGGAACTTGTGGTTCTCCAGATATTGCTGGACTCCTGCCCCAAACCTTAGAATAGAATCATAGAATCATAGAGTTGGAAGAGACCACAAGGGCCATCGAGTCCAACCCCCTGCCAAGCAGGAAACACCATCAGAGCACTCCTGACATATGGTTGTCAAGCCTCTGCTTAAAGACCTCCAAAGAAGGAGACTCCACCACACTCCTTGGCAGCAAATTCCACTGTCGAACAGCTCTTACTGTCAGGAAGTTCTTCCTAATGTTTAGGTGGAATCTTCTTTCTTGTAGTTTGGATCCATTGCTCCGTGTCCGCTTCTCTGGAGCAGCAGAAAACAACCTTTCTCCCTCCTCTATGTGACATCCTTTTATATATTTGAACATGGCTATCATATCACCCCTTAACCTCCTCTTCTCCGGGCTAAACATGCCCAGCTCCCTTAGCCGTTCCTCATAAGGCATCATTTCCAGGCCTTTGACCATTTTGGTTGCCCTCCTCTGGGCACGTTCCAGTTTGTCAGTGTCCTTCTTGAACTGTGGTGCCCAGAACTGGACACAGTACTCCAGGTGAGGTCTGACCAGAGCAGAATACAGTGGCACTATTACTTCCCTTCTAAAAGTGCTATTGATTTGTTTCTGTTGGACTGGATAGGCTCACTCCTGAGGCCCCTAGAACCAGTCCCAAAGATGGTGCAACTGGGGTGCCAAATTGAAGAAAATATTGGGGGCAGGTAAGCCCCAAACTGCATAATCGATCACACAACGCAACACACACACACACTCCATTTGAATGGCAATGCCCATCAACTTGGGGGGCCCAGGCCCCCTCAAATATTTTATTGGGGAGGGGCAAAGGGACCTCAGCCCCTAACAGTTGCCTCCTGTGTGATGCAATGTTACACACAAAAGAACTGGTCTATAAGGATTGGGGAATCTTTAAAGAATATTTAGGAAACCATGGAATAAAAGGAAACATCTTGGCAGAATTAGACTGATCCCTGTATTTTATAAATATAAGTTCGTAGGGAGGTAAAAAGAAATTATATAAGAAATATGTAACTGTGCGGTATAAAGTAATGGATAGATAAAGTACAGTGAGATTAACTGGAGGTCAGTTTTAAATTTCTTCCCTATAAGTTTTATAATTGTGTTCAGTATCAGGAGTATATATGATGATAATTATATTAATCTTCTTGTATCTTTAGTGCGGTGGTTTGTTTGATTTTTCTGTTATTTGTTTGTTTGATTGTATGTTTGTTTAGTTGTATGTATGTCTGTTTTCTCATAAATGTATTTATTTTAAATTAATAAAGATATATTTTTAAAAAAAATTAAAAAAGAAAACAACTGGTGTTAATACACGCAATGTTGGATACAAACTAAGTTAGCCACACCTCTGTCCTACTGAAATCAATGCAGCTTCCAGTTAGTAATGAATAACATCCTATTGATCTAGTAAAGGTAAAGGGATCCCTGACCATTAGGTCCAGTTGTGACCGACTCTGGGGTTGCGGCGCTCATCTCGCTTTATTGGCCAAGGGAGCCTGCGTACAGCTTCTGGGTCATGTGGCCAGCATGAATAAGCCACTTCTGGCAAACCAGAGCAGCACACGGAAACGCTGTTTACCTTCCTGCCGGAGTTGTACCCATTTATCTACTTGTGCTTTCGAACTGCTAGGTTGGCAGGAGTAGGGACCGAGCAACGGGAGCTCACCCTGTCGCAGGGATTCGAACCGCCAACCTTCTGATCGGCAAGCCCTAGACTCTGTGGTTTAACCCACAGTGACACCCGCGTCCCCCTATTCATCTAGAGAGGACTAAAATATGACTAACTTACTGAGGAGCCAATTATCCTCCTGCAATCAATGGAAAGGTCTGGTCACCTGCCTCACCACGTTTTCCCTACAGCCACCACAGAGGATAGGATGCCTTTTCTCTGTGTAGCCAATCACAACTCATCAACAGGGAATGCATAACCGAGCACAGATCTCATGTATCAAGAGATCAAAGGCAAGGTTGGCATCAGACTTTGGCCCCATTTGTTTGCTACTATTTTGAAATTTTAAGAAAGGGAGAACTCCTAGGCATCCCATAATATTCATACCAGAACGCCCATATGAACATAAGTCGGTACATAGAACCAGAGCACATACATCACAAGGCATTAGAAATATCCATCACACTGCAAAGAGAAGTGACTATTCAGTTATACTGACTTGACTGGCACTGACTTTTAAGCATACAAAAACCCGCCAGTGTTAGTTGAAAAGTGCATTTTCTAACCTGGGATGGTGAGGGGGGCGGGACTCACAGATAACTGTGTAGAAATTGCCTCCTTTCTCAACCTAAGCTTTCCTAATATTTTAGATCATAAGTCTGATAGTTTCTGAACTAAGGATCCACCAATCATCAAATCTTGCTTCTGTTATATCATATAATGTATCAACCTCTTTAAATCAGTGTTACAGTCCCCTTTCTCTGGGATGTTTAACTGGACCAGTATAACAGGATTTCAGTCTAAACAGTGAATCCACCCTTCTGTCTACAAGTCTAATAAAGAAACGACTCAGTTTCCCACAAAGATAAGGAGATGCCTCACCTTCGCTTGTTTTGGGAACCCTCACATTAGCAAGCATTGCCTTTTTGCTGATCACATCACATAATCTTTTGTATTCAGTTCTGAATGAACTGCTTTGCCAATTTTTGCCATCTCTGATCTGTTTTATCTTTTATTTCCTTTTTTATTCCACTCCTCTTTTATATCCATTTCATATTTTACCCCACTTCCTTTTCTCAGGCGTCATTTTTATTTTTAACATGTGTACACCTCTGAATTGTTGAAACCTCTAAGCGGTATTTGAAACTTAGGTAGGCCCCAGATTGCTTGTTCTGTCCTTTTCCCCTCAACTTCACTGTATGCTTGGAAAACTCACAGAGAGGGTTAATGTCTGGAATGCTTATTTTTAAAGTGTCTGTAAAACAAATGCTGTCTTCTTAATTTGGCTTTTATATGTTTCTCTCTCTTTTTCTCCTTTAGCTTTGATTTATTTTAGGATGTGTTGAAGAAGCGCTGCTTGTCTTTCACAGCAGGTGGTTTATTCTTGTAATATACTCTTTGCACAGTTTTTGAGTAGCTTCATAATCTAGTTTTCCTCCTTCCTCGTTGATTCACTTACAGTGGTACCTCGGGTTAAATACTTAATTCTTTCCGGAGGTCCGTTCTTAACCTGAAACTGAAACTTTAGCTAATGGGGCCTCCTGCTGCCGCCGCGCCACTAAGGCACAATTTCTGTTCTCATCCTGAAGCAAAGTTCTTAACCTGAAGCACTATTTCTGGGTTAGCTGAGTCTGTAACCTGAAGCGTCTGTAACCCGAGGTACCACTGTATTTATTATTCAGTTCATTGCATTTGTAAAGGTAAAGGTACCCCTGCCCGTACGGGCCAGTCTTGACAGACTCTAGGGTTGTCCGCCCATCTCACTCAAGAGGCCGGGGGCCAGCGCTGTCCGGAGACACTTCCGGGTCACATGGCCAGTGTGACATCGCTGCTCTGGCGAGCCAGAGCCGCACACGGAACGCCGTTTACCTTCCCGCTAGTAAGCGGTCCCTATTTATCTACTTGCCCCCGGGGGTGCTTTCGAACTGCTAGGTTGGCAGGCGCTGGGACCGAGCAACGGGAGCGCACCCCGCCACGGGGATTCGAACCGCCGACCTTTCGATCGGCAAGCCTTAGGCACTGAGGCTTTTACCCACAGCACCACCCGCGATTACATTTGTAGCCAGCCTTTTTCTGAAAGGAGCTCAAGGTGGTGTACATGATTCTTCCATCTCCTCCATTAATTCACATAACACCCCTGTGAGGTAGGTTTGGCTGAGAGGTAGTGACAGGCCCAAGGTAACCAAGTGAGAGCATCCTGGCCAAGCACAGATTTGAACCCTGGTCTCCCAGGTCCTAATCTGACACCCTAACCACTACAGCACACTGGTTGTGTTCCATGGCTATCTAAATAGTGATCCATTCAAAACACATTCTTTTGAAAATATGCCTCAAAGTTTGGCTGGTAGTAGTTTGTAATAAGTGCTCTCATGCCATATAACACATTAGGAGCAGCTGCTTCCCAATCTATCTCTGACTGTCACACTCACCGTAAGTGCATTGAATAAAAAAGAAAAAAGAAAAGAATTGCCAGGGAAGACAAGTCTCAGGAAAGGGAAAATGTGGGGAGGACAAAATGGGTCCATTTCCACACTGGGCATTTACTGTCAAATATCTGTATGCCATGCATACAGATTTTTGACGCAGCTGCTGCAGAAAGCAATGAACAAAAACATCACCTTGTCATGTTTTCTCTGCCCAGTTTCTGTGTTTTGCTTTTTGCTTTTCCGCAGCTTGGGAAATCCTTTTTTTTTTTTTAACAGAATGTAATAGCTTCACAGTTTCCCCAGGTGTAGATGGCTGTGAGATTGCTCTAGTCATTTCCGAGAGAGCTCCTCTGGGGGTCTGTTTCTTCCCTCTAGGAATCAACCCAATCACTTTTTAACTCTTCCCTTGACAAATAGCATGTTTTATACTAATTGCATACAAACACACGTGGCTTTGTGGTGTGTGTGTGTGTGTGTGTGTGTGTGGTGGCAATCATGGTCCTGGATGCAGCACTTGGAAGTATTTAACACCATGATCACAGTGAAAATCACCCCCTCAAACCTTTGGAGAAAGGTGGACTGGACTATCCATGGGTGCAGAGTGCTGAAAGTCGTAAAGCAGAAATGATTGGGTTCTTCTAAATCATCCATGCATGGAAGTACCTTGCAGCAGGAAGGCTAAAGTTGGAAGGTTGAGTAGTGCACGTCCTCCTTCTCTCACCATCCATAGTCTTAGACCAAGCATGGCAATTTCTCTCTCTCCCCCCCCCCTTCCCTCTCTTACACACACCTAGAACTCTTGCACTGCTAAGGAACAAAGCGGGCAGGGCTGATAGGTTCTCCAGATGTTGCCTTGCTCATTCTTCACCCAGCTTCTAAAAAAAGGGGGGGGGTAAAGGACCCCTGGACAGTTAAGTCCAGTCAAAGGTGACTATCGGCTTGCAGCACTCATCTTGCTTTCAGACTGAAGGAGCTAGCGTTTGTCCACAGACAGCTTTCCGGGTCATGTGGCCAGCATGACTAAACCACTTCTGGTGCAATGGAACACAGTGACGGAAACCAGAGCGCATGGAAAAGCCATTTACCTTCCTGCCGCAGCGGTACCTATTTGTCTACTTGCACTGGTGTGCTTTCAAACTGCTAGGCTGGCAGAAGCTGGGACAGAGCGACGGGAGCTCACCCCGTCACAGGGACTCAAACTGCCAACCTTCCGATCGGCAAGCCCAAGAGGCTCAGTGGTTTAGACCACAGCGCCACCCGCTCCCTCACCCAGCTTCTACGGCCAGCAGGACCTCCCCTGTGTCTTAGAATCTGTCTCTGTCCCTTTTCTTGGTAGCAAAAACACCTCCTTTTGTGGTCACCCACTTGCCATTGAAGTCACCGCTGGGGCCACCTCCCCTCCCTTTCTTCAGCACTCCCCAATATTGAAATTTCATGGGCCCGTAACTGCCTGATAATAGATGTTGGCTTAAAGGAATGAATAGCAGATGTGGCTTAAAACCAATGTCTATCTGGCACTGTAGAAAGTGACTTTCTCCCTTGCTGTTATAACTACTGCTAATTATAACTAACGCTACTGTTGAGTGCACTTAATGGGTAGTTCTTATGTGTGTGTGTGCACGCACACGCGCATGACAAGCAAACCACAAGTACCATCAAGCTTGCTCATGTATGCAAGCTTCCAAACTAGCTTGACAATGCAAGTGGTATTAATACCGGCATACTGTGAAACAAAGGCAATTGTATATAAGAGACCAAGGGGTAATGCACAGCTGTCCTCACTTCAGGGATCTTGTCCCTGTCAACACAACAGGGAAGAAACGCTTCTGAAAATTATGCAGTGAAGTTGCTTATTCTCCTCTCTGGCAGGCTTCCAAAAAGGGAGACTTTAACTTTCTGTTTCAACTTGCACGAGGTGGCTTGCATGGGCACATGGTCTTTGGGAAGAAATTGTGAAATTTATCTCCTCACAAGCTGCTGACTGAAATGGGTGTAGCCTGTTCTTATGCTTGTTTATTCAGAGGTAAGTTCCACTTGTGCACACATTCCCATTTATTATGGCTCCCACCACTGGCTTTTGAATCTATGTGTACACAATGTTACCCACGATAAAGAGCCATGCTGTAGCTTCTTGAAAGATGCTGTTGTTTGGTGCATTTTCCCTTCAAAGCAGCTCCTATCCTCAAGGAAAACTTAAGCCACGTTCACATCACAGTTAAGCTGAGGTGTGTACATTTGAGGCAGGCATTGCAAAGCGTGGGTGACAGCAGACCGTCCAACATTTGGAGAGCCAAAACTGGGACGAGCATCTTCCAGCATGTGCTCCTGAGGCAAGTCATGTGACCCGTGCCTCACTCTCACCCCCAAAAGTGCTTTCTCTGGAGCAAAAGCGTAGTGTGAGAATGCAGAGAGAGAGAGAGAGAGAGAGAGAGATTGCAGCACCCAAAATGGCCACCGTGATCTCATGCGAAAAAACGGGATGTCCCAATTTTTCAGAGCCGCTTGGCTGATATGCAACAGCACATGCACAGATAACAGCTTCATGCAGGAAAACCAAATAGGTAACACACATTGGGTGTCTTGCCCCCCCCCCCCCGGGGGTTTACCACAGTGTGCAAATGCACCTTGAAACGCAGCAGGGGATAAAAAAATACTTGCTGTGTTTTAGCCACTAATGTATACATAACTTCAATTTGCAATCCTAACCCCAGTTACCTGGCTGGGAGTAAGTGCCAATGAATTTAACAGGAATTCAGTAGACATACTGTCGGATTGTGCTGTTACATTCAAGTCAGTGTGCATGGGAATAATAATAATAATAATAATAATAATAATAGGGAAGTTTTTTAATGTTTGACATTTTTATTTTGCTGGAAGCCACCCAGAGTGGCTGGGGAAACCCAACCAGATGGGTGGGGTATAAGTTATAAAAGTATTATTACTATTATTATTATTATTATTATTATTAAACCATTAGTCATAGAACAAAGAAATCTGCCTTACACTGAGTCAGACCATTGATTCATCCAACTCAGTACAGTGGTGCCCCGCAAGACGAATGCCTCGCAAGACGGAAAACCCACTAGACGAAAGGGTTTTCCATTTTGGAGGTGCTTTGCAGGACGAATTTCTCTATGGGCTTGCTTCGCAAGACGAAAATGTCTTGCGATTCATGGGGGGTTTTTTCCGCTCCCCACCCCCTTTTTCTAAGGCACTAAGCTGCTAATAGCCTTTTAGCAGCTAATCCGCTAATCCCTTAAGCCTTTAATAGCCGCTAATAGCCGCTAAACCGCTAATAGCGCTAATCCACTAATCCGCTAATGGGCTTGCTTCGCTAGACGAAAAAACCGCTAGACGAAGAGACTCGCGGAACGGATTCTTTTCGTCTTGCGAGGCACCACTGTATTGTTTTGGATGACTAGCAGCTGTTCTCCAGGGTTTCGGCAGAGAGCCTCTCTTAATCATAGAAATGTAGAGTTGGAAGGGATCCTGAGGATCATCTAGTCCAACCCCCTGCAATGCAGGAATATGCAGTTGCCCCATATGGGGATCAAACCTTGGCATTACCAGCACCACACCAACTGCGCTATCCAAGCTGCCGTACCTAAAGATGCCGGGGATGCTCTACCACTGAGCTACAGCATTTTCCCAAATCACACTACCTTGGGGTGTCCATTTTTACCCAGGGAAGGGAGAGCCTCCTTAGTTACACCAATGACATAAATCCCTTGATCGCTGTGATCAACCCTCAGGTTGGAACTGTGCCATAGTTGCAGCAGTGGGTGCTGCTTGGATAGGACTTTGGTGCAGATTGCCTTTCCCACCAGAATGAGTAGGAAACAGGGCTGGCTTTTCATATTTTGAAGTAAGAAACCACCCAGAGAGGAAGCTTCCTGTAAGAATCCCAAAACCCCTTCTTGCACCACAAGAACAGCTTTCTCCATCACTGGATCCTCTGGCTGGGAAAGCTGAAAAGTCAGCTCATTTCTGCTTGTTATGCAGGTCTATATATACAGTCATACCTCGGGTTACAGACGCTTCGGGTTGTGCGATTTCGGGTTGTGCACCATGCTAAACCTAAAAGTACTGGAACTGGTTACTTCTGGGTTTCGGCGCATGCACAGAAGCACTGAATCGCAACCCGCGCATGTGCAGATGTGGCACTGTGGGTTGCAGACGCTGCGGGTTGCAGATGCTGCGGGTTGTGGATGCTGCGGGTTGCAGACGTGCTTCCTGCAAGTATCACGTTCGCAACCCGAGTGTCCATTGTATACACACACACACACAGTTGTACCTTGACTCCCAAACACCTTGGCAGTCGAACGTTCCAGCTCCCGAATGATCGAAAACCAGAAGTGAGTGTTCCGGTCTTTGAATATTTTTTGGAAGCCGAACGTCCAGCGCAGCTTCTGCTATTGTTTCTGGCTCGCCTGCGCTATTGGGAACCAATCTGAAGCTGCGCCTTGGTTTCCGAACTTTTCGGAAGTCGAACAGACTTCTGGAACTGATTCCATTCAACTTCCGAGCTAGGTCTGTATATAAGTTACAAAAATTTACAAATTTAATACAAATGCATACTTTCCCGTTGATATTCAATTCCCATTGGACTTCTTGTCGGCTCTTCCATGGTTTCCCCATATTTTCTACTGTTGCTGCATATTATATTTATTCTGTACCCTAAGCTTATTTCGAAATACATATTTTACTTCTGTTTTTCATTCAAATCCTGCTTGCATTTTTTACATGTTTACAAGAACTCTTTAAATACTCTACAAAAACCTCCTTAAATTCTGCCTCTTCTTATATGTCGTTGCATATAAAAACAAGTTCATCCGCCCTGGTTATCCCTAAAAGAAATGCTTCGGGGGGGGGGGGGTTCTGGAAGAATCACCTTGAATATTTTCTTTAGTTCATGTAGCTCTTAAGGGCATAGTGGGACATGTCTTGTGAAGAAACGTGACACTGTGTGTTTGTGTGTGTGCGAGAGAGAGAGAGGGTGGGGGGACACCTCTCCAAGGATAGCCTAGGACTTTGATCTCATTCATTAGAACTGGGGGAGGAGGTGTGGCCTTCTGAGCCCCAGTGTTCTAGATGGCTGCAAACAGGAGCCAAGGGTCTGTGACTCAGCAGCAGGAAGGTGCTGCGATAATTATGGTGTCAACCAGGCTTATTTCCACTCAGTGACTGCACATGCCCCCGGGCCATGTATTATGTGAGGCAAGGGACATTCCAATGCACGTAGGCTGAAGGAGGGGCAGGATGTGAGGCCATATGTCATCAATAAACTGGATTAACGCTGAGATTTGCTGTGGCAGCTTGCGCCTCTCAAAAGCAGAGGGGTCACTGGTTTCCCTCCAGCCTGCTAAACTGCTCCTGTCCCACCTTCCCTTAGCTCCTGTCCTACCCCAAGCTCCTCTTGCTGGTTGTATCACATTTCTGACCATGGAAGCTCAATGGAACTTCCATGTTATGCAGCATTCTACCCCAAGGTAATCAGACTGTAGGGGCAATGAACAGGAGGAGCAGGAGGAGGAGGAGGAGGAGGAGGAGGAGGAGAAGAAGAAGAAGAAGAAGAAGAGGAGGAGGAGGAGGAGGAGGAGGAGGAGGAGGAGGAGGAGGAGGAGGAGTTTGGATTTGATATCCCACTTTATCACTACCCGAAGGAGTCTCAAAGCGGCTAACATTCTCCTTTCCCTTCCTCCCCCACAACAAACACTCTGTGAGGTGAGTGGGGCTGAGAAACTTCAGAGAAGTGTGACTGGCCCAAGGTCACCCAGCAGCTGCATGTGGAGGAGCGAAGACCTGGTTCACCAGATTACGAGTCTACCGCTCTTAACCACTACACCACACTGGCTCCTTTGTGAGAAGGCTGCTTGTGTCCTGTCCATAAGATTCCCACTCTGAGAGGCATTTGGTTGGCCACTGATGGAAACAGAAAGCTGGACCAGGTGGAGAAACATTCCTTGCTTGGGGTTGGGGGGCAGTAAGCACAAATGCAAGACAGAGATGGAATCTGAGCCCCCAAACATCCCTCCTTCGGTCCGACACTTGCTGCTAAAGCATCTACTTTACATAAGGTAAATGAGTGAGGCAAACGAATTGTGGCCCCAAGCCACAAACTCTGCACACTCTTTCAGCCTTAGATGGAATCACCTTTCTTGTAACTTGAATCCATTGGTTCTGGTATACCTGAAGGAGTGTCTCCACCCCCATCATTCAGCCCAGACACTGAGGTCCAGCTCCGAGGGCCTTCTGGCGGTTCCCTCACTGCGAGAAGTAAGGTTACAGGGAACCAGGCAGAGGGCCTTCTTGGTAGTGGCACCCGCCCTGTGGAATGCCCTCCCATCAGATGTCAAGGAAATAAATATCTGACTTTTAGAAGACATTTGAAGGCAGCCCTATTTAGGGATGTTTTTAATGTTTGGTGTTTTATTGTTTTTTTAAAATATTCTGTTGGAGGCTGCCCAGAGTGGTTGGGGAAACCCAGCCAGATGGGCGGGGTATGAATAATAAATTATTATTATTATTATTACCACCCTCTGGGGCAGGGGAAAACAAGCTTGCTCAATCTTCCATGTGACAGCCCTTTAGATATTTGAAGATGGCTATCATATCTTGGCATGTGATGCTTAGTTACTGATGGAAAGACAGCAGTCAGAAAGGTACAACCCATTTCAGAGATTTTCCCCCTCGTGCATATACACCAGGCCCACCCCTATCCCCAAATCCACCTTATTATCAGGGTTTCCCGGGGCAATTTCAGTCAACGGCACTTAGGAGCTCCCCTTGGCACCTTTCTGCTCAACATGAGAAGGTTTGCGTGGAACGGGTGTGCCTGACACCTCCTCAGTTTGTGCTTCAGTGTCTAAAGAGGAATTCTATCTATCAGGCCATTTGAAGCCATTTGAAGCCACTTTCCTGGGAGCAAGACCTCTTTCATTCAGCAGGACACCCTTCTGAATAGCTCTGTACAAAATCATGCTGTCAGGCAGGTATAGACAGCTCTTGTAGCTCTTAGCTCATGCAGTGCTCCTGCCAGTGTGTTTTCTTCCAAGGCTTCTGATGAAAGTAGCAGTTTAATCACACGGCTCAGGTCTTCTTTTGGCATGGATTAGAAATATGACTACATAGTTTAATAAGCAATAAAACAAATGGTTTAAGGAACATGGGCTTGCCTCTACGTATCAAGCGAAGCAAAGCTTTCAATGCCTTGAAGACTCATGGAGAACTAAGACAAGATTTATCTCGTCAATATTGTTAATTCGCTTCATTAGTATGGGAGTGAAAGATGAGTCGGAAGCTGCTTTCTACGGCGAACGACTAACTTATGTGCGAGTCTCCGGCATTTTCCACCTTTCCACGCTACTCAATCCTTAGCACACTCGGTAGAGTTGTGTCACCTCAGTCAAAGCAAACAAACAGAAAATGAAAAAAAAAAAAAGTACACCGTCGCTGGATGTGGGATTCCAGATTTGGAATTATTTTGATCAAGAACAGCAGAAGGGAATCTGTGACTGCTTCCTATTGTCGACCATCTCCCACTGTGATCACAGACAACACAGTGAGCCAGTGTGGTGTAGTGGTTAAGAGCGGTAGTCTCATAATCTGGGGAACCGGGTTTGCGTCTCCGCTCCTCCGCATGCAGCTGCTGGGTGACCTTGGGCCAGTCACACTTCTTTGAAGTCTCTCAGCCTCACTCACCTCACAGAGTGTTTGTTGTGGGGGAGGAAGGGAAAGGAGAATGTTAGCCGCTTTGAGACTCCTTAAAGGGAGCGAAAGGTGGGATATCAAATCCAAACTCTTCTTCTTCTTCTTTATTTGAAGGATATTAAAAGATGGGGGAAGACAAAGAAAGGGCCACCCAAAATGTGTCCGAGGTATGGAATTAGTAAGCTTCAGGTGGTGTTTCACCTCTGCCCTTATCTGTATGCAGTGTTAGGCTCTTCTACTGTTTTTCCGCCCTTCTTCTGGAATAGCATGGATTGGGGTATACACATTGGCCCCAGCCTCTCTGTTGCTTCCTGCCAGGTCCCACCACTATCCACGCATGGGAGGGTGAAGGGGAAGCCTAATAATAATAATAATTTAGTAATTTATTATTTATACCCCGCCCATCTGGCTGGGTTTCCACAGCCACTCTGGGTGGCTCCCATCATCATCATCATCATCATCATCATCAAGCAATAAAACATCAAACATAAAAAACTTCCCTAAACAGGGCTGCCTTCGGATGTCTTCTAAAAGTCAGATAGTTATTTATTTCCTTGACATCTGATGGGAGGGCGTTCCACAGGGAAGGTGCCACTACTGAGAAGGCCCTCTGCCTGGTTGCCTGTAGCTTCTCTTCTCACAGTGAGGGAACAGCCAGGAGGCCCTCGGAGCTGGACCTCAGTGTCTGGGCTGAACAATGGAGGTGGGGACGCTCCTTCAGGTATACTGGGCTGAGGCTGTTTAGGCTTTCAAGGTCAACACCGACACTTTGAATTGTGCTCAGAGATGTACTGGGAGTCAGTGTAGCTCTTTCAGGACTGGTGTTATATGGTCTTGGCAGCCACTCCCAGTCACCAGTCTAGCTGCCACATTCTGGATTAGTTGACGTTTCCGGGTCACCTTCAAAGGTAGCCCCACGTAGAGTGCATTTCAATAGTCCAAGCGGGAGATAAGCTTGTTTGATGCAGTTAGGCTCCTGACACTAAAACTCTACACAAAGAGGACTACAGAAACAAAGAGAGATCCTTCTTTAAACCCTAGGTTTTTCAGGTGAGTGAGTATATGCAATGCAAAGCGTGCAAAGGGATTTTTTTTAATCCAAATTCTATTATTATTATTATTATTATTATTATTATTATTAATCTTCATTCTTAATAGCATTATGATCCTTGGGCACATTTTGAATCTAATAATGAACATTTCCCCACGTACTAGGGAACAGTGGAGAAATTAGAGTCATTTAAACTGGAAACTATCAAATTCATACCTTCTGCAACAATATGAGAACTGGGAGATGCAGCAATCCTTTGAAATTCACACGTGAATTTTGCAATGCAGTTTTCCAAACCAAAGGATGCATACAAAATTCGTATATCAGAGAGAAGATGGCCAAAAAGCAAACAAACCTCAATATATTCCTGAAAACATCATACTAAGTTCATTGTATTATGAGAAATTGCTTGGAAAAATGTGTTACATTAGTCAAAAGTGCAAACACAAAATGTGTTTATGAGGAGAAATTCATAATAAAATGCTGAGGAATATGTGTGAGAGTTTGATTTTTTTAAAAAGCAAATGAATAAATGTGAAGAACTCAGTTCAAGATTGGGAAAAATGAGAAACAGAAAGAACTGAAACGGACAGATTCTTCCATCCCTGGTCCACGTATTTCAGGAGCTGCTTACTGACATTCACTAAGAACAGGCCCCAATAGTAAATAAGCAGTGCATTTTATAGATGCTTTTAAGATGATGCACAGCTGGGGTCAGGGGGTTGGTTGGTTACACAGCGAATAACTGTGTGTGTGTAAATTATTGCAAGAGGCCTCTCCCTTGTCTGCAAAAATTAAATAAATAAGCCTGAATAACAGTGACTGGTGGATTAAGCAATAAATATGTTCAGACTCCATACCCCCTGGGGCTGCATAATGCGAAGAAAGTTAAAACTACAGAAGTTCTCTTTCATGTGACTCCTTCAAGGCAACCCTTTGCTTTTTTCACTTCCCATATGTTTCTGAGCAAAGCTACTCAAGGCATAAGGAATCGTTCTTTTCCTATGTGTTAGAAACCATTTGTCAGTGCATGCTAGCAGACCTTCCAAGTGTCCCTATTTTCCAGGGACATCCCTGATTCAGAGAAGCCGTCCCAGTTTCTGATTTGATCCCAGAATGTCCCACTTTTCCTTAGGATGTCCCTATTTTCACTGGAGAAATGTCAGAGTTATCCATCCCCCAAGCCATCTGAAGACAATCCTGTAGAGAGAAGATTTTTTTTTAAAAAAAAGTCTGCTGTTTTATGATGCTTTTGTATATGTTGGAAGCTGCCCAGAGTGCTGGGTAACCTAATAACCCCATGCAGGGGTCCTTTACCTTACTACTACTACTACTACTACTACTACTACTACTACTACTCCCAGCTACCCAATCATGCTAAGAGAATGCTGCCATTATATTAAGCCCAGCCTGCCAGGCTCCATCAACTACAGATGGGGACATTTGCCCAGAACTTCCTCAGATGTTGGCCCCGCCTCCCGACTCTGAAACTCATTGGGTAGTGATAAGTCACTCACCATCATCTTTCATCCAATGTTATCAAAGTGTTGCGAGGTGCTCTTATGGGCATTGAGTAACAGGGAGTAGGGTGGCCATTTATAATAATAATAATTTATTATTCATACACTGTCCATCTGGCTGGGTTTCCCCAGCCACTCTGGGCTGCTCCCAACAGAATATTAAAAACACGATAAAACATCAAACATTAAAAAAATCCCTAAATAGGTCTGCCTTCAGATGTCTTCTAAAAGTCATGTTTGTTTACACATCACAGAAAAGAAAAAGGGGAAAGGAAATTCATCTCCCAAAACAATGACAAAGGAGGCTCCAGATTGCATATGGAAGTTTAGAAAATAATTACTGTAATTTAAATACAGTACAGATTTTATATCTATGTATATAATTATTATTATCATCATCATCATATATTATATTTCTATGCCATTCTTCATCTGAGGATCACAGGGCAGTTTTCAATATAAAAACAGAAAAATACATAACAAACAAAATAACCCCCTCTCCCACTTTAAAAGGCCATAGATTGTTTAATGAGCTAAAGGCCTGGGAAAAGAGGAATGATTTTGCCAGGTGCCTAAAGATATGCAATGAAGGTGCCAGGCAAGTTTCCCCAGGGAGAGCATTCTTCAAGCAAGGAGGCGCTTGCAGAAAAAGATGTACCGCATTGATGGCTGTGTCCTGTGGTCCTTGCTCAGTGTGCTGTCCAGGACTGCACATTGTTGATGCAACTTCAAGGGGTTTGATCTCCCTTCATATGGTTCTTGATCTTTAAATCAGACTTGGAGCAGACAGCACTTCAAATGGAGAGCTGTCTTCTGAGAGCCTTTCAGATAAAGTACAGCCCTCTGTAAATTTGTACACGTGGCCACCATAGCAGGGAATCTCCTTTCTAAGCTGCCTAGAGGGAGAGTGGGATGAGACTGCAAATTAGAAGAAGGCAAAGAAGAATTGAATTCATGTGTCCAAATCCACAGTGGTCCTTTCTCCTGGATGAAAGCAAAATGTTCAAAATTCTCCTGTGAATATTCGCCTGGTTCAAATGGCGCTCTCCTGCACCTGGCATTAAAGAGAAAGGCCTTTCATGTGAAATAAATGGCTTCCAAATCTTTACACTAGGTGTGCTAATGCAATAATAATAAAAAATTAAGCAGCTGGTATCAGGTTCTGAATGACTCACCATCATTCCACGAACATTTCACATGCTATTAACTCGTTTGCACAATGTCTCTGGAAGGTTATTTGAATTGTTGGAGGATAAAGACAAACTTTAACACTCATCTAAGAAACATCAACTTTTTCTATGAAAATATGACTGGCTGTAACCCACTGGGCAGTACCACCTTCTGGGGACAGTTGGATTTTCTTAGGGGGACACTGGAGGTGGGCCTTGCTAGGCACATTAATCACTTATTATTCAGTGAAATGAATTTTCAACTGCAAGGAAATGAGGTCAATTTTATTAAGGCCAAATAGGTCATTTCTATGTTTATTTCAAAGTTTACTCTATTCAAATACAATATAGGCTATCGCGAGCCATACCAGTTTCCAAGCCTGCCTGAGCTAGAAGTTGAAGAAGTTTGGATACAAGATGACGATTGCAAGGTTTTTTTTTGTAACCATTATAAAGATATGTCTGAACGATTTGAGGAACTTCTTCTGAAGGAAATTCCAGATTGGGTGATAAAGTTGGGGTAGTGGAAGAAGAACTAATTGAGCTACAAAATAACATTGGGCTGAAGCCAAAGTTTAAGAAATGATACCAAGAGTTTTGGTTAGAGAACTCACTGTCCTGCACGGCAGACAGTGGTTACGTAGCTCCTTGTTGCATTTCCGACATCGTATTTGGTGGGATGTGGTTTTAGTCTGATCACCCAACTCCTCTCCAAGCAAAGGTATCAACTCCAGATAACTAAACATGGTGATTTAAGACTTCTGCTACGTGACGTTCAGCCAGACATTGGGAAACTGGTATCAGTTCCTCAAGCTCATCTAGGGCTGTCCCAAGACATTTTCCCACTTAAAGCAAAACACTGCACTGCCACTGTCACCTGAAGCATCCCGGGGAACCCTGATGCACTGAAGGCAGTGGGGAAAGGAAAAAAGGAGGCCAGATAGGAGCAAGCAGTGGTGACCACATTTAAACCTTGCTGAGAACACTCCACCCTCTCTGAAATCTAAAATGCCTCACTGTAAGCTGTAATGCCAAAGCAGCCTTCTGCAAGCTGGCTTCCTCCAGGTGCACAACTCCAATGAACCCTGATCCTTGGCCATGCTAGTTGTGGTTGATGGTCAGTGTAGCTGAATAACTCTAGACCAGGGCTGGGGATCCCGCAGACTTCCAGATTATGTTGGATTACAATTCCCATTTCCCTGACTATGGGACATGGCAGTTGGGACTGATAAGGACTGAAGGTCAGCTTCTGGAGAGTCATAGGCTCCCCGTCCTCTCTCTATCATCTAGAGGGCATGTTTCCTTCAAGGAGCTCACAGTGGAATGCTTGGTCCCCCCCCACATCTTTTTTTTATTCTCACAACAACTCTACAAGGTAGGCGAGTCTGACAGACATAGGCCCAGGGTCACTGAGCAAGGTGGGTTGTTAAGCAGAAATTTGATGGTCCCACACAGCTGCCATTACAACACACTTAGCTTGTTTCAGTCATAGTTTGCAAAGTTTCTGTAGTCATATTTGCTCCATAAGACTCCGCAGTTCACTTTTTGGTCCAAGCAGGCATGCTGGCAGTGTACTCAGGAGCCAAGTTGGCAGCATGTATCTGATGCCACCCCTTCTTGTATACAACCCACACTCAAACAGCACTAGATATTCCATTCCTGATAACAGATGGGCTCCCAAGATTACCTGGAAAATCTGATGATGCTGACATCATGTTTCCCCATAGTTAAAGGACCAATCACAGCATGTATATTTTCATATAGCCAATTATGGTAGTAACTTTTCTCAGATCACCTGCGTTAAACAGACGGAAGCGTGAGAGATTTGGTTCTCAAGGAGCAGGGCAAATGATACCTCCGAGGACTTGGTGGCACTCATCTTGCAAACCCAATAGGTAAAAGGCAGAGTTAGCCTAAAGAGGAAACATACATGAAAAGGGTAAGGATCTAGCTAATAAGACCTAATATTATTTGCTAGCCTATCCAGTGTGCAAGGTGAGGACATGCTGGCTTCCCGTGTTGCAATCTTCGCAGGAACCAACTTAATAATACAGCACATTACTTCAAGCACTGCACAGTATGTATGGCCATCAAATTATTTCCTGCTTGCTTTGAATTCTTTACCAAATTTGCTAAGCTTTCTTTGAGAAACCAATGGCCTGCCAAACTTTTATCATGTCCTCCAGTCCCACCCAGATTCTGTGAGAGTGAGGGAGATGTGGATCCTACCATACATTTATAGCATGCTGTGAACATAGCAGGAGTTGTGTCCCAGTTCCTCTTTTGTCCCGTTGGCTACAATGCACAAGGCTTCACTGTTTATGAGGCCATGTCAGGGAGTGAAGGGGGTTCCGACATGATTTATCCCCACACATCTGAACACTGACTTGAGATGTTCCCTGCTCTCTGGTGGAATTTCACTGGTGGAATAGCTTCACTGGTAGAACTTTCCAACAGCATGGGTGCCAACTTACAGTGGCATATTTGTTGTCCCATTCTTATGCCACTTCCTGTGGCCCCTACTGCATTCTCAATTTTTAGATAGTCCTAACTACTTACCGGGACATGGGTAGCGCTGTGGGTTAAACCACAGAGACTAGGACTTGCTGATCAGAAGGTTGGCAATTCGAATCCCCGCAACAGGGTGAGCTTCCGTCGCTTGGTCCCTGCTACTGCCAACCTAGCAGTTTGAAAGCACGTCAAAGTGCAAGTAGATAAATAAGTACCACTCTGGTGGGAAGGTAAACGGCGTTTCTGTGCGCTGCTCTGGTTCGCCAGAAGTGGCTTAGTCATGCTGGCCACATGACCCAGAAGCTGTATGCTGGCTCCCTCGGCCAATAAAGCAAGATGAGCGCTGCAACCCCAGAGTCGGCCACGACTGGACCTAATGGTCAGGGGTCCCTTTACCTTTACCTTTAACTACTTACCATTAGATACACTGGCGGAGGAACGTGGGTGAGGGGGGGTCGCCACTCCAGGTGTCATTGCTAAGCGGGGGTGACACTTGGTGCGCCACCCGCCTGCAACTCAGACTCCCATGCCTGCCGTGAACCTTTGGGGGAAGGGGCGGGAGGAGCTGCTGCGCTGCTTTGCCAGTTCCTTCCTCTCCCCTTCCCGCTCACCTGCCCTCTTCCCATCCTCCCCCCTGCCTGCCTGCCTCCTCCAGCCGGGACCGTGGCGCAGCAGCTCCGCCCTTCCCCTGACGGCTGGCGGTAGGCGTGGGAGTCACAGGCAGGCAGTGCGCTGTTGCCCCATGCTCCTGGCTGGAGGAGGCAGGGCGGCAGGGGAGAGGACGGGAAAGAAGCAGGCGAGTGGGAAGGGGAGAGGAAGGAAGTGGGATCGGTGGGTGCGCATGCGGCTATCCCATGCCTGGGAGGGCACCCTCTGCACCCTTCAGGAGCATGTCCCCACTTCCCTTGGGAATGCACCCACCCTGGGCAGTGCTGGCATATGCTCTGCCACTGATAAGATACCTAGAGAGAAATGCAAGGCGCCTTCATACAGCATGTGTGAGATCCAAGCTTTTGTACAAGGAGAAGTGTGTGTGTGTTTGTGTGTGTGTGTGTGTGTGTGTGTGTGAGAGAGAGAGAGAGAGAGAGAGAGAGAGATTTTTCTGTCTGGTTTCAGATCCTCACTGGGTGAGCTCTGTCAAGCTGGAAGTAAAGAGTTGGTGCTAATGTGGTTCCACTCTTTGTGTTACTCTAGTTTCACTCTTACTGGTTACAGAAGCTACAATAAAAAAAAGTACAGAGGAGGTTTGGCTTGGTGGTTCTGGTTCTCAGATCTGTGAATCAGGTAGGTGACCTTGTTCTTGCAGGGTTGCACTTCCCTTGAAGGAAGAGGAGCATAATTTGTTTTTTAGTGGGGTGGTGGAGGTTAGGACTGGATCCAGCTTTGTCACTGGAGGGTCAGGTATCTTCAGTGTTGTGAAGTACCTTCCGCAAGCTTCAGTTGTTCAAGCCAGCTACAGCTGCTCCTAGATAGGAACACACCGATTGCTGTAAGGTACTTTACATGGGGTTTGTTTTGAAGTTGATACAGAAAGTTCAGCTGGTGCAACTCAGTAAGAAACTCTGCTCTTGAGTGGGGCAGTTAGCCAGAGGCATAAAGCTGGTTCTTAGGCAATTTCCCTCCTGCCAATCTGTTTCCTGTCTGAATTCAAGCTATTGTCAATGACTTATAGGGCTCTGAATGATGTAGGACCTAACTGCTTGAAGGAGGGCCTCTGCCTATGTAGCCCTGCCTGAATATTAAGATCTGCCTTCCTGCTTCCTTATAGCATGTAGAAAATTAAATATCAGATGTGAGAAACAAAATGATGACATTCTATATGGTATCCCTAGATTCTAGGTGTGGGATTAGCGAATGTGGAGGTGAGAGTGTCCTCAGACACATGACATCAATATCCTTTCAACCAGTGCTTTTTTTCTAAAAAATAATAATGTTAGGGGTACTCTCATTTTGACTCAAGAAAATCACCATTTTATAGTTCAAATTAGGAAAAACAAATACAGTAAATGGACAAAAGTATAATGAACATGCATTACGCATAGTAAAATACTGCCCCCAAATGAGGCCAAACTTTCATCAGTAAAACACAACACATCCACATTCCACACTACTTCACACATTAAATGTCCGCTTCTGTCTGAGACTCAGGAAACACTGGGAAAGGAAATGAGGCCGCCATCGGGGGGTAGCAATAGAACTGACAATTCACCATGCTGGAGAAGAAACTAAAAAAATGTAAAAAAATAGTTTCTTCTCCCATTAGATTCACAAAATGTTTAGGGGTATGTATACCTTTTTGTATCCCCCCCCCCCCAGGAAAAAAACATTGCTTTCAACCAATATTGGGTTGACCAAATGCTGGTGTCTGTTTCAAGCTGTCATATCATATTATAAGCAATATGTGCATGATAACCATAGCTTGATGATGGAAAAGGAGCAGGCATAGAATAATATGCATGGTTTATGTATTGCACTCATTGCACATTGTGCTGCAAAGCTGAAGGCCTCTTGCATTGGCTCTCATGTTTGCTTTCGGTAAACGAGTCTTCGTGTTTGCAGAGTCAACCACAGGTACATGATGGCGTGTGCTAATGGTAAACTGGAAGACTAGCAAAAAGAGATCTAATTTGCATGGTCCATTTCTCTTTGCTTTTAAACTCAGTCTAGCTCCCTCTCCCGTCCCACATCAAAGAACAAGGATATTAATAAAATGACCAATCACTTGACAGCCATTTTCTTCTTCAACCAAGGTTCGTAACCCAACAACAAACCAGAACATGGTTTGTTGGCAGTAAATATGTCATTGTTTAGCCACTAGGCAGGGTTCACACATAACACTAAGCCATGGTTTAATAAATAATAATAAACCATGGTTTCGTGTCATGTGAAGGCCAGGCCAATGAGTTGTCCTCCCATGTTTTCAAGTTTCCCATGTTTCCTGTGTAACAGGAGGAAAGCCTACAATTTATTTATGCTGCTTTCTGTATTGTTAATTGAAAGGAAGCCTTGGGCCACTTTCCTCTCCCCCTCAAGGAACGTGGTGCTATATAGATGCAAGAGAGCCAAGAAGAACATTGGCAAGGTTTATTCATGCTGTAGACACCTTGCCCATTTGGGGGCACGTGTGAGAGAAAGGTCAGCCATATCTCTTGAAAGCCATGGCAAAATGTCAAGATAGAGCAAGGAAGGGGAGTTTTGTACCTCATTCTAGAGCCCTGGTATGTGAGGTTTGGTGTCAAAGAGGTGGCTGCTCCTGCTTCCCCTGAAATTGAGGTAAGCTAATTATGTCGCCGAGGTGCTCTGCCTTCCATGCAACGCAGTTCCATTAGCAGGAAGAATCCTGTCTACTGCATAATGGCTTTCCCCGAGGAGGAGCTGTCAACAGCTGTGTGGGCCAATTAAATAATGGCTTTTCCTGAGGAGGAACTGCTCTAACCTGGCACAGGAAGAAGCAAGTATGCTCATTGTACCTGGGAGCCCTGACCTGGGCAGGGGGAAAAAAATCAGTATTGTCAGCTTGTTCGTATAGCCTTTCCGCAAGTGTAACCAAGCGCATCTTCCTCATTATATTACCAATATATGAGGCTGCACCGTGCGAGGCTAGCAATAGGGGGTCAAAAAACAGAAGACCTCTCTTCCCGCAGCAAAAAAAGAAAAGAAAGAAAAATAGATCTCATCCCACCCACCCATCCCAAGAGACCAGCTTGAAAATCTTCCCGGTTCTTTATTCACTGGAATATCCATTTTGAACGGCATGGAGGAATCTAATATTGATTCCAAATGTTTTATTGAAAAGGCATGCATACAGGAGACTTTCATTTGTATGAGATCAGCGTGTCAAATTCCAGCTCCCAGCCAAAAAATTATGCCAGTTTCGTGTGAGCTGATCTTTATCTGCTACAAAGAGAAATTATCGTAAAATAGGAATGATGGCCGCTCTTTATAGTGCAATCCTAAACATGGTGATTCTCAGGTAGGTCCTGCTGAGCGCGCTCAGTGAGGTTCTCTCATTGAAAAGTTGGTTAATAATACAGTGGTAATATAATAATAATAATAATAATAATAATAATAATAATAAGAAGAAGAAGAAGAAGAAGAAGAAGAAGAAGAAGAAGAAGAAATAATAATAATAATAATAATAATAATAATAATAATAATAATAATAATAATTTATTTGTAGCCCGCCCATCTGGCTGGGTTTCCCCAGCCACTCTGGGTGGCTTCCAACAAAGATGAAAACTACATTTAAATTAGTTTTAGTTGTAGTTTCTGGGTCACCTTCAAAGGTAGCCCCACATAGAGCGCATTGCAGTAGTCCAAGCGGTACCTCGTGTTACGTAAATTTCAGGTTGCAAACGCAGCAAACCCAGAAGTGTATACTTCCAGGTTTCTTTGTGCATGCACAGAAGCGCTCTATCGCACCGTGTGTGTGTGCAGAAGCGGTGCCTCTGGATACAGACTTTTCAGGGTAAGTACGGACCCCGGGACGAATTAGGTTCGTATCTGGAGGGTCGACTGTACTACTACTAATTATTATTATTTATTATTTATACCCCGCCCATCCGGCTGGGTTTCCCCAGCCACTCTGGGCAGCTCCCAACAGAATATTAAAAACACGATTGAACATCAAACATAAAAAACTTCCCTAAACAGGGCTGCCTTCAGATGTCTTCTAAAAGTCAGATAGTTGTTTATTTCTTTGACATCTGATGGGAGGGCGTTCCACTGGGCGGGCGCCACTACTGAGAAGGCTCTCTGCCTGGTTCCTTGTAACCTTGCTTCTCGCAGTGAGGGAACTGCCAGAAGCCCTTGGAGCTGGACCTCAGTGTCTGGGCAGAACGATGGGAGTAGAGCCGCTCCTTCAGGCAAGGCCGCCTTAGGCATATCCAGCATCGTGGTACAAAGCTCCCTCCGGCGCCCCCTCCACCGTTTCCCAGAGTTCTCAACCTTTTTTTAGGGAGGACAGCACTGCCGGCCGGGCTGGAGGAGGTGGGTAGTCGCTGGAGGGCCATTCGTGCTGTGGTGGCCATGTCAGATGGAGGCTCCGGGTGCGATGCTCCTTTGGCGTGGCATGGCAGAGGCAGGCAGGTGAGCTGATGCTGGGAGGCACCACGTCCAGCCTCCACCTCTTCCCTGGCGCCCTCCAGAACTTGGCGCTCCCATGCCCCACACCACTAGCCTCTATGGGTAAGATGCCCCTGCCTTCAGGTATACTGGGCTGAGGTCGTTTAGGGCTTTAATGGTCAGCTTCAACACTTTGAATTGCGCTCAGAAAGTACTGGAAGCCAATGTAGGTCTTTCAGGATTGGTGTTATATGGTCTCGGCGGCCGCTCCCAGTCACAAGTCTAGCTGCCGCATTCTGGATTAATTGTAGTTTCCGGGTCACCTTCAAAGGTAGCCCCACGTAATATTAATACTACTACTAATAATAATTGATTTCTTATTTATTATTGTAGCCTTATAGCACAAGCCTATAATGTACATTTCTATTCAGAATTAAGTTGCACTAAGCTGAATGGGGTTTGCTCCCAAGTAAATGAATATAGGGTTATAGTCCTTTGCACACTAACCTGTAGGAGTTCAGCTGGAAGCATGAGGATTTACTTCTGAGAAACATACGGTATTAATCTGTATTCTTCCATACCTTACATTTGGAACATGTATATACACATACACTTCAACCGATTGGGAGGTATTGAGTTTCAACCCTATATCTTGCAATTACCAATGCAAAATCTTAGATATTTGAATATCCAATTAGAATGCTATTGATATTTCCCTATTTAATTTTCCTATTTGCACAGGCGCTTACAACGCCTGTTGAGGTTATATGATGGTATGTATTTTTGATAACAAGGAGTTTCAAGTAAACCAAGTTTTTTAAAGAAAACTTTAAACTTATGTGTATATTTCTGGAGAGGGGTAGCTTTTAAAGAATGCCTGATTTCTAATTTTCATTCATTTGCTCCATAAGTCTCTGAGATTTTGCTAAGGTTCTTAAAAGGTGCTCATACTCCCTCCCTCCTCAAACTATGACCTTCAAAATACCTTCAAATCATGAAATTGTTGGCATTGCATAGTTAATCTTTGCCAGGTTAGAGTAGGATAATATTCTGGACAGTAGAAGTGATTTCTGAAACGCAAAGTGCCCTCAGGCTACACACTACCTGGGAATTGGGCATGCTATAGTTTGCAGTGCAATTCTCCAGCCAAAGAATGTGTAAAAAAAATGCATATATTGGAGTAAAATGTGCATAGAAATATATATATTAGTGAAAATAACATACCAAAAAGTGCACTATGTTAGGTAAAATTCCATGCCAAATATATATATTAGAAGAAATTTGCACTAAATGCTGATTACTTTTCCTGGGGATTTTTTTTTTTTAATCACAGACTGATGTGCAGAACTGAAAAACAAGACACTGAGAGAAACTGACCTGGGCAGATTTCCTCATCCCTATGTGCAGAGAGTTGGGGAGCATGGACTACTTGTGGGATGACCGGAGGCAAAGGAGGACTTTGTGAGAAGGCTGCTGAGAAGAGCTTCCAGAAGGTGACACTTTTCTTGTGCCAGGGGCACTACGGAGAAGGCAGACTGCACCTGTTGACATTTCCTCTGCAGCAACAATGAAAGGTGTGTGCAGGAGCCCCATATTCTATTGCAAGCAGGAGTCACCCTAATTCATGTGAGCCCAGGCCCATGCTTTGGGGAAGAGCCCTGCAGTGGGGAATTCCCCCGTGGCTTCCTGAAACACGATCGCTCAGACAACAGGAGCCGCTCTCCTCCTTTTCCTGATGAACTACATGGCACGAAAGACAAGAAGAGGCATCTGGGTATGCTTGTCCGCTCCGCTCTCTGGCCCACAGGAGCACCAGGGCAGCGGCGGAGGGAAGATGAGCAGTGCGAAAGGGCTGGCTCCAGAGAGGGGCTGCTTAAAATGGCGCTCAACCAGCTCAGCCCAGCTCCCTTCCTCCTCTAGGCAGGGCAGGGAGAAGCCAGGAGGAGGGAGGAAAGAGGCACCACCGCAGTGTGTGAAAGGGAGACGGAAATGGAAAGATGCAGTGGGGGGAAATGGCGCAGCCCAAACGGACAGAATCCCCATCCTGAGGGCAATGGGGCCTGATCCGGCCAGTGGGCTTTGTTTGTCGACCCCTGGCCCAGACCCTCCAAGTGTCCCTATTTTACAGGGACAGTTCCAGATTCACAGACGCCGTCCCAGTTTCTGATTTGATCCCGGAATGTCCCACTTTCCCTTAAGGAAAGGTAAAGGGACCCCTGACCATTAGGTCCAGTCGTGACCGACTCTGGGGTTGCGGCGCTCATCTTGCTTTATTGGCCGAGGGAGCCGGTGTACAGCTTCCAGGTCATGTGGCCAGCATGACTAAGCTGCTTCTGGCGAACCAGAGCAGCACACGGAAATGCCATTTACCTTCCCGCTGGACTGGTACCTATTTATCTACTTGCACTTTGACGTGCTTTCGAACTGCTAGGTTGGCAGGAGCAGGGACCGAGCAACAGGAGTTCACCCCATCGCGGGGATATGAACCGCCGACCTTCTGATTGGCAAGTCCTAGGCTCTGTGGTTTAACCCACAGTGCCACCCACGTCCCTATTTTCATCAGAGAAATGTTGGAGGGTATGGAGTTATCCGACCCCCGAACCAAGGAGATAAGTAACTGGACAACTTTTAGAAGACATCTGAAGGGACCCCTGCATAGGGACGTTTTTTGGGAGGTGGGACAACAGAAAAATACAGCTACTGTCTTGGAAAGTAAATGAAAATAGCGCCTTTCTGACTTCAGCGTGCTATACACAGACATATGCACACACATGGCAGACAGCAGGAGGAACGCCTTTTTTAAAGGCAGGAGAACTGAGAAATGAACAGGAAAGAAGTCTGAGGGCAGAGGGTGGCATTGCTCACCTGGCTTTCTACTGGTTACCATGGGGGAATGAGGGCTGAGGCAGCGGGGACTTCGACGCAGTGTTGTTAATACAGGTCTCAGAAACAAGCTTTTCCTGGTGCAGCCTTGGCCCTGTTGATGGATTTGAGTTGTGGACTCAGGTCTTTGCAGAGCAAACCTTCCTGTCTGGGCCCTGCAGAGAGGTAGGTATGCGAGAAGCATGTGGCGCCATCTAAAGGCGAAGGCAGACAAGAGATTTCCAGAGCACTGCAAGCAAACGGAAAACGTGTTCTCCCTGCGTTCAGTCCAGCAGTACTTTCTCCTTCCACGCTGGAGCTCTGGAAAAACGGGTTCCCCAAGGTTGCAGCACAAGCCACCCGAGGAGAGCACTGATTGGCTGCTGGCGGTGATGCCATTCGGAAATCTCCTCCCATTTCCCAGTTTTGCACTTTTTCTTTTGGGGAAATATGAAGGGTGGTTTTTTGGGCGGGGGAAGGGGGGAGTTATTAAAGTGGGGGGGGGAGAGAGAGCTGACATACTTCCAGCATTTTATTTTATTTTATTTTAAAAGAAGGCTGCTTACCTGATACATAGAAAGAAAGGCAAGATTTATGGCTGAAGCAGGGTTTGCAGATATCCACGAAATTAAAAGACGCCTGCTTCTTGGGAGAAAAGCAATGACCAACCTAGACAGCATCTTAAAAAGCAGAGACATCACCTTGCCGACAAAGGTCCGTATAGTTAAAGCCATGGTTTTCCCATTAGTGATGTATGGAAGTGAGAGCTGGACCATAAAGAAGGCTGATCGCCGAAGAATTGATGCTTTTGAATTATGGTGCTGGAGGAGACTCTTGAGAGTCCCATGGGCTGCAAGAAGATCAAACCTCTCCATTCTGAAGGAACTCAGCCCTGAGTGCTCACTGGAAGGACAGATCCTGAAGCTGAGGCTCCAATACTTTGGCCACCTCATGAGAAGAGAAGACTGCCTGGAAAAGACCCTGATGTTGGGAAAGATGGAGGGCGCAAGGAGAAGGCGACGACAGAGGACCAGATGGTTAGACAGTGTTCTCGAAGCTACCAGCATGAGTTTGACCAAACTGTGGGAGGCAGTGGTAGACAGGAGTGCCTGGCGTGCTCTGGTCCATGGGGTCACACAGAGTCAGACACGACTAAATGACTTAACAGCAACAACAACAAATGCCATTCAAACGGCGAAGCTGGGAAGAAGCCTCATTCAGATCATGACTAATGGACCCACTGTGAGTTTTCTGTTGGGTAAGAGCTATAATTCAATACAGAAGGCTCAGTTGGTAGAGCTTGAGACTTGTAATCTCAGGGTCATGAGCCCCACGTTGGGCCAAAGATTCCTGCATTGCAGGGGGTTGGACTAGATGACACTCGTGGTCTCTTCAACTCTATGATTCGATGATTCAACCTCCAGCATCACCAGATAGGTGATGGAAAAATCCCCCATCTGTTACCATGGGCAACCACTGCCATTCTCTGCAGACGATGTTGAAGTAGACGAACCAATGTTGTGATTTCTATGATATTTGAATTATGCCTGTCTATACTCCCAAAGGGCCCTGATGGCAATCAATCATAACTCATGAGAGCAAAACAAGGGAAGTGTTTCCTAATGCTCTTCAAACTTCATGTTCGTATCCCAAGGTTAGACAGTTAGCCTTTCGCCAGGTTGGACAACCTTGAGCAATATTTTGCATAGTGCAACCTCTCTGTGTGTTGTTAAAAAGAGACAGAGAGAACACCCTTTTACTATGTCTGGGAACAACTTAAATCAGGTTTTCCCACAAGTGAACATATCTGCTTCTTACAGCTACCCAGCTTCTTACAGAGCCAGTGTGGTGTAGTGGTTAAGAGCGGTAGTCTCGTAATCTGGGGAACCGGGTTCGCGTCTCCGCTCCTCCACATGCAGCTGCTGGGTAACCTTGGGCCAGTCACACTTCTCTGAAGTCTCTCAGCCCCACTCACCTCACAGAGTGTTTGTTGTGGGGGAGGAAGGGAAAGGAGAATGTTAGCCGCTTTGAGACTCCTTAAAGGGAGTGAAAGGCGGGATATCAAATCCAAACTCCTCCTCTTCTTCTTCTTCTTCTTCTTCTTCTTCTTCCCCTGTCACCTGGATAGGCATATTTAGAATGACAGAAAACCCCACAGTTTACCTGTGCATCATTCTGTTAGTGCATAGGAGTGTGTGTAATGCCAAGAGTATTATTGACTGCACGGTTTCAGCTCATTCTCATATGGTCACGTTCTTTTTATACAATGCCACCTGTCTGAGTTAAAGATAATTCGGTGCCTTTTTTTTTTAAGGAAGGCGGCTGCTTGGCAAGCAGACTGCAGTGTGCTTTCAAAAACCCAGAGACAGATGCTTTGAGGCAGAGCTTATTTTTAAAAGTGGTATTTTTTTTAACTTTATATAGCTCAGGACCCCGTGCAATTAAGGGTTGCAATATTTTGAAGAGCAAAAAAGAGGAAACATTTGTCGACTCCTCCTTTTCACTGTGGATCACCGTGATGGCTCTCATTTTACATACCCATGAAAAAGAGGCCATGTCCTGGAAAAAGAGGCCATATGGCAACCCTAGGATCACCTTTCCCCCTATGAACCTGCCTGGACCCTGAGATCATCACCTGAGGCCCTTCTCCATGTGCCACCTGCAGAGGTCCAGAGGTTGTCATGGAAAGAAGAAGCCCTTTCTATAGTAGCTATGAAATGCTCTTCCTTGAGAGGCCAACTTCGTCACCATTTTTGTTATGGGGCAGGTGGACACTGCTGGTGCCGGGTGCTGGGCAATGCAATTCTTCTAGAAGGTTCTGGAACTCACCCTGAACATCTCCCTCGTTGTCTTAGAATTGCAATGGTGCCTACCTGAGAGGTGCCGGAACTAAGTTCGAATGAGTTCCAGCTGTACAAAAGCCCTGTTTTGTACATGCAAATTATCTTAGGCTCCATCTTATCTTCTTGTACACTCTATGGAAAGATTAGGCTGGTGGGCTTCTCTTCTGGGCTTAAGACCCTGGCAAATGTCAATGCTCCTTTGGGAGGGATAGAAATTTAATGCTCACAGGAGTTAAATGATCTAGCTTTTTTCCTGGAGTCATGCAGAGTGATGCAGTACTCAAAGCCTTAGTGATGAAGTCAACTCCACACACAAGACTTTGAAGATGAGTCTTTTACTTGCAGGATGGCAACTATTACAAGCAATATCATAAAGGTAAAGGGTAAAGGGACCCCTGACCATTTGGTCCAGTCATGACTGACTCTGGGGTTGCGGCGCTCATCTCGCTTTATTGGCCGAGGGAGCCGGCGTACAGCTTCCAGGTCATGTGGCCAGCATGGCTAAGCCGCTTCTGGCGAACCAGAGCAGCGCACGGAAACGCCGTTTACCTTCACACCGCAGTGGTACCTATTTATCTACTTGCACTGTGTGCTTTCGAACTGCTAGGTTGGCAGGAGCAGGGACCGAGCAACAGGAGCTCACCCCGTCGCAGGGATTCAAACCGCTGACCTTCTGATCGGCAAGCCCTAGGCTCTGTGGTTTAGCCCACATCGCCGCCTGCATCCCTTAGAGCAGTACCATACCCATATACTAAGTCCAATGCAATGTGTTTCACTCCCTTGAGCCCAAGACAGGGTCTTCTTGCTTCCAGAACTCCTTCGTAGCAGTGCATAAATTATCAGCCCATATCTTGTCTGTCCTCACAAACTCCTGCGGACACAGCATCTGCTTGGAGTTTCCACAGTCAGCAAAACAACGGCTTAACAACCAGCCAACTTTCAGCTGCCACCCTTTCTATCTATGACACACACTTTTAAAGGGATTTAACAAATTAACAAGGCAACGATCCAGCATTTCCGTGACCTTAACTGGAGTCACAAGATTTTGCATTCCCATGACACAGGTTTTCTTTTCCCTCAGTACATTTTATTCCTGGTAAAATACATTTTCTAATAAATATAGCACCGCCAGAAATATAAACGTTAAAACCCAGTCTGCTCACTGCATGCTCCTTCCGCAGAGCCAACTTCACCTGAGTTCACCATTGCCATTTTCCTGGTGTAAACTCAGCTGGGTTGCTGACTTCAATCAAGGGTTGAAATCATTGGCAAATGAGACTGATGAGTTATCTGAGCAGTCAGGTAGACTCCCTGTACTAAGCTCATCTGTGATGGCTGGTGGTCCTCTGCAGGTTATGTGAAACAGGGTATAGCAATTTGAGTGTTGGACTAGGACTGGAGGTTCAACCCACATCCTCAGACTTTAGCCTGATCAACACTCTCAGCCAAACCTACCTCATGGGGTGTCAGGGACTGGGCAGAGGAGGAGTGGTGGAGACCGCCTCCCCATGCTGACCCTTCCAAGGAGGAGGAAAAGGAAGACAGCATAGATTTACAACAGGGGTTTGAGGAAGGTCGCAGCTCAGAGGCAGATGAGGGGGAAAGTTGGGAAATTATGGGAGATTCAGAGCAACACCCAGTTGACACGTTGTCATTAGAAAGCATTCCAGACCCTTCATCTCCCAGAACCCGGTGAGCCTTGAAAGTAGGAGAGCAAAGAGCTCAAAGACAGAGGGCACATAGTGGCACCTGTGGAGGAGGTGATGACGATGATGAATGAGGAAGTGGGAGAGACGGAGGGGTGGAGATTCACTCAGGACAATGCCATTATCCAAGAGGCTGGATTCTATAGCCTCTCTCTGTAAAGACTGAAATAAAAAAGGACTATAAGAAACTTTTCCTCGTCGTTATACTTTCCTGGGCAACCAGCCGGGAGCCGCGGACAGCATCCTGACATAGGGCTATTATGAAGATAACATGGGGCAAATGGAGTTATTTGGAGGAAAAGGGGATGTAATACAGTGGAACCTCAGGTTGTGGATGTAATCTGTGATGGAGGCACGTCTGCAACCCGCAGAGTTCGTAACCTGCAGCGCTGCAATTTAGTGCTCCTACGCATGCACGTGACGCGATTTAGCGTTTCTGCGCATGCACAAGGGGCGAAACCTGGAAGTAACCCTTTCCGGTCCGCAACCTGAAAACGCATAACCCGAAGTGTCTGTAACCCGAGGTACCACTGTATGTAATAAATAAACAATGGGATCTGCAGGTTGCAGTCAGAGGAGCAAGGGTTCACCCAAATTCTGGTCCCACCCAAGCTTGACACATCCCATGGGTTAATTTTAGCACGTTGCTTAATTCCGAATGACTCATTTGGGTCACTTGGCTTAATGAATCATACCATTGCAGCAATGAGAATAGAATGAAAATATGAGTGGAGCAGCTGAAGAAAGAAAAATGCAAGTTGGAATCCTCAAAAGAGCGATCGAAGAGACCTTCCTTCCTTCCTTCCTTCCTTCCTTCCTATACCGCTTTATATTTTTAATAAAAAATCTCAAAGCAGTTTACAGCATATTAAATCAACAAAACAATAAAACAATAGCTGGGCGATGTTCCTCCGGCCTCATGAGGAGCCTCTTTTGTAGGGATGGGTGAGTGTGGGCCTCACCCCCTAGGCCAGGTGGAAAGAGCCTTGCGGGGAGCGGCCTCCACGCCTCACGGCTTGGCGATGTTCCTCCTGCCTCATGAGGAGCCTCTTTGGTAGGGCTGGGTGAGTGTGGGCCTCACTTTGAAGAGGGTGACCACCGACAATATCATTGATCCATGTGCTTGCTGTTGTAGGAACTACTAAAGTTGTAAGCACCTACCCAACAGCTTCTGATAGTTTGGTAATGGGCAGGGCTTTTTTTCAGCCGGAACTCAGTTCCGGCACCTGTCAGGTGGGCGGCCATTGCCATTCTAGGAGAATGAGGGATGTGTTTGTGGTGGCTTCTGGCACTCCTTTTTCTAGAAAAATAGCACTGGTAATGGGTAAAGGATTCAATGTGAACCAGACCATAGAATTAGTGCAGGGATGGAGAGGCTACAGTGGGCGGAGTAAGAAATTTAAATTTCACCTTTGTACAGTGGGCTACCTTCTTGAGGTATTTGCATACTCCTCCCTTTCATCTATGCAGGCAGGCACAAAACCTCAGGGTGAAAAGCAGGGCCAGGGTGGAGTGTAGCTTGGAAGCATCCCAAGAGCCAGATAGAAAGACCTAGAGGGCCAAATTTGGTCCCTGGGCTGAGGTTCCCTATCCTTCCCTTAGTGCCTCCCTGCTCAGAGCCAACCCAAGACATTTTGCTGCCTGAGGCAAATGACAAGACAGCACCCACCCTGCAAAATTCAATGTACTGACATTTGCTGAATCTTCAATACTGGTTACAGGAAAGCATGCTCTGCTGCCCCTGAAGGCAATAGACTAGTTTAGCCAGTGTTGGGCAATCTATATGATGCATCCTCCTCAGACCTCCAACACCTTACTCTTCCAGTGTGGTGTAGTGGTTAAGAGCGGTGGAGACATAATCTGGGGAACCGGGTTCGCGTCCCCGCTCCTCCACATGCAGCTGCTGGGTGACCTTGGGCCAGTCACACTTCTCTGAAGTCTCTCAGCCCCACTCACCTCACAGAGTGTTTGTTGTGGGGGAAGAAGGGAAAGGAGTATGTTAGCCGCTTTGAGACTTATTCGGGTAGTGATAAAGCGGGATATCAAATCCAAACTCTTCTTCTTCTTCTCCCTCACTCCCCTTCCAAGTTGGCTTCCATATTTTCATTTGGGAGGGAGAGAAAGTCAACATTTGACAGCATCTGACAAGGTCTGAATACTGACTCTCCATAGCATTTGGCATATTTCACATTAACCTCATTCCTCCCTTTAACTAACCCACAAATACTCTTCTGGAAAGGTGGAAACCCCAAACGCTCCATACGCTGAATGCAAATTTCAAAGTTTGAAAAGCATGCAAAATTTCAAAATTTCGTTCCAGATTTGGCAAACGATTCGGCAGATAAGCTGCTGCAACTCTGTTCATCCACTCTTTGATTCAAAACATCAGTGCAACCCTCAGATTACACTCTTTTCTAGCGCAAATAAATAGTGCATTATGCCTCTCAGGCTTAAAATATTCAGTAGCGCTAAGATTTTAATGAGACAAAGGGCTTTTGTTGAAAAGACAGGTTTCACTTCTTTCCTTGGTAAGAAAACATTGCTGGGACTAGGGAAGATACGTCAGTGGGTGCGCACTCGTTTCGACAGGTTTTCCTGGCTGTTGAGCTATTATGTGCTCAGGCTGAATTTCAACCTCTGCACAACTGGAAAATTTAGCCATGGGATAATTCCTCACAAACAAATTACAGGGCCTGAATTGGTTCCCATCAAAAAAAAAAGAAAGGAGGAGGGGAGCCTCATCAATGGAAAACATTGCTAACCTTTTTTAAAAAAAAAGAATTGCGATGGAAAATACAACATCCATCCTCATGGTATATCTAGAGATGAAGAGCTTTGACTTTTTACAGCATCCCTCTGAGGTAGGGAAACATGCTTGTTCCCTTTTATATGGGATAAGGGGGAGTTGCAGGCAGTGAGCCTATATTCAAAAGGTGGAGAGAGAGAACAGACATGCGCCAGATTTTGCTGGGTAATTTAGGACCATAACAAGAGGAAGAAACCTTGATAGCTCCTGGGAAGTTTTCTAGTTAAAATGTATAGGCGTAACTAATGGCAGGCGGTGTGGAAGATGGGATGGGGTGGAAAAGGTCTACTGCAGCATCCCAAAAATTATGTACATTGGATGACACATAATCATTTCACCATTACCACCACCTGCCCCATCGGGCCATCCTTGTGAGGACAACTGGAATAGCTCAGTCGGTAAAGCATGACACTTCTAGTCTCAGGGTTGTGGGTTTGAGACCCACCGTGGACAAAAGACTCCTGAATTGCAGGAGCAGATGACCCTTATGGTCCCTTCCTTTTTTAATAATATTTTTTATTAATTTTAACATATACATTATAAAATGTACCACAAAACTTATCACTTATACAATCTTTTTAGACTTCCATCAGCACCTCTGATGATCCACCATTTTAACCACTTCTTATGCATTTCTTAACTTTATATTGCCTTTACATCTCTTAACAAATCATCCTCCCCCTTGTCCGTTTTTACAATACTTCTAATAATACTCCTCACAAAACTTCTTGCAACCCTACAAACGCCATCTGTTCTTCACAATTACTTTTCAGGTAGTCCGTAAATTTACTCCAGTCTTCTGTGAATTTCTGGTCTCGCCGGTTTCGAATCCTTCCTGTTAGTTTACCTGCTAAGTCCATCAACTTCATCCTCCATTCTTCAATCGTCGGTAACTCTTCTTGCTTCCATTTTTGGGCCAATAATATTTTCTGCTGTTATTGCATATAAAAAGAGCTTACATTCCTTTCTATTTATGTCACTCCCCACAATGCCCAATAAAAATGCTTCTGGTTTCTTTATAAATGTATATTTCAACATTTTTTTTCAACTCATTATATATCATCTCCCAGAAGCATTTCACCTTTTTACATTCCCACCACATGTGATAAAATGTTCCCTCTTTTTCTTTACATTTCCAACATTTATTACTGACTTTATACATGACCCTTATGGTCTCTTCCAACTCTACAATTCTATGATCCCCCCCCCAGTCCATTTTAAGTATTCTGCAGGGGGATCAGGGCCCAATGGGGTGCACTCTGGGCTTTGTCCAGGGGTCAGATGTGCCCGATATATTGAGTCCTTAGAAGTGCTACGCAGTGACTGAACTTATATTGTGGAAGATGTGCAGGCTGCATTCCTGTGCGTGTTCACTTGGAAACAAGTCTCACAGCATTTGGTGAGTGGGCCTAAACTTGCAACCACGAAAGGCATAATTCCTCAAAGTAATACTTCTGTATACATAGGTCACATTTATACAGCACTCAGAGAGCAATTCATTGCAATTATCTGAAGAAGAAGAAAGTGAGGCTTTTGATTTAACTTGACCCTTCATTCCATTTCTAAGCTTGTTCCTTTGTTGGTTGGGTTGCGATGAAATAACTGTCCGATCCTGAGGGATTAGGGTGAAATTTGGCACACATGTTCAGAGCACAATTTGTTTCAAGGGGAGGAGAGAAAGTGCAGAAATGTCGTGAAATGTTTTCCTTAAAAATGGCGACACCAGAGTAAAAATTAGTGTATGCATTCAGGACACCATTCTGTGTTTTCAAGTTCTGTTTCAGAAGTTCTGTTTTCAAGTTTCAAGTTTCAGAAGAGAAATTGTGAGTGGTGGTGGTGGAGGGGTATATGCAGGACTCTATCAAACCTTTCCAGTTTGAGCCTTCCTTGGTCCACCACTGACAACTTCTTTCAATCAAGCCAGGGTGTAGAAACTACAGTACAGTATCTTCACTGACATCTGAGGCTTGAAAATTAAACATGGGAACCAGCCAACATGGTCAATGGTCAGAGGTTACGGGAACTGTTATCTAGCAACACTTAGTGCTCCCCAAATAATTCTGCCAAACTTTTTTACTGATTTCACTGCTGGTCCTGTGATTCAGCCGGTCGTGTTTTTATTACACGTTTGTCCAATTTGGGCTTGCATGTTTTTTAAAACTGTTTTATTGTAAGCTGCTGCAAAGGTCCTGCAATGTGCAAAAGAAATAAAAATAAAGGAATAAAAACCGTGTGAACATTGATAGCATAGTGTTTTTATTTGAAAAAAGACGTGACAGTAGTAGGAAACCTCTCAAACACTGTGCTTTCCTAGTTTGCTTATTTTTAAAAAGAACTGTGATAGAGAGAAGTGTGGCTCTTCTTTTTCAGCCTTCAGCCAGTGTGGTGTAGTGGTTAAGAGTGGTAGTCTCGTAATCTGGGGAACCGGGTTCGCGTCCCCGCTCCTCCACATGCAGCTGCTGGGTGACCTTGGGCCAGTCACACTTCTCTGAAGTCTCTCAGCCTCACTCACCTCACAGAGTGTTTGTTGTGGGGGAGGAAGGGAAAGGAGAATGTTAGCCGCTTTGAGACTCCTTAAAGCGAGTGAAAGGCGGGATATCAAACCCAAACTCTTCTACTCTTCTTCTTCTCTAACCTGGTGTCCTCTTAGGATTTTAGATTACTACTTCCAACTGTCCCAACCAGCATAGCTATATGCCAAGGATATTACCCATGCAACAAAGCTGCTCAGCTCCACCTTTCCATTTTTTTTCCTGGGGGTATCAGCATTACTCTGAAATTAGACACAAATTCAGATTCTGATGTAATCTTCTGCAATTACCTTTTCCTCCAAAAATGCAGTTAAGTACCGCACTAATCTCCCGAAGAAGTGAGAAATAAAAAATGCACGCAGACCTTCCCTCTGCGAAATGTAAACAGTGTTTCCCCTTTGACCCTGTCTTTGGTTACCTTTCGGCCAGGGAGATCAGCTGATCTTCCGTATATCACGCTACTTGGCTTTACATGCAGTACAACCTCTTCTGTGCGAGTAAAGCTAGAATGTTGTGACTTTTAAGTTGCTGCTTTCAGTATCCTCTAGCAGGCCTTGAATTGCTCCATTTGGAAATATTGCCCAAGGCCTGTTAGCATTTCACACTTCTTTGTGGGGTGGGGGAGAATCTCCGTGCTACTTTCATTTGGAGAGGTACAAAGTAAGAACCTATTGATCTGAATTGGATGTATAAGTCCATATATCTGCAACCTCCTGTAAAAATTGAGTTGCAGTCTAAGAGAACAGACCATTTGCAGCTTAGGAAATGAAGTTGGCTGCAATTTCATTTTTAACACAATCATTTTTTATGGCATTGTTTATTTTGAAGCTGTTATGCCCGATGGTTCATTTGGAATATGTCACAAATGGACACAGATGTCTAGATATTGCTTTGTTATCTGAGGGCAACTTATTTAAATTCATGGGATAATCTTTGCTTTTGACAAGTAATATTCTTTACATCTCGGTCAGCTGTCAGTTGTCCAGATGCCATTTTAAAGGGTTTTTTTTCCTCTTATGCATGATTTATTTCCATCTGACAGCATGATTAGATTCTAGTCTTCATTGTCATGATGCAAGGATGTCCATTTTACTGCCTTCTGATGGAAAACATACACAGAAGATATTGTTGAATGCCCCCCAATCTCCACGCAGTTCAAGTTTCTGGGGTACCAGGCACTTACCCAGGCAGGGTTTGTGTTTCCTTCAGAATGAGGCACAACAGAGACACATATATACAACCACTGAGCCTCTTGGGCTTGCTGATCAGGAGGTCAGTGGTTCAAATCCCTCTGACAGGGTGAGCTCCTGTTGCTCTGTCCCACCTCCTGCCAACCTAGCAGTTCGAAAGCACACCAGTGCAAGTAGATAAGTAGGTACCGTTGAGGCAGCAAAGTACACGGCGTTTCCGTGCGCTCTGGTTTCCATCACAGTGTTCCGTTGCGCCAGGAGTGGTGCATGACCAGAAAAGAGGGGTTCACAGCATTAATACCCCAAGAGTGCTTTGCTTTGTCCATAGCCACAGACTTGGATTCAAACAGAAATCAAACATCGTTCTAACTCTCCCTGGCTTCCCAGTCTGAAGCTTTTCTTTCAGCTTCCAGCTCACATCACTCAATTCTCTGTTCTCAACTCTGCCTGTGTCCTGAGGGAGGGGCCCCCATCCATTTGCCATCTCTCATACATCCCCTTCCTTTGTTCTCCTAATGGTCCATCACCCAGGCTATTGCCTCACCTAGCTATTCCAAGGACATAGAAGTTGCCTTAGAAGTCCATTAGTTCATCTAGCTCAGTATTGTCTACCCTGACTGGCCGTGATTCTCTAGGGTTTGGACAGGGGGTCTCTCCCAGCCCTACAGGGAGATGCCAGGAATTGATAACTGGGAACTCTACATGCAAAAATGTGTCTTCTGTTATTAGTCAATAATCGCTACTAGTGATGGATAAATCTGTAAAGCTGAAAGCCATCTAACCCACCTTCCAGATGACCTATTTATTGAGCATCCTGATTCGCTTGCACAAAGTTTATGCAGAGTTTAACTTAGATGTTTTGCAGGGACTTTACATGACCATGAATATTCCTTCTGCTTGGCTTTTGAGGTGCTTATACGTCTACCTGTTAATCATTCGTTCATTCCATGTGCTTCAATACCTTTCCTCATCACTTTCAATAACCATGAAAAGTCCCATTGTTGTTTTTAAAGTGGGTTGTGCTGGAGAACAGGGGGCTTAATCCAGCTTCTGGCAGTTCCCTCACTGTGAGAAGTGAGGTTACAGGGAACCAGGTAGAGGGCCTTCTTGGTAGTGGCGCCCACCCTGTGGAACACCCTCCCACCAGATGTCAAGGAAATAAACGACTATCTGATTTTTAGAAGACATCTGAAGGCAGTCCTGATTAGGGAAGTTTTTAATGTTTGATGTTTTATTGTGTTTTTAATATTCTGTTGGAAGCTGCCCAGAGTGGCTGGGGAGGCCTGGCCAGATGAGTGGGGTATAAGTAATAAATTATTATGATTATTATTATTATTATTATTATTATTCACTTTAGTTGTGCAAACTTCAAGTTCCAGTGTGTGTTTAAATCCATCCTACAAAATAGTGAGAGTCTGGGTGTGCTTCAAGTAAATGTCCACCAGCTCTACATCTTGTAACCAGGCACTCCATCGGTTAATTATTCATCGAATTAAATCGTAGCAGAGTAAATAAGGATTTAAAAAATGCAAGCTTTGAGATATACCGATATGGAAAGTAACAGCAACGATATTAATCTGGATTGCAACTTATTGTAATGGCTGCATTGTTATCTTCAAGGTACAGAGCTCTCCCTAGTGATAAGTACTACAATGGCCAGCTTTCTCTCACGCATGGAGTTGCTCCACCTAAAAAGAGCTGTTAAGGGAGTCAGGGAGCTGATCCAACGCCTCTTGCAGCAGCCAGCAGTTTGTACATGTTGATTGGCTCACTCCCACAGAAATTTTTGAGGATCTTTGATCACCAAAGAGCCTTGGGTGGCATTCAACTAAGTTTTACTCAAAGTGGTCCCTTTTAAATTAACAAGCTTAATTAAGTTCAGCCCATCAATAAGTCTACTCTGAGTAGAACTTGATTGAGTGCCTCCCCTTCTGCACATTTGAGTACTCTTTGACTTCCAAACAAGAATCTAGCATAATGCCTGGATAGCTCAGTTGGTTAGAGGACAGCTCACTTGTTAACAGCAAGGTTGCAGGTTCGAACCCCATATGGGACAGCTGCATATTCCTGCATTGCAGTGGGTTGGACTAGATGACCCCCAGGGTTCCTTCCAGCTCTGCAATTCTATGATTCTGTGATTTGCGTTCTAGTTTGCCAAATAACTGACCCCAATCTCCCTCCAGGTTTCCTCAGGCCTTTGCCACAGAAACAGGGTAAAAGGAGGGGGACCCTATGGCTCTTTCCTTCCTTGTCACTTGCTCAACAGGCCACCACAAAATCACTTGCTCGTGAGAAGGCCCGTGACCACCTGAGCAGCATTTTAACATTTGCAGCAGTTTGCAGGCACTGCCTTTTTCTTCCGCCTTCCCCAGGCTCGCAGCAGCATGCCAACAGTCGATGATGCTATCCTGCCACATTTCAGAGGGCTGGGGGAAGGCAAGATAAATGGGCCTCGCCATATCAGGGTTTGGCTTATTTCTGCATCTGTGTAACTGGAGCACACCGTGGGCAGTAACTGCTGGGGAGGTAATGTATAAACATCACTCATGGGATGGAAACCACAACCGAGGTGGTATTGGCATGGCTTCTAGATCAGGCACTGGAACATGAGTTATGTTTGTCCTCCAGTAGGTTAAGAGCCAAAATGAGGCTTAGAAAAAGAGTTTCCTAGGGCAAAACGAATACAAAACCATTTATCACCACTGTGGTTTCCACCACAGCCCTCTGTTTCTCCCCAGTAGACAGCTCTCCTGAATGTTGGGCCCATTCCTTTTTACTTCATAACTATGCGTACATGCCAAACATTTCAAGCACATTTCAAAGCATATGGCTTTCTCCAAAGAATCCTGGGAACTGTAAAGTAAAAGAGTTTGGATTTGATATCCCGCTTTATCACTACCCGAAGGAGTCTCAAAGCGGCTAACATTCTCCTTTCCCTTCCTCCCCCACAACAAACACTCTGTGAGGTGAGTGCAGCTGAGAGACTTCAGAGAAGTGTGACTAGCCCAAGGTCACCCAGCAGCTGCATGTGGAGGAGCGGGGAATCGAACCCGGTTCACCAGATTACGAGTCTACCACTCTTAACCACTACACCACACTGGTAAAAGTAAAGTAAAGGACCCCTGGGCAGTTAAGTCCAGTCAAAGGCAAATATGGAGTGTGACCACAGCGCCACTCACGTCCTGCAAACTGTAATTCACCCCTTGCAGAGTTGACAATTCTCAGTAGCCTCAACAAACGACAGTATGCAAGATTATGGGGGGGGGGGTCGTGTGCTTTTAAAATGTATGGGATGGAATTCAACATTGCACAAATACTAAGGTTGCATCAGAGCAAGAATTTCTGCTTGCCATAAAGAATGGTCTCCACTCTCCTCCATGTGCTGGGGTTTTTTTTTTTGGGGGGGGGGTCTTCCAGCCCTCCAGAGTGGATTTAGAGAAGGCATGGAGGGGTGAAGAATGGGGTAAAGCCCCATTCCACTAGTTGGAGAACTTGAGTTGGCTTCTGCTAGCACCTCAGGTTAATTGAGTCTGGCCCATGGTGTGTACACAGCCTAGGAGAATATTGGGAATTGGTTATAAGTATTTCAACATGTGTTTTCTTTCAGCCTTCCTCTATCGATAAGAACACGCGGGCAACGTCAGCGGATGGAGCCAGCTGCCTCATACAGCTGATACTGCTTCCCTGAAAGGTAAATCTGCAGTCCTTTGTGTTTTATCTCAAAGTTTACCTTTACACAAACAATGCTGAGCATGGGAACACGAAGAGCAAAGAGGAGGCATAGAATGGAGAAAGGAAAGCAATTTCTGGTGCCGTGAGTTGGGAGAGGCCGCTCAACGAAAGTTGGCACAAGTCACAGAGCCTGAGGGCTGTGAAACTGCAGAGGTGGAGCCATATCCCTTCCAGACTGAGCACAAGAGTCGTGGAACGAAATGAGCACCTGATGTGGAAGAAAAGCGATGCTACACATCGTGGGGGACGAGGGATCTTTCAGAGCTGTATGGAATGTGCATGTATTGTGGACTTTAAAATGGAGAATGGAGGTCCTAGTGGAAAATGCAGTGGCCATTTTGCATTCAGGTACCCCTGTTTTCCAGGGACAGTCCTGGAATCACAGAATCTTTCCTGGTTTCCATCCCAGGATGTCCCGCTTTTCTTTAGGATGCTCTTATTTTCACTGTGTGGGACGCGGGTGGCGCTGTGGGTTAAACCACAGAGCCTAGGACTTGCCGATCAGAAGGTCGGCGGTTCGAATCCCTGCGACGGGGTGAGCTTCCGTTGTTCGGTCCCAGCTCCTGCCCACCTAGCAGTTCGGAAGCACGTCAAAGGGCAAGTAGATAAGTAGGTACCACTCCAGCGGGAAGGTAAACAGCATTTCCGTGCGCTACTCTGGTTCGCCAGAAGCGGCTTGGTCATGCTGACCCAGAAGCTGTACGCCGGCTTCCTCGGCCAATAAAGCGAGATGAGTGCCGCAACCCAAAGTCAGCCACAATTGGACCTAATGGTCAGGGGTCCCTTTACCTTTACCTTTATTTTCACTGTAGAAATATTGAAGGGTTTGGAATTATGTGACCCCCTGAGCCAAGCGGATAAGACATCTGAAGGCAACCCTGTATAGTTTTTATTATGTTTTTATATATGTTGGAAGCCGCCCAGAGTGACTATGGCCACCCAGTCAGATGGGTGTGGTATAAATAATAAAATTGTTGTTGTTGTTGAATAGGATGACCCTGTTTCCATCAGAGAAATCTCGGAGGGCATGTGGCTGGTGCCCATAAGGACTGGTGGGGTGGAAGCCAGGGAGGCCAACATCTCGCTTTATTGGCCGCGGGAGCCAGCGTACAGCTTCCGGGTCATGTGGCCAGCATGACTAAGCCGCTTCTGGCGAACCAGAGCAGCGCACGGAAACGCCATTTACCTTCCGGCCGGAGCAGTACCTATTTATCTACTTGCACTTTGATGTGCGTTCGAACTGCTAGGTTGGCAGGAGCAGGGACCGAGCAATGGGAGCTCACCCCGTCGTGATGATTCAAACCGCCGACCTTCTGATTGGCAAGTCCTAGGCTCTGTGGTTTAACCCACAGCACCACCCGCGCCCCGTAGAATTGCATAGAAAACATTAAAAAGGATATCGAATAACACTATCATCATCGGCATCAGCATTTAGCATTACCTGACATTATTTAGCTAAATTGTCACTCCACACCCCTGCTCCAAAGCTGCTATTAGAATTGAGAAGTGCTCTGGGAAAACAACAAGTCCTAGCTTTGTATGCACCTCTCAGTATTCCCCGCTTCTCTGTCTCGTGGCCTTCATATATAATGCATTGACTAATGCATTCCATTTTCCTTTCATATTAGGAAAGTTATGAGCTGTGGAGGGAGTCACCGGCGTGTGTCAATAAATTGCACGGCCATCTTGTATAACTTAAATAAGGAAGACACAGCAGCAAGGTGTTTGCTATGGAACCGTTTAATCAGCATTTTCCATAAAGAGTAACATTATGTATATCTGTGGCTCGGCTGCCAGCTTGCCAGCCTTGGGTGTATGCATGACAGGGCAAGATGCAAAACCCTTCCATGCGCAAGACCAGGTAATCCTCAGCCTTTGTGATGGGGTGGAATAGCAACAGGCATAAATAAATGCATCATTATTCTAGTGGGAGGGGTATTTACTTAGGCGAGACATTCAAAGCCATTACTGGATACAGAGGAATAAAGCGAGAGATGCAAATGTAATTAACATGTGGGTGACTGTATCCTCTTCTGACCATGCGCAGGGAAAGCACATAATTGCACAGTACAAATAAGTGCAGGCAAGGTTTATGACTCAGAAGGGATTGGCTAACATATGGGAGCATGATGAGTCTCTGAGAATTGCAAAACGGCCTGAATTTTGCAAGCAAATTTTCAAAGCCCATTTGTTGAATTTTGTTTGCATCAGGGAGGAGAAAACACGGTGGTGATGTCTTCGCTGTAGGCTACCTATAGGGGTTTTCATTGTGGTTTAAAACACAACAGTATGATCTTTGTGATAAGCAGTTGGCTTCAGATATTTTGCAAGCTTACGATGGCAAGGTTGCATGAGGGAAATGGCTCGGACGAATCTTAAAACGGTTTTCTCTGGACTGTTGCTGTCTTAACAACCCAACCCCAAGGGCTGAGTCACACGTAGGTGTACATCTCTTGATATCTCACCATGCAATGTCTCATTCTGGACTAGTCTACACATGCAACAGAATAAGAGAAGTGTGAGGTGGTAGAATGGACTGCACCACCTCAGACTTTGGGGAGGGGGGAAGTGTTGTACTATTTTTTTTTAATGCTCTCCTGCCTAGAGGTAAAAAAAAACAACCCTCAGTTCAAGCAGAAAAGTAATAAAGCAAGGAATGAGCGTAACTGGAAACATTTCCCCTGGTGTGTCAGCGTGTTTGTTGTTGTTTTCTTGCAGGGATATTTTTTACTAGGCCTTTACTGAAATGCGATTCCTGCCCATTTTTTTTTTTCTAATCTGAGGTACCAAGATGATCGTCCCAAATGGGGAGCTGGATTTCAGGAGGGCAAAAAAAGAAAGTTTTTTAAAAAGTGCCACAATTTTTCTGCCTGGATTGGCTCCCAAAGTTGCTTACAATTAACATGTGCTATTAAAATGCAATAATAAAAGGAATGTGTGGCAAAATATCTTGGTTCCTAGCACCTGAGGACATAGTAATAATAATAATAAATAATAATAAATTTTATTTATACCCCTCCCTCCCCGGCCAAAGCCGGGCTCAGGGTGGCTAACACCAGTAAAATTACAATAAAAACATAATGGGGGGGGACACAACAAAACAATTTAAAATACAGGTTAAAATGCAATTTAAAATGCAGCCTCATTTTAAAAGTAGCCCATGGATCAAAACCGTAAGGGGAGGGGAAACATAAGGGTCAGACTGAGTCCAAACCAAAGGCCAGGCGGAACAGCTCTGTCTTGCAGGCCCTGCAGAAAGATGTCAAGTCCCGCAGGGCCCTAGTCTCTTGTGACAGAGCGTTCCACCAAGTCGGGGCCAGTACTGAAAAAGCCCTTGCCCTAGCTGAGACCAATCTAACCACCTTGCGACTTGGGATCTCCAAAGTGTTGTCATTTGTGGACCTTAAGGTCCTCTGCGGGGCATACCAGGAGAGGCTGTCCCCATACCCAGGCTCTTTCCTCCAGAGAGAAAGGCGGAGAAGACATTGGAAGTGGACTTGCTGATGGTAAGAATACCAGGTCACAGTAGCAGCCCCTCAGCTCATTTGCAGGATCTCTTGGCTATTCCATATATGCCTTTCATGTCATAGCCAAAGTGATGATGATGATGATGATGATGATGATTTACTGAATTTGTTGGTCTTATTATCTTGTCCAGGGAAACCCAAAGCAACATACAACCAATGACCAACATAGATGTATGATGTCTCCCTGACTTGATGTACAATGAAAGGCATTTGAAAGAGCAACAGAAGGAAAGAAAGCCAGAGCACAATTGAGAGAGCAGGGGGAAATGGCTTTGTGTAAAATGTGGTTTTTGTGGCACTGCTGATTTTATTTTGTGGTTTTGCCCTCCTGTTTCAGTCTTTCAGTCTTTCAGTCTCTCTCTCTCTCTCTCTCTCTCTCTCTGTTTCTTTACTTATTTATTGTTATGATTTTCTTTATTTGCAATCTGCTTTGATGACCTCCTCAGGTAGACAAAGCAGAGGAGAAGTTATTTTATTCTTTAAGTATGTGGATATGTACATATATGACTGAGGTGGGGGACCCAATTGGGCCAGTAGGTCTAACTTTGTTCGATGGGCGAGCTTGCCCACCTGTCAATCACCTGATGTCACATTGACGTCAGGCATTTTTTGTTGGGACTTCAAAGCACCATTCAGGGCTCATGAAGAGTGCAGAATGGTGCCTCAAAGGGCCATTGGTCAGCAAGACACCACCAATCAGCTGATGGGCGGTGGCTTCATTCTGCAGCCAATGCAGCTGCATCTCTGCCTATCACATCGTATGTGGCATCAGGTGTGGGCAAGGTTTAGGGAAAACAGCCCTGAAGACTAAATTTGAACCTGTGCTGGCTTCTGACCCATGGGCAGAGGTTCCCCAAATCTGTATGTACCGGTATATATGTGTGTGTGCATGTTATCAATATCTGTATCTAGATCTAGATCACACTGTATGTCTACAAGCACAATCCAATAATAAGCTACAAGATCCCTGCCCAATACCTACCTTAAGCAGGATGCATAACCCAAACAATTTCAGGAGGCGATGAATCATCTTCTATAAGCATAACCAAAATCGCTAGGCATCCAAACCTAAAATGAAATAAGCTATCTGTAAAAGTGGCTAGAAAGCAAACAATCTTCATACTTAAGATGGTAGGAAGAGATAGGTCAATTACCGGGACATGTTGGAAGGTATGGAATAGGACGTCCCTATTTTCATTGGAGAAATGCTGGCGTGTATGTCATCTGCATTCACCCGGGGTCAAGGTAAAATGTGTGACAGGATCCCATTGGATTACATAAATAGATCCCAAGTAGATTACATAAAGGATATGCATCTCTCACACATAAAAAGATGTAAATGTAAAATTATTTCATGTGATTAATTAAATGAAAAATAATGATCACTCAGAACGATAGTCAAACCACAGCTGCTTCCAACTTGTTTGAGGAGTTCTCCACTTGTGCTGTGTTATCGGTCAAATATCTCACAGAGACATGGGTATTTAAGTGCAAATATGAACATAAAATATAGCAAGAGACTAAACAGTAACAACCCCTGTTAGTTTGTGTTTCATTAGCTAGGTATAAAGTTGTCTAGCAGAACAACAGATAAAGGGGGAAATGTTAAATATTTCACACCTAATAAATAAACATCAAATGTTTGGACTCAGAGCGTGCAATAAACCAGGCTTGTACAGGTTTCAAATGAAATCAGCACATCTCTGGTTAACACGGGGGGGGGGGCTGATAATTTCTGCCTGCAGCATCCAGGTGTATCAGTGCATCGCAACAGCCAAACACCTGCTTCTCCTGAAGTGCAAATGTCTGCAGATAAAGTTCACATAGTGAATTTCAAAAGGTAATTACCCCCCCCCACCCGCCCAGTCTGGGGAAAAGTTCTCAAATTGGCAATTTTCAAATTGTGGTGGATTCCTTATCAAGGAGATTTGCTGCCACTGCTTCTGGCTCTAAGCCAGGAAGAATTTTCACCTTCGGAAAATGCACACGCTAACACCCTTCCGTTGGGTTTTGTATTTTTTAATGTTTAATTTATTGTATATGACTACTTTTGTTACGTAGCAGTTAAGTATTTTTCCATGCTGTAAGCCGCCTTGAGCATAGCTGGAACTGTGGAAAAGCATCATACAATTAAAATTATGTATGAATGTATGTATGTACCCATATTTTTCGCTCTATAAAACGCACCAGACCACAAGACGAACCTAGTTTTTGGAGGAGGAAAACAAGAAAAAAAAAATTCTGAATCTCAGAAGCCAGAACAACAAGAGGGATCGCTGTGCAGCGAAAGCAGCAATCCCTCTTGCTGTTCTGGCATCTGGGATAGCTGTGCAGCCTGCATTTGCTCCATAAGACGCACACACATTTCCCCTTACTTTTTAGGAGGGAAAAAGTGAGTCTTAAACAGCAAAAAATACGGTATGTATGTACGACTGAAGAGAAGGTGACAGGGTGGGATCCTGACAGATCCGATGCTCTCACCTCCCAAGTCAAAATTCCCTGTATGTGGAAGTCTAGCATTTCAGGGAAGAGTTCTAGTCTAGCCTTCTACCTTAAATGTTAAGTGTCTATGTGCAAAAATAGGTGGTTTTTATATGAGGAAGCTCAGAGTCGTGCAGTTCTCGCGATGCACTCTGTGGTATGAGGTGCCAACAGGATTTTCTGGGCAAAGTACATGTTGATTAGGCCCTCTCTACAAATAATAGAGAGTGGCTGGAGGTTACACCATGCTTTGCTATGTGCACAGAGCTACAGTCCTCAGAGAAGTTCAAAAGTCAATACCTCGCCTCAGAGAACTCCTGCAATTGTAGTTCTCTGAGGAGAATGTTATGTCAGCACCCTTACGGAACTACAGTTCCCAGATAAAGAGACCCCACACTGCTTAAAGATTGGTTTTCATTCCACCATGGTCCTCTGCCTTCAAAACACAGGTTTAGGACTTTTCTTCACCTCCATATAAATCAAAAGAAAAGCCTTCAAGATTTCTTATGGAGAAATGTCAACTACCATATCAGAACCAAACAAAGCCAGAATTTATAATAAGAACCCAAAGAAAGATCTTTAAAAAAGAAAGATCTAGAACAATGTTCTGTGGAGCTAAGATGATTTTCCTTATTCCATCCCTTTAGCTTTCCATGACTGCAACAAGTTTATTGGGGGGGGGGTGTTACCAATAGGCCAATGCACTCTTGCACATTGTTTAGCAACCATGCAGAAGAACAAAAGATTCCTGATACAACTGATCATACAATTACATAAAGTGAGCTATGTATTTTTGCAGAATTTTATCAGTTCTAAATTACACACACACATCAGAAGAAATTCACTGCACAAGAATAATATTGGAGTAATCATAGACTGTATATAATGTATACAATCACAATGTAATAATATATTGTACTTAAAATAACAATGTGTGTGTGTGTGTGTGTGTAATAGATACTTATGTAACTATAATACTGTGTGTGTGTGTGTGTGTGTGTGTGTGTGTGTGTGTGTGTGTGTGTTATAGATACATACGTTTCTCAATGTGCACATATGTATCATTCATAGGAAGAGGAAATGTGAATGGTCAACACTTTGCACAAATTTAGAAAATAAAAGAAAACTTGAGCAATGGATTGATTGCCAAAGCTTCTGTTCCACTTCAGCATCAAGGCCAGATAATTTGGAGTTCAAAATCCAGGGAGAAAATTTGGTTGGGGAAATTTCAGAAGCCATTCTAATGTTGAGGCAGTTCTATGGACTTCTTTCATGGTGTCCAAATTTGGTTCACATCCCACAAAATCACAAGAAAGATGCATGATAGCTCAGCTGGTTACAATGTGGTGCTGATAGCTCCAAGGTAGCAGGTTTGATCCCCGTAAGGGACAGCTGCATATTCCTGCATTGCAGGGGGTTGGACTAGATGATCCTCAGGACCCCTTACAACTCTAGATTCTATGAGTCTATGTTTTGAAAAGCAAGTAGATTATATAATAAAAAAGCTAGAAATACTAGAAATGGCACTTCAAAATATTTGGTTGATCTTTAAAAGAATGACCAACTTCCAGTTGGGCTGTGCCAATTTTACACGGTGACCTAGAGGGAGTTATGTCAGAATGTAGAAGTGGAGGAAATCTCTAGTGGAATTTGCTGCCAGGGAGTGTGGTGGAGTCTCCTTCTTTGGAGGTCTTTAAGCAGAGGCTTGACAACCATATGTCAGGAGTGCTTTGATGGTGTTTCCTGCTTGGCAGGGGGTTGGACTTGATGGCCCTTGTGGTCTCTTCCAACTCTATGATTCTATGATTCGAGGGCAGTGGAAATCAAATGTGACCTAATTGTCGCGCAGCGGTAAATGAATCAACGCAGTCTTCTTCATAAACAGAATAAAAACTTTACTGAAGAAAATAAACTTGTTCAGAAACAGCATAGTTAAAGAGCATACACAGAGTGCTCATAGCAGCTATCTGATTCTTCATAGAGGCACACATCTTAGTTACTGATGAACTGAAGTCCTAGAGCCGCTCTGTCTGCAACAAGACACTCACACACTGAGCTGAGACTGACTCAGACTCTGAAGACAGAATGAGGCCCAGAGAGATGGCTGGTTACATTTACTGTACAGTATAGGGAACCCTAGATGAGTCACGAGTCACAGTGACGTGGCAGTTTACTGCTAACGGTTACAGCTAGCGGGCTTGAAATGATGGTGTAGGCCTTGCCCTAAAGCTTCTGCTCTTAAGAACTTTTGTCTCATGACGCTAATGAGTTTGGTGTTGTCTCTAAGGTCTTGATCAGCTAGCAGCTTATGAGGGACAAAGATCCACACTGGATGTTGCAGCCAAGGAGATATATGCAATCAATTTTCCCTTGGCCAACCAGTCTCACTTCCAGAACCCCACAACATTTCTGGTTGCATAAGAGATGCATTTCATCTGTCAGGTCACAAGAAGATTAAAAAAAGAGTGGAGGATCAATGCCCAGGAGATTCAATATCACCCGTGTATGAAATTTCATGTTAATCTGATAAAACATACTTCAGACTTACTGGCAAGACATTAAAAGAAAATGCTGCCACTCCCCCCAGGCTCAATTCATCTTGACTAAAAGACATTAAAGGCAAGAGGTGATAAACAAACATTAAGGTGATACTTGTGTGGAAGGGGGAAAGCCTCAGGGTTTGATTGTGTTCCAAATAAAATAATTCTGTCAAAAGGCCTTCCCTTCACTCTTGACTTTAGAACCCTTTCCTTCAGTGTTTTCCCTAAAGTGAAGAGGGCTCCAGACAGTCGCAGGCTAGATTAATACTCTGGCAGGTTTTACCTTGAATTGACACCACTTGAAATTCCCCTGTGGTTTGGTGGCTTAGAAAAGGACCTCTTCATGGACAAAATGCAAGATAATCATAAATGTGGTGCAACTGTACTGAACTTGATTTCTCTCTCTCATATGCACATAACATACCCTGTGTCAGCAGCAGAGCTACTTTTCTAGAAAGAGTTGCCGGAACTCACCATGAATGCTTCCCTTGTTTTCTTATAATGGTCATGGTACGCATCTGAGAGGAGTTCCAGCTGGAAAAAAGGCCCTGGACCCAGCAGATATTGTGTTTGATTAGGGCTGCAATCCTATACAGTGGTACCTTGGATTAAGTACTTAATTCGTTCCAGAGGTCCGTACTTAACCTGAAACTGTTCTTAACCTGAAGCGTCACTTTAGCTCATGGGGTCTCCTGCTGCTGCCGCGCCACCGGAGCACAATTTCTGTTCTCATCCTGAAGCAAAGTTCTTAACCTGAAGCAATATTTCTGGGTTAGCAGAGTCTGTAACCTGAAGCATATGTAACCTGAAGCATATGTAACCCGAGGTACCACTGTACCCATTTACTTGGAACTCAATGAGGCTTACCTCTGAGTAGACATACATAGGATTGTGCTATGGATCCCACAGGGGGAGGGAGGGAGGGAGAGAGAGAGAGAGAGAGAGCGCACTGGCCTAGTTGGTTCTTTGCCATGACCAGGTAATTGTTATAGCTAAAGGTAAAGGACTCTGGACGGTTAAGTCCAGTCAAAGGGGACTATGGGGTTGCAGCGCACATCTCGCTTTCAGTCCGGGGGAGCCAGTGTTCGTCCACAGACAGCTTTCCGGGTCATGTGGCCAGGATGACTAAACCGCTTCTGATGCAATGGAACACCGTGATGGAAACCAGAGCGCACGGAAATGCCGTTTACCTTCCCACAACAGCAATACCTATTTATCTACTTGCACTGGTGTGCTTTCAAACTGCTAGGTTGACAGGAGCTGGGACAGAGCGATGGGAGCTCACCCCGTTCTGGAGATTCGAAATGCTGACCTTCCAATCAGCAAGCCCAAGAGGCTCAGTGGTTTAAACCACAGTGCCACCCACGTCCCAGTAATTGTTATATCATTTTATGAACCAGGTTAGGGAATCAGATGGGTCTCAAACCCTCCATGAGTTAAGGACTTCCCCTGTATCTGAAGACAGGCTCTGGTAGATAGACCAGTAGTGGGCCCAAAGATCAAGAAGGTGGTTTCTGCACGTGCTGCAGAGGGAAGTGAGGAGCAGGTGGGGCTCATGGACCTGGGATGGTAGCTCATCAAGGAGAAGGAAAACTTGATCCTAACCTCTCATGCCTTGTGGCTATATTCATTTACGAGAAAGGCTTTGGAAGTTAAACCCTGAAATATACTCAGAGTCGCAAAGTGATTTCATGCTCTTTATTCAGCTCATAGTGGTGAGGAGGAATGAATGAAAGTCCCCTCAAAGTATCTGCTTTATATACATAATTTACACAATGGGCTGCACACGATTGGCTAATTCCGGAATTCTACTGTAAGCCAATCAGGTTGTGGATTCACTTCTATCTGGAGCATGATTGGGTGGTTCCTGCCAACCAATCATACTGCTGCATTGTTCTAGGACCAATCAGACTGCTGCATTCTGAATCCTATTGTTCTAGGACCAATCAGACCGCTGCCTTTTGGATCCTACTGTTCTAGGACCAATCAGACTGCTGCAGTTTGGATCCTATTCAACTCAGTACATAACAAACCCCAAGGAAAAATTCATAGCTGTTGCCTTGTGGTACATCTTTGGGAGAAGAAAAGGGTAAGGAGCAAACCCTACAGAATTCTGGAGTGGAGGCCCTCAGATGGTTGGATGGTGCCTTGTACACCTCCTTCTGGCAACTCCTGCAGCCCATCCGGTGGCGAAGGCATTGCTCTGCTTTCCTTTGGACCACATCAGCGAGGCGAGGCTGAGAGTGGAGGATCTTGTCCTCTGGGAAGCCTAGGATCTCCATATACACTGCACAGGCTTGCGCCCTGGAGAGGTCACTTTGGTGCTGCTAACACAGCAAAAACAACGTGGGAGGAAGCAGTTACAAGATACCAGTCTCTTCAGCCACAGCAGGTGGTGTGATTCTCCAGTGGTTTGACTAGACCCCCGGAGACACACTTTATGACGTTCTCTGCACTCAGGATTCCCAGTGTTTTGTTTGACTTTTCTTAAAAGCCTATTCCCAGTCTACAGATATCCCTGAGGGCAAACCTACACATCCCTGGGTCCTGTGAATGCATTTTTGTGATAAAGTTTGCTCATATTGTTTGGCAATCGCTTAATTCAAGTTGAAACATGGCTATTAACTATACTATAGCTATCCCCAAGCGAACCTTATCCTGACTGGAATGTTCAGTCTTAAAGGGTGTGCCCCAAAACTAGCAATATTGTGCACAATGTCACTGTCTTCATATTCTAAGACCCAGGGAACGATCAGCTCCTCCACTTTGCAGCTGCTTCAGAGAGGAGACTGTGTACCTTTCTTATAGCAGTGTCTTCATTTGATTTAGAACAGGGGTCTGCAACCTGCGGCTCCGGAGCCGCATGTGGCTCTTTTACACCTTTGCCGCGGCTCCGGGGCGGATACTAGCGAGGGGAGGAGGCACATTGTGCGCCCCGACACTCCCCACTGTGGCGGGCGCTGTACTGGCTGTGACATCGCATGGGCGCGATGCGTGCATTAGTCACGCACCGTCCCGACGTCACCTTCCCGCCCGCTACATTGTAAGGGGCATGTACGCTGGTCACTGCATTGAAAGGGGGCATGTACGCTGGTCACTGTTTTGAAGGGGAGTGAAGAACACACACACACAAAAGGTAACTTGTTAATTTAATGTTTATTTCTATGAGGAGGAGTAATTCTGAAGGGTCAAACAAAGAAATAATAAAAAAAAAGTGACAAAAAAGTTATTTTTATAATGACGAGTTTTGCGGCTCCCAGTTTTTTTTCCTTCGGAAATGGGTCCAAGTGGCTCTTTTTGTCTTAAAGGTTGCTGACCCCTGATTTAGAAACTTCCATACAGTGGTACCTCGGGCTAAGTACTTGATTCGTTCCGGAGATCCGTTCTTAACCTGAAGCACCACTTTAGCTAATGGGGCCACCCGCTGCTGCTGTGCCACTGCCACTGCCCAATTTCTGTTCTCATCCTGAAGCAAAGTTCTTAACCTGAAGCACTATTTCTGGGTTAGCGGAGTCTGTAACCTGAAGCGTGTGTAACCTGAAGCGTATGTAACCCTAGGTACCACTGATTTTATATTTCATGGGTTATGTCTAAGTCCCAGGCAGACCTACTGAAATCAACGACTCACGTGTCTAACTTAAGCCATTGATTTCATTTGGTTTATTCTAACTAGGACTTAGTGGGATAACACAATGCATTTATTTTAAAACATATCTGCACCTTTTTATATACTCCCAATATACTTGTATTATGATATACTTGCAGTATATTATTACAGCTTTTGCTGCCACATATTCTTGTTGAGCTGAACATGCTCCAGAGGACTGAAACGCTTTGCTCAAATATTGGAAAAATTGTTTGTGTTTGATGAGTTTCTTATCCAGATACCATTTTGGGGGAAATCTGTATCATTTAGAGAACACCACTTGTAACTCTTTGACAAGATTCAGAAAGTCCAAAGCCATTTTTTCAACCTTGATTTTGTCTGGGATAGAAGTATAGTATTGTCTGCATACAGTAAAACAGAAATAATTCTTGTGGCCAACTTTCAGAAGTTGGAGATGATACAAACTCAGTGCTCTCATTTATTTAGAAACTGAACATGACGGAAGCCCAAATACAACCTTGCTATACCCCTTTAGTAGATAGTACAGAGTCCATTAAGATGTGAGATGACCTTGGGTCACAACGTTTATCAAGTATGTTTTCATGCTTTGTTCCGTTCTTAGGAAATTGCCAGTTTTTTTTTCAAGGCAGATTTTCCAGACACATTAATTCCTCAGCAGACATCCCACCCCCCCCCCAAAAAAAGGAGAGAAAGTGAGGACAAATGAACACAATGCGTGCTTTGCTCCTTGCTCACATACCTACTATCAGTGGTGGTTTCTGCATAGAAGACAGCAGTTCTTGCATATTACAAAAAAATGTACAGGACAATCCAATAATGATTGGATCGTAGCAGTGTAAATCCCAATTCAGTGACCCGCTGTTGGATCATCCTGAAAGTTGTCTATTCCTGCTGCATCATCAAACTTGTGCTGTGGCAATTGGTACTTCTCAAACCCTGGGCTTTTCTAGTTTTCACCAAGATCGCATGATAAGCAAAACTCAGCTGGTGGCGGAAACTGGTCCATTTTACACTGCAGTCAATAGGGCCTGCACCACATGGTACTATCCTTGGGTGTTTGGGCTCAAGACTAAGGAACATACATATGGATAAAAAAGAAACCAGGATCACTACTTCCTGACTCAGAACATCCCTGTATAGTGTCAGCAACAGACATTGGCTTGAGCGTGTCCTAATCAGCAAGGAACTCCAAAGATTGCCTATATTTTTCCTCCTCCTTTCTTGCTCAGCCCTTCAACCTTGGTTCTGCTAAGTTCTTGCAGTTATAATCCCCTTTTAGCAATCTCACACTTTGGAAAAATATCACAGGTCAGGCCTCAACGCTTTCTTAAGGGCCTGTACATGTACTGCAATTTTGCATTGGATGAAGACGGGACACAGAGTGTGATTCAGGCCCAAGGCACAAACAAGAGAAGGGTCCAGCCCCAAAGGAAGCAGGGGTGACAAAGGAGATACGTGGTGTGCAGACCCTCCAAGTGTCCCTGTTTTCCAGGGCTAGTCCCTGATTTGCAGAAGCTGTCCTGGCTTCTGATTTGATCCTGGAATATCCTACTTTTCCTTAGGATGTCCCTATTTTCATTGCGGGTGGCGCTGTGGGCAAAACCTCAGTGCCTAGGACTTGCTGATCGCATGGTCGGCGGTTCGAATCCCCGCGGCGGGGTGCACTCCCGTCATTCGCTCCCAGCGCCTGCCAACCTAGCAGTTCGAAAGCACCCCCGGGTGCAAGTAGATAAATAGGGACCACTTACCAGCGGGAAGGTAAACGGCGTTCCGTGTGCTGTGCTGGCTCGCCAGATGCAGCTTGTCACGCTGGCCACGTGACCCGGAAGTGTCTGCAGACAGTGCTGGCTCCCGGAGTGAGATGAGCGCACAACCCTAGAGTCTGGCAAGACTGGCCCGAACGGGCAGGGGTACCTTTACCTTTACCTTTTATTTTCATTGGAGAAATGTTGGCATGGATGTGGTGTGGTAGTGGCAGTGGGGCGAGAGATCAGGCATCCTACAAGGCCCTCTTGAATGGTATGATTCTATTTATCTTACAAATACATACATTTGTAGTCGTAAGCATATGCATAATACTGTCTAAGGACCTATAAGATCTAGGGCTGCCATATTTCAATAAGTGAAAATTGGGACACAAAAGTTTTTGGGCTATTCTTAAGACAATTTGCCAAAAAAATCAACACTTCCAATATGGGTTGCCATACGCCTGGGTTTTCTGGGAAATCTCTACCGATTTCTGGAAATTCCTCCCATACGTGTCAGGCTTCAGGGGATTGGCTTCTTCTCCCCCAGCTGCAGATAAGCATAAGAAGGAAAATGAGTCTTCTTACCAGTTAGAAACATTAATAATCACAGCAAGAGAACAAAGAACACCTCTCCTAGAAATGGCGGTGCTCCCAATTAAGGATTCCACCCTCTTACGTCCCTAATAATCTACATCACTTCTATGTCTTTTCATCTGAGCTTGTACCCTCTGCGCTTTCTGTTCTGCCACTTTCTGAGCTCTCCGGGACTTTGGGGGAAGGGGGGGGGTGAATACTATCCAGAGACTGTGAATCTGTCAGCATTCTCTCTTCAAGTGTTTCTTCTGCTAGCTGTTCCCCATCCAGTATTTCCCAGCTTCTGCCTTCTGAACTATGCCTCTCCGCAAACCACTGTTCCAAGTCTATACTATCCTCCTGCTCCTGGGAAGATTCAGGATCAGGGGGAGGGGGTGGCTCCTCAGCATGGTTCCTGATGATGCACTATTTCCAATGGGTGAATCCCAGATACATCTAGGAAATCCCAGATGTATGGCAGCCCTATAAGATCTAAATTGAAAATCTAAACAAAAACTAAACACGATCATAGACGTATGATTTCTTATTTATTCATATAGTTACCTAGTTAGTTAGTTAGTTAGTTAGTTAGTGGAAATGGGGTATGCCCTGCTTCCCTGCCCATTAGGATTCTCAGAAAAGTTTGCAACATTTATTTTATTTTTATTTTTTTAAAAAAACAGACATTAAAAAAAAATCTTGTGCTTGTGAAGGGGAGGGGGGAGGATTGCTGAAAATAAAGCTGAGCATGTGAGAGCAGACTCTGCTGGATTCAGAAAGCAGAAGTAGATGAATGAAAGAGAGAGCAGCGAAGCAATGATGTGGAAATAAAGTGTATGCAGGGCAAGAGCTGAAGTACAGGAAAGCACATGACAAGGTAAACGAGCCCTCTAAGAGGATGAGGATGTGGAAAGATGGGAGTGGTGGCCACAAAAGTGACCACAGATATGAAACCCGACATCATTATTAGCTTGCGTAAAACCATGCATGGAAATATATTGATGCGCAAAGTCAGGAGGGAGCAGCATTAGCTTCCTTCTTCTTATGAAGCTTCCTTCCTATGATCATCTTCTGCAGAGAGAAAAATCTTTGAAGCATTCACCACTGAACATGCAGTCGTCATTTTCTTTAAGGACATCTGAAAAGAAAGAAAGAAAGAAAGAAAGAAAGAAAGAAAGAAAGAAAGAAAGAAAGAAAGGCCACACTCACACCATACATTCAATATGCTTTTGTACCACTTTTCAAACACTTTAAATTCTGGGAGCTGTAGTTTGTTAATGGTGCAAGACAGTTGTTAGCATCCCAGTCTCCCTCCCAGAGCTACAGTTCCCAGAGTGGTTTCACATTCAATCTGTTTTCACAGGGAACGTGGGCAACTGTAGTTTTGTGTGGGAAATAGGGGCCTCCTATGTGGGTTAAACCACAGAGCCTAGGACTTGCCGATCAGAAGGTTGGCGGTTCAAATCCCCGCAATGGGGTGAGCTCATGTTGCTCGGTCCCTGCTCCTGTCAACCTAGCAGTTCAAAAGCACGTCAAAGTGCAAGTAGATAAATAGGTACCACTCCGGCGGGAAGGTAAATGACATTTCCGTGCACTGCTCTGGTTTGCCAGAAGTGGCTTTGTCATGCTGGCCACATGACCCGGAAGCTGTATGCCGGCTCCCTCGGCCAATAAAGCAAGATGAGCGCCGCAACCCCAGAGTCAGTCACGGCTGGACCTAATGGTCAGGGGTCCCTTTACCTTTAACAACTACCAGGACCCTTAGCAAACTACAACTCCCAGAAGCAGCTGTTGATTAAGCAATGAGCATCTACATTTTGTATACAGCAAAATAAATGAGTTGGGGATGCCCCCTGTCCAATCTACCATTTTGGGGCTGAAAATATTTACACGCAAACATTCAGTGCGTCCCCACTTAAAATATCTACTAGCGCTTTGAGACAATCAGGCAGATTATCAAGGTTTTAGTGTGCAGCAGGATGCAAAATGTGCTGTTAGGAAAAAAGTGTGCAGTTGAAAAGTGGATAACATGTAGTTTAGAAATTGTAGATAGAAATGCTAAGCAACAGCGATGGCTTCCAACTTGGATGGCTTTAAAAGAGGCAGTTAACACTTCATCACATCCATGTAAGTATCCTTAAAGTTCTCCTTCCCTCTCTCTATGACCAGGGACATGAAAAAATGGAGTTTGCAGCAGTCAAAATAACTTTTGTGGTAGATATTTTTTAGATTTCCATTGGCATGTGCTCAGGGCAGTGACCATTACACACAAAAAATAACAATACTCCAGTGCAGAATCCTAACAAGCACAGACAGTTATCATATGGAAGATGATTCTTGATGGAAACTTGGAGAGTTTGATATGGCCACATCCTTTGTTAATGCCAGATAAAAGACTTTCAGTAGCAGCAGCAGGGCTGCAAGATGGAGGGCTGAATGTTGTCCCTCCCTGACAATTGGAAAAAGGTATATATATTAAAAAAGGTAAAGGACCCCTGGACGGTTAAGTCCAGTCAAAGGCAACTATGGGGTGCGACGCTCATTTTGCTTTCAGGATGAGAGAGCTGGTGTTTGTCCATAGACAGCTTTCTGGGTCATGTGGCCAGCATGACTAAACCACTTCTGGCGCAATGTAACGACGTGATGAAAACCAGAGCACACGGAAACTCTGTTACCTTCGCAACACAGCAGTACCTGTTTATCTACTTGCACTGGCATACTTTCAAACTGCTAGGTTGGTAGGAACTGGGACAGAGTGATGGGAGCTCACCCCATCGCAGGGATTCGAACCGCTGACCTTCTGATCGGCAAGCCCAAGAGGCTCAGTGGTTAAACCACAGTGCCACCCGTGTCTTATGTAGCTAAAAAAATGATGGAACGTTTTGCTTTTGAATAATGATCTCCATTTCTGGCTCCTCTAGGTGTGATTTCAGGACTATAGGTGATGGATAGCTCCTTTGGAAGCTGGCTAAATATTTGAAGGCTACACTGAAGACAAACCAGGTTGAGTTTTCTCCCAGGTTGGCCTCTAAGTAACGACCCACATCTTCCTGTTCTAGATGTTTCTGGAAGATGAGGTGCTTCGGGGTTGAAAATGCTGTCTACTTGCTTCTCCAATACAGTGGTACCTCAGGTTACATACGCTTCAGGTAACATATGCTTCAGGTTACAGACTCTGGTAGCCCAGAAATAGTACCTCGGGTTAAGAACTTTGCTTGAGGATGAAAACAGAAATCGTGTTCCTGCGGTGCGGCGGCAGCAGGAGGCCCCATTAGCTAAAGTGGTGCTTCAGGTTAAGAACAGTTTCAGGTTAAGAACGGACCTCCGGGACGAATTAAGTACTTAACCCGAGGTACCACTGTACAATCAAAAGCACAGCCTGTCCTTGAAACAGAACTTGACACCAGAAATGGAGACAAGCTTTTTATCCTTGAGCTTTGTTGCGTCTGATTTGCTCATTGCATCCAGCACCCAGCGCTCTGAGACAAGCTGTGTACATTTTCCTGAACTGAAAACAGGCACATTTATCTGCATTCTTCTTTATCGGTTCTACGTACAACAGGAAATGGGCAAAACGTAACGTGCTAGGACTACATTCCTTTTCAGCAAGTTTGGCCTTGAGGCTGCCTGTAGATTTTGCATGGCTTTCAAGATGACACACCGCTCCAGAGAGCCAGTGTGGTATAGTAGTTAGCATGTCAAACTAAGGCCTAAGAAGCCTGGGTTCAATTCTCCATTCAGCCACGAAGCTCATTGGATGACCTTGAGCTAGTCACTGTGTCATGAACTGGCAGGACTACAGGGAGAAGGAAGAGTAGGAAGAAGTTCCTGGAGAGGAGTATAGCCGGCACTGGGAAACACCAGGACAAGCTGGGGATGGGGAAGGAGATGTTGGTGTAGGAAGTACTCAGAGGGTGATAGAGGAAGATGAGGGAACGTGGGGTCAATGCACAGGAACCAGAGCAACAGGCCCCATCACCAGAGCCAGAGGAGGCCCGTCTCCACGTACACAGTGGGCCCTGAGGCGTAGGAAGCAGCGGGTGGGGGACTCCAGGAGGCTGAGGCAAGCAAGTGTTAGAATTCCTGCTCCATGATTGCAGTCATGTGATTTTTGTCTATCACATGACGATGTGTGTTTTGACTCCACAGAGTGGGAAGTGACAGAGACAGGATGTTTGTGTTACTGTGTTCCATGTAGTGGGACTATTGTCCTTTGTTCTTTTTCTCTTTGCTGTCTGATGCTAGAGAGAGAGGGAGCCATGTTGCAGTGCTCCGTGTGTGTTTATATGTAAATAAAGTAGATTAGCCAAAATGCTGAGTTGCTGAGGTCTGTTACGCAACTGCGCATACTCTGCGGATCCCTAAGTGTGCCAGTGTCCGTTGGCATCGGTCACTGTGATGTTCGGGCTGAAGAAAGCTTTTGAAGCTCCTGAACGATTGACCAGGAGGGAGGGAACATGCCAGTCGGACATGTGTCTCTACCAGGGTCCTACTCGTGTGTAGGCCGAGCTCTTGACAGCAAGTGCCCACAGCCCAGCTCCCTAGCTGGCCAGGTGGGGTTCACTAGCTCTGGGAGGAGGTATGTGATTCCTCAGCTGGAGGAGGCTGGGAGCAGGTGAGAGTCCCATGCCTCATCACGCCCAGATGCTGCAGTCAACAGATATAGTATAAAAGGGCAGCAGAGATACAGTGCTGCATCTACTCAGCTGTTCATGTTGAGACACCTAGACCTCCATGGGACTGTGCTTCAGGTTTGAAGCGGGACTGTATCTTGACTGCAGAACTTGGCTACTTGGGTTGACCCTGAACCTCATTTCCTCACCTTTGGACTTTTGCTTCTGCTTCGGATTTTGCACTTGGACTTGGCATACTGACTTGTGGCCAGGTAGGCCCGGAGATCAGGACACACCGTTTCTCTACTTAACTTACCTCACAGGGTTGTTTTGCAGATAAAACAGGGAAGAAAGAGGGATGTAAATGATATTAATAAAATGTTATAGGAAGTCCCCCAACACTATCATACGCTTTCTTACTTGATATGGTTGAACCAATCAGATTGCCCTTTTCTGGCATTTTAGAGAAAAAGGCATGGAGACTTGTCTATTTGTATTGCAGCTTTCCCATATTCTGGTTTTTAACAGGATTTAGAGCTTAAACCTAGACAGCATCTTAAAAAGCAGAGACATCACCTTGCCGACAAAGGTCCGTATAGTTAAAGCTATAGTGTTCCCAGTAGTGATGTATGGAAGTGAGAGCTGGACCATAAAGAAGGCTGATCGCCGAAGAATTGATGCTTTTGAATTCTGGTGCTGGAGGAGACTCTTAAGAGTCCCATGGACTGCAAGAAGATCAAACCCATCCATCCTTAAGGAAATCAGCCCTGAGTGCTCACAGGAAGGACAGATCCTGAAGCTGAGGCTCCAATACTTTGCCCTCCTCATGAGAAGAGAAGACTCCCTGGAAAAGACCCTGATGTTGGGAAAGATGCAGGGCACAAGGAGAAGGGGACGATGGAGGACGAGATGGTTGGACAGTGTTCTCGAAGCTACAAACATGAATCTGACCAAACTGCGGGTGGCAGTGGAAGACAGGAGTGCCTGGCGTGCTCTGGTCCATGGGGTCACGAAGAGTCGGACACGACTGAACGACTAAACAACAACAACAAAGTCATTTAGTCGTGTCTGACTCTTTGTGACCCCATGGACCAGAGCACGCCAGGCACTCCTGTCTTCCACTGCCACCCACAGTTTGGTCAGATTCATGTTTGTAGCTTCGAGAACACTGTCCAACCATCTCGTCCTCTGTCGTCCCCTTCTCCTTGTGCCCTCCATCTTTCCCAACATCAGGGTCTTTTCCAGGGAGTCTTCTCTTCTCATGAGGTGGCCAAAGTACTGGAGCCTCAGCTTCATGATCTGTCCCTCCAGTGAACACTCAGGGCTGACCTCCTTAAGAATGGATGGGTTTGATCTTCTTGCAGTCCATGGGACTCTCAAGAGTTTCCTCCAGCACCATAATTCAAAAGCGTCAATTCTTCGGCGATCGGCCTTCTTTATGGTCCAGCTCTCACTTCCATACATCACTACTGGGAAAACCATAGCTTTTACTATACGGACCTTTGTTGGCAAGGTGATGTCTCTACTTTTTAAAATGCTGTCTAGGACTAAACGACTAAACAACAACAAAGAGCTTAATTGCCTGTTATTGTACTCTGTTCTTGTAAGATGCAGCCGCTCAAGGCATGACATGAAGCTGAATGTGATGCTAAATTTGCCTTGGTCCCTAGTCCCTAGATTTAAAGTTTGTTGAAGTTTACTTGAAAGCGCCACGCCTGTGGGACTCCAACATGCGCTCAGCAATGTATGCACAATCAGCACCATCAGATCCAATCCAAGATTGTTCCAATCTTGCTGGCCTTTGATGTTTCTTGCTCCCTTTACATTGACAAATTACATGCTCTGTCAACACAGTAGGAATGCTGTCATCACTGTGCGGTTGATTTGATCAGCGAGCTCGGTTTTATTTGCTGCAGATGTCATGTTGAAAAACATCATCTGCTTATTAGAATCCTTTCCTTAATTTCAAACCTGAATGCATGAAATTAATAAACAAATACTTGGAAACCAAGTGCTTCGGAATAAAGATTGCAGGCAATAGATATGACTAAAGCTGTTCGGAAACAATGTTCTCGATTATCAGTAGCTTATCAGCAGGCAAAACACTTCATGAGTCTACTGGCAGCAAACTAACCTCCATCCTTCAGGGCTGAGCTGTAAGCAGCAAAGGGGATTCAGAGTCAGGAGGTCCCAGTCCAAACAGGAAGACATTTTATAGCACTTCCTGGGTAGATGAGATCAATCCAAAGCCTAAGAGTACTTGCCTGCCTAGAAAGATGCTCCAAACTGCCATTCAGATAGCTCCTGAACAACATCAGTGCATCACAGAATTGGAAGAAGACGTTTAGATTTTGAGATTGCTTGTCTTTTTTGGAAATGTAGGCCTGGAGCTGAAGAAAAACAGCACCAAGAATTATGTGCGAACTGAAGTCAAAGCTTTGGTTGCCATTTTTACTGCAGTGACTCCCTTCTGCTGAAGAGGAAAGTCATTGTTCAACGACTGAACCGTGGTCAGCAACCTTTTTCAGCCATGGGCCGGTCCACCGTGGTGGACATGTGGTGGGCCGGACTATATTTTGAAGGGGGGGAGGACAAATTTCTATGCCCCACAAATAACCCAGAGATGCATTTTAAATAAAAGGACACATTCTACTCATGTAAAAACACACTGATTCCCAGACCGTCCATGGGCCGGATTGAGAAGGCGATTGGGCCGCATCCGCCCCCCCCCCCACGAGCCTTAGGTTGCCTACCACTGGTTGCCTCTCCAACAGCAGAGGCAGCAGTTAAGAGGCTTAACACTTCAGCAGAATCAGCACACATATGTCCCTCCACGTTCATTACTACCTTGGTTCACATAAGCAAGTACAAAAGTATTTTTTTTGCAAAGGCATTTTATGTCAGATTGCCTGGCTCAGCATTCCATGCATCTGTGATGCCATTACAGTGGTACCTGAGAGCCAGTGTGGTGTAGTGGTTAAGAGCGGTAGTCTCACAATCTGGTGAACCGGGTTCGCATCCCCGCTCCTCCATATGCAGCTGCTGGGTGAATTTGGGCTAGTCATACGTCTCTGAAGTCTCTCAGCCCCACTCACCTCACAGAGTGTTTGCTGTGGGGGAGGAAGGGAAAGGAGAATGTTAGCCGCTTTGAGACTCCTTAGGGTAGTGATAAAGCAGGATATCAAATCCAAACTCCTCCTCCTCCTCCTCCTCCTCCCCCTCCTCCTCCTCCTCCTCCTCCTCCTCCTCCTCCTCCTCCTCCTTCTTCTTCTTCTTCTTCTTCTTCCATACGCTTCAGGTTACAGACTCTGCTAACCCAGAAATAGTACCTTGGGTTAAGAACTTTGCTTCAGGATGAGAACAGAAATTGTGCTCCGTTGGCACAGCAGCAGCGGGAGGCCCCATTAGCTAAAGTGGTGCTCAGGTTAAGAACAGTTTCAGGTTAACAACAGATGTCCAGAACGAATTAAGTTCTTAACCCGAGGTACCACTGTAATCTGGGGGTGGGGGTGGGAACCCCATGTCTGCTTTCAGGTGAGGGTCACACACTGCAAACAAGTTGAACAGATCCAATGATTCTATGAGCACAACAGGCACATTAGCTTTTGCACATTCCCATTTTGTCAGCCTTAATGTTCATCCACACCCATGGGCAAAGTTTGATGGAATGTAGGTGCAGTGACAGCAAATGGATAATGGCTTGTTTTTGCTTACTGGATTTTCTGTAGAAAGTAGAAATCTGGATTGAAATATATTCATATGCATATGAAATTGCTGATTATGACAGTACAAAACTTGTGTGCATGAGTGGCACCGATTCCACAATAGACTCCCATCTGAAAGCTCCCTAATTTAGGCTCTAGAAAATCAGACATGTCTCATGGTTTTGCATGTTAAGTGTGGCTAACCCAGATACTGTTGTCATTTGCTTGCCATGCTGATGGCAAAACCTTGCAATGAAAAATGACCTAGAGGTTTGTAAATTTCAAGTTGCTGTGATTATGTGACCTGACCTTGTAGCATAGCAGTGGTATTAGTACAATTAATAATAATAAATGGCAGAATCTATGCCTTTGGTTTCTTCTATTAATGTAGTTCCCTTTCATTGATTTCCAGCTGGACAGGAAGTTAACAGTTCTGTTCCAGTGGTGAAGCATTACATTTCATTGACATCTTGATTGAATGAAACAGTCCATTCATAGACTTGCTGTTATCTCTGCAGAAACTGCTTAATTGCAACAGGAAATGAAGGCAGTCCTCTCTCTCTCTCTTTCTCTAATGTTGCACTTAATTTTCATAATGCTTCCTTGGTTAGATGTTGGAAGAAAATAATGGAGCCTTTATATTTAGCTCAGCTAGTATTGTGGCATTTTAGATTTTTGTCCCGTGGACTGTGCATTTAAAATAATCCGTTAGATGCTGTATGCACATATAAGGATTAGAGGATATGCAAAGCTTAGAAAGCAAAATAGATCCATCTTTTAAGGGCTGTCAGTATAAAATACACTCACTGCGTTTACATTTAGCATTACATGAACAGCTTTAGCCTCCCCCTCCCCCGCCTAGCCTTATGCACTTATCGCCTCTGCCCTGGCATGTCCATGAGGAGAAAATCAAAAGCTTCCACTTAGATTAAGTGCAGTTTAGAGTGCCATTATAGAATCATAGAATTGTAAAGTTGGAAGTGACCCCAAGGGTGATCCAGTCCAACCCCCTGCAATGCCGGGATCCAAACCCTCAAATTTGCTTAGAGAAAGCAAGTCAGATTTATAATACAGTACAGTGGTACCTCGGGTTAAGTACTTAATTCGTTCCGGAGGTCCGTTCTTAACCTGAAACTGTACTTAACCTGAAGCACCACTTTAGCTAATGGGGCCTCCCGCTGTCGCCGCACTGCCGGAGCATGATTTCTGTTCTCATCCTGAAGCAAAGTTCTTAACCTGAAGCACTATTTCTGGGTTAGCGGAGTCTGTAACCTGAAGTCTATGTAACCTGAGGTACCACTGTATATGGTTTGAAGCTGTCTTGTTTTCACTAACCACAGTTTTAACAACCTGGTAGCTGCTATTAATCTAAAACAGAGGCAAAAACTTCTGAACTTCTCAGGGCCATGTAAGAAAAGGGAGAGGTGGCACAGGAGCCAAACAAATGTGACACTAGATGGCGACAGTGAGCTATGCAAATTTCAATGTATTTTTCAAAACATTTTTTAAAAAGCATTTTCACAGTGTTTTTTATATGTGTGTAGATTCCACCACGGCCTTTCATATAGCGTGGACTTACACCATGTAGGGCTTTATATGTCACAACCAGCACTTTGACTTGTACCTGGAAACAGACCAGTAGCAGATGAGTGACAACAAGCCATTAAATCTAGTCATGGGAAGGGAAACCAGGTTTATTTAGAAGCCGGCTCCATAGTGCCCAATGGGAGTTTTCCCCTAACAAAACAACACAGTGGGACTTCTAAGAAAACATGCCTAGGATTGCACAACACAATGAGATCAATTGCAGGAGAGATTCTCTGCAGCCCATCTGCTGCATATGTAAGAGAAATAGCACATCTATTGGGATTAGAAAAAATAAAGGTATGTGTGTGCCAACTTCCCTGCCCACCAGAAGTCTTTGTAAACCCTGATACCTTCTGGAGATTTTCATCCTCCTACCTTCACCACTGCACAGAGCCCTTGTATAATCTTTTATTCCGTTTGTATGACTGGAAAGGAAAACAAGCTAAAAGCCTTGACAAGGCAGCATGGAACCAACATAGCAATGGGCTAATTATATGTAAGAATGGGGCTTTCTAAGCAGTAGGGCTGAATCCAAAGCAAAGGGCAGAACTTGGAGAATCCCAAGTGAGCGGAAAGGTGGGGTTGGAGACACAGAAGAAACACTAGGATTTGCGGAGGAGGAGACAGATGTCAGATGCGGGCAGTGAACATAAAGCACGGTGGAAAGAGAGTAATGTAAACATGAACCCTTCTTCTTCTTCTTCTTCTTCTTCTTCTTCTTCTTCTTCTTCTTCAAGAAAACTCTTTCAAGTCTCTTGGCCATTTACATTTTTTTTTTTTAAAAAAAGGAGGGGAGGCGAGTCCATACCTTCCAACATTTCTCTGATGAAAATAGGGATGTCCTATTCAATAACAATAACAACAACATCTGACTGGGTTGACCCCCCAGCGACTCTGGGCAACTTCCAACGTATATAAAAAAACATAATAAATCATTAAACACTAAAAAAACCAAAAAAACTTCCACATACAGGGCTGCCTCCAGATGTCATCTAAAGGTTGAATAACTGGTCTTGAGATGTTGCCAGCAAAAGCTAGTCCCTTAGGGCATATGGGGCCCTGTCCCACCAAACTCAGCCTTCCCGCTGTCCCCCACCTCACTTTCTTACTTAAAGCCAATCCAGGGGATGGCATGGGCTCTACTGCCCAGTGGCGTAGCGTGGGGGTGCAGGGGGGGCCGGCCGCACCGGGCGCAACATCTGGGGGGGGGGCGCTCGCACTCGCAGCTCTCTGCCCCTACCTGGCTCACTCACTCTCTCTCACTGCAGTGCTGGATGTACGAATCCGATCCGAGCCGCCGGGTCGCCGCCAACTGTGGAGGGGAGGGTGCCAGGCGTGCGGTGCGGTGCGGAGAGAGAGAGAGGGACTATCTGGGGGAGGGACAGTGCAGCGGGGGGGGGGCGCAAATTACTTGCCTTGCCCCGGGTGCTGACAACCCACGCTACGCCACTGCTACTGCCTTCTGCCCTACTGGTCCTAGTGCTTTTTTTCTGTGGGTACTCAAGGCTATGTAGTACCAGCACCCTTTTTTCTCTAGAAGAAAAGCCCTGGCTGGTCCCAACAGGCACCAGCCATTGCTGAAAGCTGCCTAATCTCTATACAGTGGTACCTCGGGTTACAGACTCTTCAGGTTACAGACTCTGCTAACCCAGAAATAGTGCCTCGGGTCAAGAACGTTCCTTCAAGATGAGAACAGAAATTGTGCTCTGGCGGTGCGGTGGCATCGGGAGGCCCCAGTAGCTAAAGTGGTGCTTCAGGTTAAGAACCGTTTCAGGTTAAGAACAGACCTCCAGAACGAATTAAGTACTTAACCCGAGGTACCACTGTAGAGTGGAGACACGCTTTTCATCCAAGGATCAAGCATCTGCAGGGCCACATATTAATGGTCAGCAGAGTCATTTGGAGCCACATCAAACTTTTTTGGGGGGGCTCCTTCATTGAAAATTTGTGGGTGCCTGGACCCCCACGGCCACACATAGATGGCACCTGTGATACACCCATACAATGTGATAAGCTCTCAGACATAGGGGGATTAATTGGTATGCAATACAGTCGTACCTCGGAAGTCGAACGGACTTCCAAAATGTTCGAGAACCAAGGCCCGGCTTCCGATTGGCTGCAGGAAGGTCCTGCAGCCAATCAGAAGCCAAGACGGATGTTTGGGTTCCAAAGAAGGCTCGCAAACTGGAACACTTCCGGGTTTGTGGCATTTGGGAGCCAAAACGTTTGTCTCGCAAGGCGTTCGACTTCCGAGGTACGACTGTACTATCAAAATGCGGGCCACACAAAAGTGGGGTGATCCTATGGAATTCCACCCTATACATTTAAAGCAATTTCAAAGTGTTCTCTTTCCTTCAAAGAATTCTGGGCACTGTGGTTTACCCATCACAGAGTAATAACTCCAAGCAATCCTTTATAAACTACACTGCCCAGAATTCTTTGAGGTAAAGACTGTGTTTCAAATGTGCTTTAAAAGTATAAGTGTGTACTTTCCAATTGAACGTATAGAATAAGAGACCAAGAAGAACGTGTGTTTAAAGAAGATTGGAAAACATTCATTAAATATATGGAAAATAACTGTACACAGCTGCAAACGCTGGCAGCATTCAGATAAATTCAACAGTGAATAATTTTTGATGGATGTAAAGTGGAAAATTGATTTGAATAGCTATAGTAAAATATGGAGGGATGTATGATATGTAAAATGAACCATGGAAAGAGAAGAAGGGAATTCATTGGATATTTTAAAGTTTGTCAAATGTTTATTTGTAATTGTAAAACAGAAAATAAAAAAAAAAATATTAAAAAATTAAGGTATTAGTGTGGATGTAGCCTAAGTCCAGTGCTATACAATTTTACACTGTCCACACAAAGATAGGTCAAAGGAATTTAGCTGTTCCACATAAAAAAACAGACCAGATTCTTTGCGACAGTTTTTTAAAAATTTATTTAAGTATTGTGACAATAGACATTGTCAATATTAGAGTAATGTAACTGTCACACACACACAAAAATCAGGAAGTTTTTGCTCACTTTTCATTTGAGGCAGGGGTACCACTTTTGTTAAAGTGAGAGAGCCTTTAACAGTAACTTTTGCTATTCCATTTGTGCAAACCAAATATGAAGCTAAACCTTGGCACTTACTTTAAAGCACATATAAAACATCAAAAGGAATAACACTGTGCAGTTAATGACATTTTTTTCCTGCCTTCAAAGAGAATGCCACATTAACAGCAAGTGCTTCAACACCAGTAAACTCTTCATTCAGAGAAAGTTAGATGTATCCAACTCCCACTGAATTCCTGGATTTCTGGTGCATAGTTACTCAGGGCACTTCTCTGCTATAGTCAGGTGGGATCCAATTACATACCAGCAAATTCAGGGTGCACAATTATAGAGGATTAGGAGATGCTGCATATCGGGCCCAATTTTCCCCAAAATTGGACTTTTGTGGACTTTTGTTTATGTATGCCACAGCCGCCACAAGAACCCTACTAGCCCCAAAATGGAAAATACAAGATATACCAACCATCCAGGAGTGGCAGGTGAAGATGACAGATTTTGCGGAACTTGCCAAATTGACAGGGAGGATCCGGGACCAAGAGGACCAGACATACAAGAACAATTGGAGTAAATTCATTGAATACTTAAAGGAGAAGCATAAAAACTTAAAGACACTAGCAGGCCTGTAATAATACCTTCAATGTAAAATAGTAGAGATATAAGGATAATATACGTGATAAGAATGTGATAAATATACCAACTGAAGGGAGGGAGGGAAGTCGAGACTCGGCAGAGTCAAAGGGAATATATTGTGATGGTACGGATTGTTGGAAAAAGAATACTTAAAGAAAACAAAAAAATATATATTTAAAAAACCAAAATTGGACTTTTGTGGTGGGGAAAATGCTGGGGGACATTACCGGAAAGTGTGGGACAACATTGGCTTGGTTGCAATATTCTCTAACCATGGGTAGGCAAACTAAGGCCCAGGGGCCGGATCTGGCCCAATCGCCTTCTAAATCCAGCCCGCGGACTGTCCGGGAATCAGCGTGTTTTTACATGAGTAGAATGTGTCCTTTTATTTAACATGCATCTCTGGGTTATTTGTGGGGCCTGCCTGGTGTTTTTACATGTGCAGAATGTGTGCTTTTATTTAAAATGCATCTCTGGGTTTTTTGTGGGGCATAGGAATTCGTTCATTTCTCCCCAAAAAATCTAGTCCGGCCCCCCACAAGGTCTGAGGGACAGTGGACCAGCCCTCTGCTGAAAAAGTTTGCTGACCACTAACCGCCCCACAAACAGAATGAATGTTTATTAAATAGCCAAGAACATCTGAGCTTCCTGCTAACAAATCTGGATCAATGTTCAATAAGCAGGTCATCTCAAAGTGCCCTCAGACACAATTCTCACCATGTTCAGTGGTGCTTACTGCCCCTAGTGCATTTAGAACTGCAGCCTTACAATGCAATCCTATATATGTCTACTCAGAATTAAGTCCTATTGAGTTCTGTGGGGCCTGCTCCCTGGTAAATGAGCATAGGGCTACAGCCTGCAGACTCCACATGTAATTTATAATCAGATTAAGAATTTGTCCTCCTCCTGCAGACTGGTCAATGTAGGATTGTAGATGAATGAGATCAATTTTTAAAAATGCACTATTTCCTGGGCAGATGTATTTTATCTGCTCTCAAATCAATATCTGGGGTTCTGCCAACAACATTTTTAAAAGGTTTATATGAACTTAAATTGATAGATGTGTAGAGAGATATTTCATTTCCATTGACATTATGCTATGCTTTCTATTCACCTACCTACCTCCTATTACAGTATAAACTTTCCTTTGGTATCAACAGACATGGTGACAGAAATACTGGATATACTTATTAAGCCTCGGATTTATGCAGATCATACTTTGATTATGTTAACAACAGCAACTGGTTCAATAAGGTAATTGAAGAATTGGCATTTATGTTGTTATTGGAAAGAAAATAGGGTTATAAATGCAATTAAGAGAGAGCCGTAGTGAAGGGAGAGGGGAACGGTTAATCATTAATATTATCTACACATAGTAAATTCCGGCACTCTGCTAGGATGGTTACACAAGCTCAAACCCAAAAATGCAGTTATTTGCAAAGTCTAAATCAGACAGGTCAGGAGGCCGTTTCCTGTCTAACCAGCTATCTGAAACTGCTGATGTTAGTTACAGGTCAGAAGGTCGTTTCCTGCCTAGCCAAAAACTGCTGTCAACTAAAAACCACTAGCAAGATGTTTCCTGCTTTGCTTCTGCTTTAAGTAATGCAAGATAAGAAGAGATACGAAGGGAATGCTTAGCTAGCAAAAGAATACACGTGTACAAGGAGGTGGGAGGGGGTGCTTACTGAGCAGAGAAAATGCTTAACCAGCAGAAGAAGTGCTTAGCTAGCAGCCTTAGCCAGCAAATATAGATGTGCCATATAAGGAATAAGTTGGAAACTTGCCAGCTGATTGGGGAAGTTTTGGGGGGAGGTCTGGGAGGTGGGTAAATACTCTAAAGTATAAGAAGGCTTGCAGATGCGTATTGCTGGACAGTCAGATTTCAGAAACTATATTCTGCTGACTGTCTCTGTGCACAGATTTGCAATAAAACTCTTTTCTCCAAAGAAGAAACTTTCCTGGAATTTTTTTATTCTCTTCTCGGTCCTGGGGACGCGGGTAAGCAATTCTCTGGCAAAGTAAAGGGCATAAGCCTACAGCTTGGTGCATTGGCCGGGAATTGCCCCACCCCAAGGGGGCCGGGAAGAGCCAGGCTCGACCAGGTGAACAGCTCGGACCGGAGTTTGCAGGCTTCAGCGCGCACCCTACTGATTCGTGGGGGAAACCGGCCACACCGCTCCTGAGTAGGGACCTCGGTCGAGGGAGGAAAGAGGACTGGCCAGGAGGGAATCCGCAGCGGAAAACGGTAAGCCCAAGGGACAGGGCGTGGGCCCCAAGGAAAAGGGGGGCGAGGTCTGATCAAGCCTCACCTGGTTGTGCAGAGGGCCGCCAGTAAGGTTGGGTACAAGGGAAACAGAGGGGAGAACTGGCCGATTGCAGTAGTTTGCCGCCAGTAAGGTTGGGTACAAGGGAAACAGAGGGGAGAACTGGCCGATTGCAGTAGTTTGCCGCCAGTAAGGTTGGGTAAAAGGGAAACAGAGGGGAAGTTGTATTGGTGTGTTTTGTGTGTTGCATGTTGAAATTATAATGGTGTGATTTGTATGTTATATGTTGCATGTCAGATACTCCAGTGACTGAATTGTTGTCAAGTGTGGGTCGGGGCCTAGCGTTCCCCTTGGCCGAGCGATTGCAGGGTTGTGCGTTTTCTGCCAGGGCGACCTCGTGCAGACCACAATCTGTATCGTGTGAACTGTGAAAGAATTTACAGCCCAGTCAGGTGCGGAGTATCTGAAAAGAAAAAAAAAAAAAAAAAAAAAAAAAAAAAAATGGGGTCTGGGGCAAGCCAATGTAGTCCTCTGGAATGTTTTTTAAAGAACTGGAAAGCGGCCACAAAGCATGATGATTGGGGAATCAGATTGCGAAAACAGAGAATGAGGACATTATGTGAAGTTGACTGGCCCGCACAAACTAATTGGCCGTCAGGAGGAAGCTTTGATTTGCAACTAATCAGCCCATTATACCAGAACATATTGAATGTCCACCCCGACCAAATCCCTTACATTTCTACTTGGAAAACCAATGTAGAAAAGAATCCACCGTGGTTGAAAGCCTGCCAAGGCGACGCCCCACGAAATACAATTTGTACAGTTCGACCGGCAGGGAAGGCAGAAAAGCCCCCGGTGATACCAGACCCAGAAGATGAGGAGGGGGGAATCATCAAACCGCCACCACCCTATGCTCCACCAACTGCCCCTCTAGCAATTCCCCCAGGCCCAGGTCCCCAAGCACCGGGAGGAGCTAGCCCCCAGCCTGAACCCCCCAAGGCTGATGAATCAGAAGAGGAAGAAGAGGATGATGAGGAATTTGTAAAGGGATTGGTTGAGTTAGCAAAGAAGGGAAGAGAGTGGACTCAGTATCAGTCTTTGAGATTGCAACAGTATGTACAACCCTATGCGGAAAAAGTGGATGTTAGCCCCCACGTGTTGGCTGCAGCAGGATGCTCCTCAACACAAGGGAAGAAATGGCAGAAGGAATGGATAGAAGCAGCAACCAGGGCAGCCTTCCATAAGTCCCATGAGGCACAGAAAAAGGGTGGGGTCGGAGTAATGCCCCTCCGAAGGGTTTATGACCCACCGGGACCTCCAGGGCCTGGTGGGGCGGAGGCACCACGGACCTACACGGTCCAGCATATACCCTTTTCAAGTGCAGATGTTTGTAATTGGAGAAATCAAAATCCTTCCTTTGAGGAGAATCCAGCTAAAATTATAAAATTGTTTGAAGGGATTTTTAAAACCTATAATCCCACTTTTGATGATGTGCAGTATTTGATGGATGCGCTGCTAACCACAGAAGAAACTAGGCGAATCCATGTTGAAGCTCGAGTACACATGAGAGCACAGGGAACACCGGATCCAGACATTATAACAGGATACCCTGATAGTACCCCGAATTGGAATTATCAGACTGCTGATGGCCAGAAAACCCTCACTACCTACCGCCAGAACGTATTAAATGGTATGAGAAGGGCAGCCAGGAAACCCACCAACTTTGTGAAGGTCAGAGAGGTAGTGCAGGGGAATGAAGAGGCCCCAGGGGCTTACCTGGAACGCCTGAAGGAAGCCTACCGTCAGTATACTCCTGTAGACCCAGATGAGGCTGCCAACGCCCTTATTGTAAAGGCTGCTTTTGTAGCTCAGGCAGCGCCCGATGTCCGCCGAAAAATTCAAAAACACGAGGGGTTCATGGGCCACACCCTTGAGTGGATGTTAGAACTGGCTCAAACCACTTACAATCAGAGGGAAGAAGAGGAACAAAAGAAAAAGGAGAAGTATCAAGCAAAGAAGTTGATGGCATTACAGGCCACCGCACCCATCCCTCAGAAAAGAGGAAGTGCCCGGGGAGGAGGGCAAGGCCGCCTGGGGAGGAATCAATGCGCCATCTGCCGGCAGGAAGGGCACTGGAAAGGAGAATGCCCACAGGCCCACTTAGGAGGGAGAGAACGAGGAGAACGAGCCCCAGGCCCAACCCCCAGGGGACCTGGACAGGAACTGAGACCTTGGTCATCGACAAATGCCAGCAGGGGTAGAGGACGTGGACAGGGACCTCCCTGGTACCCTCAGCCCAAAGGCAGCCCGGCATGATGAGCCTGAGAGAGGAGGAAGAATACTAGGACAGACCGGGCCCAGCTGCTTTAGGTTCCCGTGAGCCCATGGTCAAAATACAAACAGGGAACCAAACTATCCCCTTTATGGTTGACACAGGAGCCGCCCACTCTGTTTTGCCAGTACCAGTGTCCAAGCCCACCAAGCAAACAATTAACATAATAGGAGCTACAGGCAAATCACAAAGAGCCCCATTCCTGCAATCTGTTGTCTGTCGCCTGGGTGGCCAAGTAGTCCAACACAAGTTTTTATATATACCAGAGTGTCCCATCCCATTATTGGGCCGAGACCTGCTATCAAAATTGCAAGCCCAGATTTCCTTTCAACCGACAGGAGAAGTGACAATGACTACAGGGCAAACAGGAGAGCTTTCCTTAGAAGTACCCTTAAGGGAACACTGGCGCTTAATGATGGTAAAAGAAGAGGAGGGGATTATTCCAGAAGACCTCCTGCAAAAGGTAAACCCTGGTGTATGGGCAGAAGGCAACCCGCCCGGAATGGCAAAAAACATCCCACCTATAATAGTCAAGCCCAAACCATTCGCCAACCCTGTGGCTGTGAACCAGTACCCTATCCCCCGGCGAGCTGCAGAAGGAGTATGGGTACATTTGGAACGGTTACTTCGCCATGGCATCCTGAGGCAGTGTCAATCTCAGTGGAACACCCCACTCTTGCCGGTGAAGAAGGAAGATAACTCGTATCGTCCGGTCCAAGACCTCCGATTGGTCAACCAAGCCGTGGAAACCCTCCACCCCAATGTGCCCAATCCTTACACACTGTTGAGTTTAATACCTCCTACTGCCTGCTATTTCACGGTACTGGACTTGAAGGATGCATTCTTCTGCTGCCGTCTGGCAGAGGAAAGTCAGCCCCTGTTTGCATTTCAATGGATGGATCCAGGAACAGGCACCAAGGTGCAATATACGTGGACGAGGCTTCCACAAGGTTTCAAGAATTCTCCAACCCTTTTTGGGGTAGCATTGGCCTCGGACCTGTCTAGCTTCCCCACCAGCCCACACAGGGTCTTGTTACAGTACGTGGATGACCTTCTTTTGGCCTGCTCAGACGAGGACACGTGTATGAAAGCCACCAAGGATTTGTTGAATCACTTGGCTGAAGCAGGATACCGGGTATCTAAGAAGAAGGCCCAAATATGCCTACCCACTGTAAATTACCTTGGATTTGATATATCCCATCAGCAACGGACCCTTAGAGAAGAAAGGAAGCAAGCCATTATCCAGATTCCAGAGCCAAAGAATCGCAGAGAACTTCGTGGTTTCTTGGGCTCGGCAGGATTCTGTAGAATATGGATCCCTGACTTCAGCACAATTGCCAAGCCTCTGCACGAGTCAACCAGAGGAACTGAAAAGGACCCCTTTGTGTGGGGAGAGGAGCAACGGCAGGCCTTCAAGGATCTGAAAAGGGCATTGCAGCAAGCACCAGCGCTGGGTATCCCAAATCCTGAGAAGCCTTTCTCCCTGTTTGTGGATGAAGACCAGGGAACAGCAAAGGGAGTGCTATGCCAAAAATTGGGAAGCTGGCAGCAGCCCGTGGCATACCTATCTGAGCGCCTGTCGCCTACAGAACAAGGCTTACCGCCGTGCATGAGAGCAGTTGTGGCAGTAGCCACCCTACTGAACAAAGCAGACAAATTTACTTTTGGCCAAGACACTGTTTGTGTGACTCCGCATGCAGTCCCAGCACTGCTTGACATGAAGGGTACCTATTTCCTCTCCCAAGCGAAGATGAGGAAGTGTCAGATGTTATTGTTGCACCCACGTTTGAAGTTCCAGGTCACCACCGCCCTCAACCCAGCTACCCTGTTGCCGGTAGGAGAAGGTGAGGAGCAGACGCACGACTGCATTGAAGTAATGGACGAAGTATATTCCAGCAGGCCTGATCTCAAAGACAAAGCAGACCCCCACTGGCTTTCATGGTTTGTGGATGGAAGCAGCTTTGTCGAGGCTGGGCAGCGAAAAGCAGGCTATGCAGTGGTAGCCCTGGACGACCAGGTGGTCGAAGCAAAGTCACTCCCGCCTGGAACATCGGCCCAGCTGGCAGAACTAACTGCGCTTACCAGAGCCCTGAGCCTGGCAAAGGGACAGAAGATAAACATCTATACTGATTCTAAGTATGCATTCCTGACCTTACACGCCCACGGAGCCTTATGGAAAGAGAGAGGTTTGCTTACCTCCAGAGGAAACCAGGTGGCCCACCCACAAGCTTTGTTGAACCTTCTGGATGCTGTATGGGAGCCTGAAGCGGTAGCGGTTATCCATTGTTATGGACACACAACTGGACCAGGGGAAGTGGCCAGAGGAAATCGATTGGCAGACAAAGTGGCCAAGGAAGCAGCTCGGGAACTAGCCCCCATCCCGGTTATCGGAGCACTAGTCCCAGAAGAGATTTTAAGCACCGCTGACAAGCCAGCTTATACCAAGCAGGAAAAGGACACTGCAGACGCCCAGGAACTGACATTGACCAAAGAAGGATGGTACCTTACCCCTGATGACAGGATATGGATTCCAGAGTCTCTTTCGCGGCAAATAATTCAGAGGTACCATGATTCAACCCACATAGGACCCGATGCTACAACCAAGCAGCTGGAAAAATGCTTCTATATAGCCCACCTCTACCAACTGGCAGCCCAGATTTCCAGGAAATGCCTGCTGTGTCAGAAGAATAATCCCAGAGCCGGACCACTGGCTCCCCCAGGGATTCAGCACAGTGGAACGGCACCTATGGAAGATCTTGTCGTGGACTTTACTGAATTACCCCGTTGTGGACTGCACCGCTACCTGCTGGTAGCAGTGTGCACCTACACCGGATGGGTCGAAGCATGGCCCACAAAGACTGAAAAGGCATTTGAAGTAACCAGGTGCCTGCTTAGGGAAATCATCCCTCGCTATGGATTGCCAAGGTCCATAGGATCTGATAATGGACCAGCATTTGTTCATGCAGTCCTACAGGGGCTGGCAAAAGCGCTCCAGATCAACTGGAAGCTGCATACTGCTTATAGACCCCAGAGTTCTGGAAAAGTAGAGAGAATGAACAGAACTCTAAAGAATCAGCTGTCCAAGCTGACACAGGAAACCGGGTCTAATTGGGTGGCCATGTTGCCCTTGGCATTACTCAGGGTCCGCAGTCTTCCGTCAAAACGGACCCACTTGTCATCTTTTGAAGTTCTGTTTGGGAGACCAGTCCCATATGTTAGAATGTTAAATCCGTATGTTAGCCAAGATGTGCAACTGAATAATTATGTACAGTCACTCTCCCGAGTTCTTTCTTATCTCAACAGGTGGACCCAGGCTCGCACCCCATGTGTGTTGACTGAACCGTTCCATCAGTTCGAGCCAGGTGATGAAGTGTGGGTGAAAGACTGGCAGCGAGCCCCCCTACAGCCCTGCTGGAGGGGACCATACACCGTGCTACTCTCTACTCCTACTGCTGTGAAGGTTGCCGGCATCACCCCGTGGGTCCACCATACTCGAGTGAAGAAAGCCATCTCGGATTGGACAGTAACACCAGATCCAGAGAACTCCCTTCGGCTGACCATCTCCAGACGCCTGGCAGACGACCGCTCTGCTGATATCACACCGGAAGCTGATATCTCAACGCACAGCTGAAGAATTGGATGGGAGGGGCGCCCGCGGGCAGCGTCCCCAACTCCGTGCCAGGACTAACCCAGGAAGCTCACCAGGACATTTAATATTTCCATAGGGACTTTCTCTTTTCTTTTTGTTATCTGCTTTATTGCAATGCTTGCAGCAAATGATGCAAAGACTCCTGTCACGGAAGCTAGGACCCACAGTCATCGCTGTGATGAGGGAGTATAGGCCCATACCCCAGAACGAACCTAAGTATTAGGTTGTTCAGAAGAAGAGGAGGGAGTGAAGGGAGAGGGGAACGGTTAATCATTAATATTATCTACACATAGTAAATTCCGGCACTCTGCTAGGATGGTTACACAAGCTCAAACCCAAAAATGCAGTTATTTGCAAAGTCTAAATCAGACAGGTCAGGAGGCCGTTTCCTGTCTAACCAGCTATCTGAAACTGCTGATGTTAGTTACAGGTCAGAAGGTCGTTTCCTGCCTAGCCAAAAACTGCTGTCAACTAAAAACCACTAGCAAGATGTTTCCTGCTTTGCTTCTGCTTTAAGTAATGCAAGATAAGAAGAGATACGAAGGGAATGCTTAGCTAGCAAAAGAATACACGTGTACAAGGAGGTGGGAGGGGGTGCTTACTGAGCAGAGAAAATGCTTAACCAGCAGAAGAAGTGCTTAGCTAGCAGCCTTAGCCAGCAAATATAGATGTGCCATATAAGGAATAAGTTGGAAACTTGCCAGCTGATTGGGGAAGTTTTGGGGGGAGGTCTGGGAGGTGGGTAAATACTCTAAAGTATAAGAAGGCTTGCAGATGCGTATTGCTGGACAGTCAGATTTCAGAAACTATATTCTGCTGACTGTCTCTGTGCACAGATTTGCAATAAAACTCTTTTCTCCAAAGAAGAAACTTTCCTGGAATTTTTTTATTCTCTTCTCGGTCCTGGGGACGCGGGTAAGCAATTCTCTGGCAAAGTAAAGGGCATAAGCCTACAGTAGGAGTAATTTATCTGTGACCTCAGCAATGGCAATGGGAACTAAGTGGGAGGGCTTAGAAAAATCACTAATTAGGATAAACTTTTTGGTCTGCATACCTGATTGTCATGAAACTGGCCTCCAAACCAGAGGACGAAGGTGAGCATTTGAGGTTGAGAATGTGCCTGAACCCAGCTCCTCACCTGAGTCTGAGGCTGGTGGTCAGAAACTGGAGCCCACATAAACTAACAGAGATGGTGAGGGCCCTCAGCTGTCTCTCCCCCTGAGGAATCATGTCTCCTGCAGTTCCGCAGTTCCACAACTGCTCAACAGTGCAGGGGGCCTACCAGACAGGAGACCAGGCACCAGGAGAAGCATCTGTCTTCAGACCAGGAATGGCCCTTTAAGAATCTACATTCTTCAAGCAACCAACTGATGCTTAGGAGGGGTAAACTGGAGGCAGGGCTTAATCAAGTTCACAAGGAGAAAGGTGCTTGCTAGGACTAATCTAAAACAGTAGTGGGTGGTACGTTGCTGCTCCCCTGACAGCTAAGGGCACCTTCCAGCATCCTTTCTATTGTGCACGTATTTCATTGCCCAATTCCTGTTCCATTAATTGCAGATAATAGCTAGGTGTCCCCCCCCCCCCCGTTAACTTTTTTAAACCACTTCAAGTCAAGTCATTTTATTATGGTCAATGACCAGTATCAAAACAAAACACTTGTTTTCGGTATGTATTTGTTCTCCTCCTCCTCAATGTAAGTATCCATCTTTGTACTGAAATATTTTTTTTTATTCAAAAATTATTGTCTACAGTGACTGGCAATGGCTCTCTAGGGTTTCCGGCAGACATCTTTCCCAGCCCTATCTGGAGATGCCAAGGATTGAAACTGCAAAATGGATGCTCTTCTACTAAGCTACAGCCCTTCGTCTAACAATATTTTTTTCTATAATCGGATTTATTTACACATAAACTAACAGAACCAATTAGAAGCAAGCAGGCTGTTAAAACAGGCAGGAAAACTAACGATTCTACTTCAGTTACAGGTAGGTAGCTGTGTTGGTCTGCCGTAGTCGAAACAAAATAAAAAAAAATATATTTTTTTTAAAGTTGCTGAATTGCAACTTATTACCAAACTTAAAACCATGGAGCGACCTGGTCTGAATAGAGACATTGGATTCCCATTATACATGATAAAGCTATTTTTAGCCATCTCACCCCTTGCTTTTTCCTGTAAGACCAATTTCAGTCCTCAACAGTCAACAGGTTTACCACACCTATCAGCCAATCACCCATTCCAACCACCCTTCTGAGTAATACCCCTCCCCACCCTCCCACTATATATAAGGGTCTGGTGACTTCTGTTTCAATGTATCTGAAGAAGTGTACATGCACACAAAAGCTCATACCAATGACAAACTTAGTTGGTCTCTAAGGTGCTACTGGAAAGAATTTTTTTATTTTGATTCCACTTCAGATTCTCATCAGGCAACAGGATAAAACTATCATGGGTCTCATCTGCTTTCAATCTAGCTCTCTCTCTGTGGACAGATGAAAAAGAAGACTGGACTTCTGCATCTTTAGTTGTAGCGAGGGAAGGAAGCTAAACTTTCTAAAATGCCTTCTTCTTCACAACTAAAGGCGCAGGAGCTCCACTCTTCCTCTCTCTAAAAGCTATTTACCGGCTTGTCTAAAATCAAATGGGAACTGCCTTCAGTCTTTCCCCGGAACTTAAAGGGGTAGCAGATTTTCTAGGTTGGAGGCAGATTCTAGACCAGGCATAGGCAAACTCAGCCCTCCAGATGTTTTGAGACTACAGTTCCCATCATCCCTGACCACTGGTCCTGTTAGCTAGGGGTGATGGGAGTTGTAGTCCCTAAACATCTGGAGGGCCAAATTTGCCTATGCCTGTTCTAGACCATTAAGGAATCTTAACTCCTTTTTGTTACATCCCTGAACACTCGGCGTTTTCCTGATAAATTTGATGAGGCAATTCACAGTAATCAAAGACAGCCAAAGTCACAACAGTCCTAATTTAAATAAGGTTGACATCTTTTTAACAGTTCTTCCCCCCTCCCACTATGTCTTCTGTAGCAAGTTGATGTGCACATGGTAATATTCATCTCCATGGGGAGCAAAGATTTAGCTGCTTATTTTCTGAAGATCAAATGCCTGGTAAAAGCATTTTTTCCCTGATCCGTTGGAGATCCAAAATATAAATAGCTCTTGCTACAGAAAAGATTCGAGGAGCATGGCTCACTGGAAGAAGGGAGCGTTAAAAATCCACAACTAGTAACAGATGGTAACTTGTGAGATAACCTGCTGAGTCATTAGAGAAGTGACTGCTTTGTTTGTAGTGGCAAAGAGAGATGCATATGCTGAAGTCACGTTTAACTTTGAGAACGTTGCTTCTACTAATCAAAGGGCAGTTTTTTACATATGGGACTTGCTTGGAGCAGCTCTTGTTTCAATCAGTTTGCAATGCAAACATAAAACTTGCATTAGCCAGAAAGCGAGTTTATATTAACAAGAGTTTCTCTTCCACAGTAACAAGAAGCAGATGTTCACATAAATAGCATGTGAGCAGCTCAAAGGTTATTTAAGTCTGTCGGCAAAATATGTGTTGTCTCTGTACGTCATTTCTCCTTACAGATTTAGAATGCAGAAGTGATACTAGCACTTTTGGAGGCCACTGTAGTAAGTCGCCCCCCACTCTCAAAAGCTTTGTCCTCCTTATTCCCATAATAAAGCACCAATGGACCTACTTCCAACACTACATATACCATCAAATAAATGCAAAATAACTGAGATGGTTCTGAGACGCCAGATTCCAGTTTAGCCACAAACAAGAGTTCTTCCTCTCTCACTAAAGCAAATTAGCCATGTAAACACCCAGTACAGTGGTACCTCAGGTTACATATGCTTCAGGTTACATACGCTTCAGGTTACAGACTCCGCTAACCCAGAAATAGTGCTTCAGGTTAAGAACTTTGCTTCAGGATGAGAACAGAAATCGTGCTCCGGTGGCGTGGCAGCAGCAGGAGGCCCCATTAGCTAAAGTGGTGCTTCAGGTTAAGACCAGTTTCAGGTTAAGAACAGACCTCCAGAACAAATTAAGTACTTAACCAGAGGTACCACTGTATCAGAGAAGAGGCACCCCCTCTCTCTAACACACATCCTCCAGTGATAAAGTGCTCTTTAAATGGAGAACTATGTCGTGTTTATACATTCAGCAGAGTAGCCAATACCCAAATCTCAGCAGGATTTCAACACATAGTTCTGTAACTGAACCCTATGGAATGGTAATGCTTGCTCTTACCAGTGACTCAGCCAGCTGCTAGTTGCAAACAAGGAAAAACATTCACTGTGGGAAACTGTACCAAAAAAAACTTTAAAGGCATGTCTGCCCACAGTGGGGAGAGAAGTCACAAATGACTGTGTGAAACACCAAAATCTCATTTACAGAGGTTTTGAATGACAGGGTGCTAACTTTATAAGTTGGGGGGGGGGGACCCTGCAAAAAAATAGAAGGTATAGCAATAGCACTTACATGGTGATTTTGATGTATATCTCTTTAATACATGAAAAGAAAGTGTTTTAACTTCCAAGCATTTATGCATCAGCCCAGGACAGTTTTGAAACACAGGCTGGTAAAATGCCTGACTCATGAAGCAGCTGAGATGTGAGTTTTACCAGAAAAATGCCCATTGCATCACACCCCGCTTTTCGCTTCTCTATACATCTGTTGTGGGCCTCACCACAATTCCCCAGGATGCACATGAAATAAATGTACAGTATCCTTATGTTACTCCAAAGCACCAACCTAGATATGCTCTCATCTTTCTTCAAAATTTAAGCCAGAAACTTTCACTCTAGCCTGTTAAAACAAGGAAAACCTAAATTTCTCTATGGAACTACAGTGGTACCTTGGGTTAAGTACTTAATTGGTTCCGGAGGTCCGTTCTTAACCTGAAACTGTTCTTTTTTTTTTTTTAAGTAATATTTATTAGATGTTTTATAGTTACAAAAAGAAAAAAGGTAAAGAAAAACAATACAAAAATTCAACAAACAATACATCAAAAATAAAAAAGAAACAATACAACAAAACAACAAGAAAAAACAAAAACATTTAAAAGCACATCCAAATTTCATATCTTTATTTTTCATTTGCTTGTTTCCTCGACTTCCTCACATCTCCCTTTTTTGTATTCTAATTCAAATTAACTGATTCAGCAAATCCTTTCCCTTTTTCTCAGTTTTTGGTCTATAATTTATCTTAACACAGTCTTGCTTTAAATTTTCCACTTTTGCCCATTAACAATCAGTTTTTACATAATCCTTAATAACATTTCTGCTAAAACCATATAACCTCATTCCAGTATTCTTCTAACATTCATTAATTTTGCAATATTTCTGTAAATATAGTTTAATTTTTTTCCAATCTTCCTCCATCGACTCTTCTCCCTGGTCTTGGATTCTGCCTGAAACTGTTCTTAACCTGAAGCACCACTTTAGCTAATGGGGCCTCCTGCTGCTGCCGCGCCGCCGGAGCACAATTTCTGTTCTCATCCTGAAGCAAAGTTCTTGACCTGAAGCACTATTTCTGGGTTAGTGGAGTCTGTAACCTGAAGCGTATGTAAGCCGAGGTACCACTGTATGTATAAGATCACTTGTCAATGTATGATTCTTGAGCCTATAGTGTGTGGGTGTGATATTGCATTGTGGGAAACTTTGCGTCTTCCATAATCCCTAAAGCCTAGGGTCATGTAGGCAGGATGCCCATCAGGGAAGTGCCTAAAGGAGTTCCTCTTCCAGAATCTGCAAACACTATTGCGTTAATAGCCCTAGAAGGTTGTCCCTGTTTGCTCAGGTACCCTACATAAAAGAAATCTCTGCATCCTGCTGAGTACGGCTGTTATCACGTAGACTACCCCAAGAAACTCTTATTTCCAGTGTCAATACTTTGTGTAAAGTCTGTCTGGAACTGTGTGAAAAACGTGCTGATCTTCAGGAATGTGACACCACAGTCTGCCTGACTTCACTTAGTATGTAAAAAAAAAAAAAGTATCTGATGTAACCATGACAAATATCCCAAGTGACCCTGCAGAAGGGGATATCCTCCTCCATGCCAAAATGCAAACCTTTCAAGAGTGGTTTTTTCTTTGTTTTGGGTCCTTCACCTCCTGAGGGGGGGGGGGGGACGACGACTTTGTTGCAACAGATAATAAAAGATCAGCTTTGCTTTCACTGGAATTCTGCCTCAGCTCATTCATCTTTGTCCAGTAACAAACTTGGGGAGTTGGGCCATCAAAACACCCAGGCTGCTAGTTTAACTTTTTGCTATTAATTATCTACCTATTTGTAGATACGTACAAATGGCTTTTTTCTTTTTACAGAGAGGGACAGGCCCTCAAGGGGGTAACAGACTAAATGCTGGCACTAAAAGTTACTTTATAGAGGTGCAAGTCTGAGAGTATGTAACCTGTTAGCATGCCTTTTCCTGACACAACAAATGAAGGTAGAAATTAATATTCAGCTAAATAAATATTTCCTCTTGACTAAGTGGGGTTGGTTATTGTGGGGAGGGGCAACAAAGCAGTGACATTTTAGGTGACCATATCTCGGCTTAACCCTTCCAGGAGGAGTGTGACGCTCTTTTGTTTAATGTGTAATCGACAAAGAGATGACAACGATTTGAGTGCAATACCAGAGGTAATGTAATAGAGACGATCTCCTTGCCTCTCCAGGCCAAAGTAGCACTTTCCTTATCAGATAGAGGCTACCTTTCTGGGTTTATGAGTACTTTGTGACATTGTGAGCAGACTCAACGCACCTTTAAAACACATGGCTTCCCCGTAGAAGCTGTGGTTTCCCCATCACAGAGCTGCAAGCCTGGCATCCTTAACAAACTACAGTTCTCAGGATTATTTGGGGGAAGCCATGTCCTTTAAATATATGGTGCAGATGCTCACTAGAGGAATCCCCTTTGGAGGATGACCTGGAGTGCCCAGGGTAAAATACCACAAAGGAGCAGCTTGTGTTGAACATGAGGGAGATCTGCAGCCTCAGGGGAAGCAACAATTCAACATTACCCCCCAAAGCACAAGTTGCCCCCATGTCAGGGGCAGAGGCAGACCCCAAGGAGTGCAGGTCCTGGCTCAGATAGCTGCAAAATGCCAAAGTGCCTGCCTGCAGGATTCCTCAGGAGTAGATGAATACTTACAAGCAAGCTAGTATATCAAATATGCAAGCAAAATGGATGACTTGCAGCTGTGTTCTGAAGGCTCAGATCTAATAGCCTTCAGTTCCAGTCCAAGCATGCTATGACACTATCTTTGCACCAGTTCTTTAGTACCCAGACAGTACTCACATTTGTGTTTGTTTGTTTTTGTTAGCCGTTTTCTGCTGGCACACTTGACCCTTTATCGATATCTGCATACTCGTACCTCATTTGTATCAAAAACTGCTGGTACCGAGATTTCCCTGACCGCCACCCCATTTTAGATTTCAGACTGTTTTTGGACCTTGGTTTTCCTGTCGCCTTATGTTATGACTTTGAACTGTTTATTGACCTTGCTTCCTGCGTGCCGCTCTTGCACGATTAAACTTTGGCCTACTGTGATTCAGGGATTTCTCTTGTTAACTTTCAGTCTCTCTGTGTGCCACATTGTAGGCACATTGATGTAATGTTCTTGAAAAAACTTAGCAGCTGTTTCAATGACGCTATTTCAAAATGTATGATTAGAGTATAAAAGCAACTGCATGGTTTTAAAAGCTTATGTAAATTTCCCTGGGAGGGGAGTTATCGCTGAATAAATGTAGAATTTTCAAGGCGAATTCTTAGCGATCAAGCAATGGGGGAAAGGGAAGTAGTTTCATTTACTGCAGGTTGCTGTTAAAAGTCACCAAAGCGCAGCTAGCAACAAGAGTTGGAAATCTTATGCCAGCCACTTGCTTAATGAATTTGTTGAGTAGGCTGGGTGGCAAGGAGGCAGGACACTGGCACCTGCAGTGGTGCCCAGGAGACAATTTCAGACACCCTAGGATCTGCTGGCACTAAGTTTTCACAGAACTTATACACTCTGCAAGGTTATATACCACATCACATAGAAAGCAAGTGCTAGGCCCCCTGCATTTCTCCATCAGTTTCCTTTCCAAAAAAAGGCACACATACAAATGGCTTTCTTTTTTGTAGGGCTGGGGGGGAGAAAGTGGGTTTCTTGCGCCAACAAGTGTCACACCCATTCCATCTGCGTTGCCTAATTTTGCCAGTACAGTGGTACCTCGGGTTAAGTACTTAATTCGTTCTGGAGGTCCGTTCTTAACCTGAAACTGTTCTTAATCTGAAGCACCTCCTACAGCCGCTGTGCCGCTGCTGCGCGATTTCTGTTCTCATCCTGAAGCAAAGTTCTTAAGCCAAGGTATTATTTTTGGATTAGCGGAGTCTGTAACCTGAAGCGTATGTAACCTGAAGCGTATGTAACCCAAGGTACCACTGTATCCTACTTTAGTAGTATTTTAACTTCTTTTTTGTGCGTGCAGGGGGCCGGGGATTAAGAATGGTTTACTATGAAGGATGCACACAGGTTTCTCCCTGCTGCCTTCTTCCCGCTTAGTGTATATTTGTACCAAAAATGGACAGGGACAGGCAGCCGCTTCCGCCTCACCCCCTGTTGTTGATGATGGTTGGAGCCCATAAAGAAATAAACTTCCCAAAGAATGTCAGTCAGGTCATCTAGTCCAGCCCCCTGCAATGCAAGGAACCAACCGCTTTATCGTCTCCGTTTGTTTGTTTGTGCTTTTAACGGTTTGCTGTTTTATCTTTCATTTATTTACTAGATTTGTCAGTCGCAGGGCAACCCAAAGCGACTAACTCCTGGGGAATCTAAAGCAGATTCCTCTCCTCACGTCAAGGCCGCAAAACCTCTCAACATCCTCCACTCGGACGCCACTAATCCAACTGACAGCGTGAGGGCGGGGCTTAACTCTGAGGTAAACGCGGGCAGGCTGGCGGCGCCAACGGCCGAACCGCGCGCCTGCCCATATCCCGGCCGCGACCAATTGCATAAGCCGACCCCCCTTCCTCCTCCCCCCCCCCCGTGGCCACGAGACCCAGCCTCTTTCTTTCTCCCGAGTATCGTCGTGAGGCGTCGGTGGGCGGGGCCGCATAGCCGCCGGGAGCCTCGTGAGTGGCCGGCTCGCCTGCCAATAGCGCGCCGTAGTCCCGCCCTGCGAGCTTGATAAAGGAAGCCCTTCACTTCCTGATCCGCTTGCTGATTGGTTTATCCGGACGCGTAGGGACGCTTTTAAGGGACCCCCTCAGCGCCTTCAGCGTTCCGTTCCGAGGCGAGCGAAGCGGGCCGGCGCCATTAGCGACACCGCCATGACGTTCAAGCGGGCCCGCGACCGGCTCTACAGCACCCGCTGCTGCGGCTGCTGCCATGTCCGCACCGGCACTATCATCCTGGGCACTTGGTACATGGTAAGGAAGTTCTCGCTGTTAAGGGGAAAGGGCCGCTTTTGTCCGTTCGGAGGGGTCGTGAGGCGACGTTCTGGGTGATGGGGAGCCTTTATTGCGCGTGCGCACAGCCCCGCCGTACAACGTCCCTTTTTTCCTCGGGCGCTGACGTGCCCCGTGGAGCGGCCGCGCATGCGCGTTGCCCCCCCCCGGAGTGTTTTCCAGAACTTTGCCAGCAAATACGTAAGACCTTGGAGAGCGGCGATCCCGGAAGGAGACTGGATTGGCCGCCTGCGGCTGGTCTTCCTTAGGCATGGCTGCCTGCGAAGGCTTAACTTCCTCGCTGCAAAGCCTTTTGAAAGCAACCCTGCAGCTGCGCACTTGTTGCTGTGTGTTCCCAGTTTTTCTGCCAAGTAGCTCAAGGTGACGTAGGTAGCTCTCCTCCTGAGTGAGGATTTGAACTCTGGTCTCCCAGATCCTAAGGGACGTGGGTGGCGCTGTGGGTTAAACCACAGAGCCTAGGACTTACCAATCAGAAGGTTGGCGGTTCAAATCCCTGCTACGTCAACCTAGCAGTTCGAAAGCACATCAAAGTGCAAGTAGATAAATAGGTACCACTCCAGCGGGAAGGTAAACGGGCATTTCTGTGTGCTGCTCTGGTTTGCCAGAAGCGTCTCAGTCATACTGACCCCATGACCCGGAAGCTGTACGCCGGCTCCCTCGGCCAATAAAGCGAGATGAGCGCTGCAACCCCAGAGTCTGTCACGACTGGACCTAATGGTCAGGGGTCACTTTACCTTTACCTCTCAGATCCTAATCCAAGGTGAGAGCCAGTGTGGTGTGCAATGGTTAAGAGTGTTGGTCCATGATATGGGAGACCAGGATTTGAATCCCTGCTTAGCCAGGAAGCTCACTGGCTGACCTTTGGCCAGTTACCATCTCTTTCAACTGAACCTACCTCACAGGGTGGTTGTGAGGATGAAATGGGGAGAAGGAGAACCACGTACACCACCTTGAGCTCCTCAGAAGAGAAAGGTGGTATATAAATGTAGTAAATAAATAAAATGGCACCCTCTCACCTGTGAAATCTTTACACTCATGGAGGTAGTGTCGGAAAGAGACCTTCCAAGGTTTGTGTGAGAGAATTGGTTTGTGTTTCTCCTTAGGATTCTTCCCTGCTACATGCCCCTTTTGCCAATTGCACAAAGTAGAGTGGGCTCTGAGTGCTAAGCATTCCTTCTTAATCCATACTGGATTAATCCCTTTCCATACTGACTACTCAGTCTGTTTCTGGTCCTATAGTTTCTGCAGTGATGGACAGGAGAGAAGAAACACTAAAAAATAGTTTATAATATGCTTAATTACCATTTCCTCTTGAGAATTATTTTTCATAAAATTCAGTCATCTTCTTGTTCTAAAATTGCCACTCTTCCATAGAGAATTCTGGGAGTTTCAGTTTTTGATGATAATGGTGAGAATTCTTCTGAAGGTTCATAGTACACCTTCCCCTAAAATATAGATCCTATGGGCAGAATGAATTAGCTACTAGTTTATTTTGTCTGTTGTTGTAGTTTCCAGACTCCAAACAACAGCTGAGTTTATGCTTTATTTTCAGATGCTACTGAAAGAGTTAATAAAACCAGACAATTGGAACTTTAATACTATGGAGAAAATGCTGACTGAGATAGCATTGTGGCTTTGAAACAGCAAATTGCAAGGTTGTAGTTGTGAGCGCAGTTTTAATTGAAATAGAAATTAATTCACTGCTTCTTGTGAAACTTGCTACAAAGTTCATAATATATGTAACATTAGTTTCCACTTCTATAAGGAAGTGGGGAAGTCACTTAGCAACTAGTGTTTTTTGTAAGTCAAACTCTTGCGCTAGTTAGCATGGAGGGGGTTGGGGTGTCACTTCCGTGAGTTTTCAACACCACTTTGTATCACTTGCTTGTCTTCACAAGATCTTCTATTTTTGATGTTTTCAGCTGCTGGTACTCAGGGAAGTGTTGGCATGCAGTCAGTTGTCCTTTCCATGGTGAGGGTGACCAGTCACCCTTACGATGCTGTTTGTGTTGTCTCTTCCTTTCAGCAGAAAGAGATTGCATCTTTGTACTAGGTGGGAGGGAATATTGGGTCAATAGGACACTTCCCACACAGCAGTAGTTAGAGAAGGCGTTTCCGGCATAGCATCTCATTAGCTAGGGTTCATAAATGTGCTTAACACTGGAGAGTTACTTTTTAAATCTTTCGATTCCTTGCCCTTCCCTTGAGCCTGGCATGGGTAGGATTTTTTAAAGAAGCAGAAAATAATCATCTTGCTGCTTTCTGAGACTTTACAGCAGGGGCAAGCCCCACCCCACCCTATGCTGTAGTGTAGCAGAATTTTGCACAGAAATGACAGTTGTACATTTCATCCATTTTGACCAACCATGGCTGCTGCATTGTAGGTTTGAAGTTTGCTGTAGTTGTTCTGGCATAGTAGGGTTCAGATTAACAAGGATTAGCTGACGTTTGGCCTTCAGGTGTTACTGGGGTACAATATTTATCTTTGGTCATGCTGGCTAGAGCTAATGGTAGTTGGAATTCCACAACATCTGGAGCACCACAGCTCAGCCACCTCTGCTATAGGCTGTAAAAGTTAAGCCTATGCACAAAAAACTATGCACTGTTGAAATAAATAGAAATTCAGGAAATGCATGTTGGCATTGTCTCGAGATAGGTGGATGGCAACATAGCACTAACAAAACTGGTGTGATAGAGTTGCAGTTCCATTGAGTGTTCTTCTGTGGAAGGAGATGTCAGCTCCTTCAGATTCTATGAACTGAAGTAAACTGTAGGAAAATTTGAGAAGCAGTTTCTTTCAGCTTGCTGATCTGCTTAAGTTAAAACAATGGGAACTATTAGTATTTATATTGCAACCGTAAGGTGGCCTTATGGACTGTGTAGGATATTTAATGTGTTCTCTAGCTGATTGTTAATAGGACATTGTGAACTTACAAACTTCAAATTTAGAAATGGTATTAAATGCCTGAGAAATGTGTTTTAAGTAAAGTATGTATCCAAAATGTCTTCTTTCAAAAATAGCTTTTGTGTGACTTAGGTGGTTTTGGAGAAAATTCTGGGGAAAGTTACTTGGGAAGTAAAGTACTTGGGAAGTTAAAACTTTAGATACTATAGTAAGGAAATTAAAAATACATTGACTTGAAGCTTCTGTCTTAAATGCATCCTGAAACTGGAGGGGGAAGGAGAGATAATAGTACAGAGAAGGTGATAGAGCAGGAAGATGATGAGGCTTCATATGGCTCCTTGGAGTGCTGCAGAAACTTTTTTTCCAGAAAGTAGCTGTGTCCTCAAAGCTCATACAAGCTCCTTAGCTCTTTGCTACGTGACCAATTACTATGTTGCTTGCAGATATCCTTTGAATTGCAAGGATTTTTCTCAATACTGTATGTGACAAAAGGCCATACTCCGTGTCCAGATCAGGGTGCCTGTAGGCAAATAGGCACAGCCATCCTGAAATACGCAGTTTCATGGAATGTTATTTTCCTTTAATCTGATGTTTGGCTTAAACAAAATCCTGTTTATAGCCACCAGCAACTAGCTTTGTTCTCTTTGGCAATCTTGGCAGAGCTCACATTCCACCTCTTTTTATTCACATAATTTACATTGGTTGCATTACAGTACATAGTAAAATTAAAAATGTAACCAAGTGTGTGTGGATACATTATATTATTGAGATATTCAAACACTTTTCAACAAAACTGTAGGTGCATGACCTTTCTACAGCTGTTTTTGTTTACTTTAAAACTACAGAGTGTAGTTTTAAGTTGGGATCATGATGAATAAGACAGATCAATACTCAGTTGAGGGAGGTATGTAATTATAGAGATTTTTATCCAGATATTTTTTCCACGTATTATATAGTCACATACTTATATATTGCACATAGTCACATACTTCTATAATGCATAACATTGTTAATGAGGCATATACATTGCATTAATTTTAGAATTGCAATATTTTTGCAATTAACTAGGGATCCAATCCTATTCACATTTACTTAGAAGTAAGCCCAGTTGAACATTATATGATTTCTGAGTAGGATTGGGCCACACCTTGAGTTTTCATAACTAGCATAAGTCTTTAATTGTAGTTGTGCTAAATAAATGCTTTTTAAAACTGAGTTGTGTGTAAGACTGCAGTTTTGCTCGTGCAACAAGGTTCCATGTGCACAATGGAGCTGCCCTTTCCTCTCTGTCACTTGCAGTCAGGACCATTATGGGCAGATTTTGGAAGAGCCGGAAGGGAAGGGGAAATCCTACTGTTCAAGTGGAAATCCACTTGAGTAGCACTGGATGCAACCCTTGACCAGTGTTTGATCATATTTCACCAGTAAGTTGACCAGCTCCTATAAACCCTTTTTGGTACGGTGAACCTGTGTTCCTCTGTTTTAACCTAGAAAAACACTTATTAAATGCAAGGCAAAGTGCATTTCAGTCTCTGTTCTTTGGTAAGATTATAATAGGGAAAAGTTCACTGGCTGCTTGGAACACAAATTATTACATAATGCCTGTCTATTCATGAGGCACTTTTGTTTTCTGTTTGTGTTGCGGATTATAACAAACCTATTAAGATTAGCCAAACAAAATCCTCTTTTGCAAACTTAAAGGAAAGTGTTGTGGTTCATTTTATAAAAGCATGTCTCAATTCTGTTCAATTGCTGCCATTTGATTTCCACCCCTCCTTGATGGTATGCTTTCTCAGATTTGCTATGTGAGCAATATTAAGCTAGAATACTTTAAAACAATCACATTGGGGATTTGCCTGTGCAGTTTAAATTTTTAATTCATGCTCCCTGAAAAAATAATTTACAAAATATTAAACACATGCCATATTCATATTTTCTTAGGTGGAAAGAGTAGATTGTCAAACCATCCAAATCCTTTGAAATATTTTAAGTTAATGTAAAGCTTTTTACTACTGCATTGGAGTGATAGGAAGATTTGGAGCCAAATTATTGCTCTTTATATTTTTCCAACTGTCCACGTTCATATTCAACCTTTCCTAGATATATACCGTATTTTTCGCTCTATAACACGCACCCGACCATAACACGCATGTAGTTTTTAGAGGAGGAAAATCTGTAGGCATGCCACCCGTAGGCATTTCTTCTATAACACGCACAAACATTTCCCCTTACTTTCTAGGAGGAAAAAAGTGAGTGTTATGGTGCATAAATACGGTCGCTCATTTTGCAGTGAATGTAAATTCCTGTTACAAAACCCACTTGCATATACCTCTTTGGTGAATAGAATACCGTGAAGTTTGTATTTCTAAAATATTCATTGATGGTGATCATTAAGAAAGATGAGCAGGGTATAATAGTATCACAATTGTCAGATACAGAATGCTGTACCTAAGTTGCTTAACTGTTGTAATAAACTGAAAAATTGTGGTTGTCGGTGTAATGCCCATGGGCACCCATTTGCTTTCAGGGGGTCTTCTTTTCTGCCTGCAGGACATCCCTACCCTGTTTGAAATTAGCCTTGATACAGGCATTCTAATGTCATCAATATTGCTTGGTTGCAAAATGTGATATGGTGCCCAAAGACCTCAAAATGTTGGTGATGTTTTCAGTTAATCCGTAGGGAGGGGGGATGGAAGATGAAGATATTTCTTGCTGAGATTAAAAACATTTGGTGTGTCTAGTGCATCTTCACATCTTAAATTCAACCCATGGCCTTCAATTTAGTGTTCCAAAGTTTGGTGTTTTTGGAGACTGTATTAGAAACTGAGATATGAAAGCTAGGAGTTAAATGGCACCTTAAGCATAGGTTAGGGGCACAGCAACGGAATGTCTGGACGTGCTTTTTTATAACAAGAATACAAAGCTGGAAATGAACGAGCTGCAGCTAAAAATATTATGTTCGTTTTTCACATAGCCTAGTCCTTCCCTTGCTCACCCCCCCTAATATTTTTAAGAGAGTCTCTTCTCCAGTCTTCAGAAAGTAGCTGGAAGTGGGGAGGCAGAAAAAGCTCCTCTTTTCCTTCCACTCTGCAGTTTGAATCTGAAATCTTAGGCTCAGTACTGATCCCAGAGCTCAGAAACTGCTTGCACTAATGAAATTCTGTGTCGCAAAATGTGCCTAGAACAATGGAAGTTTCAAACATTTTTGGGAGAGTTGCACTGGTTCCCCCCCCCCCCATAACCAGAACTATGGCCAGTGCTTCTTTTGGGGGACCAGACTTAAAATATAACATTTAAGTCTGTAACACAGTGTTTCTGTAGGAGTGTACGGACATTTCGTATCCTTTGTACAACACAGGTGGTACCACCTCTGCCTTCCTTAGCTCAGGCTTTTATACCTGCAGCTTGGTATCTTAATGTTTAGAAAAGTTCTCAGGAGTTAGAAAGGTCTCATCACAGCATCAATATATATTAATAGCTCAGTTACATGTAACAAGAGTCGCTTGTGTTTCATTAAGTGTTATTACTCATACAAGTTGTTCCTTTTAGCAACCTTGCCACTTGTCTCCGCAAGGGTGATTTGCATGACAACTTGATCTGTGGGATTGTCACACAGTTTCTCATCAAGTTTCCTTCTTGCAGTGGTTTGCTCTCCAGATTTCTCTGCTTTCACTTTGTGTTGTGTGTCGGTAGCCATTTGGATAGGCAAAATAATGGAGAGTTGAATGTTCATTCTCAAGATCTTGTGGAGGTCATGTAACATAATTTGTAGTTTGTTGGGAGAACATAAGCACTACTAGATCAGGCCAGTGGCCTGTCTAGTCCAGTATTTTGTTATTACAGTACCTAACAAGATGCTTACAGAAAACCTGCAAGCAGGACCAGAGTGCAACACAGTGTAAGAAACTCAGATATATAAGTTAGAAATTAAATGGCTCCTTAAACCAGAGTTGCAGTCGCCAAAACGGAATGTCTAGTTGCCATTTTTGGGCAAGACTTCTTTAAAGTCTTATTTTTCAGATGATGGACTGACTGATTAATTCTCAGATAAACATCTGGCCAGTCCAGATGAAAACCTTGAGCTAGGTTAAGAACATTGAGAATTTAAAGAAGAAAAGTCCCTTGATCCCAAGGACAGTCCACCTGTATATTGGCCTATTTCAACCTCTTCTTCTTAATGGTGACTGCTCCTGCTCAGGCTGCACAGAAAAAGCATCTTGGTTCCAGAAATTCATTCCAGTTGTACAGATAAAATATAACTGATAGAATTCTACATGATGCTGCATTTAGTGTGTGAAAACAGTCTAGATCCAGTGATCCCCAGGCATGTACCTCATAATGGTAGAGATGTCAGGCGCCCTTGCACCCAGGTATCTTCACTTGGTTGCAAGTAATCAATAGCCAGGTGCCAAATGCGCCTGGAGCCTAACTAATTTCAAACACTGACAACACATCCCCTCTTGTGATTTCCAGCAACTGGCATGCAGAGGTATACTGCCTCTGACAGTGGCAGGTAGTATATAGCCATCATGGCAAATAGTCATTGGAAGGTAATCTTATCCTCTGTGAAACTTAAAACTCTCTCTTCATTGATAACTAGAAAGCATGGGTTCTGCTGTGCTTGACAGCAGAACATATTCTGGGACAGCAGCTTCTGAATCTCTTCTGTCCTTTCTACTTTTACATTCCTTTCCTTTAAAAGCCTCGTTAAGTCCCTTAGAGACCTCAAGGACTGGCACAGCCCCATAGAAATGATGCCAAGAGCAAAAGAAGGGGATGGGTCACATTTGTTGACGTGATGAAAGAAGCATAGAATTGTAGAGTTGGAAGGGGTCCGAAGGGTCATCTAGTCCCACTCCCTGCAGTGCAAGAGGAACAAGTGGAAGTAGGAAGACCATATTTTCTTTTCTTTTTTAGTCTGAGGCTTCCATGCTCTAAATGGATGAATTAAGCCCCCTCCCCTCTTTAACTATCTCAAGCTTGCTCATCCTATTCCAATCAGTCGCAGTCTTGACATGCAAAGCTGAAAATGTGGAGCTTCTTAAGTGCTTATGTTGTAGAAAACAGGAAAAAAAAATAGATACAAGTTAAGGAGTGGAAACCAGAGTAAATACTGAGGTGAGGTGAGGTGAGGGCCAACAGTGGCCTCTGCCCAATTGAATGCAGCCCTTTGCTTGATTTCTTGTGGGTGGCATGGAGCAGGAAGTGGAACAAAAAGATAAAAGCGGGTCCCGCTACTCACTACTGGATGTTCTAGTTCTGAATGGCAAATTAGAGCTGTTTTGATGTCTTCAATATGGTTGAAAGAAACTTATCTAATGTAAGCAGGTGGTCTGCTGTTTTTTAACTTTCGTATCTTCTGTCCCCCAGCTTATCAGACCTGCCAGATTTTAGACAGGGAAAAGAGTCACTGAAAGAAACCTCACCAGATGACAAGTGGAAACTTCAGACACAAATGTGCTTATCAGGGAGCGTTCCTTGTTGAACTTTTTGGGGTTTTGAGTATATATACTGAGAAAGCTTTGCTATATAAGTGGTTTGTAGTACAGTATTTTGCTTTCCCCTGTTCTCATGTAGTAACTTTGCTTTTTTTTTTTTTTTTTTTTTTTTGCAGGTAGTGAATCTGTTGATGGGCATTTTGCTGACTGTTGAAGTTACTCACCCTAATACTGTGCCAACAGTGGATATCCAATCTGAAATCATTGGTAGCTACTATCCCTCTGAGAGGGTGGCTGGTAGGTATATATATTTTCTGGAGGGCAATGATTTTTGATATAGTGTGTTGTGTGTTTTTCAGAGTACATAACTCCATATCAAAATGTGTTTTAAAATTCATTTGTGAGGTATGTTAATCAGGGATCAAACACTTCACTTAGCTTGCCAAGCCATAATTTGTGGCTTTCAGTAATTTCTCCTCTCTTCTGCATATGCCAGAGAACATAGGGAAACATGTCCATGTTTCTCTTTGGTGAGAAGATGATTGATTAGAAGATCCCTCACCACTCTGCAAGTCCTATTTACAGGAGGTCTGTTCACACTGACCTCTCAACTTAGAATAGAAAGATGTTCATGGAAGATCTGTATAGAAAACAACACACTCCATCAGTTGGAGGCAGGAGAAACTTAACTAATGCCTTTTTCAGCTAAGAATTAGGCTTGTGACTAAGTGTTGCCTAGCATCCTGTTTTCCAACTTTCTTCAGACAAATAAAACATGGCAAAGTATCTTCTATCTCAAGTGATAGTAAACAGTATCTTATTCTATTTGTGTAGAGTTAAGCTGACTTGGTCAACAAATTGATAAGCAGGAAATGCAGACTGAAACTCAGTTGGGCTTCAACTGGTGGGTCTGGACTCGCTAGTGGACCATGGCCTGATCCATGGTGGGTCACAACAAGAGTACTGCCGCTACACAATTATATTGTAAAAGATTAAGAAATGGGTCTCCAAATGCATGTTTGGGTCAAAGGTGGGCCATGGGTCTGAAAAGGTTGAAAGACAGCTGCTCTAAAATCCAGAGCAGAAGTCAAGGTGCTCCCTCACTAACAAATGACATTGAGATGCTCAGCAGAATAGTATTGCAAAGCTGTATAACAACAGTGAAACTATAGAGAACATAAAAAGAAAATGAAGTATTCTTAAGGAATATGCTTTGTTAAACTAGCTTCTCCCCTTGCAACCAGCTTTCCTAAAATAGATAAAATAATTCATTGTGGTGAAAAATTCGTGAGTGTTAAAATTTGTCAAAGATGTAGAGTGTTCTGGTAGCTTAGAGGTGGGCTCCATTATGCCTCTATATAAACTTTTATGCCTACATACTGATAGATTGTCAGTGCGCTGCAACATCCCCTTTATGTGATAGAAATTCTTAATCATATTGTATATTTAAAATAGTGGTTCAAAAAGCAGTTACTAGAGAGGCCTACAATACTCTTGATCGCATTTCTGAAATTTTTTTCTTCCTTCTGCTACATTCTGATGCACTCTTCTGTTAACCAGTGCACAGTGCGTTTGCCATTTATGTTAATTTTCAGTCCATTTTGCGAGGTACTTAATTGGATGTTCAACAAATATAAATCCTTGATGTACTTTTATTGTTAAAAATGACTCTTGGTGTTTTTCTCCCACCAGAAAATGCATGTGTTCTCTTTGCTATCTCGCTCCTCATGTTCACAATAAGTGCTATGATGGTGTATGGAGCAATTGCTGTAAGTATATATGAATGGTTTTCAGCACTAAACTTTCCTCGATTCGATTCCCTTCAGAATTAATGAATTCTTCCTGTTTTGCACTTTTAGCATCGAGTTGGCTGGCTGATTCCATTCTTCTGTTACCAGCTCTTTGACTTTGTTCTCAGCTGTCTGGTGGCTATAAGTTCTTTGACATACTTACCAAGAATAAAGGACTACCTGGATCAGCTGGTAAGTGTCTAAATGTAAATGTTGTATTCTGTTACGGAGACAAATTTATTATTTTCCTGATGAAGGGGATGCTTTATCAGAGTTTGATATGCAGATAAAGGCAGAGTTCGCATGGTGAGAATGAGCTGCAGAGAGCCTTGGGCTTATGTGCTCCCCCTCCTTCTCCCCCTTGGCCACAATGAGCAGTTTGGGAGCTTTTCATGTCTAATTTATAATTACTCCAGCTAGTAGTATAAAGTTTAACACTGTGTGTGTTTGAGACAAGCTGGCTTTAGATCATGGGTTATGAAGCTGGCTTGTTTGCAATGTAGACTTGAGACAATATGCTAAACTGGTTTGCATATGAGTTTGGAAGCAAAAGCTTCCAAACTCATGGCTGCATCAGAGGAGCAGAGGGAAATGAGTGAGTGGTTTGCTGTGGCTCATTCTTACAGTGACCTCCATACATGCCCAGTATGTTTGGATCCTAACTTCTGTATTTCTAAAGAAAAGTTCTACATCTGTTTGTTTAACAGCAGGTGTTCTCCCTTATATCATATTGGTTAAAATATATTTACTAGCTGTATTTTTAGTGGATGAAAATTACAGCTTGGTTGAATGTCATTTTAACTGAAACTCATTTTTAAAAGAACAAGGTCTGACATCCTTGTTCTGGTTATGACTGGTGTATTCCTCCCTTCTGAAACTTTTGAGGAAAATGGGTGTTGGCCTTGGATTCCATGCTAATGAAACACATTGACTTCCTCCTTGCTTCCTAGAATGGATCTGTGTCATATTTAAATATGTCAGGAGACTTGTATGGGCCTGCCTTCTATGGTTCCAAAGCAGAGGTGTATCTGTCACAAGCTAAATGGATACTCTATGAAACTGTTTTCATTTCATCTAATTTTCTTTACAAATAAAGTAGAGCTTAGGAAACATAGTTGTTGTTTTTCTTTAAAAAATAACTTCTAAGTACAAAAGATAGCTTTTGAAGTTGTTGAATAACGTTATCCTGGTCTATATTTAAAACATTTCTATTTCCTTCACTAGCCAGAGTTTCCGTACAAAGATGACCTCCTTTCCCTCGATTCAAGCTGTCTTCTGTTCACTGTTCTGGTGTTTTTTGCCTTGGTGATCATCCTGAAGGTCAGTTTTTGGATATTATACATTGCATCTTTTAGGAAACACTAGTGCTGAATTCACTTGTTGCTGAATTTTCTCTATAGCCTTCTTCAAGTGTTTAACTTATGGCTAAGTAAACAGGATTTATAGCAAGTAGAGATTAGGTGTGCTAATTCCCTTGTTAGCTAAAAGACAATTTTCTGAAGTATTTGAGGTTTCCCTGCGCATTTGATGAGTGCAAGGGACTCCTCACTTCACAAGGTCAACCCCCACAAACTAAAAGGTGATTGGGATGGAACTAATAAGCTCTGCCCTGCCCTGCCCCCCCCAAATGTTTACTAAATGTGAGAACAAGTTTGCAAGTTCTGCCCCTATTCTTCTTACTTTTCAGCTTATGGAGCATGGCCTTGTGAAGCAGAGAGTCTGTTGTACTAGGTCAGAGTTAAAAAAGAAGACAAAATTACTACCAATCAGACCAGTACAGTAACATTTAGGGTGTTTTAGACACATATTTTCCCCCCTGAACTATACATTGCAAGTACATGGCATCCATACAGTATAAAACTATGTGCTTAGATTGGAGATAATCTATTTTCATGCCTGGTTTTATGTGATAGTCATACGGCAGGCAGGTATAGTTTGCCAAAATGCCCTGGTGGACTAAGTTTAGGAACCTGGAAGACATAATGAAGTATACAGGCTAAAGATTTCCCACCCACTTCTAACAATTAGGAGGCAGCCTATTTGCAGCACCAAGTTACCTAGTTAATACTGCTTTCCCCTTTGTTCCATCATCCAGGAAAAGGTCCACACTTTCTAGACAGTGGAATGCATCAGGGGTTACTGGCCTGTCTTTTTAATTTTCTGCCTACAAATTAGCTTGGGGACAGGTGTGGAGGTCTGTTAGAGGCATGAAATAATGGATGCACTCAACACCATCCCTTTACTTCTTCAGTTTGGTAATTTTAGCTCCTTTCATAGCAGTTTCAGAATCTAGTCTAAAAGTTTCCTGTTTGGTGCACTGAACCTGTCTTTTTAAGCATAAAGAGTACACAATCACAGTTAGGAACTGTTGAAACAATTAAATTCCATCTCCCCTGCAGTTCTGAAGTTTACATTCCTCTGTGCTTTGTTTTGTTCTCCATATACATTATGCTGATGTTGGTATGCTATCCAGCTAAAATGAAGGTATTTTAATTTGATGCACTAGAAGTGCTGGCTCTGTGACAACAAGGTGTTTGTGTTGTAGTTTTAGCTGTAGCAGCCTTCAGTTCCTTAGAAAATGATAGCACTTACTTTGTGCTAGAATAAACAACTAAATAAGCTTACATAGCATATCTGCTGAATGGTATGTATGTATGTATGTATGTATGTATGTATGGTCTTCCTAGAAATGTAATTTACAAATCTGCTATTTATTATTTTAAAATATTGTTTGTCCCCTTGCAGGCCTACCTAATTAACTGTGTGTGGAATTGCTATAAATACATTTGCAACAGAAACTTGCCTGAGATCGCAGTGTACCCTGCATTTGAAGCACCTCCACAGGTAAAATCTTGACAACACCAAAATAAGCTGCCAGTTGTAATTTTGAGTGACAGGGCTGATGACATTATATGTCTTTGAGCCAGGGGTCAGCAAACTTTTTCATTTTATTTTATTTTTTGAAAAAAATATATGAATAAATTCCTTTGCCCCACATATAACCCAGAGATGCATTTTAAATAAAAGCACACATTCTACTCATGTAAAAACACGCTGATTCACGGGCCAGATTTAGAAGGCGATTGGGCCAGATCCGCCCCCTGGCCTTAGTTTGCCTACCCATGCTTTGAACCAACTTCATTTTTTACAAGTGCCAAATTAGAATTCTTCCGTCAAGCATAAGTATTTGGATGCAAAATGCAACAGCATGAAAAATCTGATAGCTACAAGCTTTGGTATCAAACTGACAGCAGTGTATTAAGGCAAATGTTATATAACGGCCTAGTTTGCATATTCGGGTTAGCCAAGCCTGGGACTATGCAAACATGCAAGCTCCCAGAAAGCAGATTGCAACTGCTGTACTCTTCCCTGGGCCTTTTTGCTACAACACCATGCTGAGTTGAGCTAAGGCTTGACTTAGTGTGTTATTCAAAGATGGGTTTCTGGTTAACCTTTCTCCAGGCAAACCATGAGTTTCAACCAAGTGGTGGTCTTGGTTACAGCTTGTGGTTAGTGTGGAGAGAACTTTACCCATGAGCTTGAAGAGAGTATTTCAGTGAGGAGCAAAGCAGCTGCAAGTTCCTATCCAGGAGCCTACATCGTCAAAGTTTTGCTATGCCATGATTTGGGCAACTCCAGCTCAATGAATTTTTCTGGAATCTTAAGAAGTTTCAAAATTCCACTCATCATTTATGGCCTGAATACATCTGACAAATGATTAAATTAGTAGCTGTTTCAAATTGTATCTGTACCTACTATTAAAGCAGTACAATTCTTGCAATAGCTGTAATGGGTTTCCCTGTGTAAGCAACTTTTCAGGAAGGATGCCTCCGAAATCAGATTCAGGGTCAGATTTAAGGTGCTGGTTTTGACCTTTAAAGCCCTTCGCGGCCTAGGACCCTCGTACCTACGGGACCACCTCTCCCGGTATGCCCCACGGAGGACCTTTAAGGTCCATAAATAGCAACACCCTAGAGGTCCCGGGCCCTAAGGAAGTTAGATTAGCCTCGGCCAGAGCCAGGGCTTTTTCAACACTGGCTCCGGCCTGGTGGAACGCTCTGTCTCATGAGACCAGGGCCTACAGGGTCTGATTTCTTTCCGCAGGGCCTGTAAGACAGAGTAGTTCCGCCTGGCCTTTGGCTTGGAGCCAATTTGATTCCCTCCCCCTCTTTCTTTTTTCCTTTCTCCTCCTGTGATGAGGCTGCATTTTAATGTTTTAATGTTGTATTTTAATCTTGTTTTTAAGTTGTATTCATTCAGCTTGTTTTTATTATTGCTTGTTAGCCGCCCTGAGCCCAGCCTTGGCTGAGGAGGGCGGGGTATAAATAAAATTTATTATTATTATTATTATTATTATTAAAAACACATAGCAGTGAAACTTCCTCGAGGTTATCTGAAATTGGTTTCTCAACTTCCTCATATATATGTATATTTAAAATCTGTGTTTCCCTTCTATAGTATGTCCTGCCAACCTATGAAATGGCTGTAAAGATGCCAGAGAAGGAACCTCCACCTCCTTACATACCTGCCTGAAGAAAACTGAAAACTTGTGGTTGAACACCCGTACCAGCTTCACTTTTTTATATTGCCAGACTGCTTTAATATTCAGGGCTTTAGGTGCAAAGCTACATGGTTGAGAGGCATTTGATATAACCTTACTAAAATCCATATGAAAATCATCCCTTTGCCAGTAGTTTTTAATTTCATTGATCATCTCAATCATTTTACAGTTATGCCTTAGGGTTTAATTCTGCAAGTACCTCTATATTTGTATATAACTTCATTCATATGCATTTACGTTTTCATTTAATTTGATAAATAAGGATTAGTATTGGACGTAGGTGTTCACATGATCAGGCATTTTACAAATATGGATTAGTTCTGAAGGACAATCTGATCAGTTGGCAAGATAACAGCTTGTGTTTTTCTTCTTCATTTATATTGTAGTGGGAAGTTCAGATGTGGTATATGATATATATATATATACACATGCATATGTATATATATATTTACTTGCACTTTCTCTTACCTTTCTTTATTGTTATTCAATGCCTTGAAACAGTATGTTCAGGAAGCCTAAAGCTGGCACTAATTTGAAGTTTTTCCTATATGCTGTGAATGCAGCAAAAGTGCAGCAAGAAATTACATTTGTGTCAGTTGCATGCTTCCAATCTGTGTGCATTTCCATCTTTGTTTATAAATGATGTTTAATAAAATCTTGTTAAAAAAATAATCCAGTGGTGTATGATTTCATTCATTGTGTTCATTAAAATGATTCTTGGGGTTTTTTTGTCTGCCAAAATAAAACTCATACTTTGAAATCAGTCCTGTAGCTTCAAGCAAAAACAATTAATTACCAGAGAATATGCATTCATATTTCATTGTGGTGGTATAAGAAATTGCTTTCATATCTCTTTTCTTTTGTGCCAATGCTAAGTCTATTTCATCACTGGAGCCAGAGACAAATGTTATTAGCTGTGGGTTGACCTAGGAGACTTTTGAGAGTTCAGTAGTATCTCATGTTCTGTTTATCTGAAGGCATGGATTCTCTATCTCACTGTGTGTGTGTGTGTGTGTGTGTGTGTGTGTGTGTGTGTGTGTGTTTGAGAGGAAGAAAAAGGAAAAAATAAAGATACCAAGGCAGTTTTAAATACAGTGGTACCTCAGGTTAAGTACTTAATTCGTTCCGGAGGTCTGTTCTTAACCTGAAGCACCACTTTAGCTAATGGGGCCTCCTGCTGCTGCTGCACCACCGTAGCACGATTTCTGTTCTCATCCTGAAACAAAGTTCTTAACCCGAAGTAATATTTCTGGGTTAGCGGAGTCTGTAACCTGGAGCGTATGTAACCCGAGGTACCACTGTACTGTATTGACCCGAATATAAGTTGCATCTTTAAAATACGGGGTGGGGGGGGGGGGGAGAGAGAGAATACCTGAATATGAGCTGCTCCCTTAAAATTCCGCAGGCACTCACAACCATTCCGTTTTACAGTATGTCTGTTTCAGCAGCGATATTGTGAAAGCCAATTTTTGTAAGGTCACGAATTTAAGCCGCACTTTGACAGTTGGAATTTGGAAAAAAAGCGAGGCTTATATTCAGGCCAATATGGTAATACATTTGGGTGTGGGGTGATGGCAGATGTAATATTTTGCAGAATATGCTTTATGTATTAAACATGGACTGTTAATTTTAGCAATACTTGCTTTATACACTTTGAAGTCAAGGCGTTGGGTTTCCCTTCTCCTGGACTGAAAAAGTGAATTTTGCAATATATTCTGTCTGTGCATGTGCTTCCTATGTCTCTCTAGTCACATTAAAATTGCATATGAACATTGGCTGGGATTGTGAGGTGGGCACCATTCTTCAAGAGGGGGGTGGGTTATAAGGTGTTCCTGGTAGATCTTTGGCCCCTTAGTGATCTCCCCCTCCCAGGGGGAAAAAACCTTAGGCTTCCTAAAAAAGGCTCAACAACTTTGGTCCAATGGGTAGATCATCTCCAGTTTTTTTATACTGTGAGAGTCTGTTGGGAGTTGGTCGTCCCTGCTCTAGATGTTAGGGGATGTTAGGATGCTTGGGGAAGCACCTTCAATAGACTTGTACACCCTTGGAGAGAGTGGGAACCATGGGTAAAGACTACCTCTGAGCCTACTCCAGAGATTTTCCCTGCCCACCACCAACTGTCCTTTGGGAGAAGATCCCAGGAAAGAGTTGGGTGGCTGACAAAAGTCCATCTCAAAGCCTGGTCTGGATGGAAGGAGAGAGAAGCCCCTTCTTCACTATTATGGTCCCAATCCAATATCCCTTAGCTGCTTTGAAGAAGACCTTGGGAGGAATTCAGTGTTGCACTAAGGTGATCATTCCATTAAGGGAAGCATTTTGGTTTGCTAGATAGAACAGCCTTACCTCCCTTCCCCCTACATACTGTTATGGAGGTTCTCCCAATTTCAGGAGGCCTAGGGGTTTGGGGGGGGGGGACTCTGTTACAGAAGCCCTTTTGCAGGTGATGGGACTCCTTAGCTGAATCCCATCCCCAATATAGATCTGTCTAATGTCTAATTTGGCCCTCAGGACATTGCAACATGTATATTTTCTTTTCCCATAACCATAAAACAGATGCGGGGTGCAGGCTGGGTATTTGAAGTTTAGATACAGAATTCTGCTATAAACATAGTTCATAGCGATCTCCCCGTCTTCAAAACAGATTCCTTTCTGTTTGTGCTATCCACTTTCAAGAGGGAAAATTGTACAGTGTTCAGGTTTGGTAGGTAAAAAAACAGTCCTGAATATGCACATCAACTTTAACTGCAATATCTCAATCTCCATGGCAGATACCGCATAAACATTACTTTTGCAGTGTTCCCCATACACCTTTTAAAAACAGGTGCTATGAGGGGTTCAGTTGGTCTTCAGATCTCAGCACTGCTGTTAAACATATTGACTCCCAGGCTGATACCTCAATTTTCAGGGCAGATAGTGCACTGTGCTGTGCGTTTCAATTTTTCTGGCTTTAATTAAAAGGCTATCCAGAACAGACCCATTAAAATTAATGGGCATGACTGACTTAGGCCCATTGATTTTAGTGTGTCTACTCTGGTTAATACGTAGTTGGCTGCAACCCTCTGATATGATGGCATAGCCCTTTGATGCGGTCATGATGGGCTCACCTCTTGAATACTTTTCTGTTCTTATGTACATACCTGTGCTTGCGAGAAGTCTGGTTATATTTTTAGGAAGCAGGAGGATTTCAGCTCCATTTGTATCACTGACGTGGATCCTCAGGGTTTCTGAATGTGGACTATTGGTCGTCTTGGGAGTTTATACGAGGGTGGTCCATCCATGTAAACAAGCCAAGACTTGCTCCTTGGCTCTCTGTCGATGTGCCGAGAACAACATGTGCAACTTCATTGCCATTATCTAAACATTGATTTGCTTGAATGTGACTTACCTATATTCAGCATGCAGCAGGCATGTTGAGTTCAGAGAAGGTATGGGAACTTTGCTAAAAGGGCTGTCGGGCAGAAGGATGCAGAAAGTCCCGGGTTCAAGTCCTGACATCTCCAGATCCTTGCCTGAAACCTTGGAGAGCTGCCTTGAGTAGTTTAGGCATTGCTGAGCTAGAAGAACTAGTGTTCTGACACAATTCAAGCCAGCTCCCTAGGTTCTTCCAAAATGGTGATACTTTTTTACTTTCCAATTAGCTGATCACTTTAAATCTCTCAAGTTAGTTTGAGATGCATGTACGAGTTTCCCCAAAGATATTTGGACAGGGGGTGGCAGGGAGATAAATTCACTTTCCTGGTTGTCCAGTTACCTGTGAATTTAAACCGGACGCTAGTGCCGATGAATTAAATACATTTTTTTTCTACTCTGCCCTTCATTTTTTGGGATACTGGCTTCCCTTTGTGCCCTGTTTTCACTGCAGCTGATCCCCTTGCTAAGTTGAAGTTGGCCACCCCAAATCCTGACAGCTGAAGCACTTGATTGATGAAGCGAAGTACCTGGCTTTGATTTTCCCCTTCTGATGAGTCTTTAACACTGCGATTACTGAGAAGGTTACTGAGGGAACGTGGGTGACTCAACGGAAGAAACTGCCTGGGAAAGGGTGGAGTGAACTGACTGTGCTTTCTCCTTGCCCACCACACACTTGCTCTCTGGCCAGGAACTTAAAAAATAAAATGAAACCTGTCTCAAGGAAAAGCACACAGACGGTGTCGGTGAGGTAGAGGAGCTGGTCTTCAAACCAAAGCAGCTGAAATGCTCTGGCTACTCAAGACGCCTGGCGCTTGCCTTTTCCTACTACTGCCTGCAGTTTTAGGGGCCCGGTACAGGTTTCCTAAGCGCTCAGTTCGGGTGGGTTTGCGCTCCATTCCACTGCAGGGCAAGACATCCGGCGGAAAAGCTGCAGCAAGGGCCGATGAACCCTACTCCGGAGATACCGAGGGTTCTTCAACAGTCTCCTCTACAGGTAATTTAGCTTTTGTGCTATGGGCAGAGGTTCTGGAGAAATGCTAAAGGTCAGGCATATTTTGTAGGTGTTGGCTATATGCTCCATGTCTTGCATTCCCAAATATTCAGTAAATAATAATAATAATAATAATAATAATAATAATAGGAGCTGAACCTCACTGAATGATGGGGGTGGAGACGCTCCTTCAGGTATACTGGGCTGAAGCCGTTTAGGGCTTTAAAAGTCAGCACCAACACTTTGAATTGTGCTCAGAAATGTACTGGGAGCAAATGTAGGTCTTTCAAGACTGGTGTTATATGGTCCCGGCGGCCACTCCCAGTCACCAGTCTAGCTGCCGCATTCTGGATAAATTGTAGTTTCTGGGTCACCTTCAAAGATAGCCCCACATAGAGCACATTGCAGTAGTCTAAGTGGGAGATAACCAGAGTGTGCACCACTCTAGCGAGACAGTCCGTGGGCAGGTAGGGTCTCAGGCTGCGTACCGGATGGAGCTGGTAGACAGCTGCCCCGGACACAGAATTGACCCGTGCCTCCATGGACAGCCGTGAGCCCAAATGACTCCCAGGCTGCGTACTTGGTCCTTCAGGGGCACAGTTACCCCACTCAGGACCAACGCAATCTCCTTTTTTTCTGGCAGGTCTGCAGGTGGGACACAAATTGTTTTGGTGTATCTTTTGGTGTAACTTTTAGGCCAGACTTTCTCAACGCTGTAGCTGAGATGTTGTGGACTACAGCTCTCACAAGCCCATAACCAGCATGACAAATGGTCACGGATGATGGAAGTTGTCACCCAAAGCACCTGGAGGATACCAGGGTGTTTTAGAGAAATGCCAAGTAGTAATTTAATTATGCCCTTGTGAGTTCCAAAACTTACCTCTTCCCCTAGCATAGAAGAAGACCCCACATTTGTTAAGTTAAAAATCGGTTCACTTACAAATCCTTCAAAGGGCCAGTCCATGTGGTATTCCATACATCCCTCGGAAAAGTTGCACAGGCAGTATAACTTGGCTTAGTTGCAAAGTGGTGAAAGTTCCCAAATCACTGGTATATAGGAACTCAAGAGAGGCTTGTTAGACCATGCGGCTGAGCATAAGCATAATAAGGCAGGCAGGGTGGGGGATAGGGAATTTGAAGAAGCTGTAAAAGTTGCACAAATGTTAAATATTCTCCCTGACTTGCTACCATGGTTGAATCTCCAGAAAGGGGCTTAAACTGCAAAGAAGTTGTTGAAATATTACAAATGGGCCATTGGCGACATGTTTGTGTGTGTGTCCTGCTTTCAGATTTTCTCCAGAATTGGTAACTTCATATTAAATGAGGGTGGCAGGACATCGCGAAAAACTTGCATGTGTGAGGAGTTCCAATCCCACAATAAACACTTATCTGAAAACACACTATTCCAATTGTGTCAAGCCTGTTGTGATGACCATTAGTGTAGAAATCATTTAAAAATAAATAAATAGCTCTGATATTCTCAATACTTTCACAGTGATAAAATCATTAAAGTCTTGACTGCAAACTTATACTCACCTGAGGGGAGTAAGCCCTATTAAACTCTTCTATATTTTTCTTAAATGTACTTCTGAGCAGGTCTAAAACTGCACCATTTTGTGCTACACATTACTATCCCAGGCAGGCAGATTTCTTGATTTTTCCATTTGTACCACACTGGAGTCCAACTTGTAAAAGAAAAGAAAAAATCAGGAGTAGTTTGTCAAAGCCTCTTTTAAGTCCAGCCACTTAATTTGGAATATTGTGCTTCAATTGTCTTGCAGAGGCTATATGCCGGAGTCGCCCCATAGACCTTGTATTTATAATAGACAGCTCCCGCAGTGTCCGGCCTCAGGAGTTTGAAAAAGTGAAAACCTTCTTGGCCAAACTGATTGAAGCCTTGGATGTGGGGGAAAGAGCGACTCGTGTGGCGGTGGTGAACTATGCCAGCACAGTCAAGATTGAATTCAATCTTGGGAAGTACTTTGACAAAGCTTCCATGAAGAATGCCATCTATCACATCCATCCATTATCTGTGGGGACTATGACTGGCTTGGCCATCCAGACAGCCATCAACGAAGTTTTCACCAGAGACGGAGGGGCAAGGGACTCGTCCCGTGACGTCCCTAAGGTGGTCATTATAGTGACCGATGGCCGACCTCAGGATCAGGTTCATGAGGTGGCTTACAAGGCTCGAGCCTCTGGAATCGAGATTTATGCCGTTGGGGTTGACCGAGCGGACATGGAGTTCTTGCGGCTGATAGTGAGTGAGCCGGTCAGTGAGCACGTTTCTTATGTGGAGACCTATGGTGTGATAGAAAAGCTGGCTTCCAAATTTCGAAAAACGTTCTGTGGTAAGATAATCACTACATGGTGATTACTCCCTTTTGTTTCTGCTGCTAGGATAAGGATATACAATCGTACCTTAGAAGTCGAACAGAATCCATTCTGGAAGTCCGTTCAGCTTCCAAAACGTTTGAAAACCAAAGCACAGCTTCTGATTGGCTGCAGGAAGCTCCTGCAGCCAATCAGAAGCCGCGGAAGCCTCGTCGGACATTCGGGTTCCAAAGGAACATTCACAAACTAGAACAATCACTTCTGGGTTTGTGGCGTTCAGGAGCCAAAACGTCTGAGTTTCAGGGCATTCAGGATCCAAGGTATGTTGCTAGGTAAATCCATTTCCCCCCCCCCTTTTTCTTTTTAAATGTATTATATTGTTTTATTGATGTAAATTGATTTGATATATCTTTTCATGATACAGCAGTATACAAATGTTTAAAATAAATAAATTCCCCACATAAAAACTGAACTGTGTCTCTCTATGAGACAGTTGTGCCATCTCAGCCAGGAAATGCTTAATAAGTTATTTGACCAGAGAGCCTTAAATGTTTTCTGTGGCACCATCAGACATAATTCTTCTGTACACTCCTTCCCTAGCTGTGGATGTTTGTGCCCTTGGGACCCACAATTGTGAGCAAGTTTGTGTGAGTAGCGATGGCTCCTGGCGCTGTGAATGTTATGAAGGGTACACCTTGAATCCGGACAAGAGAACTTGCTCAAAGAAGGAGTTGGAGGCTCCCAGAGGTAACACATTTTATGAGGAGATTTTTTTAAAAAAGTAATTTATAATTTAGTTATTAATGTAATTCTTTATTATCTATCCTAGCTGGAGAAGGTTGTACATCTGGAAGCCACGACTGTGAGCAATTGTGTGTGAGTAGCTATGGCTCCTGGCGCTGTGAGTGCTATGAAGGGTATATTTTGAATCCAGACAGGAGAACTTGCTCAAGGAAGGAGTTGGAAGCTTCTTCAGGTAACACATTTTGTGAGATTTATTTTGTTTCCTGTGAATTTTATCCATCTATTGTTCAACTATTACAGTCATACCTTGGAAGTCAAATGGAATCCATTCTGGAAGTCCGTTCGATTTCCAAAACGTTCAGTTCAGAAAACAAAGTGTGGTTTCCTATTGGCTGCAGGAAGCTTATGTAGCCAATTCGAAGCTGCGGATGCCCCGTCGGACGTTCAAGTTCCAAAGAACATTCGTAAACCGGAACACTCACTTCTGGGTTTGCGCTGTTTGAGAGCCAAAACATCCAAGTACCAAGGCATTCAGGATCCAACGTACAACTGTAATGTAATACCTTAACATCCATCCTAGGTGGAGAGGGTTGTGTATCTGGAAGCCATGACTGTGAGCAATTGTGTGTAAGTACAGATGGCTCCTGGCATTGTGAATGCTATGAAGGGTACACCCTGAATCCGGACAAGAGAACTTGCTCAAGGAAGGAGTTGGAGGTCCCCTCAGGTAACACATTTTATGTTGAGATTTGGCTTTTTATCAATTTATTATTTCGTTATTAATGTAGTTCCTTAATGCCTCTCCTAGGTCGGGAGACCTGTGAGCCTGGGATCCACAACTGTGAGCAACTTTGTGTGAGTAGCGATGGCTCCTGGCGCTGTGAATGTTATGAAGGGTACACCTTGAATCCAGATAAGAGAACTTGCTCAAGGAAAGAGTTGGAACATTCTTCAGGTAACATATTTCGTGAGATTTCTTCTGTTTTCTAAGTAATTTATCCATTTATTAGTCAACTACAATAGTACCTTGGGTTAAGAACTTAATTCGTTCTGGAGCTCTGTTCTTAACCTGAAACTGTTTTTAACCTGAGGTACAACTTTAGCTAATGGGGCCACCCACTGCCGCCGTGCGATTTCTGTTCCCACCCTGAAGCAAAGTTCTTAACCCGAGGTACTATTTCTGGGTTAGCGGAGTCTGTAACCTGAAGCGTCTGTAACCCGAGGTACCACTGTATTAAAGTAACTCCTTAATGTCCATCCTAGGTGGAGAGGGTTGTGCATCTGGAAGCCACGACTGTGAGCAATTGTGTGTGAGTAGTGATGGCTCCTGGCGCTGTGAGTGCTTTGAAGGGTACACCTTGAATCCAGACAAGAGAACTTGCTCAAGGAAGGAGTTGGAGGCCCCCTCAGGTATCACATTTCATGAAATTTATTTTGCTTTCTAAGCAATTTAGCAATTTTTTTATTCAACTATTAATTAACTTGCTCAAGGAAGGATCTGGAGGATCTTTCAGGTAACACATGCTGAGAGAAGATTTGTTCTTTACTAATTTATTAATTAGGTATTAATGTAGTTCCTTAATATATCTCCTAGGTCGGGAGACCTGCGGGCCTGGGACCCACAACTGTGAGCAGCTTTGTGTGAGTAGCAATGGCTCCTGGCACTGTGAATGCTATGAAGGATACACACTGAATCCAGATAAGAGAACTTGCTCAAGGAAGGAGTTGGAAGCTTCTTCAGGTAACACATTTTGTGAGATTTATTTTGTTTTCTATGTAATTTATCCATTTATTGTTCAACTATTAGTCATACCTTGGAAGTCAAATGGAATTCGTTCTGGAAGTCCGATTGATTTCCAAAACGTTTGGAAAACAAAGTGTGGTTTCCTATTGGCTGCAGGAAGCTTATGCAGCCAATTCGAAGCTGCGAAAGCCCCTTCGGACTTTCAAGTTCCGAAGAACGTCTGCAAACCGGAACACTCACTTCTGTGTTTGCGCTGTTTGGGAACCAAAACCTCCAAGTACCAAGGCATTCAGGATCCAAGGCACAACTGTAATGTAATACCTTAACATCTGCCCTAGGTGGAGAGGGTTGTGCATCTGGAAGCCACGACTGTGAGCAATTGTGTGTGAGTACAGATGGCTCCTGGCATTGTGAATGCTATGAAGGATACACCTTGAATCCGGACAAGAGAACTTGCTCAAGGAAGGAGTTGGAAGTTCCCCCAGGTAACACATTTTATGTGGAGATTTGGCTTTTTATCAATTTATTATTTCGTTATTAATGTAGTTCCTTAATGCCTCTCCTAGGTCGGGAGACCTGTGAGCCTGGGATCCACAACTGTGAGCAACTTTGTGTGAGTAGCGATGGCTCCTGGCGCTGTGAATGTTATGAAGGTTACACCTTGAATCCAGATAAGAGAACCTGCTCAAGGAAAGAGTTGGAACGTTCTTCAGGTAACATATTTCGTGAGATTTCTTCTGTTTTCTAAGTAATTATCCAATTATTAGTCAACTACAATAGTACATCGGGTTAAGAACTTAATTTGTTCTGGAGCTGTGTTCTTAACCTGAAACTGTTTTTAACCTGAGGTACAACTTTAGCTAATGGGGCCACCCACAGCCGCCGTGTGATTTCTGTTCTCATCCTGAAGCAAAGTTCTTAACCCGAGGTACTATTTCTGGGTTAGCGGAGTCTGTAACCTGAAGCATCTGTAACCCAAGGTGCCACTATATTAATGTAATTCCTTAACATCCATCCTAGGTGGAGAGGGTTGTGTGTCTGGAAGCCACGACTGTGAGCAATTGTGTGTGAGTAGTGATGGCACCTGGCGCTGTGAGTGCTATGAAGGGTACACCTTGAATCCAGACAAGAGAACTTGCTCAAGGAAGGAGTTGGAAGCTTCTTCAGGTAACACATTTTGTGAGATTTTCCGTATTTTTTGCTCCAAGGTACAACTGTAATGTAATTCCTTAACATCTGCCGTAGGTGGAGAGGGTTGTGCATCTGGAAGCCATGACTGTGAGCAATTGTGTGTAAGCACAGATGGCTCCTGGCATTGTGAATGCTATGAAGGGTACACCTTGAATCCAGACAAGAGAACTTGCTCAAGGAAGGAGTTGGAGGTCCCCTCAGGTAACACATCTTATGTGGAGATTTGCCTTTTTATAAATTTTTTATTTCAATATTAGTGTAGTTCCTTAATGCCTCTCCTAGGTCGGGAGACCTGTGAGCCTGGGATCCACAACTGTGAGCAACTTTGTGTGAGTAGCGATGGCTCCTGGCACTGTGAATGTTATGAAGGGTATACCTTGAATCCAGATAAGAGAACTTGCTCAAGGAAAGAGTTGGAACATTCTTCAGGTAACATATTTTGTGAGATTTCTTCTGTTTTCTAAGTAATTTATCCATTTATTATTCAACTATTAATGTAATTCCTTAACATCTGCCCTAGGTGGAGAAGGTTGTGCATCTGGAAGCCATGACTGTGAGCAATTGTGTGTGAGTAGCGATGGCTCCTGGCACTGTGAATGTTATGAAGGGTACACCTTGAATCCAGACAAGAGAACTTGCTCAAGGAAGGAGTTTGAGGCATCTTCAGGTAACATGTTTTGTGAGGACATTTGCTTTTTTAAAAAAGTAATTTATAACTTAGTTATTAATGTAATTCCTTATTATCTGTCCTAGCTGGAGAAGGTTGTGCATCTGGAAGCCACGACTGTGAGCAATTGTGTGTGAGTACAGACGGCTCCTGGCGCTGTGAGTGCTATGAAGGGTACATTTTGAATCCAGACAAGAGAACTTGCTCAAGGAAGAAGTTGGAGGCCCCCTCAGGTATCACATTTCATGAAATTTATTTTGTTTTCTAAGCAATTCAGCAATTTAATATTCAACTATTACTTAACTTGCTCAAGGAAGGAGTTGGAGGACCCTTCAGGTAACACATTTTGTGAGATTTCTTCTGTTTTCTGTGTAATTTTTCCATTTATTATTCAACTAATAATGTAATTCCTTAACATCCATCCTAGGTGGAGAGGGTTGTGTATCTGGAAGCCACGACTGTGAGCAATTGTGTGAGAGTACAGACGGCTCCTGGCGCTGTGAGTGCTATGAAGGGTACACCTTGAATCCGGACAAGAGAACTTGCTCAAGGAAAGAGTTGGAGGCTCCCTCAGGTAACACGTTATGAAGAGATTTGTTGTTTTTTAAATTATTATTTAGTTATTGATATAGTTCCTTATCCAACCTAGGTGAAGAGAACTGTGTACCTGGAACACACAACTGTGAGCAAATTTGTTTGAGTAGCGATGGCTCCTGGCATTGTGAGTGTTATGAAGGGTATACCTTGAATCCGGATAAAAGAACTTGCTCAAGGAAGAATCTGGAGGCTCCTTCACGTAATACATTTTCTGAGGGTCTTTTTATCATTAAAAAAAAAAAAAAAGTTTAGTGTTGAATTATTAATGTAGTTCCTTCTCTGTCCTAGGTGGGGAGAGCTGTGTACCTGGGACTCACAACTGTGAGCAAATCTGTGTGAGTAGTGATGGCAGTTGGCATTGTGAGTGCTTTGAAGGCTACGTCTTGAATCAAGACAAGAGGACTTGCTCACGTAAGAATCTGGCAGCTTCATTAGCCAGCACATTTCGTGATGGGAGGTTTTGTGTTTTTGGGGTTTAAAAATATTCAGCGATGTGATTTCTTATTTGCATTTGAATAATCTTATTGTTCTTCAAAACTATCTTGTAAGCTAGGTCATTATTATTTATTCCCATATTGCCGGTAAAGGAGGGCTGGGTCTGAGGGAATAGCATCCCCAAAACTTTATTTATACCTTGGCTAAAGTACAATTTGAGTTGGAGAGTTCCCCATGTCTCAGGTGACAAACCTAGCTATTATGTCACTTCCACTCTCTCTAAATACTTCAAGAGGGTGATTCAAATCATTTTTCAATTAGCGTGTCTTGTTTTTCCCCCAGTTACAAAAGTCTTTATAAACCAATCTCTCTCTCTCTCCATATATATATAATGGCTGTACCAGGTCATGCCACTTTGAGCCTCCTTGATAGAAAGGCAGTATATGGATGTGCTAAATAAGTAAATGAGTCTTTGTGAAGACCAAGTTACACAGTGTATCTCAACTTCCTCCCTAGCTAGAGAAAAGGATGTTTGCACAACTGGAGACCATGACTGCGAACAGATCTGTGTCGCCAGCGGTGACTCTTGGCACTGCGACTGCTTTGAAGGGCACACCTTGAATCCGGACAAGAAGACCTGTTCAAGTAAAGATATGGCAGCTCATTCAGCATATATTTAATGAGAAAGGGAGGGTGCAAGCCTATTTATTGCGATTCTCTCTCTTTTTTAAATAGTTCATTCTTCAGCTTTGGACGTCTGTGCTCCTGGAACCCACGACTGCCAACAAATCTGTGTTCCCAGTGGCAGTTCCCATCGTTGTGAGTGCTATGAAGGATTCACCTTGAATGCAGATAAGAAAACATGCTCAAGTAAGAATCTGGCCGATACGTCAGGAAGGAAAAGCATTGTGTTGCTTCTTTCCCCGCAGTATATATTTCAGTTTGGTTGAGAAACTGCATTCTTAGTGGGCTAACTGCCATTTTTCTTGGGAATGGTCTCTCTCCCCTTGGCTGCGTGCATGCCATGCATTTAAGGCACCCACCCCTCAAGAATCCTGGGATCCGTAGTTCACCCCACACAGCATCCGAACAAACTACAGTTCCCAGGATTCTTTGGGGTGTGTGTAACAGCTGCATGACAGGACGACGCTTACCCTTGAAGAGAGATGTACTGAGGAGGAAAGCTATGCTATCACGATATCCCTGTCATGGAGACGTTTAATGGTTTTCTGTCCAGGACATCCCATTTTGGGGAGCTGTGCTCTCCCATGGGTCATGTGACTCACATGGGAGCGAGGCCTGGAAGACACACATCCCGGTTTTGTACTGGGACATGCTGGAGGGCTTGGTGGCACCACCATTCACATAGCAAGAACTACCACAGAGATATCAACATTTTCAAAAGTAACTCAGCCTTTTAAAAAACAGGGCATCCGCAGTACTCAGCTAATTAGGGACCACTGGTTTAGATACTAATGTTTTATTTATTGTACCCTGCTCTGAGATTGCCCGTGGCAATGAAGGTAAAGGTAAAGGGACCCCTGACCATTAGGTCCAGTCGTGACCAACTCCGGGGTTGTGGCGCTCATCTCGCTTTATTGGCTGAGGTAGCCGGTGTACAGCTTCCGGGTCATGTGGCCAGCATGACTAAGCCACTTCTGGCGAACCAGAGCAGTGCACAGAAACGCCATTTACCTTCCTGCCAGAGCGGTACCTATTTATCTACTTGCACTTTGACGTGCTTTCGAACTGCTAGGTGGGCAGGAGCTGGGACCGAGCAAAGGGAGCTCACCCCGTCGCGGGGATTCAAACCGCCAACCTTCTGATCAGCAAGTCCTAGGCTCTGTGGTTTAACCCACAGCGCCACCCGCGTCCCATGGCAATGAACAGTGGGTAACAAATATTGTTAATATATAGATAACCGAAAGCATATGGTTCATTTTCTCCTCAGGAATAGCAAGAAGCCGTCTTCCTTCTGCGACAACGGAAGAGGCCTGTAAATGTGAATCACTTGCTAAATTTCACAAGCAGGCCACTTCATACCTTGAGGCAATATCTACAAAACATATCCTTTCTTTTGAGATCTTTTCAGTGGTGGATGCATTGCTGTTTCGTGTGCTTCCTCGTGTAGCAAACGTCTCTGCAAAATCTGATCTGCAACAATGTGATATGTTCCTTAACGGTTGACCACTAGATGATCTGTCCAAGAAATTAGAAGCATACCAGTATGGAGCAGAGCATGTCTAGAGCTGAAGAACCTGCTGCAATTAAAAACAATTCCTGCCTATTGCACTTTGCAAGCTTTTATTTCAAAGGAGTTGCTTTGTTGTTAAAAAAAAGAAGTGCAAATGCGTGTAGTGACGCCACTTGTGTAATGCACATAACTGTGTCTAATCAAAGAAAGTTCATTCTGCATAAAAATCAATGTTGTTGTTTTTATAGTCGTATGCACTGTGCAGTGCATATTTCTACAACTATATTTGAATGCGGTGGTTAAAACTAAATCTGCCCCTCTCATATCCAACCATTTATAGGTACAGATAAAGCCATATAAATAGTTGTGGCTGGTATGGTGCATTGTAAAAACTTTTCTGCATCTGGCAAAGTAGAATATAAATGCTATCTCCTATCTCTGATTTCGATTTAAATGATATTTCTCTGCCCTTAGAGACATATATGTCCAGTGGGACAAGCTGCTCCAAATGACCTTCAGGTCCCTTTAAACCCCATTTTTTAATCCAGAAGGACTCAGAATATATCAGCAGAATGGACTGGCTCAAATATCACTACTATGTGGATGAAACACAATGTACAGCGGAAGGTTAAAAGCCCCTGACATTATTTATCTATGGCATATTAATGTAATTTACATCTTGCAACCTTTCATTTTAATAAAGATCAGCATACTCTGGAAATGTTTTCTTTTCTATGTAGCTCTGTGAGAATGTATTCAATACATTAAAAAACAGGAAATTTGTCACTGTGAAAGCGACTTAGCCTATGGTTCATTGATTCAACGCGAGTTCTTATCTTAATATAGTTGTCCCTTATTCTCTATTACAGGCCCTTAAAATAAACAAATGCTTTTATATCTGAATAGCAAGTTTTGATTTTCCCACAGGGACCCTACATGCACTGCTTATTGTTCACTAAGTTAGGGTTGCCATATTTCTAGAAGTAAGAGTCAGGAAACAAAAGTCATTTAGCTTTCATAGAATCATAGAGTTGGAAGAGACCACAAGGGCCATCGAGTCCAACCCCCTGCCAAGCAGGAAACACCATCAGAGCACTCCTGACATATGGTTGTCAAACCTCTGCTTAAAGACCTCCAAAGAAGGAGACTCCACCACACTCCTTGGCAGCAAATTCCACTGTCGAACAGCTCTTACTGTCAGGAAGTTCTTCCTAATGTTTAGGTGGAATCTTCTTTCTTGTAGTTTGGATCCATTGCTCCGTGTCCGCTTCTCTGGAGCAGCAGAAAACAACCTTTCTCCCTCCTCTATGTGACATCCTTTTATATATTTGAACATGGCTATCATATCACCCCTTAACTTCCTCTTCTCCAGGCTAAACATGCCCAGCTCCCTTAGCCGTTCCTCATAAGGCATCGTTTCCAGGCCTTTGACCATTTTGGTTTCTTCAGGCAACATTCTCCTATTTTGCCGATTTTCCAAACTCCCTGCCGGAATGAAATCCTGCAGATATCTAGGAAATTCCAGATGTATGGCAAACCTAACTGTGTGTGAATATATGTTCATACCCTGAGGTGGGGAAAATGAATCGCACAGATATAAACTGAAGCAAGAGAGGAAGTAGACTAGAGCGTTCCTAATAAAGGCTCTGTGTCTCTGATTTTTGGATACTTAATGTCAACACAGAGAGATGCACTGAAGAAGGGAGGTTAAACCTGTCCCCTCCCACCCCCAAAAATAAATTCCTCTCACACAGCTGTCAAAGATGTTCAGGATTTGTATTAGATAAAAATAAACACGGGGAGTAGTAACTCCAGCCTCTGGGTGGGCAGACACAGAAGTTGCACCTGCACAACCAAGTCATAACTGGTCATACAGCTGAGCTCTCCCTCACCCCATTTCTCACTTTGTCCCTCTCCATTCTCAGCAGTCCCCACTAAAGTAAAGGTAAAGGGACCCCTGACCATTAGGTCCAGTCGTGACCGACTCCGGGGTTGTGGCGCTCATCTCACTTTATTGGCCGAGGGAGCCGGCGTACAGCGTACAGCTTCCGGGTCATGTGGCCAGCATGACTAAGCCGCTTCTGGCGAACCAGAGCAGCGCACGAAAACGCTGTTTACCTTCCCGCCAGTGCGGTACCTATTTACCGTATCTACTTGCACTTTGAGGTGCTTTCGAACTGCTAAGTAGGCAGGAGCTGGGACCGAGCAACGGGAGCTCACCCCATCGCGGGGATTCGAACTGCTGACCTTTTGATCAGCAAGTCCTAGGCTCTGTGGTTTAACCCACAGCGCCACCCGCACCCCCCAATACTAGCTTCCAAAAGCCAACCTTTAAGGGAGCCCATTATGGGGGGTGGGAAAACCTTTTGTTTTTGGAGACGATCACCCCAGGAAATGGTTCCTCATTTTTGAAGGTAGGAAGGTTCCCCACACCTCAGAAGCGATGGATGGAAATGAAAGCCATGATAAAAGAACAGGTGACACATTTGTGTGGAAAGGTGGGGAGAGAGAACCAAACTTTCCTCGAAACAAAATACAATGGTACCTCGGGTTAAGTACTTAATTCGTTCCGGAGGTCCGTTCTTAACCTGAAGCACCACTTTAGCTAATGGGGCTTCCTGCTGCCGCCGCGCCACCAGAGCACGATTTCTGTTCTCATCCTGAAGCAAAGTTCTTAACCTGAAGCACTATTTCTGGGTTAGCAGAGTCTGTAACCTGAAGCACCTGTAACCTGAAGCATATGTAACCCAAGGTACAAAAAAAATCCTTCCAGTCGCACCTTAGAGAACAACTTTCCTCAACATGGAACTAGATCAATTTATCCCTGAAATACTTGGCTGCCTCTGCGCAGCTTTCTCCTTGCATTGAGAACTCCACTATCGGTCAGTATATTCCACTTTTTAATGTGTATATCCTGTTATGGAATATCAGTGACCCTATTTAATCTGCCATGCCTAAATGTTAAGTTACGTTTACATTTAATATATGAATATCATTTAAGAAATAAATCAACCAAGTGCATTCACTGAATTGCATGATTCCACATACGTAAATTCATGTGCATTCAGTATTTTCTGCTAATAGATGAGCATATACAATATCAAATGTATAATAAGCCAGACACACCCTATTCACAGTGGCTTGGATCCTAACTTCCATGTGTCATCTGTTAAAAATGCTAGACGGCAAATATCCACACCTTCATAGAATGCGAAATACCTGAGACTAGGACTCTTTGCATTTTTTAATTGCCAAAGGTTTCTGCAGCCTCACTAGTTCAGACTTAACAAACGTCACTTTTCATAAACACAGCAAAATAATTAATGTTTTTGTCTTGTGGGTATCCCATCAAATTCCTGTCACAGATCGCCTGCCAAGTTTATGAAAACGTCTAGCTATTTTTAATTTTTTTTTTTAAGGCTTTGAAATACCTGATTCTGATACACATATTTTTCCAGTTTTTGTTCTGCCTCGCTGTGTAATAATTTAAGATCCTCCCCTGGTTTTCTCATTTTTTCCTAAGTGGTGGCGAAAAGCCCACAGTACTTTTTCGGAGGGAATATAAGGTGAGCTGAATTTAAAGGTTTTGGCTCTTTGTTTATCTTCACTGTCGTGGAATGCACCTAAGGCACAAAATAATAGGGATGGTCGAGGCTGCTTGTTAAATGTACATCTATCAGCCCCCTTTACCTGTGTATCGCATGAAGGGGAATCACTGGAAGAATGAGGCTGGTGCCTTTGCCCCCACTTTCAGTATTGCATAGTGCTGATGATTCCTACTCTGATTGTTCCATAGCCGTGGACATCAGAGGGATGCCTTGTGACTTCAGGTACGGGACCAGAAGTACAGCCCCATTCTAAGCATGTTTTCCCTCCCCGATGCACACCTGAAGAGCAGTGCCGGTTTTACATATAAGCTAAACAAGCTATAGCTTAGGACCCCACTCTCTTAGGGCCCCCCAAAAAAACTTAAAGGAAAAAAGCACTGGATGTACATTTCCAAAATATAAGATAAAATACATATTTTCTTATGTGCCAATGGCTTTAGATACCTATCAGGTCCATAAATTACCATATAGCATATATTCAACACAAAAAACAGAGACAATTTGTTGTTGACAAAGGACATATAAAGGGCCCCATTACCTTCAGTAGCTTAGGGCCTCATCAGACCTAAATCCAGCCCTGCTGAAGAGGGCTTTTGTTTTGCATAGCAAAACCCAAATGGCTTTAAAAGAGGATTGGACAAATTCATGCAGGAGAAAGGCTATCAGCGACCATGTTCTCCACTCCAGAGTTGGAGGCAGTAGGACTCTGAATGCCAGTTATGGGGAATCACCAGAGTGCTGTTGTGGTCAGGTTCTGCTCTCAGGCTCCCCACTGGTGTCTGTGGAAAAAGGATGCTGAACTAGACGGGTCGGTCTTCTTCTGGCTGATCCTCTTATGTTCTTTATCTTGCACAATACTTTGATCAGAGGTTAGGACTATAGTGGTACCTCGGGTTAAGAACTTAATTCATTCTGGAGGTCCGTTCTTAACCTGAAAACTGTTCTTAACCTGAAGCACCAATTTAGCTAATGGGGCCTCCTGCTGACGCCACGCTACCACCACACGATTTCTGTTCTCACCCTGAAGCAAAGTTCTTAGCCTGAGGTACTATTTCTGGGTTAGCGGAGTCTGTAACCTGAAGCGTCTGTAACCCGAGGTACCACTGTATCTTGTTTTGCGATGTGTGCCTCCTTGCCCTAAATTGTTTTTACTCTTTCCAACATGGCCCTGTTTCTCCTGCTTCAAAATCCAATCTTCCTGGTCACCCATCAACACTTGTTTTGTTTCAGAGTCTACAGATGAATGATATGCCTTTTGAATGATGCCCAAAGCCACCTGGGTAAGCTGCGATTTCAATCAAGACAGTGGTACCTCCGGATGTGAACAGGATCTGTTCCGGAGCCCCGTTCGCATCCTGAAGAGATGCGAAGAGACGCGGTGTCTGTGCGTGCGTGGGTCGCGATTCGCCATTTCTGTGCATGACGTCATTTTGAGCGTCTGTGCATGCGTGAGCGGCAAAACCTGGAAGTAACGCATTCTGTTACTTCCGGGTCGCCGCGGAGTGCAACCCGAAAACGCTCAACCTGAAGCAACTTTAACCTGAGGTAAGACTGTACTTTATTTTGCCAGTCTTTGATGAAAGCTACCCAGGGTTGCTGTTTCCAAGATAAAACTGCCTGAGATCACCTTTGGGTGAATCAAATACTCACAAATTGAGAGATACAGTGGTGCCCCGCAAGACGAATGCCTCGCAAGACGGAAAACCCGCTAGACGAAAGGGTTTTCCGTTTTGGAGGTGCTTCACAAAATGAATTTGCTATGGGCTTGCTTCGCAAGACGAAAATGTCTTGCGATTCCTGGGGTTTTTTTCCCCTCCCCCCTTTTTCCCAAGCCCCTAAGCCGCTTAACAGCTGATCGCTAAGCCGCTTAACAGCTGATCTAAGCCGCATATCAACTGATCTAAGCCGCTAATAGCCTTTTAGCAGCTAATCCGCTAATCCCTTAAGCCTTTAATAGCCGCTAATAGCCGCTAAACCGCTAATAGCGCTAATCCGCTAATGGGCTTGCTTCGCAAGACGAAAAAAACCGCAAGACGAAGAGACTCGCAGAACGGATTCTTTTCGTCTTGCGAGGCACCACTGTACTTTATTAACTACTATTAAAAACATATTAGTGGTTTTGCTCTGCATCTCTCTCTCTCTCTCTCTCTCTGTGTGTGTTTTAACTTATTCCAATTTTGATTATTAGATAATAACATTTATACGGTTTCAGGGAACAAGGAATCCAATTTGTCAAATAACAGCATTTTATAACAGACAATTATTATTATATAGTGACCTCCCTGGGGCACAAGTCTGGGCAGTGTGTATGGAGGTCCTGGGCTGCCAGATGACAAGACCCTGCTCTCTGTCTTGCTGATGTGGTCCACAGGAAAGCAGAGCAATAGGTCTGGCACCAGCTTAGCTGTGGGAGTTGCCAGAAGGAGGAGTAAAAAGGTAAAAGGTAAAAGAACCCCTGGACGGTTAAGTCCAGTCAAAGACAACTATGGGGTTGTGGTGCTCATCTTGCTTCAGGACGAGGGAGCCGGCGTTTGTCCACAGACAGCTTTCCAGGTCATGTGGCTAACATGACTGAACTGCTTCTGGAGCAACAGAACACTGTGACGGAAAACAGAGCACACGGAAACGCCATCTACCTTCTCGCCACAGCGCTACCTATTTATCTACTTGCGTTAGTGTGCTTTCAAACTGCTAAGTTGGCAGGAGCTGGGACAGAGCAATAGGAGCTCACCCTGTTGTGCGGATTTGAACTGCCAACCTTACTATCAGAAAGCCCAAGAGCCTCAGAGGTTTAGACCACAGCACCACCTGCGTCCCAGCCAGAAGGAGGAGTACAAGATAACATGCTACTGTCTTAGGGACTCCACTCCGAATTTGTGTAGGGTTTACCCCTTAGCCTTTTTCTCTCCCAAAGATGTCCCACAAGGCAGCAGAGGTTTAGGATTAGAGTTTTCCTTCTCCTAGATGGGCCACCTTCCCAGGTTGACGAGCCCCTGTTGGACCCACTATTGGTCTCGCCTGCCTCCAGAGAAGACATCAACAGTATCTATCAAAGCCATGTCAACTCAGGAGAGTGGTTTTATTTGGTTTTACTTTTCATTTCCAAGGCCATACCCATTTGGGTTTTTGGCTAGGACTGTTGTGTATACACTCTTTGAAAAGAAAAAGAAAAAAAGCAAGAGTTTCAAACCAGGTCTGGAATCTTATGCAATGGTCCATTGCTCAGAGTAAACGTGTCACTGCCATAGTAAACAAAAAGTTGGTAGTCAGACCAAAGTTCTGTGAGGTAGGACTAAGAGGTTTTTTTTTTTTTTAAGGCTCACATTTGTTCAGATTTTCAGAATAATTTACAGCTCATTTTTGCAAACCCTGTTTGCCAGCATGACCTAATGTGTATTTGAGGCTTCTTTTGTGGCCCTCAGGTTATAGAAGATAATTCTGCAGAGAAAACAAATCCTGGTTGACATATGTTCCTATAGAAACAGCAAAGGAAACTTGTGAATGGGCCAATAATTGGATTTCAAAACTGCACATCCACTGGTAACATGATTAATAAACTCAGCAGCACTAATAGGATTTGCACTCTCGCTATGTCAATATCTTACTTGTAGGGTTAATTTCCCTTTCCCACATGCTAATTTAACTCAATATAGAATCATTTCACTCCATGTCCCTGGAAGACAGTTCAGAAACTTCAATTGGTTCTGAATGCTGCAGCCTCAACGGTGTCTATGATCCACATTGCCTGATTCTGCTGCAGCTTCACTGACAGCCCGCTGAACTTAAAAGATCGTTCTTATGGGCATCTGAAGGATAGCACTGTAAGTTAGTTGCACTTAAGCCTCACTGTTTTCTTTCTTTTTTTATATAATAATATTTATTAAAGGTTTTATAGTTACAGGGGAAAAAAGTAAGAGAGAAAAAAAAGACAATAAAAAATTAACAAACAATACATCAAAAAAAATAAAAAGAAGAAACGATACATCAAGACAACAAGAAAAAACAAAAACATTTAAAAAACACATCCAATTTCCATATCTTTACCTTTCATTTACTTGTTTCCTCGACTTCCTCACACCTCCCTTTTTTGTATTCTAGTTCAAATTAGCTAATTCGGCAAATCCTTTCCCTCTTTCTCAACTTTTTGTTCTATAATTAATCTTGACACAATCTAACTTTAAATTTTCTATTTCAACCCATTAACAATCAGTTTTTGCTTAATTCTTTATAACATTTCTGCTAAAACCATATAACTTCATTCCAATATTCTTCTAACATTCATTAATTTTGCAGTATTTCTGTAAATATACTTTAAATTTTTTCCAGTCTTCTTCCATCGACTCTTCTCCCTGGTCTCGGATTCTACCAGTCATTTCCACCATTTCCATATAGTCCATCAGCTTCATCTGCCATTCTTCCCGGGTGGGTAGATCTTGTGTCTTCCAATACTTTGTGATAAGTATTCTTGCTGCTGTTGTGGCATACATAAAAATTGGCCGACCATGCCCAGGAGAAAAGCCTCTGGTTTCTTCAAGAAGGTATATTTGAATACCTTTTTCATTTCGTTATATATTATTTCCCAGAAGGTCTTAATCCTTGGGCACGTCCACCAAAGGTGAAAGAAAGTACCTTCTGTCTCAAGCCTCACTGTTTTCAATGAGAACTAAGTGATGATAGATTTGCCCTACAGCGTTCAATGGAATCTACATGCAACAGATTTACAGCGCAATCATCACATACCTGTAGGAATGCCTTCTCAGAAGTAAGCTCCACTGAGTTCAATGAAACATACTTCCAGTTAAGTGTGTATTGGAGCCTTAGCCTGGATCCAAATCACAGTTTAGTGAAGATAGTGTTATGACTCACAGCTGTAACCAGAGCTTTGATTAGAGTGGCTCGTTTGTTTTCATGCACAAAGGTGCCATACGTTCAGACAGTACCAGGATTTCAAAGGCAGAAATGATGTACGGGGGGAATTTCCGAGATGTGGCGAAAAACTGTGTTTTTTTTGGCATTTTTATTTTTGTTTTTTAACATCTTTATTAAAAGTTCAAAAAGTACATAATTATATGTGCACTGAACATGGTGAGATGGAAATAAAAAAGAGAAACAGAAAAAGAGAAACAGAACCCACGTAGAAGGGAAAATAAAGGAGGGAGGGGGGGAAACCAAAACTATATTTTAAGGTAAAGTTAAAGGTAAAGGTACCCCTGCCCGCATGGGCCAGTCTTGACAGACTCTAGGGTTGTGTGCTCATCTCACTCTATAGGCCGGGAGCCAGCGCTGTCCGCAGACACTTCCAGGTCACGTGGCCAGCGTGACATCGCTGCTCTGGCGAGCCAGCGCAGCACACGGAACACCGTTTACCTTCCCGCTAGTAAGCGGTCCCTATTTATCTACTTGCACCCAAAGGTGCTTTCAAACTGCTAGGTTGGCAGGCGTGGGACTGAGCGACGGGAGCGCACCCCGCCGCAGGGATTCGAACCGCCGACCTTTCGATCGGCAAGTCCTAGGCGCTGAGGCTTTAACCCACAGCGCCACCCGTGTCCAAAATTACCATATACCATATAGCATATAACTATATATTACAAGGTTCTTATTGCACTTCACCAGATTTTAACCTATTACAGTATTTGTAAAAATGGACTCCAAATATCATTGAATTCGCCCATGGAAGTCTGCGTTTATATGCAAGTTGTTCATATGCTTGTATAAGTCTTTTTTTTGGGTGTCCTGGTTTTTACTTTTTGAAACATGGCAACCCTAAACAAAGAGCAATTCTGTTGCTGCGTGCCATCCCAATCTCAGAGCCGTGTGAGATTTCAGGGGTTCCAGGCGCTTACACAGATCTTCAACCTGAGCTTACAAGTCAGGGGCTCACAGCATTAACCCCCCAAGGCGGCCTTGCTTCTTCCATAGCCACAGCCTTGGATTTCCGCAGATATCAAGCATATCTCTCCCTTACATGCTTCAGCCTGCTGCCTGCTTCTAGTTCTCACCCACCTCCAACTCTGGCTTTTGTCTTTCGATAACTACCAACCAGTTGAGGCAAGGGAGCACCACACATTTGTCCTCTGGCACAGAGCCATTTTCTTTGTTACCTTAACAACACATACAAAGGGCATTACCTCACCAGGAAGATAGCATTGCTATTTCAGCAACTGATTCTTTGCTGGACCCAGGAAACAGAAAAGACTCAAGCATACAGCCCTGCATTAAAAAAACAACCCTCACAACATTATAATGTTGAGTTTTGGGGTTCTTCTGCAAAAATTATGCTGCTTCAGTGTGTTTAGTTGGAGAGAAGGGAACCTTCTAACATGTCTTTCCTGTCATATGGTATTAGTTCTGGGATTCTACACACTTGATTTTTGTTGTTGTTTAGTCATTTAGTCATGTCCAACTCTTCGTGGCCCCATGGACCAGAGCACGCCAGGCACTCCTGTCTTCCACTGCCTCCCGCAGTTTGGTCAAACTCATGCTGGTAGCTTCGAGAAAACTGTCCAACCATCTCGTCCTCTGTCGTCCACTTCTCTTTGTGCCCTCCATCTTTCCCAACATCAGGGTCTTTTCCAGGGAGTCTTCTCTTCTCATGAGGTGGCCAAAGTATTGGAGCCTCAGCTTCAGGATCTGTCCTTCCAGTGAGCACTCAGGGCTGATTTCCTTCAGAATGGATAGGTTTGATCTTCTTGCAGTCCATGGGACTCTCAAGAGTCTCCTCCAGCACCGTAATTCAAATTCTTCGGCAGTCAGCCTTCTTTATGGTCCAGCTCTCACTTCCATACATCACTACTGGGAAAACCATAGCTTTAACTATACGGAGCTTTGTTAGCAAGGTGATGTCTCTGCTTTTTACACTTTTTGCTTTTTACACACTTGATAGATATGGTCTGAAAAGTTTAGAAACCCATTAAAGTGGTTAGAGGACAGAATGAACTCAGAAACAAACAAACAAAAAAAGCAATTTAATGACTCATCCATTCCTGCAACTGAAATGATCTGAACCTTTTCTTCAAATCTGGCAGAACACTTTCTTAACATAAACGAGGCCTGAGACATAACACAAACAAAATGAATGCCTGCCCTGACTTTCTCTGGTTTCTTGAAGTCCCTCTCTACTTCACAAGGCCTTCCTTCTTCTTCTTTTTCTATGGGCACTATATACTGGGCCAAAGAAGTTTCCAAAAACGTTGGAAGGAAAGAATTTGTGATGGCAGCCCATGCTCAAACAGATCAGTCACAGCAGCACATGGAGTGGTTTTTTCCAAAGCTAAAACACCTTCAAATCAGGTATTGGGTGAAGGCTGAATCCACGCTCTGGCCAAGCAGCCGATCAGCAGAATATTAGCTATTTTTAAAGGCTGCATACAGAGGATGCATTTTGCACATTCAATTTTCAACTCAGGCAAGAATATGCACCTGTAAGCTTATTTGTGCATGTGTAGTGCCCCTGTACAGATTGGGGTAAGGGGAAGGAGACCAAGATGTTAAAAGGTGTGGCAACCAAGCCTTCTGAGGAACAGATGAGGCAGTCAGGCATTGCTAAGCCTGAAGAAGAGAAGACTTGAGAGGTGATGATAGTAATCTTCAAATATCTGAAGGGCTGTCACGTTGAAGATGGAGAGAACTTTTCTGATCTAGAGGGTAGGACCTGAACTGATGGAACGAAAGAAGGCATTGCAAGAAAAAGGAGATTCCAACTAAACACGAGAAAGAACTTTTCTGAGGGTAAGAGCTTTTGGACAGCGGAAATGTGGACTCCTTTATCGGATGTTTCTAAACAGAGGTTCAATGGCCTTATATCAGAGATTTTTTGCTGCGATTCCTGTATTGCAGGAGTCTCCTATTTTCCAGGGACATCCCTGATTTAGAGAAGCCATCCCGGTTTCTGATTTAACCTCAGGACGTCCCGCTTTTCCTTAGGATGTCCCTATTTTAATTAGAAAAATGTTGGGGGGTACGCAGTTATCCAACCCCCCAAAGCCGCATGTTTTTTTTAAAAAAAATGTTTAATGTTGTATTATGTTTTTTATATGTGTTGGGCAGCCCAGTTAGATGGGTGGGGTAGAAATAGTAAAATTATCCTTATGGATAATGGGACGTCCCTATTTTCATCAGAGACAATGTTGGAGGGTATTGCTCAGGGTCCCTTCCAACTTTTTGCCTTTTAAAATTTAGAGTTTTATGATGTGAGAGTTGGAAGGGACCCCTGAGGGTCATCTAGTCCAACCCCCTGCAATGCAAGAATCTCAGCTATAGCATCCATGACAGATGGCCACCCAACCACTTGTTTTATTAATATTATTACAAGGGTACCTTGGTTTAAGAACAGCTTAGTTTATGAACAAATTGGATTAAGAACGCTGCAAACCCGGTGTTTTGGTTGGGGAACTTTGCCTTGGAAGCAGAACATGTTTCGCTTCCTGTTGAGTTTTGTTCCATTTTTAAATTGAGTCCTCCGCTGCTATGGGAAAGCGCGCCTTGGTTTAAGAACGCTTTGGTTTAAGAACGGACTTTCGGAACGGATTAAGTTCGTAAACCAAGGTACCACTGTATTTTTATTTGCATATATAATGTTCGATATATATATAAAATATTACTAATTATATATATATATATATATATATATATATATATATATATATATATATAATGTATACACATGCACATACATATATATTTGCTTACACACTGCCATAAATACTGTTAGCAATATTTAAAATAATAATAATTATTCCCCGTAAGATTCCGTAGTCCAAATCCATTAAAAACCGCATGTGCTCCGTTTAGCTGCCATCCGAGCGAATATCCCAAACTAACCCGGAAGCTCCGAAACGTTCGGCAGTCTTCATTTCTTGAATAGATCTATGGTTGGGGCCTTCCTGATGACGTCACGGCAGGAGAGACGCGCCAGGCCGCCTCAGCCCCAACGGCTGCCACGGAGGACAGTTGGGCGAGAGCAGGCGGGCGAACGGGCACGCGCGAGGGAGGGAAGGGGGCTCTGCTCCCACGGTAGATATTTTGTGGCGGGTTGGGAGGAAGAGCTGCGTGTTGGGAGCCGCCGAGTAATTCTCACATCCGAACAGCGGCCGTTAAAATAATAATAATAATAATGGACGGAGGCTCGACAGCTGAGTCCGCACCTGCGCTGAACGTCCTGCGTGATGCGCACGCAGCGTTTCGGGAGAGACGGTACGAAAGGGCGGAAGAGCTGTACAGTAGCTACATCGAGTACTGCGCATGCGCCGGCAGGTGGGCAGTCCAGTTCCAATAGACGAGATTAATATCGCGTGTGTGTTTAGCAGGGAAGCTATTACGCATTTTCTCTCCCCCCCCCATCCAAAATCCTTCAACGTCTCTGCTGCAGTAATGAACTTCACAGCCCCTTCCCCTCGTTTTCCCTCTTAAAATAGGGAGAGGGAAAGGAAGGGGAGGCAGTGTGGTTTAGTGGTTAGAGTGCCAGGCTGCGTGATCTGGAGAGGATGATTCAAATACTCCCACTGGGCCATGAAGCTCACTAGGTGACCTTGGGTCAGTCACTACTGCGTCATAGATCTACCTCCCAGGGTCGATGTGGAAGATAAAATGAGGAGGGGGGGAGGACTACTGACGTCACATTACACTCCTTGGAGAAAAGGGTGGGATTTAAATGCAAGGACATGAGGATTTGGGAAACAGACCTCCGTGTCATTTACACAGGAAGTGATTTTGCAAGCAGTCCCAAGGCTGCAATTCTGTGTACTTTTACTTCAAAGACAAGCCTCACTGTACTGAGTAAACATGCACAGGATTAGCCCTGGGTTGTTGCTTAAGATGTTGCAACAGATTTGTGACTACTGTGTGCATCTTCTTCCTGTAGTTCCAAAGTTTTGTTTTATTCACCTAATTTTAAAAACTCACTTTATTTCAGCCGTGTCTTAACTTTTTAAAATCTTGACAGATTCTCTGTGTCATTTTATGTTTAGGCAGCACAATTCTTTGTAGGTGACAATAACTCTCTTCCCTTTCTTTTCATCAGTCATGATCTGGCAACAGCATTTAACAACAGGGGACAGATCAAGTATTTGAGAGTTGACTTCTATGAAGCAATGGAGGATTATACATCAGCTATAGAAGCCTGGCCTGAATTTGAAGTCCCATACTATAACAGAGGATTAATATTATATAGGCTAGGTATGGAAGTAAGCTTTCATTATTGGATATTTAAATGCATTTCTTTGTCCTAATTCAATTGGCAACATTCAGAGTAGGTTCTCTTGACTGATGGCTTAAAACTTTCTACCTTCTGGGAACTTTTTCCACTTTGTTGAGGAACCCCTGTCTAGCAAGATTCTGAGGCAGATTCTTGTGTGCACATCAGTGCTCATCAGGCCTCTTAGGCTTCACTTATATGAAGTGAGGCTTGCTCTACCCTATCATCATCTTCACTATAATTTTCTATTTATACCCCGCCCATCCAGCTGGGTTTCCCCAGCCACCCTGGGCGGCTCCCAACAGACTAAAAACAATAAAACATCAAATATTAAAAATTAAAAATTTCCCGAAACAGGGCAGACTTCAGGCTTGCAGGATCAATCCCAAGATCCACAGAATAGAGGCTAATTCTAACTTAAAGCTAAAGGGAACCCCTGACCATTAGGTCCAGTCGTGACCGACTGGGGTTGCAGCGCTCATCTCGCTTTATTGGCTGAGGGAGCCAGCGTACAGCTTCCGGGTTATGTGGCCAGAATGACTAAGCCGCTTCTGGCAAACTAGACCAGTGCACGGAAACACCGTTTACCTTCCTGCCGGAGAAGTACCTGTTTATCTACTTGCACTTTGATGTGCTTTTGAACTGCTAGGTTGGCAGGAGCAGGGACTGAGCAATGGGAGCTCACCCTGTTGCGGGGATTCAAACTGCCGACCTTCTGATCGGCAAGTCCTAGGCTCTGTGTTTTAACCCACAGCGCCACCCATGTCCCAATTCTAACTTAAAATTAAATAATTCTATGTGCAGGAATTAGTTTTGAGCTGAACTTCTGATTAGCCCCAGCTTCCTTATATTCAGCAGTATAATCAGAGGTTCGGCTGCTGCTAAACATTTGAGTGGTATCTACTTTCTGCTCCTTGCCCTAACAAAAACCCAGTGCTCTCCTGTGGTTGTGCACTGCCAGGCCTTATCAGGGGTCCTCAAACTTTTTCAGCAGGGGGCTGGTCCACTGTCCCTCAGACCTTGTGGGGGGCCTGACTATATTTTGAAAAAAATATAAAAATGAATTCCTATGCACACTACACATATTGTATTTGTAGTGCATTTTAAATAAAAGGACACAATATTCTATGCAAGACCACCACCAGGCAGAAATACCCCAGAGATGCATTTTAAATAAAAGGACACATTCTACTCAGGTAGGCCACCCCCCAGACGCTTCCCTCCCTTCTCCACAGCACCGGACGAGCCCTGGTGGCTGCTTATCTGTGTCTTGCGAGTGGCAGGGGCTAGCGGTGGTGGAGGGGGGATGATGAGCGGTGCACGAAAGGGCTCCGGAGAGGGGCTGGCACCAACAGAGCCCAGCCCCCTTCCTCCTCTAGGCAGGGCGGGGAGAAGCCAGGAGGAGGGAGGGAGGAGGCACCGCTGCCGCCGTGTGAGGGAGAGGGAGGAGGGAAAGAACTCGCTCGCTGGCGATCCATGCAGTGATTCCCGGACCTTCCGTGGGCCGGATTTAGAAGGCAATTGGGCCTGATCCGGCCCACAGCCCTTAGTTTGCCGACCCATGGCTTATTGCTAGTGTAGGTGAGCAGTATTTCCAGAAATCTTCCAGAAGCCATCAGCAGTCCTTCCACTAAGGAAACCCAGAACACAGCAGAACACAGAGTAAGCCCCCCTTCAGAATGCCAACACATTACCTTTAACAAATGGAATAAAAAGGTAATGCAAAACTGTAGCAGCACATTCCGTGATTTCCCTTGGGTTTACATAACACCATATTCCCAAAAGATTCCACTTTAGAAATGCAGTACTGTAAAAATAAAGTGCTTGTGCAATGTTCGACCCTAGAACACAACGACCCACTATCTGAAAGGGCACAGTGTCCATAATGTGTGCTGACTTTGTAAAAGCTGCTTTGTTTCCTGTTTGTTTGAAGATTTTGCCCTTTTACTTGTGTGCTGTGATTTCTTAGATAAAAGTTTTATGAAGAAGATTCAAACTAATGTATCAGAAATAGATCAGTTCAAAGTATGATGGCAGTGACTGAAACCTTCTTAAATCTCCTGCTCAAGCTGGTATATTACTACTGTACATGTAAATGGTTTACTCAAGCATTTGGATAGTTCCTAAACACAAGTCTACACAATTGCACTGTAATACCCATTGCTTTGTCTTATTGGGGCTATGAATTAAGATTAGTATTGCTAACTAATATACAAGGTGAAAACACCCACTGTAGGCAAAGGAACAGTGCACTGAAATGGCCTCAGAGGCAAGGGGGGGACATAACTGCTTTGTAATAGATTCTATATCCTCCATTGCAATTCTGTCAACTCATGCAGCCAGAAGCCTCAATCTCACAGACATACAAACATGAATTAGTTCAGAGTTTATTATTCAGTATATTAATCATTACACTTTACCAAGGAATAGTATCTGGTGTGCACTTTTTGTGTCTTTGGAAAACACACAAGGGTGCAAATAATTATTATTCATTCATTCATTGTTAGGTCAACCCAACAAATTTGGGTTTTGTGGGGAGTTCTGTGAGTGACAATGAAAGTAAGCAGTTGAAGTTTCTGCAGGACAGCAAGATTCAATAGACAGAAGAGATACATAAAAATAGTTCAATAGTCATATTCAGAGTAAGAGAAATGCATCTTTTTTTCTTTTCTTTTTTTTTTTGGAGGCAGGTTTCTTTGATGAAGCCATGAAGGATTTTAACAAGGTCTTGGAGCTAAACCCTAAGTTTGAAGATGCTTCTCTGAGTTTAAAGCAGACTATTCTTGATAAAGAAGAAAAGCTAAAAAGAAACTATTGAAATTCTACTCCAGATGAACCTGGACGAACTTGAGATTGGATTACCTGGTAATAGGAACACACATGTTTTCCCCACCCCACTCCACTATGTTAATTTGTCAAATTTAAAGTCAGTTAATTTGAAGTGTAACCTGTTTGTATTGTGAATGTTTTCTAATCACAAAGCAGATTATTTTTTAAAAGTCCTGTATTAACCTTGCCTCGGGTTCTCTTCATTGTAGATATTGGAACCAAGGGTGGGTAACATTTTGTCTTTCTCAAGACAAGCATTAAATTCCTTCAGGGGCCACATTCACTTATTTAAGGATTTTGCATAGTATGATACGTATGACATTAGACAAATGTGACAACGAAGTCACATTGGCTCTTACAAGCAGGTTTAATAATTGTGTAAAGCCTTCATAGATTGATTAGTAGAGAGGCTGTGAAACAAACCCCCCCCCCTACATTTTAACAATATATTTCCAACGGAAAAGAGCCTGCTGAGCTTCAGGGAGACAATAAGCTGTAGAGATTCTATAGAAAAACAGGTCAGCATGCAGGATTACAGCCTTCCAGCACTATATGACGAATGCATGAAGCAATTCCGGCAGTGCCTTTCACAGTCCTGGGGACCTGTAAATTTAGCAGATGGGCAGCTGCTGATTTGTAGGTTTGGTGGACTCTCCCTTGGCTAAGATGTCTTCAGACATGGACAGTTTATAGGAAACCTTCGGTTATATTGTAAGAAAAGCCTTAGAATGTCCAGAACAATGATGCAGATTATTTTATGCACTCCTCATGTTTCTTCTAAATTGGGATGCGTCACTTCCTATAAGATCTGCGCCATTAATGTCAAACAATGGCCACACTTTTGTCTGGTGATCCTACTATAGTTGTCTAGAAGTGGTTCACTGCATTACATAAGGCTTTGTTTTATTCTATGAGGTAGTTTGGCCCACATGCACACCTGGCAGGAGGTCTAAAGTAGGCTGTTGCTTGACAGCCAGCTATTCAACTCTTGGCCTTACAAAATGGGGAATAAAGTTACATTGGTGTTGCTTGAAATGGCAAAGGCATGGGTTGTTGCAAAATGTTTTACTAGCTAACCCTGGATATTTGCCAAGCTGTCTAGTACAATCGAGTAGATACAAAATAATGTGATTTTGCCTCCAAGAACAAATGAATTTGTCTTGCAGAATGAGACAGTTTGATTCTTTCTACTGTAAGAGACTTAAAGCATTATAAGTCAAGGTTCTCATTTTATCCTTGTAACTAAGATATGCAAGAAGGTGGTAGCTTAGCATGAAGTCCGTTCGACTTCCAAAACATTCAGAAACCAAGGCGTGGCTTCCGATTGGCTGCAGTAAGCTCCTGCAGCCAACTGGAAGCCGTGGAAGCCGCGTTGGACGTCCGGGTTCCAAAGAACGTTTGCAAACTGGAACACTCACTTCCAGGTTTGCAGCGTTCGGGAGCCAAAAATTTCGACTTGCAAGGCGTTTGTCAACCAAGGTACGACTATATCCTTTGGCAAACCAGGGTCTTGACCCCCTCACCAATCCAACACTGAATATCTGGGTTTGTAACTGCATCCCACAGGCCTCTCGGCTCCCCCCCCAAATTCAAAATTATTCAAAATGCTTTTGTAGAAGTAGCATATTCAGTCCTAAAATAAGATCAACTCACATTTTGCACCTCCAGATTTTTATTTATGAAGTGTTGCCATAGGAAGCCAATATGTACATTTTAAATCAGTCCCAGGTAATGCACCGAATCCAAAGGCCAGCCATAGCAAGTAGGGTTGTGTAGCTATATCTGGAAAAGAAAAATAATTTTCAGTTTGTCCCCTTACACACGTGGGTGCCTACTACATACATGGACCACACACAGATTTGCCCTTGTCCTAGAATTCAGCAAATAAGCATGGGTTTTGTACCAGGTAGGTGCTTGGGGTTTGTTTATTTGTTTGTTTGTTTGGGAGAAAGAAGAAACTTTTAGATCTTCTTGGTACTAGAATAATCAGTAGTCCACAGCTTGTGAAAGTTAAGTCAAACTTCTCATTCAGCAGGTGTGGCTACATCAAGCTGTTAAATTTGTCAAAAGGTTTCTGGATCCAGGTGGTGGGCCATTGTCTTGGACTGTTGCCTATGCCTGGGGCAGGATCAAGAACAGAATTGATAGGCAAAGTGTCCTCGTCTCCACACCAGCCTTGCGTCTGTGATCACGGGGTTCATTTTTATGGTTTCAGAGTCTGGGAGAAAGACTCTGCCCAAAATTCAGTGTAGAATTTGTTGTTGTTTAGTCGTTTAGTCGTGTCCGACTCTTCGTGACCCCATGGACCAGAGCACGCCAGGCACTCCTGTCTTCCACGGCCTCCCGCAGTTTGGTCAAACTCATGCTGGTAGCTGCAAGAACACTGTCCAACTATCTCGTCCTCCGTCGTCCCCTTCTCCTTGTGCCCTCCGTCTTTCCCAACATCAGGGTCTTTTCCAGGGAATCTTCTCTTCTCATGAGGTGGCCAAAGTATTGGAGTCTCAGCTTCAGGATCTGTCCTTCCAGTGAGCACTCAGGGCTGATTTCCTTCAGAATGGAGAGGTTTGATCTTCTTGCAGTCCATGGGACTCTCAAGAGTCTCCTCCAACACCATGTAGAATTAGACATGCTTAAATCTGCCACCTTGGGACGCGGGTGGCGCTGTGGATTAAAGCCTCAGCACCTAGGGCTTGCCGATCGAAAGGTCGGCGGTTCGAATCCCCGCGGCGGGGTGCGCTCCCGTTGCTCGGTCCCAGCGTCTGCCAACCTAGCAGTTCGAAAGCACTCGCGGGTGCAAGTAGATAAATAGGGACCGCTTACTAGCGGGAAGGTAAACGGCATTTCCGTGTGCGGCTCTGGCTCGCCAGAGCAGCGTTGTCACGCTGGTCACGTGAGCTGGAAGTGTCTTCGGACAGCGCTGGCCCCCGGCCTCTTTGAGTGAGATGGGCGCACAACCCTAGAGTCTGTCAAGACTGGCCCGTACGGGCAGGGGTACCTTTACCTAAATCTGCCACCAATGAAGTGCAGACAGGTTAAATCTATTTGTCATCAGCCGAACCTAACTGCATATATATTGCAGCACCAATTGTGGCCTAAGTTATTGATCTTAAGACCGAAGGCATTATTTCATCCTCCATACACAGCATCTTGTATACCATCTTGCTATAAGGCTGGGGCCTAAAGCTGAGTAGAATTTATTCTTTGCAATGCAGAAGCGATCCAGGTTCAATCAGCATTTCAAGGTAGGTCTACGAAAGGTAGGTTGGAGAACCCTAGATTGCCACAGGCAATCAGCAATACTGATAGATGCACAATTCTATATAAAAAAGTAAATTCTGTATATTTATTGAAATTCCCCAAACATACCTTATATATCTGTGTGTCCGACTACTTAATTTGTTCAGGAGTGATTAACCAAGACTGGCCCAGCTGCGGCGTAACCGTGGATTTCAGAACGCTGATCTGAAGTATGGCAAGTGTAGTCATATGTTCCTGGAATTAATGGGTGCATATTTACCAGGAAGTTTGAAAAGAGCTGGTGACCCCCCCCCCCTCATTCTTTAACAACAACATTGCACTGAAATTATGGGATAAGACAAGTAACCTTACAATATATTAAAAGTTCAGCAGTCAGTTAATGGTCAGCATCTCCCAAGTTTTCAGTGCTGCACCTACCAAGTTTCCTTCCTTGTGAACATTGTCCTTCTGGAAGACCATTACCAGGCAGATGAAGGCAGGTGCTGACTTTTACAGTACAGTGGAAGTATACCTAGAAGGGGAAGAGAGAAATTAAAGGACCCTTATTTCAGGCGGGCTTAGAAAATTGCAAGAATAAGTCCTACAGCCGAAAATAATGTACCCAAGTGCTCTCATTCAACAAGCCTTATTTCTATGGAAAGGATCCCTTAATTGAACTTTTTTTAAAAAAGCTTTATGAAAAGATGCTAGCTTTGTTGTAGTGGGATTTTACATTTTTGTTTCAAATAGCAATATGCTAAGTGCCAGCATTTAAAAAGTTTCTTAAAAGTGACACACTTCTGACCAGTGCTTGGATGACAACAGTATAGAGTAGTCCTGCGCAACTGTGATGCATCAAAACTCTTTTTGTGTGTGAGAAGGTTAAAGGTAAAGGTAAAGGTACCCCTGCCCGTACGGGCCAGTCTTGACAGACTCTAGGGTTGTGCGCCCATCTCACTCAAAGAGGCCGGGGGCCAGCGCTGTCCGGAGACACTTCTGGGTCACATGGCCAGCGTGACATCGCTGCTCTGGCGAGCCAGAGCCGCACACGGAAACACCGTTTACCTTCCCGCTAGTAAGCGGTCCCTATTTATCTACTTGCACCCGGGAGTGCTTTCGAACTGCTAGGTTGGCAGGTGCTGGGACCGAACAACGGGAGCGCACCCTGCCGCGGGGATTCGAACCACCGACCTTCCGATCGGCAAGCCCTAGGCGCTGAGGCTTTAACCCACAGCGCCACCCGCGTCCCTGTGTGAGAAGGTACTCACTCAATAAAAGCACTGATTAAGCCTAACCAACACAGCCCCCTCTTGCATTCCAAGGCAAGGAGGTAGGGAACCATTAAAACAATTGAGTTCTCTGCATTTGATCTGATGGATCACAACTTGCACAGGCCAGGTCTACGCCATTCAGAACTTTAAGAGAAAAAGACCTACTCAGACCTGCCATCAGTGTTCACTAGCAAAGAGGGATGATGTCAGATGTTTGTGCTGATACTCTAGGGCTGCTTATTCTGTTTCCCCTGCATGACATCATTTGCACTGGCCCTTCATGTGCCATTTCTGGTTTTACTGAACTTCAGTAGGAGTTTGGCTTAAGCGGCTTTTGCCATATAGGATGGAATCCCAAAGAAACTAAAATTAAGTACTGCTCACTGGGTAACATCATGCACTTCCCACCCAATATATTTTCAAATGCGGGGTGGGACGTTTGATTAGGAATGCCACAGCAATAAATTAGTCATGCTCAAGTAAAACTGACAATTGTGAACTGATTGCCTCAACTATGGAAGTTGCACAATGAATATTTTCTAGTCCTGTCTGCTTCACTTGGATTGTACCTTTCTCAAAGGAAGAGTCCGCATCTGTATTCTCAGCCTTTTGAAGTGATTGGGATATTTCACTCTGTCACTTTTAGTAACTGGGCTGAAGCTCACAGATCCACTCTCTTTGCTCTCGCATCTGTTTGAGAGGAGACATAAAGAGTCATTAATCCACGAAGCTTGATCATTACGGTTATAGAACAGGTGTTTAGAGCCACTTGCCCATCTTCAATGATGCTCCATTGGGGAATGGCGCCAAACTCTTCAGACCCAGCCATCCAGCAGTTATCCAGGAACAGTTCAACACCAGGAGCTTCGTCTTTTAGTTCAACTTCAAGATAAACAGGTTCCCTTGAGTATTTGAGAGCTACCGAATGTTGCCCATAGGTTTCCGTGAAAGATTCATCTGCCAACAGCAAGAGCAATAAAGGGAAGGAGATCATTATTTTTAAAACAATTGATATATTTAGTTTTAGTTCAAGTATAGCTCTCCTTCTCCCTTTAGGAAAATGTTACCTTTGAACATGCTTGAGATGATATGTAGAACTTGCCTTGCTCTTCTAGGGCCTATAGGAGAAGAAAGTATTCAATGATTATTCTCTTGCACACACACACAAAATGAAGTTACATGCTTCCGGGTTTTTGCATTTTACAAAATTGCTTACCTGCTACATTTGTCCTAGTCATCATTGTGCCGTAGCCAGTAGGAAGAGTTCCAGAAGAGGAGGAGGAGCCATAGATCACCGCACTTTGCATGAGCGTTTCTTTGATTGGGTAGTAGCACAAGATAGTCAGCCTGCAACAGAGGGACATTTCTTAGATACTAGAGTAGTGCTGGTTCCACCTTTTTTTAAAAAAAGTAACTCCTACCTATATGCTGGATCTCTTGTGATAGTTGGTGGTCCCTGTGCTGGAAGAGCCTCTTTTTCAAATAATAATTCATTTTCATAAATAAGGTGATCACCTTCAAACTGTTGGGGAAAATATTTCAGGTTCATCATGCTTGGAAAGAACACCCTTTCCCCCTTCTGTTCTCCACCCCCTTCGCCCAAGGACTAACCCTTAGTGAAGTGCCACAAGTAGAAACATGAAACTGGAAGAAGACTTGTTCCTTTGTAAACTCCTTAGGCCTACAGGTGCTGTCCTTCAGCCTGGTTTTGCCCATGTCAATGGATGGCACAGTCTTCATGAGAGCAGATACGGTTACTGTTCCATTAGGGTAGCACACTAAGAAAAGCCCATGACAATAAATCAGATCATAAGAATCATTGAATATTTACAGATAAATTGTAAACAGATAAAACATTAAATAATAATAATAATAATAATAATAATAATAATAATAATAATAATAATAAATTTTATTTATATCCCGCCCTCCCCAGCCGAAGCCGGGCTCAGGGCGGCTAACAACAATAAAACAGTACAAAAGTACAGCACAAACAACACTCTAAAATCATTCATTATAAAATTAATTAATTCAAGCCACTGGCAACCATTGGGCCAGAGCTCCGCGAAGATTGCCGAGGGAGGGAGTCAGGCTGTGCCCTGGCCAAAGGCTTGGTGGAACAGTTCTGTCTTGCAGGCCCTGCGGAAAGATGTCAAGTCCCGCAGGATAATTGTAATAACCTGCACTTTTATGAGAGTATATATTTACAGTACATAATTAAATGAACAAGTTAAATGAATTTGGATCTGCAGAAGATATTAAAAAATAAATTTAGGGAACCGCAGAAAGAGAGGGAAGAAAGTCAAATTTTGGAATGTGAAATGTATAAATTTGAAAAGTATAAATAAAAAACTTTTTTTAAAAAATAAAACACAATAGATCATAAGACATCTCCCCATTGTTTTAGTGATAAACTGGACTGGAATATAGCTCACCTATGAATTGTGAAGAGTGAAAATTGCATCTAACAGAGAAGATATCCAAAGTCTCCATAGTGCTTGTTTTCTTCAGAAGAAGATCAAACCTGGCTCGAATTCTCTCAAATGACACTTCCTTTAAACATGATAAGAAGTGTATCTATAAGGATAACTTTTCATTTATATATTCTAGCATTAGTTAAAAGTTAAGCATTTGAGCCCTCATCTCATCTACGAAAATAAATTAAAAACCCATCATCAGTTAAAACCCATATGACTAACTGGCGTTTGCCCGTTCGATTAGAAAATGTCTGTACGGGGGGGGGGGGGGAGAAAAAGGGTTAAAATGTAGACCAATAGGAAAGCTGGAGGCGGAGCCTACCTGTTTATAAATGGGCTTAGCCTGAGGTTTGAGTTAGTTGTTGGTGGGTAGCTGGTTGGTTTTGGTGGGTTGGTTGGTTGGGAAAGGCAGTTGGAAAAGCAGTTGGCAGGCAGTTGGAAATAGAGAGACAGTTAGTGCAGCGGGTTCTTGAGTGAGGGGAGGTAGAAGAGAGAGACAAGATAAAATAAGACTAAGAAGGTAAAGAGTAACAACATTTGGAATGCAGTTAAAGTTTGTTTTTGTCTGCAATAAACTACACTCTTCTTTGTTAACTTGAGAACCTGACTGAGACTAAGTGATTTACCAGGGAGGACCTGGTTGGTGGCAGCGGATTAGTGGTGTACAGGTCAATAGTCCGTGAGATGACCGGGGGCTCCGTACAAATACCACACTAATCAACTAGGATTGCTTTGAAAGGATAATAGCCCCCTAGCGTACACAATTCTGTGAATACCCCTTTCTCCATAACTAGAACCTGTGCATGGCCCACCCCTGCCATCTGAGGCACTGTCCACCCTCCCTGGGCATCCATACTTTGACACACATATCCTTGCAGAAGAAAAGCCTATGGGGAGCCTGTGGACCTTCAGGTGATTTTGGATTACAGCTCCCCATCATCTCTATTAACCCTGCTAGCTGGGGTCTGATAGAACTTGTAACATCTGGAGTTCTGCTGGCCTCCCATCCCTAGAAAATCACATTAGTTATATCACTGCTTTTTTCATCAAGACAAGGAAGCTTTAGGCACCACGGCCTTCACGTTGTGTACCTCATAAATAATCCCAACAGCAAAGAGAGGCACTTGCAATATTAGATGAGTATCATTTGTAGTAACAAAATACCCATCTGTGAGGGCAGTGGCTTGACTTAGCGGCTTACTGCCTACATACAGGCTCCAGTATTCATATAGGCCTGCAATCGGAACAGCTAAATACATGTTCTCTTTGTCGCAGTACCCAATGCCTTCTGGTAGTTCTGTAAAGGAAAAAAGAAAGTTGCTAAGTGAATGCTGTTGTTTTTGAAAAAAAGCTGTATGAAAAGATACCATCTCATGAGGCTTCTGACAGAAGTGGCTTAACATTGAAATGCCTAACAGGTAGGGACACCGGAAACCGCTTCTCTGTTGGGTAACTGTTCTCCATTTGGTTGCAAATATAAAGATTATCAGTATCATGGATGGGTAACCTGGTGTCCTCCAGATGTTGTTGGGACCCCCAACTCCCTTTGGCCCCAGCCAGCATGGCCAATAGAGTTCAAGTCCCTCAACATCTGGAAGGCCACAGATTTCCCCACAGTTTATCCGCATACTTGGTCTTCCAACTCATGGTACATAGTCAAATTTGGGGTTGTGCCCTAGATGGTTTACACTAAAAAAAAATGTGATTAAATAATGTATATAAAAATAAAAATGAAGGAGTCATGGAGTGAGAGAAAAGAAAAGAAATGTAGAAGTAGATTCTTTGTTTCAAATTAGGATTGATGGTGGAACCCAGAGCCTAAAGAAGTCTGCTATCATACGGTTTGGGGTTACGTATTGCAAATATTTGCCTCTTTAGGACATGCTATGAGAGTTTTAAAGTCTTAAAAAGCAAAGAACGAAAATCTATCCAGACAGTTTACTGGCTCATCTACTCAGTTTCACACAGATTTCATTGCTCCCAGTGGTTTATATTTCTAGAGGATACAATAGGAATTGTCTAGCTATCGTGCATGCAGCTTAAACAAGCCATTCAGGAGTTATAACTTTGTCAGTTTAGACAAAACAACTTACCAACATCTGCAATTATGCATTCTATGTCGGCAGGGTGGTGATACAACTTCAGCTGAGGTCCCACATTCAGAGTGTAGTTCACATGAAGGTGATACTTGGTTTCATTTTTGTTCACATACTTTAAACAAGTTTTGTAAAACCCACGAAGAGAGAGAATTTGACTGCATTAGCTTAATCAGAATGGATTTTCAGGGCAATAGTCACATTATGCCAAAATCACTTTGGAAGGATGACAATAGAAAGATCTCTAGTGCTGCACAGATGTTTTTCTCCCCAACGCCATATTCTAGGTATGAACTTCTCCCACATGTACCTCTTATTAGCTTTCAACACCACTTCCCACCAGTATTTTACCGTAAGATGCTAAAAAGCACAAGATCAAACTTACTGAGGCAAAAGTTTCCCAATACTCTCAATACTTTGAGTGGTCAGTGCAGAGAAACACATGCATATTTGCCAAGATCAAGTTAATTATATGCACATTTGTATGGTTAGAGTTAATGTCTAATTCCGGGATCAAGAAAATACATGCACAAGGAGACTCAAATAGCTTTTGTATCCAACCTACCAGTAGCTCAACCATTATGTGTGTACAATGCTTGCCCCAGTGAGATGTTATGCACAGCTGCCTTACCTCTCTTAAGATGTTGGGATCGTCAAAAGGTACTACCAGATTAAAGCCTATTGTTCCATTGGGGAAGTGAATGTCAGAGATCTTGTAACCCCTTTGCTGTGCTTCCTTACGGGATAGATGTTCCTCTCCTATTTTAAGTGCTACCAGAATGACATCATGAAGGAAGACTCCCAAGGTTACATCAAAGAGTCGTGTTTCTGGAACAGTGTCTGTGTTAAGACAAAAGCATTTTGTCACTGGGAAGGCATGAATATTAGAACAGTGTTCTTCAGCCTAAGGTGCCCAGGTGTTTGTTGGAGATCATGGGAATTTTAATCCAATAATATCCAAGGACTCAAAGTTTAGGAATAGTGTATTAGAACACAAAAAATCCTTCCAGTAGCACCTTAGAGACCAACTACCATATTTTTTGTTCCATAAGACGCACCCGACCATAAGACGCACCTAGTTTTAGAGGAGGAGAACAAGAAAAAAAAATTCTCTCCCTCTCTGCGCAGCGCCCCTTCAGGGAAGCGGCAGGAGAAGCGGAGGCCCTTCCATTTTTCCTCCCGCTTCGCTGAAGGGGTGCTGCACAGAGAGGGAAAGCTGTGCAGCGCTTCTCCAGCGAAGCCAGGAGAGCAAGAGGGATCGGTGCGCACCGATCCCTCTTGCTCTCCTGGCTTCAGGAATAGCCGCCTGAAGCCTCCGGACTGCAGCGGGGGCACTTCTGCTGCGCTCCGGAGGCTTCACGTTGCTTTCACTGAAGCCATGGAGCCTGCATTTGCTCCATAAGACACACACACATTTCCCCTTACTTTTTAGGAGGGGAAAAGTGCATCTTATAGAGTGAAAAATACGGTAAGTTTGTTATTGGTATGAGCTTTCGTGTGCATGCACACTTCTTCAGATACGTGCACACGAAAGCTCATACCGATAACAAACTTAGTTGGTCTCTAAGGTGCTACTGGAAGGATTTTTTTAAATTTTGTTTCGACTATGGCAGACCAACACGGCTACCTACCTGTAACTAGAACATTAGAACACAGTTTGTTTCCCGTGGTCTCCACTTTGAAAATAAACTCTCAGGAGAATTTACCACTAGCTTAGTCTCATTTAAGAATGTGACTGGGGGCAGGGGGAAGAGAGAATTGAAGTTTCTCTAAACTGATCTACATGTCTTTTGTAACTAGATGATGGAAGTCAACTGGTAGCCACAGGTAATAACTGGTAGGTTTAGTAAACTGACTCCCAAAAACTTTCCATGCAGAAGAAAGGGTCTTCTTTAAGGATCTATATTCTGCCTAGGGGGGTGTTCTTGGATGTATTTTGAAAAGGAATTTACAAAATAAACTTTTTCAATAAGAAATTGGGATCTTAGTCTTGTCCCTCCAACAAGACCCTTTACTGCAGAACTGTTTTCTTCACCTTTGAGACAAAAAAAGCTACAAGCCATGCATTTACACCCTTCCACATACCATCTTTGAGTCAATATTAGGACTCAGGACTAGGGGATTAGATCCCAAATGGTAAATGAAGATTTTATAAAAAACAAAACAAAACCCGGCAGAGGAACTAATGAAAGTACATTCATCTCTTAATTAAAAAAAAAGAAATACTTTATCAATAAGGCACATCTTTCTACAATGACCCAGCAGCAACCCTATGTTTTACATATAACTGAAAAGTAGATGCATCTTAGCCCCACTTACTATTGACTACTCTTGGTATTCGAGGCATGAAGGGTGTGGTGATTTGCTTAATCACAGTGTACTTGGTCAAGTGCCAATCTGTATCTGTCCAGGTATGCTCCAATAATAAGTCAATGCTATATACTGCCCCATAGACACCATTGGATACAGTGCTCTACAAGAGGAAAAAAAGTGTTAAGGAAAGTAGATTCATTTAGACCGGGCATGGCCAAACTTGACCCTCCAGATGTTTTGGGACTACAACTTCTATCATCCCTAGCTAACAGGACTAGTGGTCAGGAATGATGGGAACTGTAGTCCCAAATCATCTGGAGGGCCAAGTTTGGCCATGCCTGATTTAGACGAACAGCAGTGAAAACCACCTGTACAGTTAAGTAGTTATATGCCCCTGAACTCAAAACATACAGGGTTTGTATCTTCCCACATTCTATTCTGCAGTGCTTAAATGCATCTATCATTGTCCCGAATAACAGAAGTTTAACACTTTATATTTATTGACTTCAAAGCTTGCCCCATCCAGAGGGTTCTGGATAGATTGACAGTACATGATACTGTCAAAAGCTATTCTGAATAGAAATATATCACACTACTTTCTGAAGGCAGGCTCAGAAAACTATAGAGGAAGGGCACTCCAGAGTTAAAGAGCAGCCATCAAGAATGTCTTTATAAAAATATGATTTGGTGTATAGATATATTTCAGAGGACTCATGTCAGCCTTATTGATTTCTCAGGTATGATGATTTCAACCATCTAAGGCTTCATAACACTTCAATGGCAATATGAAGTTAACATGAACACACTAATCTTTCTGTCGCAAGGTTTTAGTGACCGCATTCCTTCAGAGACCCAAAAGGCAGGTCACAGTGTTGTATATAAGCAGAGTTTATACTGTTTTCTAGTTTGTAAAACCATATCATGAGGCCTCAGAGTTCACCTACATACGCAGAACAAGTCAGGAGACAGCCCTACCCTATGCCAGCTGGGTTGATTGCAATATCTATATGCAAAGGAAATAAGTAGTTGGGTTTTGCTTTGCTGCAGTGCTGATCTAACAGCTGACTGAATTAATGGAAACTTACATTGCATTTTTTTTTGTATACCAACTTGAGCCTGCTTCCATATTGTTTGATTTTATAAAAATCACATTTACCTTTAACCTGCCCCCAGACGCTCCAATTGGGATAGTCGTTACAATGTGTGTGTGGTTACGATCCAGCGTATAACCGAAAAGTTCAGGATTCTCTATTCTTTGCCCATCAACTGCCATTGATATATTATGGGATGTAAAGGTGGGTTCTTGAAGGACCAATCGGGGGATCATACTTGGCACAGTCCATATTATGGCAACATCCGTAAAGCTGGTACCATCTACCGATTAGTAAGACTCAGATCAGTGCTTGACAAAAAACAGGCAAGATCACCAGGAGGTAACATTTAAATGTTTGTGAATCACCTTGTAACACCACCCATGCACAAGCTGACCAAATCTTATTTTAAGACCTAGTACTAATACATGCATTTTTAATTATTTTTTTACATACACAGTAGGCATACAACTCAAGTTGCTGAAGGCCCTGGCTTGTATTAACATTCATGTAATAGTTTCCCAGAAAACTGGCTTTCTGCCAGGCAGATACATACACAGCAACATGAGGAATGTAATAAATTTACTAGAATACCAAGAAGAAAGATCAGACAAAAAGGCTGCTTTAATATCAATAGATGCAGAAAAGGCATTTGACCAGGTGTCGTGGGACTTCATGAAAAGGGTCATAAAGGAAACAGTTTCCCAGAAAGGATCAGGTCACATTGGATTGTAGGAATGAACTATGCTTTTTTAGGGTAAGAGAAGGGAGGTACTCACCAACTGGGCATGACACTGTGGTGTCAATCAACAGAAGCAGCCACCTTTGTCTGTACATGGAAGTGGAGCTGATTGTGCTCATAGTGACCCCATTAGCCTATTGAAAAAGCATTTGGTAAAGTTTTATTAGTCCAGCTGGAGTATGAGACCTATCTCAGCAATACCATCTTCTTCCTAGTAGGATTAACTCACCACTGAATGTTCTGTTTCATTTGTAGAGTAGGGAGACCGGAGGAACACTCTCGACAGCGTATTATTGAAACTGTAGCCAAGCTTGTCAGCGTCACTCACCAATGTTTTCTTTCTCCCCGAAGGAGAATAGAATATCAGCTGCCATATCTGATACAGAACTTTTCGTGCCTAAAAATGGGGGGGGGGAGCGTATTAGGCTGATAAGCATTTTCAAGCGGCTTAAGCTTCAGAACAAAAATGAGCAATTTTTCAATTTCATTACAAGCTTTTAAAGAATGTTATGCAAGGTCAAGACTTCAGTACAATTCTTCAACCAGCCATAAAATCCACCAGCATGCGTGAGCTAGATATATTCCAGAGGAATACCCAACTATTTCTGTATTAGTAAAGTGTGATGGGTACTTTTTTGTCAGGGGGTTTGAAGTGCTGTAGATTTTTGTAAGCTAGGAACATAAAATGGGGGCTGCTATCTAGTCATGGCTACAGATCCACCATGCAGAATGGAGATATTCCTCTCAGTGGGCACTTTGAGGTTTTGGAGAAACTATGCCATGACCAGAATTGATGCAATTTGTCGTAGCAGACAAAATACTAGATGTTGCCCAGTGAGACTTGGGTTTGAATACCTGCTACCTCACTAGGTGACTTTGAACCAGTAATTCTCTCTCAGTCTAACTTACCTTATGGTTGTGAGGATGATGTTTTAACAACTCCCCTTCCCTTTTTAATAAATTAAAAAATCCAAAACCGCTACTTCAAGTTCCTTTGGTGGACCATAAATAATGACTGCACTTGGCTCTGCATTCCAATATACAGTGGTACCTCGGGTTAGGACGCGGGTGGCGCTGTGGGTAAAACCTCAGCGACTAGGACTTGCCGATCGCATGGTCGGCAGTTCAAATCCCCGCGGCGGGGTGCTCTCCCATCGTTCGGTCCCAGCGCCTGCCAACCTAGCAGTTCGAAAGCAGCCCTGGGTGCAAGTAGATAAATAGGGACCGCTTACTAGCGGGAAGGTAAACGGCGTTCCGTGTGCGGCTCTGGCTCGCCAGAGCAGCGATGTCACGCTGGCCACGTGACCCGGAAGTGTCTCCGGACAGCGCTGGCCCCCGGCCTCTTGAGTGAGATGGGCGCACAACCCTAGAGTCTGTCAAGACTGGCCCGTACCCGCAGGGGTACCTTTACCTTTACTTCGGGTTAAGTACTTAATTCGTTCCGGAGGTCCGTTCTTAACCTGAAACTGTTCTTAACCTGAGGTACAACTTTAGCTAATGGGGCCTCCCGCTGCCGCCGCACGATTTCTGTTCTCATCCTGAAGCAAAGTTCTTAACCCAAGGTACTATTTCTGGGTTAGCGGAGTCTGTAACCTGAAGCGTATGTAACCTGAAGCGTATGTAACCCGAGGTACCACTGTATACACATAGGATGGGCAGCTTATTACAAACGATTTCTTTCAGAGGGAGAAAGAGGCAGAGAGATTTCAACTGATATTTCATTGGATTTAAATTTAAATTTTTCTGTTTTTGAATTGCCGTAAGTCAACTCTAGAGTGTTTCTTACCATGAAAGGTAGGTAATAAAACTTACAAAAAACAGCATACCATATACTCCCCTCCCCCCTCTTACCTCAGGCAATGCAGACATCCATTCTGCAGTCTCATAATCCGAAATCACAGGGACATCGGTCTTCACTGATACCTTGAAACGAGATTATACTTATTTATAGAATGTGCAACAGGTTATGAGGTCCAAACTTGTTCGGTTCCCTCCTACCAGTTTCCTTATTTTAGAGAACTTAAGTTTCCAATGTTTTTATTTGTTGTGTAAAGGAGGAAGGCTGCTCACATCCTGCACATGGTAGGATTATTGGTAGCACAACTCATTCTATATATATATATATATATATATATATAATTTTTAAATTAGATTTTACAATTTAATATTCAACACATTTATCATATAAAAGAGAAAATAAAAGAAAATTCCCCCTACCCTGTGACTTCCCTCAACTTCCCTTTCTGCTTCTTTAAATATTTGCTACTTCTGCTTAATTTTTGTCTTATTTTGATAATCTTTTAGCTAAATGCTCTTATATTCTTATCATTTTTATACCAACACATTCTTATGAAGCATATCGAACCATTTCTTACCTCCATGTAATTCTCTTCACACAGAATTTCCCTTGGAGCCCATGTGGGGTAGGAGCAGCGCATAGGGTGTTGGTAGGTTGTAGCTGCTCTCAGGTCTTGGAATAATGACACTCTGATGTTTAAAGTAAGAGAGAACTTTTCATCCATCTGCAATAATTTGAGATATTGGTTTGGGAAGAAAACACTGAATTTAGTGACAGAGATGCATCCCCCCCCCCACCAAAGTGCTTAATAAAGCCAGAGTGATGATCCATACAAGTTTGCTGCATTTACTATCAGTTGTGCCATTGTAGTTTACATCTTCAAGGAGGAGATAATATCTGAGGAGAACACTGAGCTTCTGTAGATTTTGTCACTGAGCAGATTCTTCTTCTTCTGCTGTTCTCTTCCAAAACCCAACTCAGTGCTTTTCAAAGAGAATCTGACATAACTGGTTCCTTAAATAAACTTAATTTAATGCTTGCATACATTATCCCAGAGTTGTTTTCTCATTGCCTCCACATCTATGGCCTTTCATTAGGATATTTTTTAAATGTCTGACATTTTATTGTCTTTTTAATATTTTGTTGGAAGCCGCCCGGGGTGGCTGGGGAAACCCAGTCTGATGGGCAGGGTATTAATAAAATAATAATAATAATAATAATAATAATAATAATAATAATAATAGTCCCAGCTTCCCTCATCACACATTTCTCTTGACAGTCAAAACACAAATGTGTGTGGGTTAGCATGCTTGGGCAGCAGAACACCTACAACAAATAGTTCCTGTTACAAAATCCTGAAGTATGGAGTGTTCCTATTCAGTATTCCAGCACATCATTGATGGCTCTTTTCCTGGATACTCTATTTCATATCTCTCTTCACACTTCTCCCTTTTCAAAATTATATGTTTGCTGAGCTTACTTAGTCCTCATGGTTTGGGGGTACCCCTCTTTAGGTTTATTTTGCCCAAATTATTTATTTATTTTCATTTTCAGCTGATTTCCCCCACCTGTTTGAATGGCGCCATTTTGACAACACCTGGCCCAGCACTAAATTGTATGAAAAGAAGAATGATTTATTCTGTTTTTCTGCACATGCAACTTCAAAATTACCATCTGGATTTATCTATAGGAAGTGTGGAGGACTGGGGTCCACAAAGATGGCAATCATGTTTTCACTCAGTACTAGTTGCTTCCCTGGGTATCCAGGAAAAGACTCCTGCCCATTAATGACATTTGTCATTGTGTGATCCAAAACTGGGTGGCTTCCGGATAATTTTTTTTTGAGCAACTGCATGGAGATTATAAAGCAGCGCTGTCATGTGGCTGTTATCCTGCACATTCCACAGTAGTTTTCTGTCACCTTTCTTGCCTCAATAAACTAAAACTGAAATTTTATCATTTTTTGCATGGGGGAGCAGATTTGTTTTGCAAGAGCACCATTGCTAATTTATTGCAAGGTATCCGCTTTCTTTGCAACGGGATACGATGTTGCACTCCTGATGAGGCTGCATTTTAATATTTTAATGCTTCAATATTTTAATGTTGTATTTTATTATTGTTTTTAAGTTGTATTCATTCAACTTATTTTTATTATTGGTTGTTAGCCGCCCTGAGCCCGGCCTTGGCTGGGGAGGGCGGGGTATAAATAAAAAGTTGTTGTTGTTGTTGTTGTTATCAGTATCTGCTCAAATGTGAGAGATCTTTGCAAAAGTTTGGAAGTCTGGAAGTGCATCTGGTGTTTTTTAGCATAATACGTACACAGAGGGCAGGCAAAAAGGAGGAAAAAAGCACAGGTGGTCTACCCATTACTTAGTAACTGCAAACTTTGGGGGGATTCAAGCACACACTGGAAATTTAGGTTTGTGCAATTAAATTGCATTGGACTAGAGTGTTCTGTAACTCTAGTGCAGCAAAAAAATAATAATTACCGTATTTTTCGCTCTATAGGACGCACCCGACCATAGGATGCACCTTGTTTTAGAGGGGGAGAACAAGAAAAAAAATTCTCCCCCTCTCTGCTCAGCGCCCCTTCAGCGAAGCAGCAGGAGAAACGGAGCCCCTTCCATTTCTCCCCCCACTTCGCTGAAGGGGCGCTGCGCAGCTCTCCCTCTCTGCTGAAGCCAGGAGAGTCTTGCTCTCCCGGCCTCAGCGAAAGGAACCCGAAGCCTTTGGAGCACAGGCGAGGTCCCGCTGCGCTCCAAAGGCTTCAGGCAGCTATCCCTGAAGCCTGGAGAGCGAGAGGGGTTGGTGCGCAATGACCCCTCTCGCTATCCAGGCTTCAGGGAAAGCAACGTGAAGCCTCCGGAGCGCGGAGGGAGCGCTCCCTCTGCGCTTCGGAGGCTTCGCGTTGCTATCGCTGAAGCCAAGGAGCCTGCATTCGCTCCATAGGACGCGCACACATTTCCCCTTAATTTTTTTGAGGGAAAAGTGCATCTTATAGAGCAAAAAATACGGTAAGTGGGCTTTTTGAAGTCAGGAAGGGACATAGGAATGCATTGAAGAAAGTCAGATGACTAACAGGAAGAACACTCCACAGGCAAATCAGGATGAATGCACTGCTGAATTATGTCTAAGCTACATGTAAACTTTGTTCAAATAAATCAAGATAAATGCTCTGTGTTCATCCAGAAGGTCCCCAGTTGGGTAAGGGGAAATCCAGCATCTCTGGAAAATCAAATCCAGCCTCTGCTTCCCATCCTCCTTTGAGCTAGGGATCTTAGCATTGCAAGACTCGTAAGCAGCTACCTCAATGTAAAACCAAAGATTAGACTGAATGAGGGGAGCTTTCCAAGTCAGGAGTCCCTGCCACAATTCTCAGAAGTTTCACAGATCAAATCTTTTGTTTCATTCTGGTAGGGGGCACCGAACAGTAAAACTGCACATTAACCTTTCCTGCACTGCGGATACAGAGAGTATAGAATCAGAGCATGAGTTGGCCTCACCTCATTTATAACATGACAGCCAAGAAAAGAAGCCCGGAATATGGTATTACCCCACACATCATTTGACAGGACATAGCCACAGCGAGCTTCTAGCTCCTCGTCAAGCAGAACCAAGACACCAGAGGGATCTAGAGACACACACAACGGAGTGTTAGCTGCTAGTTTATTCTGGTCAAACATGCCATCACAATTAAGAATGTACTACCATCTTTAGAGACTTTCAGTGGAGTTTGGAGCCAGTTGTTTATTCCAACAACATATTTAATTGCTAAGAATAGCCTTCAAATGGCACATGTCCTCTGGGTTGTGTGTGTATGTTTTTAAAAAGAAGGTATTGCTTTATGACACATTATAATTTCAATTTAGCATACTTCTGCCATTGCAAGGCTTGAATAAGCAGGTTTTGGAAAAGGGATTATGAATCCATCCATCTCGCTTTCAAGGAAAACTATCTGATGAAGATGGACACTAACAAACTTGGTTAACAGACAGACACACCCATCCTTTAAACACTTGCTCAAGTGTTACTTTAATGCAACTGAAGGGCTTGTAGTTTTCAGTTCAGTCTTCCTACCCACAGTAGGAACAATTATTCACAATCAAGGTCACCCAGGAACCCAATTTGGCCATTAAACATTTCCCCTTCATAAACTTATTACTTCATGGCTTCCCCCAGTAATTTATTAGATCTCTGTCTGCAAGAAACTCAAGGAATACATGTAAACATAGATGGTAAATGAACTTTTCAGGTTAGAGCTACTGAATTCTCACTGAGAAAAACCTACGTCCTCTTGTAAGGACGTAGTAAGCCCCATTGATAGGGTTTCCCCAAGCTTGAGCCCCAGCTGTTTTTGGACTACAAATCCCATCATCCTTGACCACTGGTCCTGCTATTTAGGGATGATGGGAGTTGTAGTCCAAAAACCAAGTTTGGGAAACCTTGATATAATTGAATGATACTCCCAAAGGAACATGTACACATAGGAGTAAGGTTGCAGGCATGAAGTGATACCCTCTTTATCTTTCCCCATGGATTACAGCTCACCGATTATTTCTACTGTGAAGAATTTGTCCTGAAGAAAGGACTTATTCAGCTTCACCCAAAACATACTGGAAGAACAGGTGCTTTCTATAAAACCTAAAAGAGATTAAAGGTTTTACAGTTACAATAATAATATGGTAATCACACAACGCAAAGATACACAATTTTTAGAGTTCCCCTAGAGGGCAGGAAGCAATTGAGTCTTTTATCCAACCTGGAGGAGCAAATGCTGGTCCATTCCTCCCTACTCCAGACTGGAACCAGAGAAACAGCAGTAATATTCTATAAACAAGAGAGAGAGGAATTAACCATGTAAATAGATAAGACAAAACTGAGTAAGTGTGAGAGGAGGAGCCCGCTCTCAAAGCACTTTACCTGCAAAGCAGTTTTTCTGCGTTCTTCATGTTTCCAAAGGAGTGTAGTCCAAATAGTCGAAGTTCATCCAGTTCTTTTTATAGGATAGCTCCTCACTGACACAACACAGACCACAAACAAAACAGACATATTCTAAATGGTGGAATCCGATTGGGTCCCCTTTATAAAGAAAAACGGTCCCACAATTTCACTAAATTAGGGGCAGGTGCTCCAGCAGCCATTGTTAATCACAGGAAGGGATGATGTCGATCTGTATGCAGTCCCATGGAAGCCTTTTGGAGCAAAACCCGGGACCTAAAATCAATTGAACTCAATGAGATTTACTTTTGAGTAAATCTATTCAAGATTTGGGATGATTATTGGGGCTGCTTCACCCCTGTGATTCCGATAGCTGTCCCCAACATTTCCCCTTCCTTGCCACAGAAAAAGCCACCTGCTAAGTCCCCATTGTTAAAGGTACAGGACAAAATATTTTGGGCTAGTGCCGTGGTAGCTAAACTCGGCCCTCCAGATGTTTTGGGACTACAATTCCCATCATCCCTGACCACTGGCTCTGTTAGCTAGGGATGATGGGAGTTGTAGTCCCAAAACATCTGGAGGGCCGAGTTTGGCTGCCACTGGGCTAGTGTGTGGCTGGTTTCAGATGATCAGCAGTTTGAAAGCTAACCATTCTTCAGAGAAGTGGTCAGCTGCAGCCTCCAGCCACGTGGCTTAGCCTAACTTTGCCATTCCCCTGTGCTATCACATTTCTGAGTTGCTAACAGGATTTGCTTCCCAATAAACACACGAAGCTGCAAACTGCAGTCCTAACCAGCCTGACTGCTTCATATTTACTCTGAAGTAAGTCCAACTGATTTCAACTGAACTTGTTGCTGCCTGTCCTACATAATACAGGATTGTCCTGTGTTTCAATGTAAAATGTGGCGTCCTGTACTATTGATACAGTTTTGTCCTGCATTTCAAGTCTTCTCTCTCTCCCATGTTTGAGATCCGCTCCAAATGCATGTGTTCAAAAGGGTGTTTGAAAGGTCATATATTTAAGCCAAGCACAGACAGATTTACAAATTTGTGTCTCTGTGTGTGTCAATTTCCAGAGGAGCCATCCCGTTAGGCTGCAATAAAATGTAATGGATTGCTTTGAAGACAATTTAACACTAGATTTATTTATTTTTTAAAACCCCCCCAACCCCCCCCCCCCACTCTGTCCTGTATTTTGCCAGAACAAAGGTGGCAACCCTATTCCCAGGTAAACATGCATAGGATTGCAGTTTTATTTGGAAGTAAACGAAATTGAATGAACCTTAATTCTGCATTCTTAAGTTCCTACTGCAATATTGCATTACTAAGCATACCTGCCAGGAGTAGCGGCTACTCCTGTTGAAGCCGGAAACTTTCCTTCTCAGTATGCATGTTTCGATCTGGGATATTTATGGGTACCTTTTTGCCATCTGGATCTTTCTTGTGCAGTTTTATTTCCCTCTTAACCGGCTGTATTATTTCAAATGCTAACGTGTTGCAATGAGGTGCTTCAGGACCTTTGCCCTAATGTAGCATTATGCTATTTATAGGCCTGTGTTTGCAAAGAGGAAAAGGTACAAATAAATGAAGCTATATAATTATGTATTTTTTTTAAAAAAAACGACAACACCAAAACCACTTGGTGTTGTTTTTTTTTTAATCTTTCATGTTTGTGACCACTTTCCTAAACAATAGAACTTTGTGTTTTTTCCCTGTATGAAAATTTAAAACATCTGGGTTTCTTTTTTCTTTTCTTTTTGCAATATGAAATAGTTATTTCATTCTTTTCTTTTCTTTTTTGGAAAAGCTGGCCTGCTCTAACTAAATACCAGTCCTGTGTCCATAATGAGTTACTATTAATATGTGGGAAAGGCAATTGTCCAAAGCCAGTGTAATGTCAAATAACTGGCAGAAGTATGCATTTTATTGCCTAAAAGTGACAAATAAAAACGTCAGGATTACAAAAACAATATTTGTTGGATGAGTAATGGTCCGTATAGATGTTCCCTACAGTCATTTGAACCAGCTAGAATAACCTTGTGGTTAAACACCAAAGCTAAGATCTTCTACAAAACTTTGGTTATTTGAATCTTGGAGGTTGTGTGAATACAAAGTAAGTACTGTATGGCAGATGGCTGTGTGATCACATGTTGGCTCCAGCGTTGAAACTCCGCTCGTTTTTATGAGTTTCATGAATGCTCGTGGGAAAACCTCTTAGGCAATGGGTTCAAATCCGAGCTGTGGGGACGGCATGCGCCGCGAATGTATCATTGTAAATTCACACTTGAAGTGCAATTCTGTCAGGGTCTACTCAGAATTAAGCCCTGGCATCTTCTGTGGGGCTTACTCCCAGGTAAGTGTGAGGAGGAGCACAGCTGTAGAGTGACCGCCAAGGCAGTCAGGGATCCTGTGTGTTTAATAATTGAGGGAATTTCACCAGGTGGAGTTTGTCAGAGACCATGAGTGAAAGATGGCTATTGTGGTCATGTCTGTTTGTGGTGTTCTCATTGGCTTCTGGTTAGCTCCTGTGAGGGGGGAAAAATGGTGGACTAGATATGTCTTTGGGCCTCAATGAAATTCCCTTTCCCATATGATAACAATTAAAAGCACAGAAGCCCTCTTTTGCCTCTACTCAGCCTATGTGTGAGAAAGTGCTTAAGGAATGCTACACTTTTTACTGTCTACCTTCCAAGCTGCTGTAAAGTGAGAGTAACACAACACTGACGCCCTATAATTTCCCACCGTTTCCCACAAACGCAGCTCATTCACCCTCCGACTGCATTGCGGTTCATCTCCACGGGATGTCTCCCTTCTCCACATTTGAGGCAAGCAATTTTCTCTCGCATGTGCACCTTCTTGTCATAACTGGAGACAAGTGAGTCTCGGTTTAAATAAACCTGAACTTGGAAGAATGCAAGTCAGGGTTATCTTTCGAACGGAGGTAAGTTTTTAAAGCAACATGAGGGTGAAACTCGCCTTAATTCATGGAATGTTCAGGCTTAAGGTTAGGATAATAATGTACCAGAGACAGACATTCTGACCTGTTTAAGAGCGACTCTTGGGAAACATTCGGCAGGTCAGGGTGAGTGGGTTATTTTTCTTGGCCTTTCTTTAGTGCTGAGCTATCTTTTTCTTTCTTTCTTTCTTTCTTTCTTTCTTTCTTTCTTTCTTTCCTTTGGGGTGAGGTGAGACCTGAATACATGCAGCTTAAACTTTGAAAAACTTTGCACTGAAACTTTAAAAATGAAACAAAAAAGTGCTGCGATACAGTGGTACCTCGGGTTAAGTACTTAATTCGTTCCAGAGGTCCATTCCTAACCTGAAACTGTTCTTAACCTGAAGCACCACTTTAGCTAATGGGGCCTCCCGCTGCTGCCGCGCCGCCAGAGCACGATTTCTGCTCTTATCCTGAAGCAAAGTTCTTAACCCGAGGTGCTATTTCTGGGTTCTGTAACCTGAAGCGTATGTAACCTGAGGTACCACTGTACATTCATTCAAGGCACAAAGCTTGTTCCTGTGCTGTGTGCTCCTTCAAACTAGAAACAAGTCCCACTGCATTTCTGGGGGCTTACTCTCCAAGTAAGTGTGTGCAGGATTGTCGCTTTAATGCGGTACATTTTCTGTTGGCAATTACTGGTGTCCTATGCATGAAGGAGGCTGTGAATGTGTATGCAGCTGAACTTTGTGTACGGTTTTGGTTTTAGTCGAGGGTGAGGTGTTTGAGAGTAACAGTGTGAGAGGGACTATAAAGCTGTTGCCATTGCACACCCATCCACCCACGATTCCAATACATTGTTATTGCAGAGAAAAGCACACACATATTTACATTATGCCAAAAATATCCACAGCAGTTTAAATGATTTAAAAAATGCATAATATCCACAACAGCAAAGTCCACTAACACAATGCACATTAAGGCAGCCAGTTAGAATGATCACCTTTACAGTGTAATAGTGTGTTATTTCATAATTCTTACTTAATTGGATCCCAGTATGTTTCCGAGCACAATTCAAAGTGTTGATCTTGACCTTTACAGCCCTAAACGGCCTCAGTCCAGTAGACCTCAATGAGCATCTCCACCCACATTGTTCAGCCCGGACACAGAGGTCCAGCTCCGAGGGCCTTCTGGTGGTTCCCTCCGTCCGAGAAGTGAGGTTACAGGGAACCAGGCAGAGGGCCTTCTCAGTAGTGGCACCCGCCCCGTGGAACACCCTCCTATCAGATGTCAAGGAAATAAACAACTATCTGACTTTTAGAAGACATCTGAAGGCAACCCTGTATTGGGAAGCTTTTTAAGGTTTAATGTTTTATCTTGTTTTTAATATTCTGTTGGGAGCCGCCCAGAGTTGCTGGGGAAACCCAGCCAGATGGGCGGGGTATAAATAATAATTAATTATAATAATAATTATAGTTAGTATTAATGTTAGCTGCACCCACAATGCATGCTGCTGCAGCATGGCTCACTATCTCCTTAGGTGCCAATCAGCAAAACGAATTAAAGCCCTGTTATAAAGCATATGCTCTCCTTTTTTGAAACGATGCCTTTTCGAATACAAATACAGTGGTACCTTGGGTTAAGAACTTAATTTGTTTTGGAGGTCCATTCTTAACCTGATTCTGTTCTTAACCTGAAGCACCACTTTAGCTAATGGGGCCTCCCGCTGCCACTGTGCCACCGCCACCTGATTTCTGTTCTCATCCTGAAGCGAAGTTCTTAACCTGAGGTACTATTTCTGGGTTACCAGAGTCTGTAACCTGAAGTGTCTGTAACCCGAGGTACCACTGTAGTTCATCCATGTTCTCATTTGCAACATAGTTCTACGAGTGCTTCTGGTCAGTTAAAGAAATCTCAAGTTTCTTCAGCTTTGCTTCCTCCCCCTCAAAGAAGTGTTATGCAATTACTCAAGGGAATATTCCACACTGCTGGCAGGTATTTCATTCTCAGCCTGGAAGTGTGGCAATGAAAGCGGAGAAAATGGGAAGAAGAGTCAGCATGTGAACATGCATGCTGTCAATCATACATACTTAGTTGCTGAGTTCACACTGCATGGAGTTCATTGGTTATCTTTCACTGCCATCTAATATTTTCCAGTGGGGATCTGATAACTATATCTGACCACACTTTCATACCCTTCAACATTTCTCTGATGAAAATAGGTACATCCTACTCCACAACAACAACAACAACAACAACAACTACTACTACTACTTTATTATTTATACTCATCCATCAGGGGTGCCAACTTGAATAAAATATTGTGGGGGACCAGGTAAGTCCCGCCCTGCATAATCGATCACATGATGCAGTGCACACACATCATGGGAATGGGAATGTCCATCAACTTGGGGGGCAGCCCCCTCAAATATTTCATTATGGGGGCTAAAGCTCCACAGCCCCTAGGAGTTAGCTCCTATGCCACCCAACTGACTGGACGGCCCCACCCACTCTGAGTGGCTTCCAACATATATAAAAACATAATAAAACTATACAGGGCTGCCTTCAGATATCTTCTAGTGTGGAGTGGTGGTTAAGAGCGTTAGACTCGCAATCTGGGGAACCGGGTTCGCGTCCCCGCTCCTCCACATGCAGCTGCTGGGTGACCTTGGGCTAATCACACTTCTCTGAAGTCTCTCAGCCTCACTCACCTCACAGAGTGTTTGTTGTGGGGGAGGAAGGGAAAGGAGAATGTTAGCCGCTTTGAGACTCCTTAGGGTAGTGATAAAGCGGGATATCAAATCCAAACTCCTCCTCCTCCTCCTCCTCCTCCTCCTCCTCCTCCTCCTCTTCTTCTTCTTCAGGTCTTATAGTTACTTATCTCCTTAGCTCAGGGATCACACAATGCCATACCCTCCAACATTTCTCCAGTGAAAATAGGGACATCCTAAGGAAAAGCGGGACATTCCAGGATCAAATCAGAAACCGGGACGGCTTCTGTAAATCTGGGATTGTCCCTGGAAAATAGGGACATGTGAAGTCTGCCCTTCTGATTAGATTTAACTCAATCGATCAGATACAATGGAGGCAGAGTTCTTGTAATTTTTAATAGATGTTTAGAAAAAGTGCAACTCCAGATTGTCTCTCCTCATTCTCTAGCTCTGTGTAGGCAATAAGCCTGCACCTATCTAAATTCCCTCTTTGAAAAAATGCACAAGCTCGGCTCTTTGCATTTTGGTCACCATGGGGAGGCCATACAGGGTCCCCACCCCGATGCTTCACTGACTCCAATGTCAAAGGTCACCTGTCTGTGGCATGATGGGTAGTAGAAGCCCATTTTCATGCTGCAAATACTGAGCAGCATTTCATCCTCTCTACTCACTGTGTGTGCCATATCCCAGGAAAGAGTGAAGTAGGCTTAACAAATTTCTACAGAACTAGATCAATGTATTATTTTTAAAAATTTGGTCAATTTGCTTGCTGGCCTGAGAACCTGAGCTGACTAAAACAGCCCGTATTGTTTTCCAAGTGCTCACCTTTCAGAATCACCACATCCATCACAAAAGGGAAAAAAAAACTATGAGAGGAAAACTATCGTAGAGTTGTTGCCCGAGCTCAGAGACAAAACCTCCACTGTTCGAATGCTCTTGGTCGCTGCTAGCCTTTGGCATGAAGGAGCACATGAAAGGAAACACAAAGTGGATTAAGTATGATGGCAAATAATCTGCAGTGCTCAGTTAGGAAACTTGCTTGTCATTATCCTCTGATTTCGGTTCCAAACCTTGAAACATTTATAAGCTGCCTTCTCCTACTAAGCTTTGCCACAATTGCGCGCAAAATGTAAAAGGATCTTGGACCAACTAACGTAAAAGGGGAAACCATGAACACCAAAAGATAGATATCTCCTTGAGTCATCCATGTGGTCTGCCAGTGATTCCTCATCACCAAACAGTTGTTCCTCACTCCCTTCTCAAGTCTTTGCTTATTACTGTGGTGTGCTTTACCCAGGTTGGATAAGTTTTATGTGTCCATAAGATGACAACAGCCAAGGAACATCTTATCAGCCAGGGCTCTTGTGATGTATCTTGGGTTTTTGTTCTTTGGTCTCCTTGTGATTCAAGAGAAATCTTTAGCCAGTGACTTCACAGAAGGGACGCTGTTGGCACTGTGGTTAAACTACAGGGCCTAGGACTTGCCGATCAGAAGGTCGGTGGTTCGAATCCCCACGACGGGGTGAGCTCCCATTGCTCAGTCCCTGTTCCTGCCAACCTAGCAGTTTGAAAGCACATCAAAGTGCAAGTAGATAAATAGGTACCGCTCTGGTGGGAAGGTAAACAGTGTTTCCGTGCGCTGCTCTGGTTCGCCAGAAGCGGCTTAGTCATGCTGGCCACATAACCCGGAAGCTGTACGCCGGCTCCCTCAGCCAATAAAGCGAGATGAGCACCGCAACCCCAGAGTCGGTCACGACTGGAACTAATGGTCAGGGGTCCCTTTACCTTTATTTTCACAGAAGGGAGATCTTTCTGTCTTCATAGATTTGTTTCAGTATTCAGGGAGAAAAAGGGGCTGTGGCGCTGCTTCAAGACTGCCTGCCAACTAGCTGCCCCACTCCTTCTACCTGTCCTAGTTTGTTTTTCTTTTCCCTGTTGGGAAAGCCACCTTCACTGCATAATGGTCACTAGCAGAATTTCCACTTCGTGTTCATGCTTAAACTATGTAGGCAGTATATGCACAGTAGGGGAGTTAGGCTGTTGGTTTTATCCAGTGTACCATTTTACGCACTTTTCATCTCCCCCAGCTGCAACAAAACATGTCTCTCCCATATCGGTCTCTACAGCCACAGAAGCTTGACTTCACCCCCAATGGCACAGAAGGTTGTGAGATCTTCTGGAGCAGTCTGTTTTGGGGTGGGGCGGGCAACAAGGGATGAGGCAAAGGGGAATGCCACCCATGAAGTCTTGACTGCAACCCTGGGCTCATCTGGGAGGACTTGTAGAGTTGAAAGGGATCCCAAGGGTCATCTAGTCCAACCCTTGCAATGTAGGAATCTCAGCTAAAGCAGAATTAAAATTTAATAACGAAATAAATAAACAGCAATACCTCAAAGGCCGCCTCTTTCCATATAAACCTACCCAGACCCTGAGATCATCTTCTGAGGCCCTTCTTCATGTGCCTCCTCTTCAAGAGCCTGCATGGTGGCAACACAAGAACAGGCCTTCTCTGCAGTGGCTCCCAGTCTGTGGGATGCTCCCCCCAGGGAAGTTTGCCTGGTGCCTTCATTATATACCTTTAGGTGCCAGGCAAAAATGTGCCTTTTTAACCAGGCCTTTGGCTGATCTGATTGACATCCTATGCCCATTTTTTGGGGGAGAGAGGGTGTTATTGGGTTGTTGTTTTTATTTTGTTTATA